>NC_090024.1:124428916-125028916 GCF_037176765.1 Anolis sagrei | reverse complement strand
GTTGTTGTTGTTGTTGTTGTGTGCTTTCAAGTCATTTCAGACTTAGGTTGAGCCTGAGTGGGGGCCGGGTAAATGACCTTGGAGGGCCATATCCGGCCCCTGGGCCTTAGTTTGAGGATCCCTGCCTTAGTGGAACATGTCATAGACATAATTGCACCTAGAATCACAGAATCGTAGAGTTGGAAGAGACCTCATGGGCCATCCAGTCCAACCCTCTGCCAAGAAGCAGGAATATTGCATTCAAAGCACCCCATACAGATGGCCATCCAGCCTCTGTTTAAAAGCTTCCAAAGAAGGAGCCTCCACCACACTCCGGGGCAGAGAGGTCCACTGCTGAACGGCTCTTGCAGTCAGGAAGTTCTTCCTAATGTTCAGGTGGAATCTCCTTTCTTGTAGTTTGAAGCCATTGTTCCGCGTCCTAGTCTCCAGGGAAGCAGAAAACAAGCTTGCTCCCTCCTCCCTGTGACTTCCTCTCACATATTTATACATGGCTATCATATCTCCTCTCAGCCTTCTCTTCTTCAGGCTAAATATGCCCAGCTCTTTAAGCTGCTCATCATAGGGCTTGTTCTCCAGACCTTGATCATTTTAGTTGTCCTCCTCTGGACACATTCCAGAGGAGGGCGACTAAATTCAGTACATGTGATTCTTGATACATATATTGGGCTGGTGGGGGTGCTAATACTCTGCTAAGTATACTTAACAAGTAACACTTTGTAGAGTTGGTATGCTTGGGAGTTGGCAAGTTCTTCTTTATGGTGTCTGGAATTCACACAAATGAATTATTTTGCCTTTGTAGTGCAAAATTCCTCTGCAATCATAACCATTAATCCTATTAGTATCAACCTTAACAGCTCTTAATGCCAGTCAGGATTTGTACTAAGCAGTATCTAGAACTCTGGTAGGCCTTTTGGCTTGACTGTGCTGTTAGTTCAAAATGTGAAGCCATTATGAACACCAATTTACAACATTACTTTGGGAGTTTAAAATGGTAAATAAGTTGTTGAGGTGATTTCGCATTCTTCCAAAGTCTGCTGTGGGGAGATTGTGCAAAAACTTTCAGCAGTACCAGTTTCCACGGAAGTTCAATAACTTGTTCATTCTCTGGCATGTCAGCTGTTATCTAGCTTAGCAGCTTCCAGTCAGCAGAATTCAAAGGAGAAAAAAATGCCTCTCTCAATACTGTTTTCAAAGAGCTTCAAAGTGTTGCATTGGTGAAGCTGTAGACTTGCAACTGCTTGCTTATCTTCGTCTTTCAGGTTTAATAGATCCTCCCTGTGTACTAAAACCAGGGGTGGATTGGGCCGGTAAGAATTGAAATCCATTTGATTGGTTACTTACAATCAAAACTATGAGTAAAACGTTCTTGCATTTGGAAATTAATTAGTTTCGAAGGCTTTCATGGCCAGAATCACTGGGTCGTTGTAGGTTTTTTCGGGCTATATGGCCATGTTCTAGAGGCATTTTCTCCTGACGTTTCGCCTGCATCTATGGCAAGCATCATCACTACCTCTGAGGATGCTTGCCATAGATGCAGGCAAAACGTCAGGAGAAAATGCCTCTAGGACATGGCCATATAGCCCGAAAAAACCTACAACAACCCATTAATTAGTTTATTTACAAAGGGCATATCTTGAGTGGTTGGAAAAATGGCTCAAAATTATTCATGACAATGAAGAGTGTACTGGAAATGAGATTGGTATTGTGTTGTCTTAAAATTAATTTCTGTATTCCTGTCAAAATTACAACCATATTACTTTTTCAAGATGTTTTCGTAGACCAGTGGTTCGCAACCTGTGGGTCCCCAAATGTTTTGGCCTTCAACTCCCAGAGATCCTAATAAATAGTAAATTGGCTGGAATTGTAGGCTATAACATCTGGGGACCCACAGGTTGAGAACCACTGTCCTAGACTATATAATGATTAGCAGTAAAATATTATTGCACCCTGCCAGATTGTACCCATTTAACCCCTGCTGTTGGCAGAAATGACCTGAACCCACCAGCAAGACACTACCTAGCACAAACCTAGTATTCTGCATCTAGATCACAATTCCTGGTTTGTTCTTCTCAGAAAAAAACCCAGGAATTGTAAGCCAAGCACAAACCAAGTTTTTAATCAAATTTTCTTGGTCCTAGTAGTAGCAGTGGAGCCCCCGGTGGCGCACTGGGTTAAAGTGCTGAGCTGCTGAGCTTGCTGACCGAGAGGTCACAGGTTCAAATCTGGGGGAGCGCCATGAGCTTCCGCTGTCAGCCCCAGCTTCTGCAACCTAGCAGTTTGAAAACATGCAAATGTGAGTAGATCAATAGGCACTGCTCCAGCAAGAAGGTAATGGCACTCCATGCAGTCATGCCGGCCACATGACCTTGGAAGTGTCTGCGGACAACACCGGCTCTTTGGTTTAGCAATGGAGATGAGCACCACACCCCAGAGTCGGACACGACTGGACTTTATGTCAGGGGAAAACATTTATCTAGTAGTAGCAATATTGTTTCAAATGTGATGGCACCTCCTGAAAGTTTCATTTTTCAATATCAGCCCTCATTCTAAAATGTTGCTTACTCTGGTATACATTCAGTTTGAAAAGGCATCTGCTTTTAGAAGTCTGGACATTTCTGCTCTCCATACATTGAATGCAGTTGCTTCTCAAATTGTTTACTAGTATCATGTTCTTTCTGTACTAGGCAGATATAAACTGAAATTATTTGATAGGTAAGCAAGTAACATATGGAGCTAGTAATTTGAATTCATACAGCACAGAATTGTTGGTTTCTGTATATTATGCATGAGAGTACAGTTAATGAAAAGGAATGCATTAGTTGTTTCAAACAGGTAGGGTACCTTCAGTTAATTTTTAAAGGATGTGTTTCATGTAATCTGGGAATTTTCTATATGCACTCACTGTAGTCATTTCTCTGTGGTGCGTTTACATACATTTCTTTGCCATTGCTGAAGCTGCAGTATTTGCAAATGCCATTGCAAATACTACATCTATTTATTTATTTACTTACTTACTTTGCTTCTATACCGCTGTTCTCAGCCCGAAGGCGACTCACAGCGGTTCACAAAACACAGAACACAGCAGAATACAAACACCAATATAAAACAGTTAATAATCTAATCTAATACACAATTAATACACAATTTGCTTATAGAAGAAGAAAACATAATGTTTATAACACATTTATAGCAAACAATGAGCATTAATATCCCTTTATTTATTTATTTATTTATTTACGGCATTTATATGCTGCCCTTCTCACCCCGAAGGGGACTCAGAGCGGCTTACAAGATATATATACATACACTATATTATATTATTAGCATAGTATAGTATCAGTATTATAGAATCATAAAATCATCCAGTCCAACCCCCTGCCAAGAAGCAGGAAAATTTCATTCAAAGCACCCCTGACAGATGGCCATCCAGCCTCTGTTTAAAAGCTTCCAAAGAAGGACCCTCCACCACACTCTGGGTGCTCTCACAGTCAGGAAGTTTTTCCTAATGTTCAGATGGAATCTCCTTTCTTGTAGTTTGAAGCCATTGTCCTGCGTCCTAGTCTCCAGGGCAGCAGAAAACAAGCTTGCTCCCTTCCTCCCTATGACTTCCTCTCACGTATTTATACATACAACTAAACGTCCCTTGCCACACGTCCCTTGTCAAGATTCTATTTTCCCCAAACTCCACCAGTGTTCACATTTGGGCATATTGAGTATTTGTGTAGAGTTTGGTACAGATCCATCATTGTTTGAGTCCATAGTGATGTCTGGATGTTGGTGAACTACAACTCCAAAACCAAAAGACATTGCCCACCAAACCCTTTCAGTATTTTCTGTTGGTCATGGGAGAACTGTGTGCCAAGCTTGGTTCAATTCCATCGTTGGTGGGGTTCAGAATGCTCTTTGATTGTAGGTGAATTATAAATCCCAGCAACTACAACTCCCAAATGACAAAATTATTATTTTTTGAGTGAAGGCGTTGCTGTGGCCCTCAGAAAACAGAGGAATTCCAGGCATGGAACAATAGACAGAAGAGACATATAGAAGGGACATTGAGAGATGGAACAGAAGGTAGATGGATAGAACATAAGTTAAGTAGGTAGGTAGATGGATGGATGGTCAGACAGACACACACATTTAAGGGGCCAAAGGGGGACTGGAAGGTCTTTGGGGCTGCCTTCCAACTGGTTAGCCATCTTTCAGGTAGGCTTTGATGGTGTCTTCCTTTACCGCCCAATGAGGTTGGACTGGATGGCCTTTGGAGCTCCCTTCCAACTGGTTGGCCATCTGTCGGGAGGGATTTGATGGTGTTTTCCTTTACTACAAAAAGTGGTTGGGTTGGATAGCCTATGGGGCCCCTTTAACTACCATGGCTCAATGCTGTGGAATAATTCCAGGTAGGGGCAGACTTGGGCCCTCTGGAGTTTTGGACTCCAATTCCCACAATTCCTAACAGCCTCCCTAACAGGCTTTTGGAGTTGGAGTTGTTTTTGTCGCTGTGTTTTTCAGTGTTTTTATGAGTGATGGTCACTCGTTGGCCTGAGAGGTGCATTGTGTCCAAATTTGGTGTCAATTCGTTCAGTGGTTTTCAAGTTCTGCTAATGCCACAAACCAACATTACTTCTTTATTTATATAGATAGTAATTATATTGTATGTATATTGTACTATCCTATTATATTGTAATATTATAGGTAATATTACATGTAATATAAAATATATAATTATAATATTGTATTATTATTAGTGTTATATTGTATTACATCATAATATTATAAATATTATATGTATATACAATATATTATATTATATTATTAGTATAGCACAGGAGACAAGATGGAACTGTCTTCTGCCCCCCCCCCTTCACTCTGGCCCAGAGCAGCAGTTGGTGCGGGGGGAGGGGGCTCCCAACTGATGCCCTCCTTTTTTCCAGGAGGATGCATGCTTGCTGTGCTAGGTGAAAATAATTTGTTATTTGATGCTGAAGAACTTTGAAGATATATCTAGTTGTGTCCAAAGTTGATGTATGTTGGCTCTTAACAGTTGGAAGTATTTCTGCATTATTACAATTGCAAGATTGAAACAGAGGGCTCCCTGCATGTTGCTGGCACGTGTTGGCCTAGTTCACAATTGGCTGTCTAGATTTGTGCACTGCAGGATTCTCAGCTAAATACAAGTTCACAACCTTTTTGCCAGTTAGATTGCTTTACTGGTGTTCTTTTTAGGTGTAAATACTAAAGATTTCAGCTTGGATCTGGTGGTGTGGAAAAAAAAGTATTGGAAAGGAAAGTTGCTGTATTCATGAGTTCGAAGCCAGCCCGTGTTGCAGTGGGTTTCCAACCAGTTGTGTAGCCTGTTGTCGACCTTTGCAACCCGAAAGACAGTTGCATCTGTCAAGTAGGAAAATAAGGTACCACCTTAAAGTGTGGGGAGGTCAAATTAACTGATTTATGAGGCCATAAAGAAGACTCCAGCAAAGCATTCCAGCGGGGAAGCATGCAGGGAATGCGGAAGTGCTTCATCAGCGTCGCGGATGGACGATGAAAGCGACAGCTCCCCTGGCGGCCAGAAAACGTTAAATAGCCTCTGTGTATGTCTGTACATGTTTGTATGTCAAAAATTGGCATTGAATGTTTGCCATATATGTGTACACTGTAATCCGCCCTGAGTCCCCTGCGGGGTGAGAAGGGCGGAATATAAAAGCTGTAAATAAATAAATATTCAGTTGAGAAGAGCTTTTTAAATCTGTATGAATGGTTATGATGCTAGTAAAGGCATCTATTTTCCTCCATTGGGTGATTTCTGTTCAAGTGAGAATAGCTGATCTGTGGATTTGGTATGGTTATAAAAATAGCCCAAAGAAACATTATTTTGCAAGTCTTAATCACTATTGCCTCCATGTTGAGCTGTCCTCCCTTTGTTTAACCTGGAAAGTATATTTATACCATTTTCTTTAAAATCTTGGACTAAAAAAGAAAAGGCAGCATACTCTTAATTATAACTCACCTGCTCAGTGTAAACGGCTTCAAAAAACCCCTTCATTTAGTTTGCAGCATAGCTGCTAAAAATCCAAATCAAGTAAGTATCTGACATGTTTACTGTAGAGTTTGCTTTTTTTGCTTGGCGTGTTATGATTTCTGGCGCCAACTTCAAAACTTAGCTGCCCAGTTTGTCTACCTAAAATTTTCCAACTAGTAATTTTAGTGTACTTAATTGGTAGAGTGCATCGAATCTTCTCTATATTTGACTGTTTGGTTATGCATGTTAATTATAGCAAGTTGTGTCAGAAAAAAACTGTACTGTGCATATTGTCAGTGTAATCATGGTAAACCAGCCCAATCTCTGCCATGGCATAACTGTTAATAGATAACAGACTGATTGTTTCATTGCTGAATTTCAGAATTCCTGTTGCATTAGCAAAACACAATCTACTTGTCATTAATGTTAGAGTAATTAATGTACTAATTTTACGCTGACTAAGATAAGGATAAATATGAGTGATAGCATTAGTCATCATCAAAGCTTTTTCCTTAGTTTCTTACGGTTTATGAGAAACATACTTTATTTTTTTTAAATAAAAAACTATCCAATGGTATGACTGGATCAACTAACCCACTTCAATGGCTATAGATAAAATAGTCACTAGTAACAATTTGTTTTAGAAAGAAGTGACTTCTTGTTTGGATTACAACTGTGTTATCTCTTATCGAGAGAAATGTTGAATATAAATTAAATGAAGTTTTAAACTTTGTACATAAATAAATGCTAGTTTAGCAAATCCTTTTATATATATGTGTGTGTGTATTTACACATTATAGTAGATCTTGCCTCTCTTTGCCTTGCCTCCACCTCCCCAACAGCTGCTATAATCCAGCAAAATTCTTACCTGCCATTTCCTTTATAAATAAACTAAATGATCATTTCTGAGCTGCTTGACCACTTCCTTGCAATCTAAGATTTCTGTGAAGCACTTCTGTACAGAATATTATTCTCCTAATATGATTCGTTAGAGCAGACTATAGTTGTTTGGATGATCTTACACTTATCCCCACATGTGTGAAGGTTCTGTTTAATATAGAAGTATAAATCCATTCACTCTTATTTTAGATTATAAAACTTTTGTAAATTCTATTTCACAATTATTAAACATACAATATGCATTTGTTCAGGAACATGCTGTGACATCAGAATCGACTCATAAGAAACTATTTGTTTTGATATTTAAGATTGAACAGTAGTCTTCATTCTGCTTTTAGCTAACTGCCAGAAAAAGATATTTATTCAGTAATCTCTAAGGCAGTAGTTCTCAACCTGTGGGTCCCCAGATGTTTTGGCCTTCAACTCCCAGAAATCCCAACAGCTTGTAAACTGCCTGGGATTTTTGGGAGTTGTAGGCCAAAACACCTGGGGACCCACAGGTTGAGAACCACTGCTCTAAGGGCTATTTCACACAGCCCTATATCCAAGAATATCAAGGCAGAAAATCCCACAATATCTCCTTTGAACTGGGTTATCTGAGTCCATATTGCTATATATCCCAGTTCAAAGCAGATAATGTGAGATTATATTGAGCTATTTGGAAGGGGGAACTTTAGCCATAGGGCTTAATCTGGCTCATTAAGGTTTTCCTTTGGTCTATGTAGGATTCCACCACAAATGCTAGGAGAGAGAGGAGTTACTGCTGTGTTTTCTTGATCAGAAATATCAACAGTCCTGTGTGTCACTTTTTTTTTTGTTGTGTCAGGAGCGTCCTGTTGTGAGAGAATTGGCTGTCTGCAAGGACGTTGCCCAGGGGACACTCAGATGATTTTTGATGTTTTATCATCCTTGTGAGAGGCTTCTCTCATGTCCCCACATGAGGAGCTGGAGCTGATAGAGGGAGCTCATCCGCCTCTCCCCGGATTCGAACCTGCGACCTGTCGGTCTTCAGTCCTGCCGGCACAGGGTTTTAACCCACTGCGCCACGGGGGGCTCCTGTGTGTCACTAACCCTTTAATATTGATGGGCTGAGCATTTCCCACAGGAAATATAGTAGAACATATCACTTATTGAAAATTAATCATCAATTCCACTTTAGAAGAGAGCTAGCTGAATCCACTCTTCTGAAATTTTGCAAGTTTGATTCCCTCAGAAGAGGCAACAACCCCTGCAAAATTTGTGCAATTTTGCTAAGAAATAAATTGTTGGCAGTTTTCTCTTTAAAGAAAACTGAAATTTAAGGCATGTTGCATAACTTTTGCTGGCCCTATTTGTCTGAATTTTGGCATGCATTGCAAACCTGGTGGGGGAAATGGAAGCATTTGTTGATTTACCAATTATACATAATAAGCATGAAAATGTGGGTTCCCAATTGACAATTTCATTTCTCCAAATTACAAGTTGAATTCCAGAGTTCTAATTCAATGTACCGATCAGCTTTAAAGACTATTAAAATCTCATGAAACATGTTGAAACACAAAAGTATTCCTTACATAAAGTAATGTGTGTTTTGACATGTTTCATGACATTGTTTAATTGTCAAGAAGCTAAGACCAAAAATAATCTGTAATATACCCTGCTATTTCAACACAATTATCATGATTGAAAGAAGTCAATTACATAATTTTGTAATAATTATGTGGCTAGTTTGACCTAGGTTTTTAGCCAGAGTAAATGACTGCTTTTGATACATAAATGTTCTCTGATTTAAGTTATATAATTCACTCCTTAATTACTGTATTTCAAATATCTTGCACTGTCTGCATTATTTGTATGATAGTACTTGTGTGTTACAAAGAGCTCAAGATCATGCCATGTATGGAGTAAGTAATACATGAATCCCTACTGTCTGAATGTAGGTACATCATATAAAGCAGTATCTCAGACCTCTGTCGGCTTTCAGGCTGCTATGATCATGGAATCTAAATAGTAAACTAAAAATGGCCTCTAAGGATGGAGAACCAATTAATCTCTGACACTGGAAACCCTCAAGCCCGAGACCCCTGAACCAGATCAACATACTCAGACTAATCTCTCATAATGATGTTTAACCCTGAGGGAAACAAGAGAATATCTTCATTAAAAGAATACACTAAAAATTTCAAAAGAGTATCAACCTATGTTTAATAGTAGTGGTCTTCAAACTATGGCCCGCCAATTTGCTTGCCAATTTGCACCACCCTACATGCACCTGGGCAGCCTCCACAAGTGCTTGCACCCCCCACCCACTCGTGCACCATCCCCACAAGTGCCTGTGCTGCCCCCACATGCTCACATGCTGTCACACATGTCCCTGCCACTGTGGAATAAAAAGAGGAAAGAAGGAAGGAATGAGAAAGAGAAAGAAAGGGAAGAAAGGAAATGAAGGAAGCAGACAGAAAGGGAGAGAGGAAGAAAGGACAGGCAGGAAGTAAGGAAAGAGGGAAGGAATGATGTCGGAGGTGAGAAAGAAAGAAGAAAGGAAGGAAATGAAAAGGAAAAAAGAGAAGGAGGGAGGGAGGGAGAAAACTAGGAAAGACAAGAAGGTAGGAAAATAGAAGGAAGAAAAGTAAGAAAGTGATATGGATTTGAAGTTGGAGATGCAAGTGCTTGGCAATGTAACATGTAAGACATTCTTAGGGTAGAAAGTCATCTGAATACCAGCCTGAGATCTGAGAACAGACTGTTCTGTTTTGATAGATCTTATTGCTTGTGACCAAGGTTTTTTGTATGCTCTATCACACAGTAAAGGATTACAACTGATCATGTTGGGCATTATATTTGTGTTTATTAAAATATTTTAAATGCTAATATCAGACCATAGTACTACTATAATTATAAACTGTTATTTTTATTCCCACACATATTTATAAAGGCATAATATGAATGAGGGTTTTTGTTTTTGAATTAAAGGTATATCATTGCTTACACTTGGCTATCCTTACGTAAAGGTAAAGGTTTTCCCCTGACATGAAGTCCAGTCGTGTCCGACTCTGGGGTGTGGTGCTCATCTCCATTTCTAAGCCGAAAAGCCAGCGTTGTCTGTAGACACCTCCAAGATCATGTGGCCGGCATAACTGCATGGAGTGCTGTTACCTTCCCGCTGGAGCGGTACCTATTGATCTACTCACATTTGCATGTTTTCGAACTGCTAGGTTGGCAGAAGCTGGGGCTGACAGCTGAAGCTCACGCCACTCCCCGGATTCGAACCTGCGACCTTTCAGTCAACAAGCTCAGCAGCTCAGTGCTTTAACCCACTGTGCCACCGGGGACTCCATAAATACATAAAAATAGTATTCAAATGTCTAGCCATGTTGGTCTCTTTCAGCATGAAAAGATAAACAAGGAATCCCTTAGCACTTTTGAGACAATACAAAGATATTTTTACGATAAACTGTCATGAATTGGAGTCTACTGGCATTTGATAAAGTGAAGTGGAGTCCATGAAAGCTTATGTTTAGAAACATGAGAAATTTGAAACTCAGTTGGTCTTCATTTTGCTACAGAAGTCCTCTATACGCTTTTATCGTGCTAACATTTTTAAAATCAGTGAATAGTTTTATCTTCACATCTTAATAAAGGTGTGATGTTAAAGAGATAGAATCACAGTGTATATTTGAAATTTTTCTGCTGGCTTTCATACCGATCTGTGGCACATGTACCTGTACCTTTTCCTAATACAGAGAAGAATATGGATTTCAGAGAGTAAGACATGTTGATTTTTACCAATAAGTTGATTATTTTATTCATTCTATTCCACTGCTCTTATCTTGTAGAGCCGTGGTTTTCAAAGAGACATGGCACTGAAGTCAGGTAACATTTGAGAAATAATTTTATTTATTTATTTATTTAAAACATTTATATTCTGCCCTTCTCACCCCGAAGGGGACTCAGGGCGGAGCACAGCATATATATGGCAAACATTCAATGCTGGGACAAGAATTCATATACGCATACATAAACATTAAAAACATTTATCTCAATATTAAAACACACTGTTTAAAACTGTCCTAGTTTAGCTGCGTACTATCAAGTACATCCTTATCAGTAATTCAATTTTTGTTTAAATATGGTCCAACATTTATACTCTGCCTGCAGGTAGCTTATGAATGTCTTATGAATCTGTTGCTATGGGAAAGCATGTTTGTAGAGTAATTGTTATTTAGTTCATGCCCTAGTTTTTCATTGTCCATTGATTATTTAATGTTCACATTCAGTGGAGCAAGCAGGGATTCTGTTTTAGCGGGGCATGAGGGCTTCTTGTATGTCTTTTCTATCCATAACTGGGTTAAGCAAACAGGCAACACCAGATTCTAGATAAGCGGTTCCCAACCTTATGGACCACCAGTGGCCCACAGGAACTAAAATATGGTCTTCAGCCTCACTGTTGCAATAAGTGCAATTGGTCTCGCAAAACCCTCTTACAGTGCCGAGGCTTATTAAATATGGTTTTCTGTGGGCAAGTAGTTGGCGACCACTGGATGACATATGTTCTATAACAAAAACTAGAGCAGATGTGGTCTATTCAATGCAATTTTCTGAATCAGCACTGCAAATAACCAAACCAAATATAAAGTTGACCAAAAACTGATTCAAAACCCTTTTGATACTAATGTTAGGTTCCTAGTCAAGTGGTCCCCAGTCAAAAAAAGGTTGGGAACTACTGTTCTAGATAGAGCATTCAAAGTACTACAACAGGTGATCTCTTTCAGGTTGTGTTTTGCATTAAAATTTTGGGAATAAAACAGTTTTATTCAGAGAAGCATGCAAGATATTAATGACTTTCAGGTGTACTGTTTTGCTTTCTTCAGCCTTTCCTCGGATGGGACATTATTTTTGCTGCCGCAATGTGATGCGGGGGCAAAAAAAGCCAATGGGATTTTGGCCTGCATCAATAGGAGTATAGTGTCTAGATCCAGGGAAGTCATGCTACCCTTCTATTCCGCCTTGGTCAGGCCACACCTGGAATTCTGTCCAATTCTGAGCACTGCAGAAGGGAGATGTTGACAAGCTGGAATGTTTCCAGAGGAGGACGACTAAAATAATCAAGGGTCTGGAGAACAAGCCCTATGAGGAGCGGCTTAAAGAGCTGGGCATGTTTAGCCTGAAGAAGAGAAGGCTGAGAGGAGACATGATAGCCATGTATAAGTATGTGATAGGAAGTCATAGGGAGGAGGGAGCAAGCTTGTTTTCTGCTGCCCTGGAGACTAGGATGTGGAACAATGCATTCAAACTACAAGAAAGGAGATTCCATCTGAACATTAGGAAAAACTTCCTGTGAGAGCTATTCAGCCCTGGAGTGTGGTGGAGGCTTTTAAACGGAGGCTGGATGGCCATCTGTCGGGGGTGCTTTGAATGTATTTTCCTGCTTCTTCGCAGGGGGTTGGACTGGATGGCCCATGAGGTCTCTTCGAACTCTATGATTCTATGATTCTATTTCAACAGTGAAATACTTGTTGGAAGTGGTAATCTGTCTATTTGTTAAAAAAAAAAGGTATACTGTATTCTATGAAAACATTACTGAAGTCGTCCCCCCCCCCCCCCCCGTCATTTTTACTGGTTTTCAATTGCTGGGAAGTGATTCAATATGCACAAAAAGGTAGTACAAAACTTCAGGCAGTACTTTGCCGCTTCATTATGCATGTTTGAATGAAGCATGAGTTTAGTGGCCAATCCACAATTAATTGTAGCAATTAACAACGCCCAGGAATACTGAGAAGTCAGTGTGTTTCTGACTTTTATGTGAGGCTAGATGGCCAATGTCACAGCATCCTTCATTTGTCAGCCTCTAATTCATTTGGATTTTTGTTGTTAATTGTGATCGCAGTAATAACAAGTTGAAAAAAAGAAAGGATGTGATCACTATGAACTAGAAATCAAGGATGTGGTAGTGACAAGTGTTCTATCATGCATTTGATGGGGGTTAGCACTAAAACAGGTCTTCAATTAGGCAAAAAAAGAGAAAAACCCTCATTAGGACTGAGCCAGAATACTTCTCTCATTTACAACTCTCTCCCTTCCCTTGGTTATTTTGAACAAATACTGTAGTTCATGCCTCTCTTTACTTAGTGTATTGCTAGGGTGATGTGGCAGCAGGTATGCTCATATATTTTAAGTGATGTATTGAAAAGCGTTTTGCCACTTCAAATGAGATCTACAGTGTAATCCCATTCTTTCATTCTGTTTTGCAAGTGTTTTGCCTTCTTAGGGCTGTACATTCTTGAATGGTTAGAATTGTATATCATTATATGATCACACGTATGCGATTAGTACAGATTTCTTAATGGGTAATTGACTAAAAATTCAATGCTGATTATTATTGTCCCATAGCACCTTACATTATTGTTTTCCACAGGCAATATGCAAAGCCCAGGTGTGCCACTGAGCTGATTATAATTGTTTGTAAAGCACTGAATGGCTAAATGCTGATTGCTATTAGGTTCTTTCCTCTAAGAGAGAAAATATCAATATCTGAAAGCAGAAGACTCAGAAAGATCTCACGATGGAAATACCTTTTTAAGTAAACGGTTGAGCCCATTTGCATCATTCTAATCAGCTTCTGCATAGGATGAACATCTTAGAAACTGCTGGGATGGATCATGCAATCTTTGCAGCCTTAACTGGAAAATTGAATTTTGTGGGTAGATGAATCCTACAAGCACCTTTATTTTAAAAGTCAGTCACTAGTGTGTCATTAGGGGAAAAAACCTCTGGATAGGGAGTATGTACTGTACCGTTCCAGACAGAGTTTCTCAACCGTCCTAATGTTGCAACCCCTTATTACAGTTCCTGATGTTGTGATGACCCCCAACCATAAAATTATTTTCATTGCTACTTCATAACTGTAATTTTGCTACTGTTATGAATAGTAATGTAAATATCTGATATGCAGATGTATTTTCATTCACTGGACTAAATTTGGCACAAATACCCGATACACCCAAATTTGAATACTGGTGGGGTTGAGAGAGGGGATTGTTTTTATCATTTGGGAGTTGTAGTTGCTGAGATTTATAGTTCACCTGTGATCAAAGACCATTCTGAATTCCACCAACGATGGAGTTGAACAAACTTAGCACACAGAACTCCCATGACCAACAGAAAATACTGGAAGGGTTTGGTGGGCATTGACTTTGAGTTTTGGAGTTGTAGTTCACCTACATCCAGAGACTCAAACAATGATGGATCTGGACCAAACTTGGCACAAATACTCATGGTGCCCAAACGTGAACACTGGTGGAGTTTGGGGAAAAGACCTTGACCTTTGGGAGTTGTCGTTTCTGGGATTTATAGTTCACCTACAATCAAAGAGCATTCTGAACTCTACCAATGGGCGGAGATATCTTCTCTGCCAAAAGGTTTACTAAGACAATCAGAAACATGTGTTTTCTGATGGTATTTGGTGACCCCTCTGAATCCTCCCTCACGACCCCCCTAGGGGTCCAGACCTCCAGGTTGAGAAACACACATTTAAGATAAGCACTGTGTTTATCTATGCATTCTCTCCTTTGAGGGAAAAGACTGAGATCAAGACTGAAGGTTTGTTGCACTCTTTCCTTTTTTTTTTTTTGCACTGCAGTTATTGGGAGCTTTTTAATCAGATTGCTGTGTGAATCTATTTTGACCAGTATGGACAGGGAGAAACAGATATTGGGCTGTAGCACCAGGAGATTGGCTGAAAGTCAGCAATGCACAGCAAAACCAAAAATAAATTTCTAAGTTGCACTTCACTGCCATAATAAGATAGACAAAAATGAAGGGGTTTTCAGTTAAATATTTAGAATACCATATTTATTAAGAGATATTAGTTGATTTCTTATTCTGATTATACCAGTGCAAAATGCTCATGTTGTTGAGTGCCTTGAAGTTATTTCCATCCTATGATGACCTTAAGACAACCCTATCACAGTGGTTTCTTGGCAAATCTGTTCTGGTGGGGTTTGTCTTTGCTTTAGTTTCTTCAGAGGATGAGAAAGTGTTGCTTACATGGGTTTCTGTGGCCCAGCGTGGATTCAAAAACTAGTTTACAGAGTCCTGGTCTAATACTCAAACAACTACACCTCGTTAATTGTGACATTTATATGAGCCTTCTAGTCAGGGAGTCCCCGGTGGTACAGTGGGTTAAACTGCTAAACTGCTGAACTTGTTGACCAAAAGGTCGCAGGTTCAAATCCAGGAAGGGATGTGAGCTCCCACTGTCAGGCCCAGCTTCTGCCAACCTAGTAGTTTGAAAACATGCAAATGTGAGTAGATCAGTAGGTACCACTCTGACAGGAGGGTAACGGCGCTCCATGCAGTCATGCCAACCACATGACCTTGGAGGTGTCTACAGACAGTTCCGGCTCTTTGCCTTAGAAATGGAGATGAGCATCAACCCCCAGAGTCAGACACAACTGGACTTAATGTCAGGGGAAAACCTTTACCTACCTAGTCATCTGTCAACTTATTGTGACTCCATGAATTTCATTGCAGCTTCTTAGGTAAGAAATACTTAGAAATGAGTGAAAGCTATATTGTTTAAACACAGAGAACAAAATGGTTATAGTCATTCTATATCCCACGTTGTTTTTGTTTTCAGTGTTCTGCTTATAACCACAATTTGTGAATGTACTTAAAATTGTATACGGTATATCAAGAATATATATTAATATTAATCCTATTTTATATTGGTTAATTCTAGTTTTTGTCTTTATATTGTTTTGTAGATCAGTTAATTCTAGATTTTCTTATAATTAGATCAGCTAATACAGAAGTCTAACTCAGCCCATGTCAAATGGAAGTATTCTTGAACAATCGTTCTGGAATTTCAGGGCACATTGCCTTCCCATACTGAGACTTGTGCGCCAGCTGCGGCCGTACCTCGCGAAGGCTGATCTGGCCGGGGTGGTTCACGCCTTGGTCACCTCTAGACTGGATTACTGCAATGCGCTCTACGTAGGGCTGCCCTTGAAAACGGCTCGGAAATTCCAACTGGTCCAACGGGCAGCAGCCAGGATATTAACCGGGGCTTATTACAGAGAGAGGTCAACCCTCCTGTTTAAGGAGCTCCACTGGCTGCCATTTATCTTCCGAGCCCAATTTAAGGTGCAGGTGCTCACCTACAAAGCCCTGAATGGTTTGGGACCACCCTACCTGCGTGACCGCATCTCCATCTATGAGCCTACACGCTCACTCCGGTCATCTGGAGAGGCCCTGCTCGTGATCCCGCCTGCGTCGCAAGCGCGCTTGGTGGGGACGCGAGACAGAGCCTTTTCTGTAGTGGCCCCCCGACTTTGGAATGCCCTCCCGAAAGATCTTAGACAGGCCTCCACACTGGCAGTCTTCAGGAAGAAGTTGAAAACCTGGCTGTTCCGATGTGCCTTTTCAGATTAGGAACCTCATCACCAAGTCCCAGATGCACTTTAGTAGAAGCACGATCACTGCACCGCACACTGCACTTATGTTATAACCCTATAACCCTATATTCCTCCCGCAATATCAGCACTTTTAATCCTGTACCCACTACTCTGGCCGGCCCAGTTTTAATAATTGTCTGATGTATTGTTACTGTTTTGTTTACTTGCTTAACTGTTTAATTTGCTTTGTACTGTTTTGCTGTATTGTTGTTCTGTGGCTTCGGCCTGTTGTAAGCCGCATCGAGTCCCTTGGGAGATGCTAGCGGGGTACAAATAAAGTTATAATAATAATAATAATAATAATATACCATAGCACACTCTTCAAAACCCCTTCTTTTTGTTAAAAAAAAAAGCCCTTTAGTTCTCAAAAGCCTCATGGAATAATAAAAGGTTTTGTTTGCTATTGGAAAGACTCATTCTAGCCTCTATTGGAAAGGAGTTCCAGAGCCTCAGGGCAGCCATAAAACCTGTGTATATCCTAACACTATTCCTTCTGCTTTCCTGCGGATTTATCCCCTGTCCTCTTCTAACAATAATCAATAGTCCCCTGTATCACAGGGTGTTTGTCAAGTTGTTGTTATTGCCTTGTTTTCTCTGCCATAAACTTTTGAAATGCTGAAACTATGTTGGCATGGATACCTTGAGTGTCAGTAGCTTAACATGCCCTAGACTGGGACTTGGCTGTAGACAAACATTTTGCCAAATGGGATGAAAATGGCAACAATATCTGAAATAACATCATTGTGTTGATGATATGTATGTCATCTGGGTGATTACTGTTCACTTAAGTGAACTGAGAACATTTTTAAAAATTCAGGCAAAATACATCATTCAGCTGAGTAAAGTTAAAATGTTAAAGCTGGGCCAACTAGTCTTAAAAACAGGGTAAGGAATTTGGCAGAAGCCCAAGATTTTGTTCCTCCTGGAGGCTTTCCATTCTGTGGGCAACTTTTTTGTAGCTCTTTCCCTTTTAATGCTTTTGCAAACATGTGGGGGTTGTTTACAGCCTGCTTTTGTATCTGAAACAATATGAGCAAACACTTCATTTCTCCAAAACATTTTTTCTCTTGGTCTTGTGGTGACTGTTTCAATTGGTTACACTTCCCAGAAATGTTTTTCCTCTTTGTTTTCAAAAAAGGGCTTCTTAGTGAATCAGAATTATTATTTATTTTTTGTAATTGCATCATCTTAGCCTTTGGTGTCAACATTTCTATTGCAGAAACACACTTATTTGTTCTCATTCAGCACTTTTGTAGCCTAATATATGCACATTGGATGTATTGGTGCTTACAGGATGTTTCCTGTAATATTAGTAGTTGCTGTTTTTATTGTTGTTCATGTTGTGTGTCCTTCAGCCATTTGCTACTGATGGCGACCTTAAGACAAGCTTGTCACACGGTTTTCTTGGCAATATTTGTTTGATGGAAAAGGTTGCCTTTGCTTCCCTCTGAAACTGACAGATTGCATCTTGCCCAAGGTCACATAGTAGGTTTAGATGGCCAAGCAGGGATTCAAACCCCAATTTCCAGAGTCAAAGTACAGGGTGAGGCAGCATAACTTCCTTTTTTCAAAACTTAATAAAACCCATTGTATGAATCAGACATTTTTATTTTTTTATAATGTAGGCGCATACCTAAAGTTTTGTTTTACGTAGTTTTGAAGATCAAATTAGGTAGGTGACGTCCCCCATTCTCCATACACTGAGTAAACCGATTTCTGGCGTTTGTCATGACTCTTGCCAGCATAGCAGGTGTTATGTTGGCAATTTCTTCCTGGATGTTGGTCTTCAAATCTTGTAGGGTCCTTGGATGGTTCACATAAACACGTGATTTCAAAAAACCTCATAGAAAAATATCACAAGGGGCCAAATCTGGAGAGCGGGCTGGCCACTCCAAATCCGCTCGAAAAGTAGGCCTCGATGGCAAAAGCACGCTCCTCACTGTTTCAACGCATGATGGCGACTGAACTGTGTTAGGACAAAACTTTATACTCCTGCCTCTCAAACGAGGCCACTAGCGCTCCTCTATGTCTTCAACCGACTGAATTACGCGTATTTTAAGAAAGGAAGTTATGCTGCCTCACCCTGTACAACACTAATACCACTTCATGCTGGTCACTAGTAACACATCTCCTGTGCTGTAAAGAAGAGTGATCCAGTTTCTGACTTGGGGTATCTAGTTAGGGTTTTACAAGAGCTCTGATATCCACCAGTTGTCAAAATGAATGGTGTTAGAATTAACCAAATGTCCACCAGTGTCAAAACGAATGGTGTTAGAATCAACCAAATAACTTGTGTTGTTTTGGGTGTCAGAACTGAATGGAGTTCATAGTCAGTGTATACAATATCCAGTTCTCTTTCACTTTAGCAGTGTAAGTCAGAGTGACAGACAGACTTGGCTTGTGAAGGTTTTTTTAAAGTTGCCATTATATTATTAATCAATCAAAGTTCTTACTAGATAAAATGTAACTTACCCTATTTTATAATTAATCTGTAGCCTCACTTGTGTTCCTTTATTTTGCAGCATATCTTTTTTTCTCTGTTCTTTGGTAATTACAGTAATTATGTTTTGTGTATATGTGTGTATTGGTCGAACAGAAGTTACAAGTGCTACATATTTTCCTTTTATACATTTCTTATCATGAAAAGGAGGGTGGAGGGTGGATTGATATCACTACTCAGTAACCTGCTTGCACAATCATTGGTAGATACAATCATTTGGATTTGCTGTGGGCGGAATGCTGTAATAGATAGGATTCTCACAGATGTAATTTTGGCTCTCATATTTGTACTTACTATGAATGCTTTTCAGTTGAGCATGTGGATTAAATTCTTGGAAAGTCACTTCATTTTTGCTGAACTCTTCTGTACTAATTAATTGGATTTACCAGGAAAGGCCAATTAGATAGCGGGAGTACAAAATGCCTTTCTATGGCAACAAATTCCAGCATGCCATTAAAAGGTGATGGTGATAGAAGTGAGTGAGGATTGGGGAGGCTATAGCTTTCCACCACTTTTTCTGGGTTTCCACTTTTCTGCTTGCCTTGCCTGGGTTTGGGGGGTGGGGATATAATTTCCCATAATTTTCTCTTGCAACATAAGGAAGGTATAGGGGAGAAGCCAAGTGAGGAATGAGTAGGTTACAGTCTTTCATGATCTGTTTTTTCCCGTGCGGAACCAGAACCAGAACCTGATTCTTTAATTGTATTTCCTGATGCAACTGAACAGGCCTCTGAACATGTATCTTTCCCTGATGGTGTTGAAACTGTTGATTATGAGGCCAGTGGCGGGGAAAGTGAAACTGAACTTCCTGATGAGAATGTTTTGGAATCAAGCAGTGATAGCTCTCCAGAGGGACTCACACGTGGGTTTGCTAATGAGGACCGAAGCGAACAGATTTGGAAAAACAGGAGTGAATCGCAGTTTCTACGAAGGTCAAATAGATTACGGGAGAGGGAGGCTTCAAAGTCTGGAGGTGTTTCAAGAAATAGTTTATTTATTTACTTATTTATTTACTATTCTTGTATACCGCTGTATCTCAAGCCCGAGGGCGACTCACAGCGGTTTCCAAAAAGCAAACAACAGAGACAATAAAAACAGCAGTAATCAATATTTAGTTTAAGGGGCCTCTCCCCGGCTGTCTAGCTAGATCAAGCATCGTTTTAGACCGAGGCAGTACCTTGGCAGATTTCCTGTGTTCCATGGCCTGCATTCCCAGAGGCTTCTAGTTTTCAAGTACGGTTAGTGATATGCTAACAGGTTCCTGATTTTTGTATTGTGGCTTTTGGAAGTTTGCTCAAGTTCAGAGATTTTCCTGACTTCTGTGTTTCTACTGTGGCATTTTGACTTTGCATATACCTTTCTTTTGTAACCATTTTTCATCAATAAAGAGGATTGTTTTTTCCCACAGTCCAGTGTGGTGGATTTAATCTTATGGTCTCGTTTCCTGATCTGGGATGCAACAATTTACAGTATTTATATTCCGTCCTTCTCACCCCGCAAGGGACTCAGGGCGGATTATAATGTACATATACATGGCAAACATTCAGTGCCATAGACACACAACATATATAGACAGACACATAGGCAATTTAACATTCCTGCTTTTCTTAAGAGTATTCTGGCCACCAGGGGAGCTGTCCCTTCACTATCCATTTGTGACACCGATGAAGTATTCCTCATTCTTTGCATGCTTGCTGGAGATTTTTTTCGCCTCGTAAATTAGTTAAATTTGCCTCCCTGCATAAGCGGTACCTAAATTTCCTATTTGACAGATGCAACTGTCTTTTGGGCTGCAAAGGTTGACTGCAAGCTACACAAATTTGGTCGGAAGCTCACTCCAGCCCGGGCTGGCTTCGAACTCTTTGTCAGTAGTGATCTTAATGAAGCTGACTCCCAGCCAGATGCGCCACAGTCCCAGTGCAGCTTCCATGGAACAGTGGAGGGTGGAAATGGGAAAGAATCTGAGAGACTAGCTTTCTAACTTGTGTTTTGATAGCTATTCCACAGTAGTCATGACCATTCACCATCTGTTGGAATGCTGCTTACGATAATCCTCCTTGCTGGCTGGTCTATGGGGGTGGGGCAGGATGGGATGGAGAGAAAAATTATTCTTAAGGGGGGGGGGAGATAAAAATTGACTGAAAACCAAAAAATGAGAAACTTGAATGTGATGGGATTGATTGTCCAACGCCTCTTTTGTTGTTCTTTTGTCTATTTGACTGAATCTACTTCCAAATTGCAGTATCTAGGAGTTACCAGAAAGCCTGCAATGTTGACTAATTTTCCTCAAATGCCCTATCTGTGAACAAACACTCTAAAGATTAATTTTTTAATAAACCAAAAGGCAGAGGAGATAAGGAGGTTGCCTTTTGGAAGCTCTGACTAGGTACCTTTTGAAAACTGATGCTTAACCAAGGGCAAGCTTTTTGGCAACTAGATAGGCATTTGCATCCTTGTTTTCACTCTTTCTTTGAGTGAAATAAAAACAGCATTCGGCATCATTACTACAGCACAATTGAGTTATAGAGCTGCAGAGAATAAAAGGGAATCTTTTGTTGGCAGATTATGTTGCTTGTACTGTAATCAGGCTCCAGTAAATAGATGTCTGTGTAAAACTAGATTAAAAATTGAATTATGAAAAGCTTTTGTACAGCTTAGCTTTTATTTGTTTCAGCTTCATTAGATGTTTACTGCATATAGAAATGTAGGAAGTAATTCAAAGCTTTGCTTTTTATTGAATATTTCCCCCCTAAACTGTCAATGATCAAATACATATCTGTGTCTGCATAAATCTGTACAGCTCATCCCATATAGAGGCAGAGAGCATGAGCTATAAAATGTTAATACTGTATAGGAAATCCACCAGATGGCCTTGGGGGTATTCCTGCTTCATATCCATGTCCATCTGCAGTATAGAAATGTGTGGGAGATATCAAAAATGCTGTGTGGGTATGGCTATTCATGATGCTAGCCAAATATGCTATTTGTTTCTGTAGCCAATGTCAGTTTTCTGTATTTTTTTTCCTCTTGCAATTATTAGCCAGCATTCTATACTAACTGAGCATGCTGGGACTGAATTGATTTTTTTTAAGTTCTCCTCCTGCTCCTAGGGTTTTAAAATTTGTTTTCTGCTTCTTTAAACCAGAGCTTCTGAAGTTACTTTATAAAATTTATTGTATTATTTATTTAAATTGGAAAAATAAATTATTGCATTACTCATGAAAAGGGATGTTTTGCATTGCTTATCAATATCATGTTGGGGAGTCTGAGGGAGTGTCGCCTCTAACATTAATTATATAGAATGTGACTGTAGGAAGAGTGGTCTGTTCTTTTTTTGAAAAAATAATTTTTATTGTGCACACAGAAAGAAAAAAATCATTCTATTAATCTATATTAACCGCTCTGAGTCGCCAGAGGGCTGAGAAGAGCGGTATATAAATGAAGCAAATAAATAAATAAATAAATAAATAAATAAATAAAATAAAAATATAATGCTCTTTTGTGATATTCACAGAACTCAAAAACCACTGGGGGAATTGACACCAAATTTGGACACAAGACACCAAACAGCCCAATGTATGTCCTTCACTCAAAAAATTGATTTTGTCATTTGGGAGTTGTAGTTGCTAGGATTTATAGTTCACCTACAATCAAAGAGTATTCTGAACTCCACCAGTGATGGAATTGAACCAAACTTGGCACACAGTTCTCCCATGAACAACAGAAAATACTAGAAGGGTTTGGTGGGCAGTGTCCTTTGGTTTTGGAGTTGTAGTTCACCTACATCCAGAGATCACTGTGGACTCAAACAATGATGGATCTGGACCAAACTCTACACAAATACTCAATATGCCCAAATGTGAGCACTGGTGGAGTTTGGGGAAAATAGAATCTTGACATATGGGAGTTGTAGTTCACCTACAATCACAGAACATTCTGAACCCCACCAATGATAGAATTGGGCCAAACCTCCCACACAGAACCCCCATGTGGGCCACAGAAACGCGTGGCAGGGGACAGCTAGTATTACATAAAAAGTGGGGGAACCCTAGCTTTATAAAAAAGTAGGAAGAAAGCTGAGAAATTAAAAATTGCACCAAAAATAAGAAGGAAAAGAAAAAAGAGGAAAAAAGTGTGTGTGTGTGTGCATCTATATATATGCACGCACACACTTGGAAAAATAGGGGGAGGGGTGGGAAGGTCCATTGACTTCCATTCTGTGTCTTTGCCAAAATTATATAATTACTTATTTTTATAGTTAAAGTTTTAGTTTTAATCTTCTTTCTCTATATACTCCTCTGTACCAAAGAAAAAGGAAAAAACAGAAAAACTAAAATAAAACAGTGAATAATAATAATAATAATAATAATAATAATTCATTGTCGAGCACTGTCCTGTTTCTTCTCTTTCTTGTATTCTTCGAAAGGAGACCATTCCATCCTTTTTATTGAGCTTCCCGAGCTATTCTTTAAAAAAACAAAAACGTTAGTTTGTCCATGTCTCTAATTTCTTGTAATTTATTTATCCAATCATCAGTTTCCGGAATTTTGTCTATTTTCTAAAGTTTAGCATAAGATATTCTTGCTACCATTGTGAGGGTGATCTGGCTGCGACATCTTGTCACCCCATTGATCGCCAAGTCGATTCGGCTGATCTGGCTGGCTAGGCGGGTGTTCCCTTCCTCCCTCACCACTCCATGTGCATCCCTCCCAAAGCTGCGCACTCAGTGGAAGTGGACGACATCCCAGGTATAGAAGGAGTGTACCGAGGTCTCCAGTCTTTGGTCCTGGGTATATGATAGCTGCGCTCCCCTGCTAGAACCTTCAAACAAGCTCAAGGAGTGGTCTGCTCTTTAACTTTTATACAAGGTTCTATGCAGCGGAGCAATCTGTGCTTCCTTCCACTTGAAAATAATCATGAAGAGAAAGAAATGACCCAGGAAGTGTGGCCAGTTGCCAGCTACAATTCCCCAAGAGTTCCTAGAGCGCTATGTTGTTTGCAAATCTCCGAAGTTGGAGGCAAAGGAGCATTTGCAAAATAGGAATAACAAGCAAAGTAACATAAAATCCCATAATACTCTGTAATTTATACTATGTGTCTAGAATCTACATTTACCCAAAGGCACAACTGAATATGGTGTTTTTAACACTGAAAATACATAGCCTCTGTTCTTTGAAATTGTAGGCTACATTTTGGTGTTTTATGAATTTTCAGAACATGCTTGATGATCATCTGTTATTTGCTTTGAAGAAAATTACATATATTAAGGTTTAAAATCACTTGTATATTAAAATGAAGGAATCCTTGAAGGATCTAACTGCGAAACTCTTCTCAACCAGTGAATCTGAACAAATCATTTTTCACTATTCTTCCTGGAATGAAAACACATAGATCTATAGTTGAGTATACTGAGATCCTCCTATCAGCCTCTGTTGGCGCCTTATGTTCATCTCCATTATTTAGACCAGTGTTTCTCAATCTTCCTAATGCCATGACCCCTTAATACAGTTCCTTATGTTGTGGTGACCCCCAACCATAACATTATTTTCAGAACTGTAATTTTGCTACTGTTTTGGATTGTAATGTAAATATCGGATATGCGGATGTATTTTCATTCACTGGACCCGTTTGGCACAAATACCTGATATTTCCAAATTTGAATTGATTTTGTCATTTGGGAGTTGTAGTTGCTGGGATTGATAGTTTACCTACAATTAAAGAGCATTCGGAACTCCACCAATGATGGAATTGACTCAGACTTGGCTACACAGAACTCCCATGACCCAACAGAAAATTTCAGGAAGAGTTTGATGGGCATTGACCTTGAGTTTTGGAGTTGTAGTTCACCTTCATTCAGAAAGCACTGTGGACACAAACAAAGATGGTTCGCGAAAAGGCCTTATTGGTGCATTATTTAAACTGTTATGTTTATTCATATCATGATCTGATCACCATACTCAATATATCCCATATGCATGGGGGTATTGGGGTAATGATACAAAAGGTTTGCTAGGCTAGACCCTCTTTCACTCAGACTCAGCCCCCCCGAAACTCAGCCCCCCCCCAAAACCCCCCGTGAAAAAAAATTCAGCCCCCCCTCCCCCCGAAACAAAATCCTGGCTACGGGCCTGGGTCTGGACCAAACTTGGCATGAATATTCAATATGCCCAAATGTGAACACTGGTGGAGTTTGGGGAAAATAGACCCTGGCATTTTGGAGTTGTAGTTCCTGGGATTTATAGTTCACCTGAAATCAAAGAGCATTCTGAACCCCACTAGCAATAGAATTGGGCCACATTTCCCACATAAAACCCTCATGACCAACAGAAAAGACTGCATTTTCTGATGGCCGTAGGCGACCCCTCTGACACCTCCTCGCAACCCCCCCAGGTGTCCCGACCCCCAGGTTGAGAAACACTGATTTAGACCTTCTCCTTTAATGTAATGTCAACAAAAATGTAATGTTTCTGCATTTTTGTAACACATTAATAGTGCAGTTTTTGTAATGAGGAAATATTGGTAAAATCATTACAATAAAATACTGATTTTATTGCTGTATAAATGTTTTAATTCAACAAATCTAGGTGAATTTTTACTTTTTTTTCTTTAAATGACAGCTAGAAATTACTAACTATAACTAGAAATTGCCACTCTTCCTCTTAAAGTATTGGTATCCTTTCCTTAACAGTTTTATCCACCCCCTTTTCCTGTCCTGAAGCTGAGCCTATGCAAAGTCATTTCTTTTGTCATCACATCCATCATGTGGCTTAGTTCAACATCACTTTTTTTTACATCCAGACAGTAAAATTAACTGTGTCACAGTTGAGGTCATCTGAGTATGCTTATTCACCCCAAAAGTTGCACTTGGTAGAGATAAGAAATAAGCAATTTATTTGATTTCTGCTTAATCATTAACAATTGCCCAATTTTGTATACATGATACAGCAATCTTTCAGTAAGGACTTTTTGATGCTTCTGTGTTTGTAAAGAAGCAGTTGGCATTCAGTCCTTACTTGGTATTTATTGTTATTGACATTTTTATCCCACTGTTTCACCTGGTGCGTCCAGGATGGTTAACAACAAATACATTTAACCACCCAGCCCAGTTTTGAAAGCAAATGCAAACTGGAATCGTGATTAATTCCATGATATAAACTGATAAAAAACATAAATGCTTTGGTGCTCTTAATACAGCCAAGTATTTGAGAGCTAAATGCTTACAATATTACAGTTCTGTAATGATGTTTAGTCAGCCATTATCGTTATCTGAGAGACCAGCCCCCTTGGGTGCACAAATGCATATGGTTTGCATATCTGTTCTCAAATGTTCCATTAATAGTGCAATCCTATTTTTCAGCATTCCTTTGTTTCACCCATGCACATATATCAAAGTGACATGTCAGGGATCTTTAACCAAATGCAAAGTGCACTGCATCGGTAATTGGAGCACTCAGAAGGAGAGAAAAAAAAAACGTAAGAAAACCAAGCCAGTGTATATTTTACTATAGAAAGATTAATTATAGGAAGAGACAAATAGATATGCGGTTAAATCTCAAAACAAAGAGGACAGATATGAAAACGACCTAATGGCAAATGAGAATAGAGCAGTGGTTCTCAACCTGGGGTCCCCAGATGTTTTTGGCCTTCAACTCCCAGAAATCTTAACAGCTGGTAAACTGGCTGGGATTTCTGGGAATTGTAGGCCAAAAACATCTGGGGACCTCAGGTTGAGAACCATTGGAATAGAGGAAAACAGTAGAAATGGTTTGAATTTTAGACTAGAATTTTGGTTTTCAAATCTAATCTCCGCCATGGAAATCCATTAAATCATACTGTCATCTTCAGAGGAAGATAATGGCAATCCCCCTTAGGACAAGTATTGCCAAGGAAACGATAGGCTAGGTTTCCATGGGGTAGCCATAAGTCAAAAATAACTTCAAAACACACAACATAGAGAAAGTTTGTCCTTCAGAGAAATATTTTCACAGTTACTGCTTCATAAAACAAAAATTAAAATGGGTATGAATATCTTTTGTCTGAATGCCTTTACATATACAGTTTGTTTATTTGTTTATTGTCTTTTCTGTCTTAGTCACAGATGAAGATACGGTAAAGAGGTACTTTGCCAAGTTTGAAGAGAAATTCTTTCAAACATGTGAGAAGGAACTTGCCAAAATCAACACATTTTATTCTGGTAAGACATATCTATTGGAGATGGAAGTATCTTAATCTTTTTGTAGATTGTGTCAGTATTTGGTACTGGAAAAACCGATTTGCAATATCCACTCAGTGTATTTTAGAGGTCTGCTTCTCTAACAGTAACTGAGACATCAGGGCAGTGGGCTTTCTGCACACCCACTTACCCCCCAAAATATCCATCCTTTTTCACCTGGTCATGCCCAGCATTTTTTTTAAAAAAATTAATCTTTACATTTGGCCCTGCCAGGTTTTTTAAATGTGTCGTGATATTTTGTTATTGTTTTTGCTTTGCTATGAGTTATTTATTGTTGTATTGTATTGTTGTGGTTATGTTTTTGTTTTGATGTATTTTGGGCTCGGCCTCTTGTAAGCCGCACCGAGTCCTGCGGGAGATGGTAGCGGGGTATAAATAAAGGTTTATTATTATTTATTATTATTTTGTATCAGCTTGCTTTGCTTCTGTTTCTGGAGTTTAAAGATTTCATTTTAATGGCACAAAGGTGGTATTTAACCCCCAAAAAACTAGGGAAAATTTACAATAACACGAATACGACATGTTGGAAATGTAAAAGTAAAGAAGGGTCATTCTTCCACATGTGGTGGACGTGTGATAAAGCAAAAAAATTCTGGAGAAAGATCCAGGAGAAATTCAAAACATGTTAAAAATATAGATTCCATTGAAACTGTAGTTATTTATGCTAGGGATGTATGACAGGAAACTAGATAAGGACAAAGACAAAATACTATTTTTGGCACTAACGGCCGCGAAAATGTGCTACGCTAAAGTATGGAGACAAGAAGTGACTCCAAAAGAGGACGATTGGATAATAAAATTATTAGTTATTAGGGATCTGGATAAACTTACCTTCTTATTACTGAAAAATAGAGAAACCAGAAGAAAAGAAGCAGACTGGAGTGAAGTCAATGAATACTTTAAAAAGAAGAAAAAAAATAGTGGTCTAAGAAGGAGAATTATAGACTGAAACAAGATAAAAAGTGGGAAAGAAGAGAAACAAGGACTTAAATGTGAAACGAACTTTTAGAGAAGACTTCCGGAAGATACAAGGAGGTCAAATTATTTTTCTTCTTTTATTTATTTTATATATATATATATATATATATTCACTATCATCTATGATTATTTTTATGCTATTTGTGTCCTTTTATGAAAATGTCAATAAAAAATATATTTAAAAAAAGATTTCATTTTAAGGTCTGCCTACTCTTGCTCTGTAAATTAAATCGTGTTTCCATTTAAGTTAACTTTTTAAAATATTTTAAAGAGCTGTTAGGGTCAAACAGCCATACTGTTAAGGGAGAGGCCTTCTGCAGTTGCACGGTAGCATCTGAATTCCTCTGTAGAGCCTACACATTTCAGCAAGCTTTAAAGGTGAAGTTGTCCTGAATGCTTAAACAGCAACCAAGTTTTCATGGGAAGTAGGACTCACTTTAATCTGCAATTAAAATTAAGTTATAAATTCATGAAGTAAAACCCCAAAGGGCTTAAGATTGCCATAGCTTCAGAAGAATGTGCATTAGGGAAAGCTTTTCAATAATACAGTTAAAGATTTCAAATCATAATGAAAAGTATTAGACAGTCAAGAACCTGGAATAGCTAGTCATTTATACCTCATTGACCTATTTCTCATTTTAAGTTTTGACTGGAACACAAAACTAGCTAAAATTTGTGTGATTTTGTCAATTAACCCTTTAGGCATTTTAGGCAGGTAAAATAATTCATTATAGTTATTGTGGAAGTTTCTTTCATTTAGAAGGTAACTTGTTTATCCTTTTGCCTCTCATGAAGCTGAAATATAATGAATTAAGTTTAATTTAGTGTAAAAGTGAAATTTTCTGATGTTGCTGCTATGCTAACAGGGAAGAAGTGAGTGCATGAGCCCAAAAATCAAGTGCATACATTATGTTTGAAAAGGAGCTGTGTCATGTATCTGGTTCTCACTAAGTTTTATGTTGAAAATAGAATGATAATATGTGTACTGAGCCTATGCAGAAAATTTTCTTCTGACCCACTCCAGCAACAATTAACTTTCTATCAGCGTGAAGAAGACAACAGAACCTGTTGATCAGTGGATGTTACTTTCAGACAGACTTTAGCCTGTAATCTCTTCCTGCAAATTAAAGCCCTGCATCGACATGTCATTAAGATGCCATGTTTAGAATCCAGTTCCATTAATATATTTAGAGGAAGGATTTACCACTCTTCCTTGCAGACACCTTAAGCACACCTTGGCTGCTAGTTTCTGTTGACACCTGACCTTTCATTTAAATAGACAGTATGTGTTTGCATAGTCAGCTTTACAGATTTACAGTTTGTTTGCCAGGTCAGAAACTAACAGGGAGTGTCTAGGAATGTGATTGACAGTAACAAATACTGGCAAGCACCCTAGAAGGAATTGCTTTTCCTGTCTGCTAATGAGAGAGGATTCCCTTCTGGTAATACAATCAGCAAGCAGCTCAGTCTGTAGTAAACAACAAACATTAAGTGTGTTTTGGATTTCATGACAGATTTGAATGACAGATTTTGAAACATTAAGGCCAAGAACTGCTGAGTTGAAGAACTAGACTTCAAGCAGAAACTTTTGTTATAGTTGAACTCAGTCCTCTTGGTCTTAAGGGTTTTTAAAAAGTTGTTATCCTGATAGCATGACTCAAGGATCCATTTTTTTCCAGACAAAGCAATATAGAAAGCTGCCAGAATCTATGTTGATGGACAGCAGGGTCCATTTTTTTAAAGTTTTTTTTAAAATTTAAATTTCTCCATACAGATAACAAAACAATACGATACGAACCGTAGCCATCTAAAAGATAATATCGAAAACTGATTACAATGTTTTATGGCTAGGATACAGGTTCCAATTGTGCTTTCCTTTACCATATATCTTGATTAATTACCTCTTTAAACCCACCACCCACCCTTACCACCCTCTCCCCACCTCCCTCCCTCCCTCCCTCATCTGGGTTACTTGAATCAGTTCATTGGTTTAATTGTCTGGAAGGCCTGATTTAAAGTTCTGTACCTATCTTTTCCTTCTGTTTTGTCGATTAAACAAGACCATTTCCTAAACCAATCTTGTCTTGACTGAATATTCAAATATTTATTTTTCTTTTCATAGATGAAATTATTAATTAAATATTCAGAGAGATATGACCACCAGGTTTTCAGGTCCCACCTTGCCCATTTTATACTTCCTTAAGTAAAGTACCAGTGAAGTTAAAAATTGGGTTCCTTGAATGACGCAGTATATAATAATAATAATAATAATAATAATAATAATACTTTATTTATACCCCGCTACCATCTCCCCAAGGGACTCGGTGCGGCTTACATGAGGCCAAGCCCACAGTACAGCAATAAACAAAAGCAATTAACAAAAAACAATCAATGCAATACAATTAATATTAATCACATAAACAAAAAAAAACAATAAACAATAAACAGTATCACACAGCATTTAAAACCTATGGCCGGACCAAATGTAATAATTTAAATTTTAAAAAATAATGCTGGGCATGAACAAGGTAGGATATAACTGGGATAGGGTTTTCAAAGAGAGATGAGGGAAACACAGTCAGTCCTAAATCAGTGGTAAAGTGCATTTGAGGGCATATTGCTGAGAGGTTTCCTTATTCTGGGAAGGCACACTGGAACAACCACGTTTTCAGGCTCCTCCTAAAGGCTGCCAGAGTTGGGGCATGTCTGATGTCCCTGGGAAGTGAGTGTTATTATTGTTATATTATGATTCCTTCTTGGAAACTTGCCAAAGTCCAGCAGCCAATAGCTTGGGGTCCAGCACTGGTCCGTGGCCTACTTAGAGTAGGGCTTTGAGTAGCCCTACTGTAAGAGACTACATATGTCTTATAAGTTCTCATAAAGCACAAAAATGTTCATCTGTTTGTACAACCATATGTGCTTTCAATCAGCCCAGGTACAGTTCCACACTTCATTTGTATCCTGATTTTTAATACTTTTTGAGTATTTGTATTTACCCTATTTACCCCAAAGGGGACTCAAGGCGGTCACCCTTTTCCTTGTACTATGTATACTCAATTCTACTAATATGTATGCACAAATCAGGAAGGAGATATTTTTGGATGTATGCACATACAGTATGAACCCATGTTTGGTGTATAATCCTCTGAAGAGGGCTTTCTATCAGGCCCACTAGTATTATGGATATGTTTGGTGAGGATACAAGGGAGAATTTTCTCAATGGCTGCAACAAGTTTCTAGAATTCTTTGCTATGAGGATAAATAAAGTTGGCCCCTTTCTTTTCTTCTTTTCTGCCAGTGGGCAAAGACCTTTCTTCTAGTTGCCTGATGAAGAAAATATTTTAATTTCAGTGTGTTGTCATTCTGAAGCTTTTGAATTAATATTTTGATAAGATTTTGGGTCGTCCCCCCCCCCCCCAAGTGTTTGTAAGTGTTCGTTATTTTAGCGATGAGTTGTCCAAACTCCTATTGGGTTCCATATTGAGAGAAAAGCAGAATATAAATAAATAAATAAATAATTGTATAATGATTGTAAATAATTAATTGTCTCTCTTCATATGATAGATTGACATCTAGACAACAGATCATGCCAGCTTTGTGCATGTTTGGGTAATGATAAAGATTAATCCCCCCCCTCCCCCGGCTTCTTGCAGTAATTTTTCCATTGCTATGGAAGTTCATTCCTGGTAAATAGTCTCTTGTAGACTAAGCATGTGTTCCAGAATAAAAAGTAGGAACCAGATTTCTTTCATAAAACACAGACAACCATTTGTTAAAACCTAAAAGCAAGGCCTATTTTTCAATTGAGCTGGTTTTGGCAGTGGTTGAGTGAATTCAAAGAATAGGTAGAGAATGGTGGCAATTTTCCCAGTATACATCCACAAAAAAAAGCCTAATCAGGATTTGCGTAATCTGAGTTGAAAAAAGGAAATACATTCCATGGAATTCCACTCTCCTGATTTTGACTGCAGTTCTGGAGACCTTTCAATAGGATGAAAATTTCCTCCAATCATAGAGAGAGCAGAAACTTTACCCTCATTGTGACTAATTTTAACATGGTAATGGCAAATCTAATGATCGGGTGGCATGCTGATGCCACTGATTGGCTAATATTGAGTTGTGGATAGAGAATCCGGATACAGAGGGCCAACTATATATTTTTTTACATAGTGGTTGATGCTCTTTAGTTTTTACCCAGTTTGAATCCCTAGATGTTATTGAACGACAGCTACCATCATTTTTGATTATCCGCCATGCATACAGGGTATCATTGAACTGCAACTCAAGAGCACTTGTGTCTTTATTTATTGTATATTATTTATTTCGGGCTTTTATATCCTGTCCTATCTCAACCTCCACAGAGGGACTCAGGACAGCTAACAAATCGGCACCCCATGGCGCCCACATCAAAAACATAAATATACATTTAACAGCAATATAATAATAACAATATAAAACAGTATAAAACAATATAAAACACTATAAAAACAATCAATCAGTCACCGGTCACCAGTTTAAATCGTCTTTGAGAAAAGTTAAAGGACATTTCAAAGTCAAACATCATGCCCGCAAGCCTTGTATCTAGATTCAGACCTCACTTCCCTGTATCAGCTCTAGTCATGATGTCTAATAATGAAGAATGCTGTAGGACCATATAAAATAACATGGTGGTCTGGATTCAGCCTTCAGCCCTTGAGTTTGATATGTGGTGTAGAGTCATAGAATCATAGAGTTGGAAGAGACCTCATGGGCCATCCAGTCCAACCCCCTGATCTCACACCTTCAACTGATATTATCTGATCAGTATATGAGTATATGAAAGAAAGAAGGGAGAAAAGCAAGAATTTGTGAATATTTTATCTCTCCCCCACCCCAAGCCTCCACTTTCACATCTATATTTGGAAATCGATGCAAATACAGCAGATATCTGGCCTTTTCACCATAGTTGCTAATGTTAAGCTTTGTTTTTCCTGCTTCTTGGCAGGGGGTTGGACTGGATGGCCCATGAGGTCTCTTCCAACTCTTTGATTCTATGATTCTATGACAGGTTACAGTCTTCCTGGTAAAATATCCCAACATTCAACCTAAGTGTGGGGTTATTTGTTGCATTCTGTGGTCACATCCTTTTATTTGTTTCTATAGAGAAGCTTGCAGAAGCTCAGCGCAGGTTTGCTACGCTACAGAATGAACTGCAGTCAACCCTGGATGCACAGAAGGAAACCAGTGGTCTTACTACTCTGCGGCAACGTAGAAAGCCAGTCTTCCACCTGTCCCACGAGGAGCGTGTGCAGCACAGGAACATCAAAGATCTTAAACTGGCCTTCAGTGAGTTCTACCTCAGCCTCATCCTACTGCAGAACTATCAGGTATCAGCCATGCTCCTTAAGACAAATTTACTTACCCTTCCATTTAGTTATCTTCTAAGTGACTAAGCTGAAAATCTCAGTTTTGGCAACCTGTGGCTTAATTATTTCGTTGGGGTTACTTTTGCTGTCATTTATAGGGCTGCAGCTTGCTATTTTCCTGAGTAAACATACTGGAAACTACTCAATGAAACCATACAACTTCAAGTCATACTATCATTTACATAATATTTTGGAAGTTATCAATAAGCCATAGGCTCAGATGGAAAGCTTGAATGCACAACTAATTTCAAGTATTTTACCACTTCGCTATAAAGATCTTTTGTGATGATTTGGATAAAATTGATTGAGCAGAATGGGGTAGATGCAATTCCTTGTGATCAAACTCATTTCAGCTGTTTTTAGTCCATTGAGAGGAAAGTAATTAGTTACCTTACCTCCAAGAACAGAAATGTGCAACACGTTTATATAATGTACACTTTCTTTAAAAGGAAAAGGGGATGAGAGAAAAGGAGGAATCTGACAGCATTTTTATATGAGCTTCATAAATTTCAGTTAATGTCTTCGGACACATTGATAGAGTTATTATCAGACTTCACATATAATATCAGTTTTTTTCCCCTGTGTCAGGAGAGACTTGAGAAACTATCAGATAATATCAGTTGAAGGGGTTGGATCAGAATGTAATAGGACAGAGAAAAATAAAATGTCAGTTTGTGACATTGTTCACAAACCTTCAGGCAGTGGAATAAGGTACTATTGATCTAATCCAACGTTTCTCAACTGGGGGGGGGGGTTGCGAGAGGGTGTCAGAGGGGTCGCCAGAGACCATCAGAAAATGCAGTATTTTCTATTGTTCATGGGGATTCTGTGTGGGAAGTTTGGCCCAATTCTATCGTTGATGGGGTTCAGAATGCTCTTTGATTGTTGGTGAACTAATCTCAGCAACTACAACTCCCGTATGTCAAGGTTCCCCCCCCCCCCCAAACTCCCCCATTGTTCAGATTTGGGCATACTGAGTATCTGTGCCAAGTTTGGTCCAGATCATCATTTGAGTCCACAGCGTTCTCTGGATGTAGGTGAACTACAATTCCAAAACTCAAGGTCAATGCCCACCAAACCCTTCCAGTATTTTATATTGGTCATGGGAGTGCTGTGTTCCAAATTTGGTTAAATTCCATCCTTGGTGGAGTTCCGAATGCTCTTTGATTGCAGATGAACTATTAATCCCAGCAACTACAACTCCCAAATGACAAAATAATCCTCCCCTCACCAGTATTCAAATTTGGGCGTATTGGGTATTTGTGCCAAATTTGGTCTAGTGAATGAAAATACATCCTACACATCAGATATTTACATTATGATTCATAACAGTAGCAAAATTACAATTATGAAGTAGCAACAAAAATAGTTTTATGGTTGAGGGTCACCACAACATGAGGAACTGAATTAAGGAGTCACAGCATTAGGAAGGTTGAGCTCCAGCTCCTCATGCGGGGACATGAGAGAAGCCTCCCACAAGGATGATTTAAAAAAAACATCAAAATCATCTGGGCGTTCCCTGGGCAACGTCCTTGCAGACGGCCAATTCTCTCACACCAGAAGCGACTTGCAGTTTCTCAAGTCATTCCTGATACGACAAAAAAAAATTATATCGAAACCCCATGAAAGACCAGAAAGAGGAGCCTCTTTCTGGTCTTTCATTTCCCCGAGATTAACATTCATTGTGCTGAACTCTCCATCTTCTAAAATAATGCAGCAGGAGAGAAAAAAAATCTTGCAAGAACTTCAGAACATGTGATGTAATGATATTAGATTTAACAATGGCTTCAGCTTTCTGTGGTATGTGAAAAGCTATAATTACTCCCACAGCAATCAAAATTATTCAACACAGGAGCATCTATAGTTAAAATCACGGCTTTGTTTCATTTTTCTTTTCAGCTTTATAAAATAAGCCATAAGGGTCTCTGGGGAGGGAAATGCTGGGTTTCTTCAAGAGAGAATAATTAACGTTTCTCATTGGCAGCAATATGGATCGTTAATGCATTGGCTTCCTATTTCCAGCTACCTCTTCCTTTTCTTCCATACTGCTAAACTCAGTATTAAATCACTCCAGGCGTAATTAAATCGAAAATCATTTCAGCAGGGTTTTTGTAACACAGTATAGACACAGTATAAAGCGTTCTGTATTTTTTTCTCCACATTTGAACTTGTGTTTTTGTGGCTAAAATGACTACTTTCTTATATTATTACAGATCCTTGAATTTAGAGAGTAATCTCTAAATCAAAGTAAATCTTTTGTATGGATTGTCGAAGGCTTTCATGGCTGGAATCACTAGATTCTTGTGGGTTTTTTCGGGCTATAGGGCCATGTTCTAGAGGCATTTCTCCTGACGTTTCGCCTGCATCTATGGCAAGCATCCTCAGAGGTAGTGAGGTCTGTTGGAATTAGGACAATGGGTTTATATATCTGTGGAATGGCTGGGGTGGGGCACAGAGCTCTTCCTTTCTGGAGCTAGGTGTGAATGTTTCAACTGACCACCTTCATTAGCATTTGAAGGCCTGGCTGAGCCTGGGAAAATCCCCTGTTGAGAGGTGTTAAGATGTGCCTGGTTGTTTCCTCTCTGCTGTTTTGCTGTTGTAATTTTAGAGTTTTTTAATACTGGTAGCCAGATTTTGTTCATTTTCATGGTCTCTTCCTTTCTGTTGAAATTGTCCACATGCTTGTGGATTTCAATGGCTTCTCTGTGTAGTCTGACATGGTGGTTGTTGGTGTGGTCCAACAGACCTCACTACCTCTGAGGATGCTTGGCATAGATGCAGGCGAAACGTCAGGGGAAATGCCTCTAGAACATGGCCCTATAGCCCGAAAAAACCCACAAGAACCTAGTAAATCTTTTGTACATCACTTAATTTTCTTGTTGTCTGTGTAATAAAATATGCCATGATCTAGTAGTGAAATATTCTTGTTTTTTAACTTTAAAAAATATTTTTATTACTTATAATTATTACATTTATTATACATTTGTTTATAGCAGTTACATATTATTCAACACCCTCTTTAACATATAATTTTATTCTTCTGCTTAAGCATTTTGTTTTTTAACTTAATCTCATAAAGTACAAGAAAATGATGTTGAAAATATGCATAGTAGTTCATGTTTTCATTACCTTTTCTGCTAAACTTGAGCAAGATATTATAAGTAGCTTCTGAGTCTTAAGTTCAATTGTAGAATTTATTGCCAAAAAGAATAATGGGGTTGTGGGTTTTTCCTTTACCTTTGTAGAACCTAAACTTCACAGGATTCCGTAAGATCCTAAAGAAACATGACAAGATCCTGGAGACACCCCGAGGTGCAGATTGGAGAGTGGCTCATGTTGAAGTGGCACCATTCTATACCTGTAAGAAAATCAACCAACTCATCTCTGAAACAGAGGTAGAGTATGTTTTTGGTGTTTAAACATGGCAAAAATACTTCTATGTTGTTGAAATGCTGCTAACATCATTTGAAGGCAAGATAATTTTCTGGCTGAAATATCTGAATTTCTGACACTTTCCCCGTCCACTAAATAGTTCTAGCATGATAGTTAATATCAATACTGCTTTTATCTTGTAAGCATGGCTTACATATGCCTCTAAAAAGAAGAAAGACGTTACTGTCATGATTTATTGCCTTTTCCTTTTTTTGTCTCTTTTTTCACTTTTGTGCCGTAGACCGTGGTAACCAATGAGTTGGAAGATGGAGACCGTCAGAAAGCCATGAAGCGCTTACGTGTCCCACCACTTGGAGCAGCGCAGGTGATGGAACGATTAGAAGCCCTGAATGATATGTTGCCCCCTATAAGTGATTGTGCGCAGTTCAGATAACTGCCATTGGTAAAGCCTCATATCTTGACCATCCTTTCATGTTTGAATTTGATTTTTACTTCAGAGTACTCGTAAGTAGCAGTAAAGTTGTTACTAAAATCGAGGCAAGATTTAATGGGTATTTAAAAACCTAGCGTGCCGATCCACCTCCGAGCACAATTCAAAGTGCTGGTCTTGGCCTATAAAACCCTATACGGCTCTGGCCCAGCTTACTTGTCCAAACGTATCTCCCTCTACATTCCACCTCGTAATTTAAGATCTACTGGGGAGGCCCTGCTCTCGGTCCCACCAGCTTCGCAAATGCATCTGGTGGGGATGAGGGACAGGGCCTTCTCAATGGGGGTCCACTGCTTGTGGAATTCGCTCCCCAGCGAGATCAGATCGGCATCCTCCCTCCTTTCTTTTAGGAAAAAACTAAAAATGTGATTTTGGAGCCAGCCCTTTGGCTAGTCCCTCGTAGAGGTGAGAAGACCGGTATAGAAAACTTCTAAATAAATAAATAAATAAATAAATAAATAGTGGGCACAGCAGCACTTTAGACACTGAACCCGAACCATAAGACTGTTACGACAATTGGAAATGGCTTTGTGACTTTGTGATTATTGTGATTATATGACTATGTGTTTTTGTGATTTTAATTGATTGTAACTCTTTTAATTTGCTATGTATTATGATTTTTTATATTGTGTTACTGATATTGTGGCATCTAATTGCTGCCTGTGTTAGCCGCCCTGAGTCCGCCCCCCCCCCCCCCCCCCGGGGGTGAGAAGGGCGGGGTAGAAATGGTGTAAATAAATAAATAAATAATCTAGCATTAGTAGATTCTATAGTTCCGTGAAACATGGCCATACAGCCCGAAAAAACCCACAAGAACTGAGTGATTCCGGCCATGAAAGCCTTCGACAATACTTTGTAACTTTCTCCCTCTAGTGGAGTATTAAAACTACTGAGACCTAGAAAAGGGTTTCTTCAGATACCTGGTTCACTTGGGCAGCTGTCAAAGCCTGCTGAGTCTGACATTTTATCTGGCTACCCCACTTCCATATTCCTGTTTTTGCTTGGCTTCCCAGTAGTAGGTCCTAGTCATGCCAATTTCTTTCACCATTCTTACTTAGCTGAAACATTAGTTCTGTAGAGGCATTGGAGCCAAGTGGCTCTTAGAGATGTCATCTACCTTGTTGCTTGAAGTGTCTGGCATCCAGTCCTAGTCATGCACTGTGGGAGATAAATCAAGATGGTTGCTTAGAACTGACCATCACTGAGCACTTAGTTGGTTCCCTTCCTGAAGCATTAACACAAGACTGTTCAGGAAGAGGGAAAGAGTGGCAATTGTACCAATTCCAGGAGGTTGGATGTAGTGATCTGGTTATAGTTTGGGTTCAGCAGCATTCTTGGTGGTCAATACATGTCCCCATTATTATTAACAGTTCTTACTATGTTTATCTATTATATACTTTTGTTGCTGATATCCACATAAGTGATGAAGCTTATTTGTCATTTTAATAAAGGAAATGTATTTATTTATTTATTTAAAACATTTATATTCCGCCCTTCTCACCCCGAAGGGGACTCAGCACAGCATATATACGGCAAACATTCAATACCAGGACACAAATTCACATACACATACATAAACATTAAAAAAAACATTCATCAAAATATTAAAATACACCATTTAAAACCGTCCTAGTCATCTGCGCCAAATCTAATTGGCTTGGTCATCTTTCCTATTGCACTTTATCAGAGATCCAGGATATGTGCATGCCCATCCCCCTCCAAACACCCCACCTTGTCATGCCCAGCACTTTTAATTTTAATTATTACATTTGGCCTGGCCATTGTTTTTAATTGCATCATTGGGTGTTGTTAATGTTATTGCTTTGTTGTTTTTTTGTTTTTGTTTTTATGAGTGTTGTTGTTGTTGCTGCTGTTTTTATTGTTGTATTTGGGCTCGGCCTCTTGTAAGCCGCACCGAGTCCTTCAGGAGATGGTAGCGGGGTACAAATAAAGGATTATTATTATTATTATTATTATTATTATTGCCTCTAAATTCCCAATTAGATTCAGCATTGTATTTATTTACACCTCAGAGCAGACTGATGGTGGGGCCATTAGTTTTCCCAACCACCTCCTTTTCCCCCTACATAAATCTTACCCCACCCCCCAATAATGTATAGAAATATTCGTACTTGATATTTTCACATTAGTTGTGTTACAATCTAGGACTGAAATGGATTCAATTGGCATTGGTAACACTTATTGTAGGCAAGATAATCAACACTGTGAAGGTGCAGAATATAGTTTGTCGAAAACAAACTGGAGTTTGTTGGTTGCTTAGATATTCACGTGCACACATGCACACAAGTCAGTACTTGGCAGAAGCACTTTTGGCAATAATTACAGTTGTGAATCTTTCGGGGTAAGTCTCTATCAGCCTTATGCATCAGTATCCTGTTATTCTATCCCATTCTTCTCGTCAAAATAGATTCTATGTTTACCTTACTCTGTTTTTTTTCTTCAGTGGAGCAAATAGCCTTTACACAGAGAAAATTGCACAAGGAAAAAAGCTTATTATTATTTCACATCAAAAGCATTACATAAATTAGTATAAAACCAATAAAAAATAGAAGGAGGGCAGGTGGCTAAATATCTTTTGACTAAAAATGGGCAACAGCAATGGCATTTTCTGTAGCCTCCCTTCTGTAGCAGAGCATAGTGGACAAGCATACAGATGCAGAGTTGTCTGTTGTGCTCCACAGTCACATAAGGTGTGAGATTCTTTTAGGAAGAAAGCTTTGATCAACCCTTTCCTATGTGCTTTTAAAATGAAAATCAATGTTAGCAGACCTAGTAGTAAAACCATTACATAATGTGCAGTTTGGGCTCAAGACTAGGCAAACTAGAGGTTTTCCTAGGCGAGAATTCAGCTGCAATTGTCCTTGGCAGCCCAATATTCCTGTGTTCTGGCTTGTGTTTATGCATTAAAAGATTCTGTTGTGTCAGAGAAAGATGAACAAGATGCTTAACAAATTATCAGTTTACTTTAACCAATAAGCAGATCTTTACAAACAACAACAAACCCAAGCTATTTTCTGTTTTATCTGCAGCCTGCACCAGCATGGACTACTTTCAGAGTTGGACTGTTCTGTGGAATATTAATTGTGCTGAATGTTACCCTCATACTTTCAGGTTCGTTTCTAACTATGCTTCTATCCTCACAGGTTAACATTGTAGGGGTGAGTGGATTTGTGTAATCTGCTTGGGCTCCTCCATCATTTTGTTTTGCAAAAACAGAATTTGACTTCTAGGATTTTTTTTTTTACATTTTTGTGGCTCCTTGGAGGTTCTTGGGACAGAAGGTTACCCCCACTCCAGATATGCCTCAATTGTCTACCCCTCGTCCAAACAATATTTATACCTTTGACAGAAACAATTTAAATGTCTTGAAATGTGGGCATCTTTTATCCAGGTTGCCCACTTTGAGTACCATCCTTTATATGTTTGCTTGAAAGTATATGCCACTGAATTCTGTGGGACTTAGCCCCATTGTGTATGCAGATGATAAGGAAAACAGAAGTGGCAGGAAATATTAAGGATCACATGTTGAAGGAAAAGGAGAATAAATGTTTTCAAACTATATTGAACAATTGCTGTTAAGAAAAGTTGTCAAAAACGTGAAGCAGTGAATCCTAGTGGTGGCTGAGGAGGGCATTAAAAGCAATAGGATAGAAATATGAATGAGGAAAAATAGCCTGAATTTTAAGTAACAGTAAAGGCACTAACAATGCAAGTAAAAAGACAAGAGAGCTAAGGAAATTTAATGAATGGATGTAGGTTCAGCTGGAAATGACACTAAAAAGCTTTATCTATTTCCGTGACATTACATTATCTGCTGTTTTGAGCTAAATGTATTGTGATTTTGACTGAGAGCCATCTGTTTAATTTTGGTCCTCAGCAAATCACTGTCTCTTGGACTAATATAGGCAGCCCCCAAGTTATGAACAAGATCGGTTCTGTAGATTTGTTCTTAAGTTGAATTTGTATATAAGTTGGAACAAGTACATTTTAAGTGTAACTCCAGGCATAGAGAAGGGTTAACACCTCTGTGGTGTTTGTTTTGCTGCTTGTGCCCCAGTTCAGAAGATTTCACCAAACTTTATATCCCTGTGATAATTGGAATTTGAAATCTTTGGCTTGTTGTCGAAATAAGGATTGGTGATAAATCTTCAGAGAATACACCTTTTTCCCATGATAACTCCTTTCAGGAGTGAATTTCACTTCTTAGAGGTAGATTTCTCTCACTTCCTGTTGTCTCACCCCTGTTCTTAACTAGGAGTCGTTTGTAATTTGGGGACTACCTGTACATGAGTTAGGTGAAAGCAAACAGAATTGGAGAACTTCCACACCTATGCAGCTTCACACTCAAGTATTCTTCCGTGATTTTCTAAAGAAGGGCAACATACATACTTGGTGACATACCCAGCCCATGATGCCAGACAATTAGACATGTGTACATATGTATTTGGCCTTCAGAGAGTTTCTACAATAAACGCCATGTAATAGGTGTACTAATCTTTTTATTATGGAATATAGTTTTAAGGCAAACTTATGTTATTTTTTTTCTCCAAAAGAAGTCAGTGAGTTCTGAAACTGGTGCCATTAAATAGTCAGGCACACCCATACTATTGTACATCTCAATTTGGCAGTTGCTGAATGGATATTGAATGCGCTGTATTACAGGCTCTATTTCAACTAATTCTGACCTTCTGGAAATGAAATCTAATGTTTTTGGAATAGATTTGGCACTATTATTTTTTTAAAAGAAATAATATTTCTGTTTCAGTTCTATCTGGGACTTACAAAATCTGTAATTGCTGACAAAACGAAAACATAACAATAAAAATACAATGAACTACTACCAGAAAGTGGGTGAAACTACTGTGTTTTTTTAAAAAAATGCAACGGAGCATACATTTTTAGAACATGGCCATATAGCCCGGAAAAACCTACAACAACCCAGAGATTCCGGCCATGAAAGCCTTCGACAGTACATATTTTATTTACTTGGGCAGACTGCAGTGTTATTCCTTGAGAAAAAAAAATCCAAGATCATTCTTAATTTTTATGCAAAATGTAAAGTGCTATTCCTAAACTCATGCTTTTATTTTAAAACTTGCAACTCTTTTATTGTGTTTGCATTTTGTTAAGCAATTCAGGTATTTTTCCTCCTTGAAAGAGCTGTAAATGTCATCATTACAATATTCTCTAGTATGCACATAGTTATGTGCTTAATTTGCTTGCTTAACTGGAACAAGTGAAGAATATTTCCAGGAGCAATATTTGCTAAAGAAACATTAACTATGTGTGAGAAGGTTAAAGCATTCATAGTGTTTTGTTTAGGTTGCCGGATTTGAGACATGTATTATCCTAACCTCAGAACCTGTACTTCGTGCAATTCGTTTAGGCCTACATTCATAATGATAGAATCTTTTATAAATTTAACAAAAACAGGTCCTGCTTATCAGCACCCCAAAGGCAAGTAGGTCCTTGGTTATTTTGTATGTTCTTATCTTGAAGTAGAGGCGGTTTGTTAAATATTCAAGAACATCACGAACATAGGACTTTAAACAGAGTGAATTAATTTGAATAAATCCCAATTTTCTTTAAAATGTACATGCACATACAATTTTCCTTTCATGGCCCTTCAGTCTTCTACATAAAGCCCCATTCCTTTCTTGTATGACAAAAATGAGCATAGTATTCTAGATTCTATAAGTAAAATAATCACACAAACTTCCCAAACATTTGAATTGATGCTTGTACATGCTTGCCTTAAAGGTATCTTCTCTCAGACTCTAGATTTTCTCGTCTCAGCATTTTAAATGTAAGATTCGTAGCTTGTTCAAATTTATGACAGTGAATGTTGGTTTAGTTCAATAACATCATATTTCTGGTTTTCATTGGTATTTTAAGAGTGGAATGGCATCTTTTTAAAAAAGAACAGGATGTTGACTGTCTTCAATATGTTTTCCATTTGGCACATGTTTGATTTTATTATTTCTTTGGATAGGTGTGTTTAAAATGAAAGGATCAAATGTGTGGCCAATCATAAGAATCTATCGTGGTGGCTTTCTCCTGATAGAATTCCTTTTTCTACTTGGCATAAACACATATGGCTGGAGGCAAGCTGGAGTGAATCATGTCCTGATCTTTGAACTCAATCCCCGCAGTAATTTGTCTCATCAGCATCTTTTTGAGGTACGTATTACAATTCAGAAAATGGTCAGAACTTCTAACTCGTGGCAGAAGCCACTGTCCCTTTTAATTAATTATTTACTTATTTACTATATTTGTATACTGCAATTCTCAGCCCTCAGGCGACTAAGGGCAGTTTACAGAGGCAATGATTCGATGGCCAAGAACATCATAAAACATTTATAACATTAATACATAGAATAAAACCAAACATAAGTAATAAAAACATAAGCCATTTGCGTCTCCTAATCAAAAACATTATCCATCTCGTTGTCAAGTCGTTCCAATTTCCTATGTCTTTTACGATACGTCTTTTCCATAGATGATGTGTAGCTTAGTGATATCAATATCCACATGATTTGGTCACAATTAGGTAGTTACATTTTCTACAGTAGAGATTACTTTTGGTAGTGTTGAAGTGCTCAAGGTATCGGATTTTTTTCATGATACTTACCATATTTTCCGGCATACATGACGACTTGAACCCAGGAAAATCATTTCCAAATTGGGGAGTAGTCTTATACGCCGGGGATCACGGGGTCACTTTGGTCTCTGCTTCGGGTGCCCTGCTCCAGCAGGTGGACAGCTGACCGCCTCCCTCGCCATCCCCGCAGCCTGAGGAGCAGAAGGAGGGAGGGAGGCAGGTGGCAGGGAGGAGGAGCGTCAGACTGCATTACCACAGAGACCTGCTGCGGGTGGTGTCCTGCCGCCGCTGGCTTGGTGCTGGCTCCACTGTTGCCAGCCTGGTGCTGCTGCTGATGCCGGCCTGGTGCTGGCTTCTCAAGCCCGGAGTGGCTGCTGTGGGAGCCGAAGCCAGAGCGGGGAGAGGGGACAGAACCAGGACAGCCCAGTGGGCCACCACCCCAACTGGTCTCTGTGGTAATGCGGCCTGACACTCCTCCTCCCCGCCACCTCCTTCCTTTCTCCTCCTCCCTCCCTCCTCCTCCTCAGGCTGCACCACTTGGGGATGGTGAGGGAGGCGAGAGTGGAACGGGAGCAGCCGGGGGGGACCTCTCCCCCCACCCTCACCCCGCTTCCCTTCTCCCCACTCCTGGCTGCCTCTCGCCCCCCATCCACGTGTGCCAGGCTACGTATCCTTCTCACATCTGGAAAGGAGCGGGGGGGGGGCTGCAGGAGCCTGCGGGAGGGATTGGATAGTCTTTTCCTTCTGGCAGGAGTGGGGGTGGACTGGATGGCCATTGGGGTCCCTTCCAGCTCAAGGGTTCTATCATTATCATCATCATCATCATCAAGCAGAGCTGGATGGCCACCTGTTGGGAGGGCTTGCATTGTGACTTCCTGCCTGGAAGGAGTGAGTGGTGTTGGATTGGATAGCCATTGGAGTCCCTTCCAACTCTAGGGTTCTGTTGTTGTTGTTGTTGTTGTTGTTGTTGTTGTTGTTAAGCAGAGTTGTATGACCACCTGTCATGAGGGCTTGGATGTGTGTTCCTCCCTGGCAGAGTTGGAGTCGGACTGGATGACCATTGGGGTCCCTTCCAACTCTAGGGTTCTATTATTATTGTTGTTATTGTTCTTATTAGCAGAGCAGGATGACCACCTATCAGGAGGGCTTGGATGTGTTTTCCTGCCTGGCAGAATTAGGGTTAGACTGGATTGCCATTGGAGTCCCTTCCAACTCCAGGGTTCTATTATTATTGTTGTTGTTGTTCAGGAAAGGACGTTGGACCCGGCCCTGGACTCACTATAGGTGAGGTAAAGGTATTCCTCTGAAAGTCCAGTCGTGTCCGACTCTGGGGGTTGATGCTCATCTCCATTTCTAGGCCGAAGAGCTGGCTACCGCTCTGATAGTCTTGGATTTGAAATCAAATCTGATGGTTTTTTTTAAAAAAAATATTTGATGTGCGTTGGAAGAGGGGTGGTCTTTTAGGGTGAGTATATCCCAAACTCTGTATTTTAACTGTAAAACTTGGGGGGGGGGGGTCATCTTATACGCCGGAAAATAAAGTTATCAGGAATATCTGCTGGGTACTTCACAGTTAAACTTAATACAGCTGGCTTGATCACAAATGCAGGCAAGATTTCATTTACTCAGATATTAGTCTAATTGTAAAGCTTTTAGCATCCATATTGAAAACACATTATCCAGCAGGGGGTTGCGAGGGAGTCTCTTGCCTCGTGTCTGTATCAAAGGACTGTGGATTTTAATTCTCAAGCATGCTTTTTCTAGATAATGTGTGTAGATTTTATTTTATGACAAGGGCATAAGGACATTACAGAGGAAGTGACAGTTGGAGTGTGGAAATTACTCATGTGTGAAAAGTTTCTTTTATAGATTCAGTTGAGATTCAAAGGCTGTTGAATACATTTATAGTGTTGCTGCCAATGCATTTGTTTGTTAAAAATATAAATATAATCAATAAAATATGATGATATATGAAAAGTTAACTTGTGAGAAAGAAAAAGTAACCATATAAAAATAATAAAAGCAAATGAAATGCTAAGTGTTTAACCTAGTGTTTTAAAAAAGAATTAACTTAGTGACTTAAAAATACAGCATTTGTGCCATTTAAATCTCGTTCAGGTAACCGTACTTTTGCTAGGAGGCCTGGTCTTGCACTTTGTTAGTCTTTCCATCTGGGCAGGCTAGCCTTTCTATGCCTAGAATGTTTTGTGGCCACCCATTCCCTCTCTTCTGTGGGCTTGCCAACACTCATCTTTGCAGTTTCTTACAGTGTATCTCAATGTTGTGTGGCTTGCACAGAGAATGGGAAGGCCACGCAAGACTTATAAGTCCCTGTGAAAAATGGCGTAGGGCAGACCCGGTTGCGGTGGCAAGTAATCCATGAATAATCAAATCTGTGAAAGCCAAAGGCATGAATGTGGAGGCCCCAGTGTTTTTTTTTAATGCATATGGGAATGCATTACATTAGTCTAGTTAAATGTTGTTAAAATAGGAGTGACCGATGAGTTCTGCCTTCTCCAGATAGACAGTGCCATCATTTTGAACTACTCAGCACTTGTAGTTCTGCTCTTGAGTTACTTAAGCATTGTCTTAATGCTTGGGAGCCCCCGGTGGCACAGTGGGTTAAACCCCTGTGCCAGCAGGACTGAAGACTGAAAGGTCGCAGGTTCGAATCCGGGGAGAGGCGGATGAGCTCCCTCTATCAGCTCCAGCTCCTCATGCGGGGACATGAGAGAAGCCTCCCACAAGGATGATAAAAACATCAAACCATCCAGGCGTCCCCTGGGCAACGTCCTTGCAGATCGCCAATTCTCTCACACCAGAAGCGACTTGCAGTTTCTCAAGTTGCTCCTGACACGATAAAAAAAATGCTTGGGAATGCTCAGTAGGATTTTTTTTTTTACTCTGAACACCTGTGACTACATTAAAAACTGCTTTTTAAATCTTTGTTAATTTCACAGAATTCCTCACAAGACAAAAGTAACTACCATTTGAGAGATGCTAGTGTTCTAGGGTTCTCTTTGTCTTAGCTACTAAAAATCCAGATAACTTCAGCATTAGTATAAAGGAGTGGGGGTGTTCAGATTGCAATTTTTACTTATTTTTCTCTCAAATGCATTTAATGTTCTTAAAGTTAATTTAGACTTCATAAAGCAATTTATTTAAAACTAGCCATCCCTGCCACGCGTTGCTGTAGCCCAGTATGCTGATCTGGAAAATAAAGTAATGAAAAAGTGTTGGTTTTTAATATATGTAATTTCTTTATTCTTGTGGGTAAACAGTATTTCTTGTTGTTTCTTTGTCAGTGCTTATGTGGAGATTGTCTGATTTGCCTACTCTGGAACATGCAACATATAATTGTCCTTCTTTAGGGGTCACTTTCAAATCTATAATACTATATATGTGTGTGTGAATCATATATATCTATCTATATCTATGGCTGGATGGCTTTTTGTCAGGGGGGCTTTGATTACATTTTCTTGCCCTGGTGAAGGGAGTTGGACTGGATGGCCTTCAGTATTTTCTGTTGGTCATGGGGATTCTGTGTGGGAAGTTTGCCCAATTCTGTCGATCGTGGAGTTCAGAATGCTCTTTGATTGTAGGTGAACTATAAATCCCAGTAACTACAACTTCCAGATGTCAAGGTCTATTTCCCCCAAGCTCCATCTGTGTTCATATTTGGGTGTATTGAGTGCTTGTGCCAAGTTTGGTCCAGATTGTTTGAGTCCACAGTGCTCTCTGGATGTGGGTGAACTACAACTCCCAAACTCAAAGTCAATGCCCATGAAACCCTTCTAGTGTTTTCTCTTGGTCATGGGAGTCCTGTGTGCCACGTTTGGTTCAATTCCATCATTAGTGGGGTTCAGAATGCTCTTTGATTGCAGGTTAACTATATATCCCAGCAACTACAGCTCCCAAATGACAAAATCAATTTTTTGAGTGAAGGACATACAATGGGTAGTTAGGTGTCTTTTTGCCAAATTTGGTGGCAATTCATCAAGTGGTTTTCGAGTTATTTTAATCCCACAACCGAACATTAAATTTTTATTTATATAGATGTGTGTTTTGCTAAACTAAACTGAGGTTTACAAATAGACATGCCCAGTGGAACAGTTCACATCTACTACATATACAGATTACATTTACAAATGAATTGTTTTCTTATTTTTTTCCCTCCTGTTAGATTGCTGGGTTCCTTGGGACATTGTGGTGCCTGAGCCTGCTGGCATGTATATATGGTCAAGATACTGATTTTCCTATACAGACAAACCCACTTATCTTATATGGATTTATGTTGCTGTTTCTCATCAACCCTACAAAAACGTTCTACTACAAGTCTCGTTTTTGGCTGCTCAAACTCTTGGTAAGTTGTGGTCTGATTGACACTCACAAATCACTGTTTGTCTTTTTCTTACCAAGCCCCAACAGAAGCTACAGTAACTAAATATTCGTCAGGTATAGCTTGGCAAGTTGCCTGTCCTTCTCAGCAGACAATTTGCACAAAATACTCCTTGCCTGCTAAATGGATTGATAACTTGGAGTATCGGTTACTGATGGAGATACTGTAGTAAAAAAGATTAAAACATCTTAACATAACAGGTCTGTAGCTGTTGCTTAAATAACAATTGTAGATTCCAATCAGAATAAATATTTTTCCTGGTACTGTGTATGCTTTTGTTTATAAACTGTTCAATGGAAAATGCAGAAAATGTTGGTGCATTTAGAATTGTTTGAGTATACACCTTCCATTTTATGGCTGAGGGCACTTTCCCACGCCAGTTAAGAAACAGCTATTAAGTTTTTAAGGCCAAGAAAAGATTATCTATTACCTCTGTTCTCTTAAAACACTCCCCTTACCTGGTATCTTAATCTGCAGGGTTAAACCTCAGTTGCATAACAGTAACCTAACTTGTCTTGTTTGTATATATCCCATGTGTCCTAAGATCTTGACCATTTGTAGCAGTTGTCTGCTTTTAAAAGTATCTATTATGTTTACAGGACCACTTTATTTTCTTCTCTAGGGAAGTGCTCCTTGCTCATTTATGCAAGAGGAAGTAGAGAATTACTCTTGACTCTTTAGGCATGGGAGCTTGTGGGAAATGTTAGAACCAATAGATACTGCAGGCATCTTGAACCTTCTAGTGGAGCCTTGGATCTGGCCAGGGTGGTCCATGCCTTAGTCACCTCCAGATTGGACTACTGTAATGCGCTCTACGTGGGGCTGCCCTTGAAAATGGCCCGGAAATTCCAACTGATCCAACGGGCGGCGGCCAGGTTGTTAACTGGTGCTCCTTACATTGAGAGGTCAACCCTCCTGTTTAAGGAGCTCCATTGGCTGCCGTTCATTTTCCGGTCCCAATTCAAGGTGCAGATGCTTATCTACAAAGCCCTAAACGGTTTGGGGCCCGCCTACCTGCGTGACCGCATCTCCGTATATGAACCCACACGATCTCTTCGATCATCTGGAGAGGCCCTGCTCACGATCCCACCTGCATCGCAAGCGCGATTGGTGAAGACGAATTGACAGGGCCTTCTCCGTGGTGGCCCCCCGACTCTGGAACTCTCTCCCCAAGGACATCAGACAAGCCCCAACATTGGCAGTCTTTAGGAAGAGCTTGAAGACGTGGTTGTTCCAGTGTGCCTTCCCAGAATAGGAAACTCCAAGCATCATGTCCCAAATGCACTTTACTAGAGATTTAAGATTGTCTGCACACCGCACCTATCTCCAAAAACCTATCCATCTCACCTGCCATGTCCAGCATTTTTAAAATTTTAATCATTACATTTGGCCCGGCCTTAGTTTTAAATGCGTCGTGGTGTTATTGTCTAATGTTTATTGCTATTGTTTTAATGTTTATTGCTTGTTTTATGAGTTTATTTATTGTTGTATTTGTTATGCTGTTGTTTTATTGATGTGTTTGTTGGGCCTCGGCCTCTTGTAAGCTGCCAGATGTTAGCAGGGTATAAATAAAGGTTTGTTGTTGTTCAGAATATTTGCAAATATTCCATTGATTTAAATGTTAATAAGTAGTTGTATTATTATACTATGTTAGCAAGTTAATCTTTGACTACATAAATGAACATAATAACATGCCACATTTTATTGCATAAAAGTCACCATTGCCTAATAGTCGCACCTTTGTTTATGAAATAACGAGTAAGTGTTTTGGCTGTATGTTCCTCTCTTCTGTTGCATGCTGGCTGTATTGCATATAATCCTACATTGCATTAAGCCACAGTTCATTGCCCGAGATCAATTAGGGAGTTCTCAATTGATGTCATCAATCCAAGTTAGTTAACTGCCATAATGGTGAACTCTGGCATAGTGCATCACAGGATCTTGAGAGGGCAGTGTGTCTGCGGATGGTAAGAGAAGGATAATTTATGGAAGTGCAGATTAGTTTTTTACTTTATGGAGGGTGAGGATGATTATCAAGGTTTAACCACAGTCATTTAGAAATATATTCCACAGTATATCTCTATACAGTTGGATATGGTAACATTTACAAAGTATCATTATTCTGGGTTATTGTAGGTATTTTTCTGGCTATTTGGCCATGTTCTAGAGGCAGTCTCTCCTGATGTTTCGCCTGCATCTATGGCAAGCATCCTCAGAGGTAGTGAGTTCTGTTGGAACTAGGAAAATTGGGTTTATATATCTTTCTCACATCCTGGTCATTCCACAGATATATAAACCCAATTTTCCTAGTTCCAACAGACCTCACTACCTCTGATGATGCTTGCTATAGATGCAGGCGAAACATCAGGAGAGAATGCCTCTAGAACATGGCCATATAGCCCGAAAAAACCTACAACAACCCAGTGATTCCAGCTATGAAAGCCTTCGACAATACATAACTGGGCATGTGACTTCCTCAAGGATCATTTCTCAACAAAATGTACCAAGCTGGGTTAATTCCCTAATTCTTCATGGTTTATATATAAAACAGAACCTTGTACCTTTAAATAACTAATCCCCAACACTATTGTTAGATGTTAATCATGAAACCTTGTCTGCAGTTTGCATAATTAAAATACAAAAGGATTCTGAAGGAATCTATATTACGGGGATTCTGAAATAATCTTTTGTATCACTAATTGTTTCAAAGTGAGCATCAAAACTAGTCTCATTCTTGTCCTGTTAACGTTTGCATGTTGGTTGTTGTAACTAACCAGACAGGAAAATCCGTAATCTAGGGTAAATGGAGCATGAAATGACCTAGCTTGAGAGGCACATAGCTGATTTCAGACCTTGAAGAGGAAATGGGTATCTGTTTTTACTACTAGTTCAAATACCCTCCAGCCATCATGATTGCAGAAACATGTGAGAGAAAAACATTTCTAGTTCTGGCCTATGAAGTCAAGCAAATTTCATGCACCTCAGTATATTATATGAAAAATATTTTATGGGCTATATATTTTGCCATTACAAAAATTGTAATCTGTTAAAACTTTATTTTGAACTTCTCAGTATAAAAGTAATTGTGAGGATAAATCTGAATTCAGTGACACACATCTGATACCTAATGAATTTTAATCCAAGTATATTCAAAACAAAGCATAAACTCGAGTCTGTTTCCATCGGCCAACCATTGTCTGCTTATTTTCCATTAAAAACATATTTTCTGTTATTTATCCTTTAACATTTTTCAAAAACTATGCACAAGTAAAGCATTACATTAATCCATTTCACATATTTGTGCCCTTTGCACAGAGTTCTATAGTCTTTACATCTGTCATGTAAAGTTGGCTGATAAAAATAATCTACAGGGTGAGGCAGCATAACTTCCTTTTTTCAAAACTTAATAAAACTCATTTATCAAGTTTTTCAAAACTTAATAAAACCCATATGAATCAGAATTTTTTTATAATGAAAGCACATACTTAAAGTTTTGTTTTACGTAGTTTTGAAGATCAAATTAGGTAGGTGACGTCCCCCATTCTCCATACACTGAGTAAACCGATTTCTGGCGTTTGTCATGACTCTTGCCAGCATAGCAGGCATTACGCTGGCAATTTCTTCCTGGATGTTGGTCATCAAATCTTGTAGGGTCCTTGGTCGGTTCACATAAACACGGGATTTCAAAAAGCCCCATAGAAAAAAATCACAAGGGGCCAAATCTGGAGGGTGGACCGGCCACTCCAAATCCGCTCGAAAAGTAGGCCTCAACGGCAAAAGCACGTTCCTCACTGTTCCAACGCATGATAGCGACTGAACTGTGTCAGGACAAAACTTTATACTCCCGCCTCTCGAACGAGACCACTAGCGCTCCACTACATCTTCAGCCGACTGAATGGCACGCATTTTTAAAAAGGAAGTTATGCTGCCTCACCCTGTATAAAGTAGGTTTTCCATTAGAAAGAAAATACACATGTTCCAGTGGTGGTTTTCCCCCCCTGAATCCCACTGCTTCTGCCAGAAGTCATGTTCTCTCTCTCTCTCTCCCCTGTTTTCTACTGAGCATCCTCAACATCTGCTCTAGAGGGGTGGGAAATCTTTCGAAGTGTTTTTGGTATAATAAAGCATGGAGGAAAAGAATGGTTCCTCTGGAACTGAATATAGAAGTTTTCTGTCAGATATAAAAGTACCCCATTGTATCCTGCCCTATGCCACGGTTTTGTATTTGTGCTGTGCAGTGCTATCCTTATGTCATTTTTATTAATATTTTTTAACAGTTTCGGGTGTTCACTGCCCCCTTCCATAAAGTGGGCTTTGCAGATTTCTGGCTTGCTGACCAGCTTAACAGTCTGGCTGTGATACTTATGGATCTCGAATACATGATTTGTTTCTATAGCTTTGAGCTCCAGTGGACAGCTAAAAATGCATTGTTGGAAAATCCAGGTATGTCAGTGATAAGGTAGATTTGCTTCATTACATATTTGATTTTTGTTAAATGGAAAACTGTTAAATTTTCCTAGTTATTTGGTGAGCACCTATAATCACATTTATTGTTGGGTGCAGATGTATTTGTTTACGCTACAGTGTCTAGTAGTAGCTTGGGACATACAGAACAATACTTCTGATTTAAAAAACCTTATAGTTTTCATCAAGTGACTTCACTATGTTTCAGTGACAGGGTAAAAAAAAAAAGGAAGTACCCTTGTTAATAGTTTGAAGTATTGGGTTCATACCAACTGCAGTCATACTTCTGGAATTGCCCAATGATATTTTGTTGTCTTATTCTTTTTCAGGTATTCAGATCTGCAACACCTATGCCTATGGTGTGCGAGCAGTTGTTCAGTGCATTCCTGCTTGGTTAAGATTTGTCCAGTGCCTGCGCCGATACCGTGATACCAAACGGGCCTTTCCCCACCTGGTTAATGCTGGCAAATACTCTACCACATTCTTCATGGTGACATTTGCAGCTCTTTACAGCACTCACAGAGGTATTGTTTTCAGAACCATTGCTTTTTAGCCTAGTTCTGTACTTTTAAATGCCAAGATATAAGAGGTTGCTCAGAATGATTAAAGTTATGTCATTTTCCATAAGGCAGGATTGGGAAGTATAATTGAATGCTCTTTATATCTCAGAAATATCTTGCCTATTTGCCATCTTTTTCTGCTATGGAATGTTAACACTTCTGACAGTAACTCTGAAATTTTCAATCCTTCATGCCCTTACAATTAAAAAAGTACTTTTATTCTCTATTTAGTCAGAGATTCCCTCCATGCAAATTATTTATTGTTTGTAAAGTACTGTCAATATGCTACAGGTAGATAAACTACCATATATACTCGAGCATAAGCCAACCCAAATATAAGCCGAGGTATCTAATTTTACCACAAAAAACTGGAAAAATGTATTGACTCGAGTATAAGCTGAGGGTGGGAAATGCAGAAGCTACTGGTAAATTTCAAAATAAAAATAGATACCAATAAAATTATATTAATTTAGACATTAGTAGGTTAAATGTTTTTGAATATTTACATAAAACTGTAATTCAGGATAAGACTGTCCAACTCTGATTAAACCATTATTCTAACCTTCTTCAATGTAAATATGCTTACATGTCCTCCAATAATAATAAATAGAGTAAAATAATAATAGTAATAATAGTAATAATAATAAATGTAACAATAACAATAATAAATAGAGTAAAATAATAAATGTAATAATAACAACAAAGTAAGATAATAAATAACATTGACTCGAGTATAAGCCGGGGGAGACTTTTTCAGCCTAAAAAAAGGACTGAAAAACTAGGCTTATACTCGAGTATATACAGTAAATCAAGGAAGCCAGAACTCTGAGTTTGCAAGATGTCTCAGAGGTCTCAATTATAGGGTCTCCATAAACCAAAGTAAGTGAACTTCAGTATGTATGGTACTTTCCAATTTTATTAAAAATGCATTATATTCCCAAGAAGTTTTTCATCTAATTTTTTGTCAATAATAAAAATATAAAAAGGGAGAAGGTGATGATAGCAGTGGTGAACATAAATGAATTCAATTTTGTATACAGTTTTTATCTGTTAAATTTTTCATCTGTTAAATCTGTAGGTTGGTCCTGGAAGAGGATTGCCTGTCTATTTCTAATTAGATAGGTTTAGTTTTATGTGATCTGTACTGTCTTAAGGATCTATCATACTTTTAATAAAACCTATTGTGGTTATATATACATCCCTGCCAGTTTTAGGAACAGTTATGAGTGAGTAGGTGATGTTGAGACAGTGAGAGAATCTTTTAGTCACACATTTTTGTAAGACCAGAGAGAAGTCAGATGATTGGTATGTGGGAAAATATAACAAGAGAACGTGAATTAATTATTACTTTTTGATGTTGGGCAGTTATAGTATTGAATGAATCCAAAAAAAGACATATTATCAATATGGAAATGTGACCAGCACTAGAAAAGTGCCTTTTGATTTTCATGTGCGGTTTGTCACTGTATTTTTTAAAAAAATCATGGTGATAGGGAATTGCTTCCAAGCTATTAACCTACAGAGTGAAATCTCTGAACCATCATGTGCCTGAATCTCCGTGGAAACCACAATGATTTGCTTTTGTGCCTCTTGTAGATGAATAAAGCTTTTAGGTCCTTACGCTTCAGGCAGCCATGGTGTCGTCTTTGTTCTTTTCCCTTCAACTCCCATTCAGGCAAGAGGTTTTAGTATCCTCTAAAATACATGCTGATTTTGGCACATACTGACAAAAGTGCACATTTTGCTCATTTGTAAGTTCACAAGAAACAGACTTTGGGGAATTTCAGATTCTGCTAAGATGTTGCTTCTATTGTTTTTGTTGTTAGTGCTATTGTAGTAGTTGTTGTTAATATTACACTATTAATACCTCTCTAGAAAGCTTCTATTTTTCTTTTTACAGAGAAAAATAGTTTTTCTCCATGTCAAGAGGGTGCTAGACAGATGAGATTAATAGCCAAAACAACATTGTAGAATCTAAATACTGATACAAGCATATCATGAGAATAATCTCTTTAATTCAAAGACTGACAAACCCATAGAACGTATTAGAAAGGGCAGAGTTACTACTAAGAGAATGGAGTTTGGTGAGAATGGAGTTTGGTGGAAACATTGACCAGTCTTGGAACAAATAGGCTTTTTCTTCTTTTAGATAAAAATCTGTTTTCCAGATTACCTTCTCAGTCTATATCCTCCAACGTCAGGCACTTAAGCAGCAACTGTTTTCAGCGAGGAGTCTACTAACACTTTCAAGTCTCCATTTCGACTTCTTGAACAGGACATCACCACAACTTGAATATCTTCTTATGTCCTTGTCCATTTTGGGTTCCAAAGCTTATTCCACCCCATGGAACATCATCTCAAATTTTGGGTGTAACCATCATCCATTCAAGTAAAGCCATAGAGTTTAAAGTATTATTCCAATTAGACAACAACAACAATTTTTATTGGCTAGCCAGTTGGCCTTATCAAAAACAGACATTGCATACAACATGCAACATACATCTAGTCCTCTTAAAATAAAATACAAATATACAGGTAGCCATAGACATATGTATCAACTATCCTCATCTCCGCTACACTGCACCCCAATCTGATCTATGTACTCCGATCTCCTTTTAGCAGCTTTAAGCAAATAAAGGGCAACTTTTGTTGTCAGAATGGGGTTATAACCAGCCAACAAAAATGAAGCTTTGGCCACTGTATCCCCACTTGCTTTATCTATATCTATATATATAATAAAGAAGAGTGTTTGTTTGTATCGGACAGAGGAAGGACATAGGGCGGTGTATGTGCCAGCGTTTTGATTGGCCAGCCTGAAAGTTCCAACATTCGGATTGGCTGCCGCAGTGGTGCTATTTGCATATGGTCTCTGATTGGACAGCTTCAATAGGAGCCCCTGGTGGAGAAAACAGTTCATGGCAGAAACGGGGACATGAGAAGGAAATTTGCATATGGTCTCTGATTGGCCAGCTTCAATAGGAGCCCCTGGAGGAGAAAACAGTTCATGGCAGAAACGGGGACATGAGAAGGAAATTTGCATATGGTCTCTGATTGGCCAGCCTCAATTCCAAGATTCCGAGATGAAAAAGAGAGGAAAGGAAAAGGCCAGAGGGGGCGGAGTCAGACAATTACCAATACAGACCAGACTTGGCATACAGAGCCCCCATGACCCACTTGACATCCTACTGCAGTTTGGAGGAGGATGAACCATGGATGATGGGACTTGCAGTACCATCACTCACATTCTGAGACCGCTGATAACCTCATCCAATGACTGATCAGGACCAAACTTGGCCACATAGTCCTCTCATGACCCACTTTACGTCCTGGTGTGGTTTGGCCGGGGATGGACCATGGATTATGGGACTTGCAGTACCTTTGCTCAATTCTTGAGACCACTGCAATCCTCATCCAATTACCGATAAAGACCAAACTTGGCACACTGAGTCTCCATGACACACTCTACATCCTGGTGCAGTTTAGAGGAGGATGCACCATGGACGATGGAACTTGCAATACCTGCACTCCCTTCCTATGACCATTACAACTGACAACAATGATGGATCAGGACCACAATTTACACAGAGAGCCCACATGACCCACTCTACATCCTGGTGCGGATTGGAAGAATTTGACAATGGATGATGGGACTTGCAGTCACTTCATTCACTTCCTGAGACCACTGAGACCCTCGCCAATGACTGATCAAGACCAAACTTGGCACACAGAGTCCCCATGACCCACTCTACATCCTGGTGCACTTTCAAGGAGGACAGACCATGGATGATGGGACTTCAAGTACCTCCACTCCCTTCCCAAGACTGCTGAAACCCTTACTAATGTCCGATCAAGACCAAACTTGGCACACAGAGCCACCTTGACCCACTCTACATCCCGATGCTGTTTGGAGAAGGACGGACGATGGATGATGGGACTTCCAGTGCAGTTCAGGGCAGGATGGGCCACTAATGATGGGATTTGCAGTACCTTCACCCGATTCACTTCCCACAGAACATTGTAGCCACTACAAATCACAGACCAGGCCCAAACGTGGCACACAGAGTACTTATGGCCCACTCTACATCCTACTGCAGCTTGGAGGAGTATGAACCATGGATGATGGGACTTGCAGTACCATCACTCACATTCTGAGACCGCTGTTAACCTCATCCAATGACTGATCAGGACCAAACTTGGCACATAGACCTCTCATGACCCACTTTATGTCCTGGTGTGGTTTGGTCAGGGATGGACCATGGATTATGGGATTTGCAGTACCCTTGCTCAATTCTTGAGACCACTGCAACCCTCATCCAATTACCGATAAAGACCAAACTTGGCACACTGAGTCTCCATGACCCACTCTACATCCTGGTGCAGTTTGGAGGAGGACAGACCATGGATGATGGGACTTCAAGTACCTCCACTCCCTTCCAAAGATTGCTGCAACCCTCTTCTAATGACCAATCAAGACCAAACCTGCCACATACAGCCCCCATGATCCACTCTACATTCCGCTGCTGTTTGAAAGAGGATGGACTTTGGATGATGGGACTTGCAGTACCTTCACTCATTTACTGACACCACTGCCACCCTCATCTAATGACTGATAAAGACCAAACTTGGCACACAGAGCCCCCATGACCCACTCTATATCCTGCTGCTGTTTGGAGGAGGATGGGCCATGGATGATGGGACTTCAAGTACCTTCACTCACTTCCTGAAAATAATGCAGCTGTTATCCAATGACCAATAAAGACCAAACTTGGCATACAGAACCGCCATTACCCACTTTCTCTAATAACCCGGGCAACGCCGGGTCCCCAAGCTAGTTGCAAATAAAAGGCTGTAAGTATTGTTTCCTTTCTTTTTCATATAGATTGCAGTGATGTAAAATGTGGTTCAGATTTTCAACTTCAGGAGCACCACAGATACATAGTCTTTCTTCATAGGGGATATAATTGAATCTGTCGTGTCTCTCCATGGATTCAATTTGTTCAAATCTTGTCTTGGTAAAAGCGGTTCTTGGCATATCAACTTTTAGGTATGGCGCCCGCTAGAAATTATGTTTAAAGCGTTCTAACCACTTCAAGGATCCTGTGTTTGACAGGGTAGCTATATCTTTCTGGGCTTCAATATCTAGGATCCTTTGAGTTACTGTTCTTTTTTCAGCATCCCTATTTTGGCCTAAGGAGGCAATTTGTAATCCGCAGGTGCGGAGGAATCTTGTTAATTGTTCTGACCAGGAAGCTTGGTTTTGATTGTTCTAAAAAGCACACTTTTGGAAGTCTATTATTTTCCAGATTTCTTATTTTAGACCAATAATTAAAGGCCTGATTTTAGCAAGTCCTTCGATAGAATATATTTCTAGCTCTGCTCTGACTGCAGCAGCGGTGGTCTTGATGTCAACACCAAGTATCTGTCTTAGAAATTTTGATTGTGCTAGTTTGCTTAGGTCCCAGCTCCGTATGATACTATGGGGACAATTTTTGCTTTGTAAACTTTGATTATCGGGGATAAAGATCCGAGATATTATAGAGTATTCTAGTCTTATTCTTAAACCAAAGTTTGGAGAGATTAGATCACTTCTTAACTTCGTAAATACACTATAGAGAAGGTTCTGACTGATTGCAAAAGAGACAGTTATATTTCCTGGTATTCTGCCATACCCAAAAGTTCAGACTGGCGACTCTTCTGCCTTTTCTTTGAAAGGGAAACTGATTGGTGTTAGTAGACATATATAAAGCATACTTCCACATTGGAATCTTGTCTTCACTATCACAACTTTCTTGATTTCACTGTAGGGGAAGGATCTTTTCCAACACAAAATCCTATCTAGCTTGCCATTTCATAGACGTCTGAGATCATGACATTTATTGCTTTCCAAATAATGTAATGGGTTTATGTTGTATGTATTTAGCATTGCGTAAAATAAATTGGAATTTCCTGCAAGTTAAACGCTTTAGATGTTGGGTTCTAAAAAGCCCTGACCCTAATACTAAATTACACTTAAAATGTCAGCAAAATTCTCTTGAAAAAATATTTAATTTGTATCCCACCTTTCTCCTGATGTGGGACTTAAGCAGGCCACATCATGAACAAAACAGTGTGTGTGAATGAGTAGATTTAGATTGGGTTGTTGTAGGTTTTTTTCGGGCTAGATTTAAATTTAGATTGCTAAGGAGTTGAATAAATGTATAGGGAGCCAGCAGGTCAAAAAAACATAAAAATATGAGGAACTGGCTTTCTTCAAATAGTAAAAAACTTGGAAAATCTCCCTCACTGGGAGCAATAATTGCCACCTTTAAAGCACATTTAGCTTTACCTTTTGTTGTAATTGAAAAGCTCCTGTCATTGTTTGAGTCTTTCATGCTGTGCTCATCAATATTCCAGGCTTATCTGTCTTCCCACAGCTTTCTGATAAGTCAGAAACTGCATATAATCTTGTGTATCTTACTTCGGCATCAGGGGTGAAAACATCAGGGTGACACCTGTACAGCATCCCAAGCTGTTGACATAAAATAATCTGAAGAAACATAAAACAACATGAAATTGGGAAGGCGGTGGTTTGCTGTTAAAAATGGATGTGATTCTGAAGGGGCATTAGTGTGAAAGTAATGGGGAGGGCACCTTGTTGCTTTCTGCCAGAATTGTGCAAAAAAGAGCAGACCTGTGATGGTTGCCATGGTAACAGAAGTATGTTCATTATTTTTTAAAAATGCCCCCCTCCCCTTCCCATGCTCTTACATGCCAGTTGCTGACTTCTGGGGGAAGTGTAGATGCTGAAACACTAGCCTAGAAACCAATCATCCTCTCAGGTTTTGTTGGCTGCCGCCATCGCTTTTGTGTGTGAGTGACTGAACACATGACAGCTGCTTTGATCAGATTGTTTTCCTTGATTGATTTTCGTCGTCCAGAAAAATTCTGGCTGCCTTCCCAAGTCTAAATCTACAGAATTTTATGTACATTAGCTGAATGCTGACTCCTCTAGAACTGAGTTTTGAAGAGATGCATCGAACACTTTGCATAAAATGTATTGCCTGTGGCATCTTTTGAGTGCAGTTGAGAATAAAATCAATGGGCTTGTGTCATATAATATCTCCAGATGTGGAGCTATAGAATGGTTTACTTATTTTAACATTATAGGTATGTGTACAATCCAGTGTGCTTTGATTTTTCCACATGTGTGCTTTGCAACCTTTAACAGATGTGTGCTTTGCACCCATACCTTGGGAAGTTAGACTTGGCCACAGTGGTCCATGCTCTCATTACATAGAATCATAGAATCAAAGAGTTGGAAGAGACCTCATGGGCCATCCAGTCCAACCCCCTGCCAAGAAGCAGGAATATTGCATTCAAATCACCCCTGACAGATGGCCATCCAGCCTCTGTTTAAAAGCTTCCAAAGAAAGAGCCTCCACCACACTCCGGGGCAGAGAGTTCCACTGCTGAACGGCTCTCACAGTCAGGAAGTTCTTCCTCATGTTCAGATGGAATCTCCTTTCTTGTAGTTTGAAGCCATTGTTTCATGTCCTAGTCTCCAGGGAAGCAGAAAACAAGCTTGCTCCCTCCTCCCTGTGGCTTCCTCTCACATATTTATACATGGCTATCATATCTCCTCTCAGCCTTCTCTTCTTCAGGCTAAACATGCCCAGCTCCTTAAGCCGCTCTTCATAAGGTTTGTTCTCCAGACCCTTGATCATTTTAGTCACCCTCCTCTGGACACATTCCAGCTTGTCAATGTCTCTCTTGAATTGTGGTCCCCAGAATTGAACACAATATTCCAGGTGTGGTCTAACCAAAGCAGAATAAAGGGGTAGCATTACTTCCCTAGATCTAGACACTATGCTCCTATTGATGCAGGCCAAAATCCCATTGGCTTTTTTTGCCGCCACATCACATTGTTGGCTCATGTTTAACTTGTTGTCCACATGAGCAGTAGTCCACATCTAGGATAGACTACTGCAATGCACTCTACGTAGGGTTGCTTTTGAAGACTGCTCGGAAGCTTCAAATAGTCCAGCGAGAGGCAGCCAGATTAATAATAGGGGCGGGATACAGGGAGCATACAACTCCCATGTTACGCCAGCTCCACTGGCTGCCAGTTTGCTACCAGGCACAATTCAAAGTGCTGGCTTTGGCCTATAAAGCCCTAAACGGCCCTGGCCCAAATTACCTGTCCGAACATATCTCCCCCTATGAACCATTGCGGAGATTAAGATCCCCTGCTTTCTGTCCCACCATTTTCACAGGCACGGTTCGTGGGAACAAGAGACAGGGCCTTCTCAGTGATTGATCCCCGGCTATGGAACTTCCTTCCTGGTGAGATCAGGTTGGCCCCCTCTCTCCTGTCCTTTAGAAGGATGGTAAAAATTTGGCTGTGGGACCAAGCTTTCGGGACAGGGCAGTAAAGCGGCAAAAGGAAAGATGACCAGGCCAATGATTTTCCGTGGATGATTAGGATGGTTTTAAATTGTGTATTTTAATATTTTGATAAATGTTTTTTAATGTTTATGTATTGTATGTGAATCTGTGTCCCAGCATTGAATGTTTGCTGTGTATATGCTGTGCTCCGCCCTGATTCCCCTTCGGGATGAGAAGGGCGGAATATAAATGTTTTAAATAAATAAATAACATTCCCTATTCTAAACCAAGATGATAGTATTTAGTCCTATTGCTAAAATTACAGTAGTAACATGACTATCAGTAACAAATAATATTGCTGTTAGTAGGAAAAAAATATTTATATTAGTTTACTGTGGTTTAACTTCCCACTGCTTAAGCAGCAAGAAGTTGTACGGGAGCCTCACATAAATAAATCATATCTTTTGGGAAAATATACTGCTGCAAAGGATGTAGACACTCAGGCAAGCAGTCCTAGCCCAAGGCAGTTAGTTAGAGTGAAGAAGTCTCAAATCCCCAGGTCAGGCAGAAGTTTCATTGACTGCAAAGCACTCAGATTTGCATTAAAAAGTACCAGTTTCAGTCCTTGTAAATTTCCAAGTGAGATTATGAAATGTTCCTGCCAAAACTGGTGTGGTTATCTATTTATTTATTATTTACTTTCTTTATATTCTGCCTTTCTTCCCATGGGGACTTAAATTGGGAGAGTTGCAGTATGTTAGCAAGGGCCATACTTCAGTAGACAAAACTATGGGATTACTTAATGTGAGACATCCTATTTTCTTACTCAGGATAGAGAGATTTTAAACCATAGCAGTTTAAGTCAGCAAGAAAAACTGCCGATTTTAACTCTCTATTTTAAGTAAAATTCTAGAGAGGGGTCTTTATTTTTCATAAACAAATGCGTAAAGCTGGTGGCTTAATCATAATAATTTAGGCCTGAATAGATTATTGTTTACATAGATTCAATCTCATCACCATGTCTTGTATCTTTTTGGTGCATTGAGTTTATCTTATATTCTTGCTTATCACCTACTGAAGGAAGAGTGTTTCACACAGTACCAGTATAGCTGAAAATGTTATATGGAATAGTCAGCAAAAACATATTTCTCAAATGTATGGGTGCAGACAAGGTGCTTCAAAGTGCCGCAGTGCCTGGCAATATTCTGTTGAGTTAGTCTTCAGAAACCGAATTGTTCAAAAAACAAAAGGGAAATAATAATAATAATAATAATAATAATAATAATAATAATCTTTATTTATACCCTGCCACCATCTCCCCACGGGGACTCGAGGCAGCTTACATAAGGTCAAGCCCAGCAATACAATACATTAATATAACAAATCACAGCAATAAAATGTAAAAATAAAAATACAAAACAAATCAATTATAAATGACATATCAACAATATAAAATTACGACATTTTAAAACACAGAAGTCAAACACTATGGGCATGGCCAATTCTAATGGAATTAAAAATTAAAGCACAGGGTGAGATAGCAATGTAATATATCTGGAAAGGGGAGCCGAAGGATAAAGTAGGGTTGATTGCACTAACGAAGAGATCATGTGGGTTAATATGCGGAAATGCGGTCACGCGGGTAGGCGGGCCCCAAACTTGTGGATTTCAATGCCTTCTCAGTGTAGTCTGTCATGGTGGTTGTGAGAGGAACATGAATCAAGGAACATGAAAGGCACTGCAGACTACTTCAACCGGAGAAATCAGCCATAGCAGAGCACCTGATGAACCAACCTGATGAACCAACCAGGACACAGCATATTATTTGAGAACACAGATAATGCTGGACCACTCTCACAACCACCATGTCAGACTACACAGAGGAGCCATTGAAATCCACAAGCATGTGGACAATTTCAACAGAAAGGAAGAAACCATGAAAATGAACAAAATCTGGCTACCAGTATTTAAAAACTAAAAAATTACAATAGCAAAACAACAGAGAGTAAACAATCAGGCACATCAAATCACTCTCAACAAAAGATCCCCCCCCCCCCAGGCACTTCCAAGCCATTAAATGCTAATCAAGATGGTCAGTTGAAACATTCACACCTAGCTCCAGCAGACTAAAGTCCTTTGTCTCACCCTGATCATTCCACAGATATATAAACCAATTTTCTACTTCCAACAGACCTCACTACCTCTGAGGATGCTTGCCATAGATGCAGGCGAAACATCAGGAGGAAATGTCTCCAGAACATGGCCATACAGCCCGGAAAAACCTACAACAACCCAGTGATTCCGGCCATGAAAGCCTTCGACAATAAAGTGTAGATTTTATGTGTGCAAAAGAAAGCTGTAGCACCTTTGAAAATCACTTAGTCTCCCAATTAATCTCAGAGGTTGCATACTGATCCAAACTAACATGGCTGCGTGATTAAAAAGTTGCAAGAATTGAAAGGTTGTCATTATATTTATTGCAGTAATTCAGTGATTTGGGGAATGGAGTACTTCAAAAAGAGACATTTTGCTTTGACATCTTTTCTGGTCACTGAAGACTTTCAGTGTGTTTTTATCACATGTCTATTTAAAGCAGTTGCCTGCTGAACTGTGAGGCAACTATTCCTTTCAATGAAGTAATTTGCAGGCCGTTAAGCCTATGAATGATAATGCTGCAGTTCCCTGCATGGTCTGATAAGTACTGTTGGGTGTTTAAATAAACCTGCAGAGATTCAAGAGCATGAAGGCATCAAGTGTAAACATGCTGAGTCTTCAGTTCATAGAAATCCAGAAGGGGAAAGTCTAATCCTTACTGAACATACTAAGAAAGGTAAAGCCACTTAACTGGGTGTACTAAATTAGTAGGAGCTCGTGCCTCTGAATTTCCAGTTGCAAATCTTTTCTTTTAACATAATGTGTTGGAAACAGTTTTGTTTAGGACTGGTGAAGTTGCTTAAATTTACCAACATTCATCTTGGAAGCCTTTGTTAAAAATTGTTTAAAGGGACTGGCTCTGCAGTAGGTCGGGGAGGGGGGTGTCTTGGTCTCTGCAGAGGAAGGAAGGGAATGCCAGCTACCACAGTGACCCAAAATAAACACATGGATACATGAGGTTCATTTTATGTCTGAGTATGTCATTAAGAGGATACCAGCCTGTATGGTGTATACAGGAGGAACCAAATGTACCAACTACAGTACAGTACATGCAGAGCCTCAACCATTGAGAGATACAAGAAGGTGTAAAGATGTAAACGCTGCGTCATAATTTCATTGGACCAGTTAGCAACAGGAAAGGAAGGAGTTGGGGAAAAATGATAACATTGCAGAGGGATCAGACAGTAAAGACAAAATTAACAAATCTTTATGGAGAATACACACATGTGTTGGGGAAGAAATGCCAGGGGAAAAGCTAATTAGTGAGAGAGCACATGAAAAGAGACATGTTGGAATGAGGGCAAGAGAGTTCACAAAATCCTTTTGCCAAAAAATCAATTGCCTTGTTCTGCTTCCAAGTTTGGGATCAGATTTCTTTGCTCACTTGGTGAAAACTCTGTTACTTTGTGCCAAGGCTTGCAAGGCAGAGCGAGTGATCTTTTTCGTGTTCCTGCAAATCTTTTGGGGAATTCAAACATCTTTGGAGAAGAAGAAGCCATCCTGAAAGCACATTGTCACAGAAGCAATTGCATATGTTAAAATACTTTTGCATGTTTTCAAGAGAAAGTTTTTTTCAGAGGGGCACGAAATGTCTTTTTGTTGTACAAGGGTTATTTTTTAAGTAAGGTCCGTTTTGTTGTAGACACTAGTAGTTCACGCGCATACCGCAACGAGCATGTGCGTCGGGAACAACTGTGCTCAGTTTCCGCTCTGTAGCTAACCTGTATGGTTCTGTTCTGTGCTTTAAAAATGTTTAAGACTATCAACTCACCCGCCGCATGTGAGGTTAGCTCAGTGATATGGTTTTTGTCAGCAAGGAACCTGCCTGCTGCAGAAATTCATCGACAGATTTGTGAAGTGTACGGTGATACTGTTATGAGTGAAAGCAAAGTGCGTAAGTGGGTACGACAATTCAAAGATGGCCGTGACAACGTCCATTATGAGGACCACTCCGGTCGTCCTTCTTTGATTACAGACGATTTGGTGGCTTCAGTTGAAGCGAGGATTTATGAAGAGGGTATTTTAAAATTGGTTCAGAGGTATGATAAGTGTTTGAACAAACTTGGCAACTATGTCGAAAAATAGAGTGAAGTAAGATTTATACGATCTGAAGAGAAACCAGAGTGAAGTATGTACTTTCTGAAAATAAATTTACTTTTTTGAAATAAATTTTCATTGGGTATTTATGTTCCAACGGACCTTACTTAAAAAATACCCCTCATACTTTTTGTAAGCTTTTGATCTTCCCATTTTCATATTTTTTTGTAGGAAATGTAAATTAAGGACTTCAATTGGAAGCGAAAACTAAGACGTGTTCTATTTATATTCACTATGTTGTATCAAAGAAGAGAGGCTAAAGCAAGGATTGTGTCTAAGAGTTCTGTGAAAAGCGATCATATATATATATATAGAATAAGATAGTTTTCAATGTTTTTCCTTATCTAAATCCACATGACAGCTTAGAAAGAGGGTGCTTTCACATGAGCGTCCACCAGCAGTTCCGATAAAAAGATGCTGTGAGCCTTTTCCTTCTTTAACAACTTTTCTTCGTTAAGAACAAAGACAGCAGAAGTGATGGGTTTATAAATAGTTTAGAAGTGAGAAATTAGTTTCTGAACACTCCAGACATTTGTGAATAAGGCACGGCAGTTTCTCTTGAGCAGCTTTCCCAAAATCCTACATACTTTGGAAGGATTTGGGATGTAACAGATTCTCAGAGCTTGACTTTCTAAAGAGTGAATTTCTATTCTTTTTAGAGGAGTTAATGCTTCTGCTAATGTTTAAACTTTATCGCAGTTGCTATTGAAGTTTTCCTCCCTCTTCAATGTACTTTTCAAGCTTTCTTGGTATTTCTCTTATTTTTTCCATATTTATCCCTTGAGTTCAAGTTCTTTTTTCAGTTCCTCTCCTACTATCAAATTAAAAATTCTGAACATAAACAAACCTCAGCACTTCAGCAAGTATACACATTGGCATTCAAAAGAATTCAGGTTATATGGTATCCCAATATGTCTGGTGTACATATTTCCCTCTCTGGTTGGGACAGATCTTCATACAGAAACTACCCTCAAACATAGCATCAACAATAGCTTGAACATTCTAAAATTCAATTACACAAATGCAAGAATATACCAATGATGACATAAATATTTGTATCTTTTTTGTATGAGATGTAGCTAATTTTAAGATGAGTTTTTGTTATCCATTGAAAAAGAATAAATAGCTGCACGTCTGATTTATTAAACCAGGGTGAGCGGTTATAACTGAAAACTGTAATGTGTTACAAGTTTGAGGCATGCTTATTTCATATGAAATAAAATGTGGTTTGGGTGTTGGACTGGAACATGGGAGATCAAGGTTCAGATTCCCACAGAGCTATGTGACTAAAAATGGAAAGGAAGGGAAAAGCCATGCATATTGCACAATTGAAGGAAAGGTGGAGCATAACAACATAAAAATCATATAAACATGATTGGTTTAGATTTTTAACATATTAACCCTTTCCATCATGTTGTAATCCTTTCCAGCTAATTTCCCCATCTCTGAAGTGATCACATTAGAGATAAGTATGTTGCAATTACTATGGATTAGATCCAATCCCAAAGGTAACATGTTTTTCAATACCAGTTGCTAGGAAACACAGCCAAAGAGTGGTATGGTGCTCATGCCTTGCATTGTGCATCCTGCAAATATCTGGTTGGCTTCTCTTGGGACATAATGCAAATCTGAACCAGCATGTATCTTCATTCCTATGTTGTTGCATATCAAACAACCATGATTCTGATTTTGGCAGATTTGAGAAATGCTACTGGATATAAAGTCTGGCATAATATGAGAAAATGTCTGAATACAATTTTCTACTCCTAAAATTAAACTTTTAATTCAAGGCACAGTTTGTTGTTATCTGCCATCAAGTTGGCTTTGATTTATAGTGACTCTATGAACAAGAGATCTCCAAGTTCCCATGTCATCAACAGCCCTGATCAGATTTTGCAGATTCAGGGTTGTGCTTTCCTTGATTGAATCTACCCATATGAAAAGTAGTCTTTTCTTATATCTTCTGCCTTAGCAATCATTAAAGTATTTTCTAGTGAATGTCCAAAGTATGACAGTCTCAATTTGTCATTTTGGCTCTTAAGGACAATTCAAGCTTGATTTTCTTTAGGGGCCATTTATTTATTGAACGTGATTTTCTTGCTTTTTGGCAGGGGGTTGGACAGGATGGCCCATGAGGTCTCTTCCAACGCTAGGATTCTATGATTCTCGTTTAGCAGTCCAAATAACTCTCCTACAAAGCCATATTTCAAATGTGTTGATTTTCTTCCTATCAGCTTCCTTCACTGTCCCACTTATACACAGAAATGTAAAATACTGTGGTATGGATATTTCTATCTTTAGTATTCAGTAATATATCTTGACACTTCAGAATCTTGTTTAGCTTCTTCATAGCCAGTCTTCCATATCCTAGCCACGTTTTGATATCTTGACTGCAATCTCCATTCGCATTATTGACCAAGCCAAGGTGTGGAAAATCTAGAACTATTTCAATGTATTCATTGTGTGCTTTAAAAATATGTCAGTCATCTTTGGGTTTTTTATTTTATTTTCTTAATGCTGTATTATAAACTTGGCTTTGCATTTTTCCTTGACTTTCTTCAGTGATCGTTCCAAGTTTTTGGTATTTTGTGCTAGTACTTCTGCATATCCTAAAGTGATGTTGTCCCTTCCTCCAGCTTTCATACTTCTTTCCTCCAAGAATAATTTAACTGCAGTCTCCATGATATATGACCATACAATGCATACAGATAAGGTGATAGATAAGTGCAGTTTTGCCTGACTCCTTTGTTTTTTGGATTATATATATATTATATTATATATCAAACAATCAAACTTCTTTAAGATCAGTTCATACTTCTTTAAGATCATTTTTATCCCTCGCTCCTTGTCCGCGACGGGGGCTGCTGCCGAGCCGCTCCTCTGCCACAGACCGCCCGCCGCCTCGGCCCGAGGCCCGAGTTTTGCTCGCCTCGGCCCGAGTTTTGCTATAATCTATTGATTGAAGGATAAGTTTGCAATCAATAAATTATTGACCTCACAACATTCAGTCAGTCAGTCTCTTGCTTCGTTTCTTAATCCAAGACCAAATTTTCCTGCAGTCTTTTATTCTGCTATTTCCTACATTTACATTCTGATGGCCTATGAATGAACGCAAATCCTGTTTTGCTATGTGATCAATGTCCTCCTTCACTCCAGCATAGTATTTTTCGGTTTCTTCTTCTTCTGTCTCTATAGTTGGAGCATAAACTTGGATTAAGGTTATGTTGATGGGTCTTCCCTGAAGTCTTACTGATATTCAGTCAGCATATCAAGAGCTGGGTATCCTTTTGGCTTGAATCCAGTTGTATCATTTGCTACAAAGGTTAAGCTAACCTTAACACTGTGTCATAGACACAAAGAATTGGGAAGCCCTGACCCTTGAGTGTTCTAACTGGAGGTCAGCTGTTACCAACAGTGCTGTGGAATTTGAAGAGGCACAAATGGAGGGCGAAAGGAAGAAATGTGTCAAGAGGAAGGCACGTCAAGCCAACCCCTGTCAGGATCGCCTTCCATTTGGAAATTGATGCCCTCTTTGCAAAAGATCATGCAGATCAAGAATTGGTCTCTAAAGTCTCCTATGGATCCTCTACCAAGATCCTATACTTGGAAGGAAATCATACCCAGCCAAAAGTCATCACCTACAATGATGATTCATCATTGTTCTCTGATGTACCCCATTAGCTTGTTCAGTGTCTTTCAACCTGAGAGTATAGTCATCTGTCACAATCTCTTGTTTCTTTTTGGATTGTCTCATCATAATTAAATATATTAAAAGGGGGGTTACTGTGCATTCCGTGCAATACTGGCAATAATTAGCTACAGTGCCACTTCTGTTGTCTCTAGATCCCCTTTATCCCACTATTTATTTGTTGTGTGAGATCAACCAGTCAATTATATTACATTTCTAACAGAACAAAGCAAACAAACAGATAAAATACAGCATTTGTGAGTTTGGTAGTTGGTTAAATGTCCTTTGACCAGTATCTGGCCACTTAGAGTGCTTCTGCTGTTGCTGCAAGAAGGTCCTCCATTGTGCATGTGGCAGGGCTCAGGTTGCATTGCAGCAGGTGGTCAGTCGTTTGCTCCTCTCCACATTCGCATATCGAGGATTCCACTTTGTAGCCCCATTTATCCTACTACTACTGCTGTTTATCCCACTACTACTGCTGCTTAATAGCTGGCTGGCACATTCAGTCTGACCTCTCAGCAAAAGCCTTCCTTAGGTAGACCATTAGCACAATCTCTTGTCTCACAGGACCACACAATCCTACTATCAATGTGGGGAAAGCCTCAGTAGTGCACTATAAGTTCTACATTCTTTGAAGGCAGAGCAAGCTACAAGTGTATCAAATAGTGAGTGAATTACTTATTTATCGTGTCAGGAGCGAACCAGAACAGTTGTATTGCATTAAAAAAACAGACAAACAAACAAAACACAAAATTTGAAAACTTGGTATTCTATTAAATGTCCTTTGACCAGTAGCTGGCCACTTGGAGTGCCTCTGGTGTTGCTGCAAGAAGGTCCTCCGTTGTGCATGTGGCAGGGCTCAGGTTGCATTGCAGTAGGTAATCTGTGGTTTGCTCTTCTCCACACTCGCATGTCATGGATTCCACTTTTTAGCCCTATATCTTAAGATTGGTTCTGCATCTCGTGGTGCCAGAGTGCAGGCTGTTCAGCGCCTTCCAAGTCATCCAGTTTTCTGTGTGCCCAGGGGGGAGGCTCTCATTTGGTATCACCCACGGATTGAGGTTCTGGGTTTGAGCCTGCCACTTTTGGACTCTCGCTTGCTGGGGTGTTCCAGCGAATGTCTCTGTAGATCTTAGAAAACTATTTCTTGATTAAATCATTGATGTGCTGGCTAATACCCAAACAGGGGGTGGGCCAGAGATGTCGCTGCCTTGGTCCTTTCACTATTGGCTGCTACTTCCTGGTGGATGTCAGGTGGTGCAATACTGGCTAAACAGTGTAATTTCTCCAGTGGTGTAGGGCGCAGACACCCCGTGATAATGCGGCATGTCTCATTAAGAGCCACATCCACTGTTTTAGCGTGGTGAGATGTGTTCCACACTGGGCATGCATACTCAGCAGCAGAGTAGCAAAGCGCAAGGGCAGATGTCTTGACTGTATCTGGTTGTGATCCCCAGGTTGTGCCAGTGAGTGAATCTACATACTGTACTAAGTCCAGAAAATAGCAAGATGTAGAATGCTTGTGTAACTGCTTTGTTTCTTATAAGTAGCAAGATAGAAATTGGGGTAACAACAGATTGGTAATGCTTCAACATAGACTGCCCAAGTCATTTTCCTTCATGAATGTGAGAACTTTAACCTATAACTGAACCGTATGTAGTTTGCCATTCTTGGGTAAATGCAAAGCTTCTGATTTGTTAGGTTGCAGTAAATAGAAGATTAATGTTAAGTCAGAAAGCTTGTTATCGTACTGTAGTGCTTATTTCAAGATTAAAGCAGCTTTTCGATAACCTGCCAGATTTCCTGGACCTATTACGATGGCTTTAACAATCAGGAAAAACCGCAGGTACCTGCAAGAGCTGACCCTCCCAGAATGCTTATCACAGCCATTGTGCTCTGAAATAACATGTGGTATGGTTTTTCTCCCAGGTTACATTGTACAGAACATATTGTTTGCCTTCTGTACATTAATTCAAGAGTAAACAAAAAGTATTCACAGGTAGCAGATTCAGTTAACGGTGTATAGTGTAGAAATGTTTCTGTTTCATATAGTGGCCAATTACATAGTGCATACAATGAGAAAAGGAATAGTTATGATTTTCTCGCTAAACAAAATTGTTGAAGGTGAAATACAACTCTTCTTTTTACTTGTTCTTTTAAATGTATTTACTTAGCAAAAGATGGATATTAACAAATTACTGTAAAAATTAAGTAAAATTCTATGCCGTAGCTACAACTTACAATAACAAAATGAACCACAAGATGGTGGGGTATAGCAAATACTATGAAAAAAGCAAGAAAAAGACATGGTCGGTGTTAATGTTCCTTATTACAGTCTTAGGCATGCCTTTCTTTGTTTTAAAGACTTCATCGTGTTTAGGACTATAACCTCCCCCCCCCCCCCCCCAACACTATAAACATACGAAGTATGAATCAGTCTTGTAAATTAAGCAGGCAAATAGTACGTTGGGGATCTAGATAGAATACCAATGCTCTAATTTTCTACCGTTCCAATCAGCATTGAAGAGAACTACTTGAGTTCACTAGTGTAAATTGGAGTATAATTGATTGCCTAGAGCAATATCTTTCTGCTACATCACCTGAATACTAATGAGAAAAAAAATAATAGGGTGGAAAGATGAATTTTGGGAATGGGATGATAGTGTTCTTGGTTAACAGTTGAAGAGGTCAGCTCAAGAGGTGTCTTTTTGTTATGTGGGAAGGTTCCTAGTTGCAGTAAGATGGTCAGCATATATTAGTATTTACATAGCTCACTAATAATACTATGGGAGGGCACCCCCTTACTCAATTGATGTTGAAGAGAGCTATAGCCTGGGGTTCAGAAAGATGAAAATCTGCTCCTGCAAAGTGACATTTGTCCTTTATTAGCAGTCAGGCTTGAAGATGTTAATATTATTCACTCCTGGGTCTTCCCTTTCTCATAATAACATATTCATTTTAGTAATCATTATTGAAAATGATTTAAACTTAATTTGAGATTTGCCAATGGACTGATCCCTAGGCAGTGTTGAGTTTATTTTGAGTGAAAATTATATTTCTATATAACATTGTATAACTTGAACCAACGTATTTTGTGTATTGTAGTCTTTCCATCATTCTATTGTAGACAATGCTTCTTTGACATTTCAGATGTTTGAATTCTGAGTTCGTCAAGAAGAATTTTTATGATGTCCTCTACATTTTATACTGTTGCCTAAACATTTTGCCAGTTCTCATCAAATGTAAAATATGTTCAAATAAAAGACAAGTACACATAGTAAATCTCAATTTAGGGTACAATGCATGAGTGGGAAAAGGCATTTTCACCTAAATAACTCATAGAATCAAAGAGTTGGAAGAGACCTCATGGGCCATCCAGTCCAACCCCCTGCCAAGAAGCAGGAATATTGCATTCAAATCACCCCTGACAGATGGCCATCCAGCCTGTTTAAAAGCTTAAAAACTCAATTAGTCACAAACATTTTTCTCATATTTCACCTCTCCCTTATAACCAGAAAGATAAATAAATGAAAACTTAAACTTAACTGATTTTTTGGTTTGTCATTATGTGCAAATTAGGAGCTATAGTTGAAAATAACTCTACTTAATTATATATTTTAACCAGGTTGCATTGAATGACAAACGAGGGAACTACTTTAGCAAAGCTGAAAAAATGGTGTATTAATTTTGATGGTTGTTTGTGAAAAGGTTTTGAGGCAGCATTATGCTAACTTTCTTTGCATTTATCACATATTTGTGACAAAATCCGGAATATATATTTGAAGACCCGTGCATTGAGTTTGACATGTTCACAAAAGACAGACAGTAGGGTTGAAGCACACAATTTAATATTTGCATCCTGATTTTGGGAAACTGTAGTGGTTCATGCTTTTGAACATACAGATCTGTCTGATATTTCCTGACTTGTAGGAGACCTCCTTGGACCTTAGCATCATTTCATTACCTTTGTTCGTTCATTCACATATATCATTCACAGAATAGGACACCCGTGGTTTCAAGTCCCAAATGCACTTTGCTAGAGACTCAGGATTATCCTACCTCCATATACCTCTACATATTACCTGTCAAGTTCAGCATTTTAAATTTTGTCCATTACATTTGCCCCGACCTTTGGTTTTAATTGTGTCACGGTGTCATTGTCTTATTATTTTATTGTTTTGCTTGATGTTTTATTATTTGCTTATGAGTTTATTGTGTATTGTATGTTGTTGATTGTTGGCGGCCTTGGCCTTTGTAAGCCGCAATGAGTCCTACGGGAGATTTTGCGGGGTATAAATAAAGATAATAATAATAATAATAATAATAATAATAATAATATCTTCACTTATCAAAATGGAAAAAAGACTTCTGAACAGTGTCTTTTTCCCCTCTCATGATTACTCTATTTAGTAATGCTGGTGGCACTTAGCAATTTACTATACTACATATACACATTTGTGTTTACTAGAAATATTTATGAACTGATGGGAATAAGTTAAGAAGCTCTTTGGCCATCATAGGTCTTCTCCTTAATATTATGATTATTTTGATTAGGGATAGAAATATTTCTTAAATATATAAATAAATCAGAAATGAACTTTGCTGTGAAAGGTATGCTTATGTCACAGTAATTTAGTAGTTTTCAAAATTAATTGGATTTTGGGTTGGATTCAGATTTAATAATTGTTAGAACAGCACATTCATGACTAGCTTCAATCTCATTTTTTTCATTAGGTCTACTGTAGAAATAAGTCTGGATCCAATCTTGTCTTTCTTCCAAAGGCCCTTCCAGACAGGCTCTATATCCCAGGATCTGATCCTAGGTTTTCTGTTTATCCCACATTATCTGGCAGTGCGGACTCATATAATCCAGTTTAAAGCAGAAAACTTGGGATATAGGGCCTGTCTGGAAGGGCCCCAAGATAGCAGAATTTTAACACTGATTTTAAAAATCTTGTCCACATTACCTCGAGTTGTCAAGTGGAAAGAATATACAGTATTTTTACCACTTAAGCAAATTCTTTGGTTTGAACTGTCATGACTTGTGTTTCAAAAAGTGAAGCATGTAGTTCCACCTGATGGACAAAATGGGAATAGCAGCCTACTGATGGTTTAACCATGAAAAAAGATTTGTTTTCTTAAAAGGATTTTAAAAATTGATTTCTCAAAGCATGTTGCATACATGACAATGTCTATGCAACGGAATTGCTGATACCTAGGCATTTGATAGACAGACCAGGTAGATTGTTATCAATTACCTTTTATATTGGCAAGAGAATAAGGTTGGTTCATTACTAGACCCGGCTCAAATTTCATAAAGGAAATAGATCATGTTTTTCAAATAATAGTACTTATCAGAATAATACACTATATTACTGTACAACTATGTAATATTTACTGGTTAATTTTTACAATTTGGCCTGACATCTCATTGTTGCGATGTATATGCCTTGAATGCTTTTCTTTAAAAAAAAACAACAACGGGAAGTTATAGTAATTAATTGAGAGAAGTTTGTAGGAAAAAATATTTCTTTATATGCGCCTGTCTGAATTTTAAGATGGGGACAGGGACAGAGGATGACTTCTCCCAGTCCCACCACAATCACAGACATGTTTGGTGAAGACATAAGAGGCAGCTTCCTTAGATGGATGCATTATTTTCAATTTTAATTTTACATTTGGCCTTCCCACAGTTTTAATTGTGTGTTGTCTTATTGTTAATGTTTCATATTTTATTGTCCATGTTTTTATTTTAATTGCTTGTATTGTTGTTATTATTGCTTGTATTGTTGTATTTGGGCTCAGCCTCATGTAAGCCGCACCGAATCCCTTGAGCAGATGGTAGCGGGGTGCAAATAAAGTGTTATTATTATTATTATTATTATTATTATTATTATTATTTATGGATGCTGCAAGGCCATGGACATTGCTCCTCTGTTCTCTTTCCCCTGGTATACAAATATTTTATTTAGGTAGGACCCTGGCTCTTAACCTGTGTGCCAGAGGAGTCTCTTAATATGGTGTGTTGTCCCTTTTATCTTTTTAATTTTGTTTTAAACTATTTTCATTTTGTGTTCTTATTATAATTGTTTATTTTAAAAACGTTTTTGTAAGATTTTAGTTACACACTAGCTGTACCCGCCACGCGTTTCTGTGGCCAACCTTCCCTCTTCCTCTTTCTCTCTTTCCTTCCTTCCCTCCCTCCCTCTTTCTTTCCTTCCTTCCCTTTTTTTCTTTCCTTCTCTCCTTCCCTTCTTCTCTATCCCTTTCCTTCCTTACCCTGCCTTTTTCTTCCATCTCTACCTCTTTCTCTCCTTTCTTCCTTCACTTCTTTCTTTCTTTCCTTCCTTTGTACTTTGCTTCCATTCTTCCTTCTCTCTTTCCTTCTTTTCCTCTTTCTCTCCTTCTTTTCTTCTCTCCTTCCTTCCCTCTTTCCTTCCATCCCTGGTGGCAGATGAGGCTCCCCCCCCCCCTCGCTAGACCCACCATCTATTCCTAGCTCCTGGTCTGGCCAGAAGAGGGAGGATGGTTGGCGGTGCCTCTCATGCTTGCTGTGTCTTCACGCAGAAGGGGGCGGGGCCAGGGACATACACTGTGTCATTTTCTATCTTTTTTTGGATTTTAAAGTTCTTTCACTGTTTTTTGGTGATTTTTTGAGTAATAGTCACTCTATGGGTTAAACAGTGGTTCTCAACCTGGGGTCCCAAGATGTTTTTGGCCTACAACTCCCAGAAATCCTAACAGCTGGTAAACTAGCTGGGATTTCTGGGAGTTGTAGGCCAAAAACATCTGGGGACCCCAAGTTGAGAACCACTGGGTTAGTAGGTACCTTGTGGCCAAATTTGGTGTCATTTTGTCCAATGATTTTTGAGTTATATTAATCCCACAAACGAACATTACATTTTTGTTTATATAGATTATTTTGTTTCTGTTTGCTGTAAACTGGCTTGATTGCTGTGATGGGAAAAAAGTGGGGCATCAATATAATGTAATAAAAAATAACAAACTTGCAAGCCAGCCAGTTTTGACTCTTCCCCAGTGTTGCCTTTTTTGCTTTGCCACTACCCCTCATCCCAACACATGAATACAGAATATTGAAAAAGAAGGTTAAAAATGTCATTTGGGTTCAGATGACTCTCAAATCAAGAGACATTCAGCTGATTTGAGCAGATTTAGGTAATAACTGAGTCAAGCAAAACAAACCAAATCAGAATCTAAATACTTCTGAGAATTCGCTATCATTTTAGATTCAGATGGACAAAGAGAACAGTGTGTCTTCAAAAATTGGTCCATTTCTCCATGGTGTGGAGTGGGGTGAAGTTCTCTGACTGACAACTCTAGTTTCTAATCAGAGTGGATAATTTTATCAGGCTCTCTAATCCCAGTGCCTTTGGGAAGGAATGCTAAAATAATATATTGCTGGGAGTGTTTCAAAGTTTTTTGCAGCTCCCTTTCTCAAGGGACAGAAAGTTAAATGTTGCTGTTTCTGTTGGTGGTTTTTGCTTGTTTGAGAGGTTTTAAGCACATGTCACTTTGAACAGTATATGCTGTGTATGTAGTTGTAAAATGTTCAGGTCTTTCTTTCTCTGCATTGTATGTTTCACATAAATCATCGACCCTGCTGTGTGGCATGTTCTATACCTTTGGTGCCAACTTAGCCCTATACCTATCCTGAAATCTTCTGGGTTCTGTGTCCTAGCATGCCTCTGTGCCATTCCTTTTTCAGAGAAAGAGCCTCCACATGAAATAGAGGATAGCAAATGAAAGTGAATAATTTCCCCATGTGTGAATATATCCCTTTAAAATAACAAAAATCTGGCTCATCTACCTGAAATCTTATGTGTTTTTTCTGCAATATATCATTCAATGTGAAAAATAAATCGAGGATTCATTTATAAATTATTCTGACTGAGTGAATGCTGGTTGGTTTTGTTTTATTTATTTATATGTTTGTTTGTTTGATTTGCTGTATTTGTATACCACCCCTCTCAGCACGCAGGCCACTCAAGGCAGTTTTATTTGACTTTACTGTTGTTCTTTCTTCTAGCGAAAGACCATGGTGACACCCCAGTGTTCTTCTACTTGTGGATCGTCTTCTATTTTATCAGCTCCTGCTACACCCTGATCTGGGATTTGAAGATGGACTGGGGTCTCTTTGATAAGAATGCTGGTGAAAATACTTTCCTGCGGGAAGAGATTGTGTATCCGCAAAAAGTATGTTGTATGCACATGAGTTTTGTAGAGATTTTGGTTTGAAACTGATTCATGAATGGAGTATGGAACTGTTGGCACATTTGTATTGGAGGGCACCGAGTGCATCTGTTTAAATCAGTGAGTCTTGTTCAGTTTGAAGATTGGAGCTGTCCAAAAAGGTGTACTGAGATGGCGAGAAAGAGAAAAGTTAAATATGGTCAATAGGGAATCAGCATTAATGATTGGATTAGAAGGACAAAGGAGGCTTGCTGGTAGTCTCCTTTTCTCCACCCAGCCACCATAAGCTATAGACTGGGCCTCTTCAATCTGTGGCCCTCCAGGTATTTTGGACTTCAGCTCCCAGAATTCCTGATCATTGAACAAGATGTCCAGGGCAGTGGTTCTCAACCTGTGGGTCCCCAGGTGTTTTGGCCTGCAACTCCCAGAAATCCCAACCAGTTTACCAGTTGTTAGGACTTCTGGGAGTTGAAGGCCAAAACATCTGGGGACCCACAGATTGAGAACCACTGGTCTAGGGCTTCAGGGAGTTGGAGACCCTACCACCTGGAGGGCCATAGGTTGAAGAGACCTGCTTTAGACTATCTTGTATGTTTGTATCTTTGCCTCTTTTCTTTCCAACATATCTATAGCAACCCTCGCTGACCTGTGATAGCATGAACCAAAACACAACACAATCCAAAAGTAGATCGTCACCTGGGAAATATCTGATATCAAGGCAAATAACTTAAGTAGCTACTGGGAGGAGGCAAATGGTTCATTACTGGTACAGCAGTAAAAAGGTAGATAACCTACACAAAGCTTCATGTGAAAGCTTTCAAAATATAAATATTCTTTCCTCCAGCTTATCTTCTTCAGCGGAAATGTCGCATAGTTCATGTAGCCAAGTTATTGCTTAACAATGCACAATACAAGCAAGTATCTTCATCACTGTCATTAATTGTGTGCATCTATCTATCTATGGTATTTTTGTGCGAGTATGACCATCTGTGTGGAGCCAAATTCCTGGAGGTTATTTAGAAAACATACAGTACTAGAACAACAAACATACTATTTCACTGACAAACTCTAGAATGTGCAGTTTTGATTGCCATTGAGTTCATGTATCATTGAACTGTTAGAAATGCATCTCACTTCCTGAACAAAAATTATACTTGATAGCAAAATAAGACAACTGTTTTACCTGAAGGGAGACCTTATTAATTATGCTCTGTAAACAAATTGAAAGTTGGTTACCTCTTTAGTTCTGTACATTTTTGCAAAAAGTGTATCTGGGACATATTCTTGCCATGAGTTACAATTCCTTCTTTCTATTTCCTCAGGCCTATTATTATTGTGCCATTGTAGAGAATGTGATTTTGCGATTTGCCTGGACTATCCAGATCTCTCTCACTGTCATGAAAATCCACCCTCATGTTGCGGATATCATTGGTACAGTGTTTGCACCACTTGAGGTTTTCCGGTAAGATGCATGAGTTAAAGTTAGAAGACTTTCCAGGCCCTATTTGTAAATAACCACAAGTGACTGTGGTTTTGTGGAAAAATAATGTATTTAAAATGCAAATAGTTTTTGGAAGTGATAAAATACATTAGTTAGGGCCTTTTGCTATTAGAATAGGAGATATTTATATCTTCTATAACATCTTATCTCTCCAATTCAAACTTTGTGGAATATGCCAGAACATTCAGTCAGCTGGTAAAGAGAACCACAGTATTCCCTTCAATATAAATTATGGAACTTAAGCACATCTGCGGAAATTTAGTCTCTGAAAATGCTACAGTTTCAAGATGTCTAGTTGTTGTCTAGTATAGACCATAATCAGGGTTGTTCAGGTAGTTCAGCATTTTGGTTCCACTTTTCTTCCAAGATACTCACTGCATCCCGCCACCATGAAATGAAAGGTTTTCATGAGATACATTGTGTTCTCATACATTTCAGTATTACAAATTTATATATGTGCCCATATCTCTTATACGTGGTTGTTTTAACTTCCAGTTTGCTTGTGAAACGGAATTACTGTGTCACTTAAGTGATGCATGTCTAAAAGGTGTGTCACCAACATGAAATGTCTGGAAAGCTCTGCTCTGCACTTTAGATAGCGTTTATTTTTAGCAAGTTTATTGTTAGCAATTTTTTAGCACTCTTCAAAGAGATTGTGCCCATCATAGGGGAGTGAGGCATTGTCCTGGGATCCCAATAGTAGGTTGCTGTGTCATTCTATTGATCAGGTTACTATGAAATTAGTTTAAGAGATCTGATAATAATATTTTTTTATTATTTTTACCACCCTTTTCAGAGGAGCAGAGATTAGTCCATTTATGATTTTTTTTCCATTTCAAATGGCTTTTCTCTTTCATTTCAGCAACTGTGATGAAAGTTTTATATGAATGTTTTATTTTTCTATTTTTTTTAGCTTATTATTGTCATTCTTTCTGTAGGCGGTTTGTCTGGAATTTCTTCCGATTGGAGAATGAGCACCTGAACAACTGTGGTGAGTTCCGAGCGGTCAGGGACATCTCAGTCGCACCACTGAATGCTGACGATCAGACTCTGCTTGAACAGATGATGGACCAGGATGATGGTGTCCGAAATCGTCAGAAAAATCGGGCCTGGAAGCGTAGCCAGAGTCTGTCCTTGCATAGACCACGTCTTGCTTCACAGTATGTATTTTGTAGATCTCTCTTACAACAAATGGAACAAAGTTGCATATCGTACCACCAATTCAAAGCTGGCTGTATGATACTGTGTTCTAACACCTAGTTTGCCATGGGTTTGTGAAAAACCCATGATATTTTTCACACTATCAAGGTTTAAGGTATATTTAAAAGAAGATAAAAATCAATGTTAATTCACATAGCTTAGAAGCATACTAAAATAATGCTACGCTACTATTGTCTATACCAGTGGTTTTCAACCTGGGGTCCCCAGATGTTTTTGGCCTTCAACTCCCAGAAGTCCTAACAGTTGGTAAACTGACTGGGATTCCTGGAAGTTGTAGGCAAAAACATCTGGGGACCCCAGGTTGAGAACCACATAATTGTTGAACACATAATTTTTATACACATTATAGCTGCACATGAGGAAACATACAAAATCAAGGCTAAAATGATCAAAACTAGACATGTTCCAAGAAAAAAATAACTGTGATCAAATTGTGATCTATTACACAGTTATTAAACAAAAGGCCTGAGGGCCGAATCTGGCCTGCCATGTTATTTCATGTGGCCCTCCAGATGTTGGTCAAAAACTGCTTTATTCCTCCTTATTAGACATCATAAGGAGCCCCCTGTGGCGCAGTGGGTTAAAGCCCTGTGCTGGCGGGACTGAAGTCCGACAGGTCACAGGTTTGAATCCGGGGAGAGGTGGATGAGCTCCCTCTGTCAGCTCCAGCTCCTCATGCGAGGACATGAGAGAAGCCTCCCACAAGGATGGTAAAACATCAAAACATCTGGGCGACCCCTTGGCCACGTCCTTGCAGACGGCCAATTCTCTCACAACAGGAGTGACTTGCAGTTTCTCAGGTCACTCCTGACACGACAAAAAAAAATTAGACATCATGACTATAGTTGATGGTAATTGTGATACAGGAACATCTGGAAGGCTAGGAGCCTCCAGTGGTGCAATGGGTTAAATAAACCCTTGTGCTGGCAGGACTAAAGACTGACAGGTCACAGGTTCGAATCCGGGGAGAACGTGGATGAGCCCTCCTGTCAGCTCCAGCTCCCCATGCGGGGACATGAGAGAAGCCTCCCACAAGGATGGCAAAACATCAAAACATCCGGGCGTCCCCTGGGCAAAATCCTTGCAGACAGCCAATTCTCTCACACCAGAACCAACTTGTAGTTTCTCAAGTTGCTCCTGACACACACACACAAATCTGGATGGCTGAGGTTTGCCCCATTTAGGCAGAAAAGTGAGATTTGAATTTAGATACAAAGCATGAGAATATGTTATATGAAAAACTTATTTCCACTCCTGATCTAATAGAAACAAATAAACATGGATCTTCAATGTGTTGTCGAAGGCTTTCATGGCCGGAATCACTGGGTTGTTGTAGGTTTTTCCGGACTATATGGCCATGTTCTGGAGGCAATTTTTCTCCTGACGTTTCACCTGCACCTCACTACCTCTGAGGATGCTTGCCATAGATGCAGGCGAAACGTCAGGAGAAAAATTGCCTCCAGAACATGGCCATATAGCCCGGAAAAACCTACAACAACCCAAACATGGACCTAATTAGATCTACATATAGGCAGTCCTTGGGTTACAGACAAGAAAGGTTCTGTAAGTTTGTTCTTAAGTTGAATTTGTATATAAATTGGAAGAAGTACATTTTTAACTAACTCCAGCCGGTTTGTGTGTAGTAGAGTTGGACAGCATAGGGAAGGGTTAACACCCTTGTGGTGTTTGTTTTGCTGTCTATGCCCCTTGTTCAGAAGATCTCACCTCAGTTTCTGTTCCTGTGACAATTGGATTTTGAAAGTTTTGGCTGGTTGTGGAAACAAGGATTGGTGAGAAGACTTCAGTGGCAATCCCTTTTCCCCGTGATAACTCTTCCAGGAGTTATTTTCCCTTCCGAGGGGTACACTTCCTCTCAGTTTCTGTTGACTAACCTCCATTCTTAACTATGTAAGTCGGATGCCTGTAACTCTGGGACTGCCTATATACTTCAATTCAACCTATATCAGTGGTTCCCAACTTTTGGACCTCCAATTGGTTTGGACTTCCAACTCCCAGAAATCCCAGCCAACTTACCAATTGTTAGGAATTGTGGGAGCTGTAGTCCAAAATATCTGGAGGGCCAAACGTTGGGAAACACTGACCTATATACTTCAATTCAGTTTCACTGTTTCATATGTAATGTATTTTCTAAGCCAGGGGTCCTCAAACGTTTTAATGGGAGGGCCAGGTCACAGTCCCTCAAACTGTTGTAGGGCCGGATTATAATTTGAAAAAAAACATGAATGCCTATGCACACTGCACATATCTTATTTGTAGTTCAAAAAACACTTAAAATAATACAATAATTAAAATGAAGAACAATTTTAGCAAATATAAACTTATTAGTATTTCAATATGAAGTGTGGGCCTGCTTTTGACTGATGAGATAGGATTGTTGTTGTTGTTGTTGTTGTTGTTGTTGTGTGCTTTCAAGTCGTTTCAGACTTAGGTTGACCCTGAGCGAGGGCCGGGTAAATGACCTTGGAGGGCCGTATCCGGCCCCCGGGCCTTAGTTTGAGGACCCCTTTTCTAAGCTGTAGTCAGATAGGTACATTCCCATTTCTTCATCCATAGCCTCATAAGCCGAAATGGGAATTACTTTGCGGACATCCTGCAGATTTTAAACATCAGCTTGCCTGTACCACATAAACCATCAATAGATTTCAAATGGTTTTGGAAAACACTATTTTTGCCTAATAGATAATGTTTACATAAATTGTTTATCCTAGTAGAGTAGATCCTTTGAGCCAGTAGACTGTACGCGAGTGTTGACCGACCAAATAGCTCTTTTCTAGGTGCGTGGGACCAACAGATTTGAGTATTTCACTCCTGCTTCTTTTGTGAGCCCACATTTCCCAATTTTGGCATAAACTGTTTTATCTCTGTATTGTCGAAGGGTTTCATGGCCAGAATCACTGGGTTGTAGGTTTTTTCGGGCTATATGGCCATATTCTAGAGGCATTCTCTCCTGACGTTTTGCCTGCATCTGTGGCAAGCATCCTCAGAGGTAGTACTTTAAAGGTGCATCTTGTCATCGATATATGTAGCATTTTAATGATTTATAGGATTTTATTGTGTATTTTATATTGTATTTAATAATCTGGTGCTCATGTATTTATCTATTTGACTTGCCTTGTATGTGAAAGACCTATGGTCTAAGCATCGACTAAACTACTACTACTACTACTACTACTACTACACAACCTCTGAGGATGCTTGCCATAGATGCAGGCAAAACGTCAGGAGAGAATGTTTCTAGAACATGGCCATATAGCCTGGAAAAAACTACAACAACCCTGTTTTATCTCTGTTCTTTTCATTAGAACAATTGTCCAGCAGAGGGAGCTGTTAATATGCACTAACTATTGGTTTGTTACCATAGAGCTAACTATACCTATTCCTTGTGTTCTGGCCCTGTATGGAAACATTTCCCTCTTCAGCATTGTTTAATTTATGTTTTCACAGGTCCAAGTCCCGTGACACCAAGGTGTTAATAGAAGACACAGATGATGAAGCAAACACATGAAACACCTACAGAATCAAGTTCCACAATCCTTGTGTTCTTTACTACCTTTCCCCTCCCCATTCCCAAACCATCCCAACCTGTTGTGTAGTTTCAGCTGAAAACAGGAGAAGAATCTGAACACACTCTCTGAGCTCTTCCGGACCGGATCCTATGGACTCCACCAAGCTCACTGTGTTTTCTTTTCTTTTCTTCTGGTTTTAAAATTGAGTTGTTGTTTTTAAAATAAAATGTAACTTCGTTTTGCCAATCAGAGGGACACTAAAGGAACGAACTGTCTTAAAAGATTGTTTACAATCTCTACAAGGACAAATAATCTGGATGAAAAAGCCTCATCGGGACTCCCTCATGGGATGGACTCTACCGAGAACTCACTCAATCTTTGGTCAGTCCAGTTTTGTCTGGTTGAAACTGGATCTGCGTTTTTAACTCTGGCTCGCGCTCTGGTTTTTTGGTGTTATCCTTCATATCCAGCGCCAAGGCCCTGGCTGCACTTGCCGGGAAAGTGCACTTAGAGCAGTACCTTCATTCACGAAGCTACTTTATAATTTGATGTAACTGTCTTATAATTTTTTTGAAATATGATGTATTTGTTGCACATAGTTTTCACATTATTTATGATAGTTAACAACCATACGAGAATGGTTTTGAGTCCTGTGCAATGAAGATGGTAACTCTCTAAAAATAAGGCAAGTGGTGGGGGGGAAGGGGATGTAGACCCTGGATCTCTCTTGCTGCAAGGTTAAGCCCTTTAAAATACCTCTTTGATTAGAGAACTTGCACCGGTTTAACCTGGCTTATTTTTTCCCTTTTTTCTGTTTAATTTAAACCAAAGTTTCTTTAGTGGGTTTTACTTGTTGCTGCTGGTGATGGTCCCTGAGAAAGCTGGGCACCTTTCTTAGCCAGTTCATCCATGTGTTCGTAACTGTGCAGAAATGGTATCAATTATTTTCAGTTGGAGGAAGGTTAGTGCAAATTAATCCGGTGCAGTGCATCAGATAACCATGCAAAAAATAAAACAAAAGCCTTTGAAGGCTGATAGTTTTCATTTTAATGAGCTGAATAGGGTATCATCCCATTCTTAAAATCGGGAGCTCCTGTATGATTTTGTTCACTTCAGGTAGATAATAGAGAAAAGGGAGAGAGGAGAAGGTCTGCCTTGTTGGGGAACGGGAACGATGCCTTCATCCGTTCGTATGAGGTAAGGCAGATGCACATGAGCTTGTCACTTAGGTAAGCAGGAGGCAGCGTAGTCTCCAAGATTGAGGAAGTTGGTATTGCAATAGAAAGGGCTCTTTAACATTTTTTTAAATAAAAAAATAAAATAAACTTCTGCCATACTCTGGCAAAGTCTGACAATCACTGGCCAAGACCATCCTCAGGTTAGCTTTTGTTTCATTTCTTTTAACCCTATCTTCCCCAAATCTTAACTGTCCATCTTAGTGCTAGGCGTAACTTGTACAAGCATTATGAGTGGCATTGCTAGTTGGATTTAGGGTTAGGTGGCCGTACAGCTTAGGAAATGCTTTAGTCAACATTTTCCAGCTTGATTATTATTTTTAAAATTCCATATTAGCCTCAAGAGCCCGTAGGATAGAGCAGCATGAATGTCTAAGATGACCATATCCGCCCGTTGTAGTCGCAAGCCTGTGTTGTGTGTGCCAAGCCTATGTGCTGAATGTTAGCAAACGAAATCTTATTTGTGCTCTTTGACACAGTTTGTGCCGTGTGTGAGGTCAACACCATATAGTGGAAGAAGATACTTCAATTTTCCTTAAATCTGTCTCTTATCCAAGACTCTACAGCAAGGACTGTTTTGTCTTCTTTTAGCCCTTTCATGCTTATTCATTGCCCCCTTGGAATTTCCTAGGGGTCCTAAACCAGAGTCCCACTTTTTTGGCAAAGAGGTTTCCTTCTTAAACCTCTTTCTCAAGTTCATCATTGTGCTTATTAAATAGTTGTTTGGTATCCACTTATCATTCCCCAGCCATTCACAACATTTATTTTTATAGGGCAACTGTGGTTTTTTGAAAATAGTAGCACAGAGAAATTAGGGAATTAAATCTATTAATCGTACATGGAGCAAAATAACTGAGAGGAAAACTTGACGATTGCAACTCTTTAGGATTGTGTTTCTGAAACTGTGCTCTTCTGGTGTTTTTGGACTTCAGCTCCAAGATATCCCAGCTGTTAGGAATTGTAGGAGCTGAAGTCCAAAACATCTGGAGGAGCACAGTTTGAGAAACTCTGCTCTAGTGTGGTGTTAGAGCCACAAAGTGGGACTTCAGGTTACATTGACTCACAGTGTGCATTCATTTTTCAAGAGATCTGCTGGAAAACAATCCTAAATTTGATTTTGTTAGAAGCCCAAGAAAAGACCATTTTTGTGGTGACAGTGAACTTGTGTGTTCTTAACTTTTCTATTCTGTAACAAGAAACAGCCTGCTCCATTAAGATGAACTGTAATCGGGTGTACAATGATACGTGTCCCTTTTTCGGACTAGGAATTGCCCAGCTATCCATGCCTTTTTTGATTAGACATGATGTCTACAATTAAGGTAATTTCTTAAATACAGTACACATTCTGTATCTGTGGGACCAGTACTGCGGTTTTGCTTACCCACATTCAACAAATTATATCCTTTCTAGGGGTTTTCTAGACCCTCTGGGTGATTCTATGGCAGTGGTTCTCAACCTGGGGTCCCCAGATGTTTTTGGCCTACAACTCCCAGAAATCCCAGCCAGTTTACCAGCTGTTAGGATTTCTGGGAGTTGTAGGCCAAAACACCTGGGGACCCATAGGTTGAGAACCACTGTTCTATGGTATACATCCAACAGTTACCATAGAGTTGTCCTGGAGGGCCTAGAAAATTCCCAGAGAGTTAATTTTAGGTGGACATGGTTCATTTCAGTAGAATTCATTATTTCCAGTTTCCATGTATATTCAAGAATGTATCCTCCTGGGGTTACAAGGGACTTACTGTATTTCAAGTGTTTTTGTAAATAGTAACTGAATAATGGCAACTACTTTTCCATTACAGTAAGATGTCAAGCAATCATGTGTCATCTTCCAGCCGTGTGTTCGATACTGAAAATAATTACCAGTTTGTACAGAAAGATCTTGGCAGATTAATTGACTGTGTGAGGACTAAGCAGACAGTGCAGCTGACACTAGAAAATCTCAACAGCCAAATTATCTGGGATAGAATAAAGGAGTGGCTGAGGCTAGAAACCTACAAGTTAGTATAAAGAGAACTGGAAATGGGAAATCTGTGTGTGCAAAGTTCATTTGGTTGCAGTGCTGCCTCAGCTCAAACAGGTTTTTGAAAAATTACAAACTTGAAACACCCTGAATACTAGTCATGAATGTAAGGCTGGATATATTCAACAAGCAACAGGGCCTCTTTCATTCCATTACCAGCATGTTCAGAAAGTCTGTTGTTTCCAGCCCAATACATCTAGTTATTTTTGCGGCTATGTCTAGTGAATTCTACCAGGTCTGCTGCTTTGATTCGAATATAGCGAAGTAGACTTCACTTTCCAACATGAAACAGGCACTTAACACAAAATCCAAGGTTGTTTATCCTCATTTGGCTGCTTTCTGTCCATCTTCTGTGATGGTTTCCAAATATGGAGAGCAGCCAGAATCATTCTGCATCTCTGAAATTGGGCTTCATCCTCAGTTACAGCAAAGATCTTTCAGAATTGTACTCAAAATACTGCTATTTGTACTCAAAATGTTGCTATTGTCCCACATAGTTCATTTTCTTGACTGTCAAATAAGCAGAAGCTTTGTGTTTGCTGGAATTGGAAGCCTATAGTTTGGAGAAGTTACAAAGGATCTCTGTAACCAACTGTCTTGTTTCCATCCTTATTGTAAACTTTTGTGAATTATTTGAAGAAAATCATATTAGAAGGTGGAACATTTTGTCTAAATGACTTCTTAGGAATACTGGGTTTCTAGGAAGCATAGTTTTTCCACGGAGATATTTCATAATGGAGCGCACGCTTCCTTGAAAAAGAATTAACACCCAAAATCTTTGCCAGCATCACATTGTATGGATTGTTGGTGTCCTTTAAACTGAGTGTTTCTTTTAGCCCTGTTGTCTGGGCTTTCTGTGAGCTATTGTCCAGAATATCTGGAGGACCAAAGTCTGAGATCCATTACCCACATCAAATGCAGTCTGCAAGGACTATTCAGCAGTAGGGTTTCTTGAAGAGTAGGAAGGTTGAAAGCAACTGATCTAAATTTTGCTCAAGCTTCTCCACACAGATGAGGTTCACTGTTTCGGTTACACATGGATTTTGTATCGCAAAAAAAGGAGCGATGGAAACATCACTGATGATGAACCATAACATTTCACTGATAAACATCTGCACTGAGAAAGAGAGAATGCAACTAGGGCATGTATATTCCAGCAGTAAAATGTAGTTACTCTTTGTAATAACTCCCTTGTTTTCAAATGCAAAGAATGCCAGAGTTTTCCAACAGGAACATTCAGAGCATGGACTGAAACCCCTTTTCCCCTTATCATTGCAGGTGTGGCCCCTGAAAGTAAGTCTTGGAGATTAGACTCCAAAGCAGCCAAACTATTGTGCTGTCTCCAACTTTCTCTGAGCATCAGTTAAACTTGAGCTGGATCAGGTAACCTCTCTATTATTTAGTGTCCTCTCATCTTTTTACAAGACATCAATCAGGGCTTTTTGGGAGGATCATTCTGCCTTAAACAAAAGTTCACATTTCTGGCTCAGGTGGTTCTGAGAAAGGGGAATAAATACCACTTTAAGCAGAGAAAGGAGTGATAGCTTTTGTAACATTTCTATCCAACATGCTGCTTCTTATAACAAAACTTACCCCACCAGTCAGATGGCTCCAGAGGGATGTCACACATCTGGAGGCAGGATAGATACCCCACTTCAGTAATATTGTCAAATGGGAGTATAAAAGAGTTCTGGCACTTCGGTTTGAGAAAGTGCAAAACAACTCCCCCTTCCTCTTTTTTCACTGCTGGAGTAAATATGGGGCAAAGGGAATTCCAGATTTGATAACTAAGCTACAAATTGTACTTTCCTGTAAATCTGTACAGGCCCGTAAGTTTGCTCCTTTGGCATTTCCCAACATATTTACCTTCTAGCTTCGTATCCTAACGATTTCTCTGATGGGGCCTGGAGGTGACAATGGTTTTGCCTTCTGTTTCACACTTTTGCCCTGCTGCTATCTTTTGCCTCGTCCTCATTCCCATTCCTTTCCACCCTTCCAGTGTGTTGGTCTACTTGATGATTATATACTATGAAGCCCTGAACTGTAGGTGTCAGAAGTAACTATGGAATGTGATTTCGTCCTCTTGTGGGTGCTTTTCTCTTTACTTTCTTCCTTTCTCTATACCTTTTCCATGCCTCTTTCGGCTCAGTGGAAAAGGTGAGGACAAAGACTTGCCGCTTGCTTGGACTCATGATGATGTTTTCTGTGATTGCGCTATTAGCTGTCTCCTCCCTCCCCTACTCCCCCCCAAATGGATATAAGACTTTCTGAAGTGTGGAATTAACTTTCTTGATAAGTAGGTTTAAAAATGCACAATGTGGTACTGTTTCATAGTTCCTAGATGGTTGTATTAAAACAGTTAATGTGGTTTGTGTTTTTAAAAGGACAAAAAGTGATTGATTTATTAATCTGTCTTTTTCATTATTACAAGCTTTGTTTTCCAATTACTTCTTGCCTCTTTTGTTATTTCGAAGGTGTGTATGTCTGTTCCTGCTGTGAAATGCTTTTATTATTGATATTTTTAAAAAAAATAAATTAAAATGACAAAAGTTAAAGAAAAGTAAGAAATGCAAGAAAGAAGAAAAGAGCAAAAGAAAAGGAAAAAAGAAAAGAAAAATACAGACTTCAGATTTTCCTTTCAATGTTTATGTGCATATGGAGGAAAAAAGGAAAAAAAGGAAAAATACAGACTTCAGATTTTCCTTTCAATGGTTTTATGTGCATATGGAGCCCCCGAGAGCTCAGTGGGTTAAAGCTCTGTGCCGGCAGGTCACAGGTTCGAATCTGGGGAGAGGAGGATGAGCTCCCTCTATCAGCTCCAGCTCTTCATGCGGGGACATGAGAGAAGCCTCTCACAAGGATGATAAAAACATCAAATCATCCGGGCATCCCCTGGGCAATGTCCTTGCAGACGGCCAATGCTCTCACAACAGGAACGACTTGCAGTTTCTCAGGTCGCTCCTGACACAACAAAAAAATTAATAAATGTGCATATAATTACTCATACCTCTTTCTTTAAACATAGAATATTCTCATCTTTCAATGTGATCATTTCAATTCATAATCATTCTATAATCATCAGAACCCCAAATCACAATTTTTCCTTGCAAAAAGTCTATAAGGGGTTTCAGATTATTAAGAAATATCACCAACCACTTTTATTTAATGTACAGGGTTAGTCAAAATGCATAGGCCAATAAGCCATTCAATTGAATGGCTTATTGGCCTATGCATTTTGACTAACCCTGTATTGTCGAAGGTTTTCATGGCCGGAATCACTGGGTTGTAGGTTTTTTTCGGGCTATATGACCATGTTCTAGAGGCATTTCTCCTGACGTTTTGCCTGCATCTGTGGCAAGCATCCTCAGAGGTAGTGAGGTCCTCTGAGGATGCTTGCCACAGATCCAGGCGAAACGTCAGGAAAAATGCCTCTAGAACATGGACATATAGCCCGAGAAAACCTACAACAACCCAACTTTTATTTATTTATTTAAAAATGTATATCCCGATTTTCTCACCTCCGTAGAAGGACTCATACCGGCTTACAGCAAGGATTCAATGCTATTAATACAAGTTAAAACATCATACAACAATACAAGATTAAAATACATATAGATAAAATACATATATACCAAATCGCCAAGATAAAATCATGTTCAACTCAGTCTGCATGTGTGGTCACTCACTTTGATCTGGAACCAGTCTCAGCCATTATTCTGGGAATGCTTCGTTCCATAACCAGGATTTCACTAGCCCCCTAAAGGACAAGAGGGAGGGGGCAGATCTAATCTCGCTCAGGAGAGAGTTCCATAGCCAAAGGGCCACAACAGAGAAGGCCCTGTCTCGTTCCCACCAAACGCGTTTGCAAAGGTGGTGGGACCGAGAGCAGGGTCTTTCCGGAAGATCTTAACATCCTTGATGGTTCATAGGGGAGGATACGTTCGGACAGGTAAACTGTACATCTATGATAACTTTTCTATTATCAAAACATTTTGTGCATTTCTATGAAATGTATCATCTTCAGTGACCAGTTTACGTAGTATTAAATTCTTCCAACTCCTCATAAGTTCTGTTGCTATGCTCATATACTAATAATAATATTCTCTTTCCTGGCCCATGATTCCAAAAGGGAAACGTCCCAGTTCTAATTTAATGTCTGTCTTTAAAATAAATAAAACATCCATATTACATTTCCAACATAATTAAATAGCTTTATCCGCTTGCCATTGCTTCCAGTAAATCCATTATCAAAACATACTGTCTAAAATACAAACATTATTATAAGCAAGACATTCTTCACGTTCATCACATAAATTCTCCCTAACAGTGAATCCTTCCATCTTTTTCAATTCCACTCCATGTTTTAGCAGATTTTTTTAAAGACAAAATACAATCCACCCAATATTTATCTTCAGAATCAATGAAACATTACTTTATGATACTCATATTTCCTGCATGTTGCTCATTAGATGGCTGTGTTTATGCAGATGCTTCCAAGCACTGGATTCAGATGTCCTTCTCAGAGGTATTTAGTTCCATTATGAAAAATTCATAGGAACTCACACTTGCATGCTTTAATTGGACATTGGAGACAATCTATGTTGTAGGCAAAGTGTCAAAGTAAAGAGCACTCCCCACCTCCCATTTATTAATATCCTGGTGCAAAGATATTGGCATCAACAGTGAGAAATGCATGCATTTATGGAAAATTTCCAGTTTGTCGCTCATGCTAGCAAGGTTATCTTAACATACAGCACTTACTGCCATGGTTGTCTTCTCGCGTCATTCAGACAGAAGTCATTGTGAGTTACTTGTCATTAATCTTCCATGGACTGTACTGGAAGCAAAGCTGGCCAAAAACCGTTAGCATCTAAAGCAGAAAATCTAACTGGCAATTAAGCAATGTAAGACAATCTTATTCAAAGTGGTGATCTCCGGAACAATAATGGTCCCTGAGACATTGGCTGCTGGTCGCTGGTGAGTTTTCACAAAAGAAAAACAATCCAATACCGACAAATATGGATACTGGTCCTTTGTAGATTGGGGTTGCGATTGCTAGTTGCTCACATCAATAGTTTCAGATGCCCTGGTGCTAACAACAAACATAACATAACACAATTAAAACAGAGCAAATTGATTAAAATCTATATATATATAAATGCTCTGTGCATAATGAGTACCTTAAAAACAAAAGAACCACTGAACGAAATCCCACCAAATTTGGCAACAAAACGTCTCACAATACAAGGAGTGACCATCACTCAAAAATTATGATTTTGTCATTTGGGAGTTGAAGTTGCTGGGATTTATAGTTCACCTACAATCAAAGAGCATTCTGAACTCCATCAACGATGGCATTGAACCAAACGTGGCATACAGGACTCCCATGATCAACAGAAAACATTAGAAGGGTTTGGTGGGCATTGACCTTGAGTTTGGGAGTTGTAGTTCACCTACATCCAGAGAGCACTGTGGACTCAAACAATGATGGATCTGGACCAAACCTGACACAAGCACTCAATATGCCCAAATATGAACACAGATGGAGTTTGGGGGAAATAGACCTTGACATTTGGGAGTTCTAGTCACTGGGATTCACAGTCAACCTACAATCAAAGAGCATTCTGAACCCCACCAACGACAGAATCGGGGCAAACTTCCCACACAGAACCCCCATGACCATCAGAAAATACTTCAGGCCATCCAATCCAACTCCCTTCATCAGGGCAAGAAAACGTAATCAAAGTCATCCTGAGAAAAAGCCATCCAGCCATAGATATAGATAGATAGATAGATAGATAGATAGATAGATAGATAGATAGATAGATAGATAGATAGATATGATTCACCCACAGAGAGATATAGTATCATAGATTTGAAAGGGACCCTTCGAGAAGGACAATGATATGTTGCATGTTCCAGGGTGGGCAAACCAGACACTCTCCACATCAACACTGACAAAGAAACAGCAAGAAATACTGTTTACTCACAAGCATAAAGAAATTACATATATTAGAAACCAACACTTTCTCATTACTTTATTTTCCAGATCACCAGACTGAGCCACAGCAACGCATGGCAGGGGACGGCTAGTAGTAATATAAAAATGAATCCTGTGTGTCATGGAACACTTAAATATTAAAATATCTCAAAAACTACACAGCCCCACAAAATCCCATTCACACCATCCCCAGTAGCCTACCCCTGATCATTCCCTAGATGCCCGATTACAACCTGCCTCATAGACAGAGCTATTCAGGTCTCTAGTAATGGTCATTTCTTTCTTTTGTGAGAGGATGGGGAGGGTCGTGACAGTTCAACCACTTGGCAGCAGCAATTTATAGTAGCTGTAGATACACCTGACCATTTCAATTGTATGCAATTATTAATTCATAACAAAACAAAGTGAACTGGCCAGTAATTTAAAATGTTTGCCTACTAAACGTGAGAAGAGCTGGAAGAATCTGAACATCCAGAAGATGGCAACCCTGCAAAATAAGATAAGGCCTTATTGAGATATTCTCCATTTGCAGCATTATTTTTTTAGATTGGTTTCTAGATCAAAATGGTGAGTAAAACCTGACAATGTGATAACACATTAAACGACTTGTAATTTTTTTTTGTGTAATTGGAACATACTGACATCATGAAATGTACTGCTTTGAACTTGGGGCCATCATTTTGAAACAACTTCTAGTACAGTGATGTGTGCTTCAGGGAAGGGTCATCAGGTAAAGTAGACTTTTCTGATAGTTTGATTCAAGGAGGATACATACAGTGTGCTAACACACGCTGTCTTTTAAAACAGGACGTGCTCTTTGCGCCCAATGGGAGACCGGGGTGCCTCGGCTGAGAAGCCCTATGGATTTTCCTAAACAAAGTCTTTAGAAACTTGGAAAGTTTAACAAAATTCTTTATTATTGCTTAGATCTTCAACAAAACACATAAATTCTTCTTAACTTGCCCACAAAGAACAGGCAGCTTGCTTCTTGAACTATTTCTTTTACAAGGAAAACCCTCTGACCCCTCCCTGGGCAATCTGTCTTTAGGCTGGCTGGCGTGGGGCCTTACTCCCGGTTCCAATTTGCTTTTTGGGTACCCGAGTAAACCTTACCGGTCAAAACTTTAGAGATTTTCCAGCTGGAGATCTTTGGATCTATAAAACCGTTTTCTTCAGAAGCTTTAGGTCTGTCTTCCCCAGAGGCTTGTAGAGCTGTGAGGCTGTAAGTTCCCTAGCCAGAGCTTTGAAAACTGTCTTCCCCAGAAACTTTGGGACTATTTCCACCCAGAGCTTTTTAAGAAACGGAGCTTCTCTATAATTGGGAAAAGCTCTCACATGCTGTAACTGAGCTTCTAAACTGTAAGACTGAACTAAAAACTTTCCTTTCCTTCCCAGAACCCTGGGGAATGGGCAGAGCTAAAGAACTTAACGATGATAAGCAGGTGGCTGGCCCTATGGCTGCAGCCTGGAAGGAAGCACCCAACTGCAAAATGCATGGCCAAAACAAACACATGCATAGAAAGGAAATTTAGGCTTCTGATACAGCTGTACCATCACATACAGTTATAACAACAACAACACTATATTTCGCTCTATCTCCCCGAGGGGACTCCAGAGCAGATTACAACATACACAGATAGGCAAACATTCAATACATTTAATGAGATGTTTTGATGTTTAATTGATTGTTATAATGCTATTGTTTTAATTGTTTTTAGCTGTTTTATGATGTTTTAAGCATTGAATTTTGTTATTGTAAACCGCTCTGAGTCACCTGAGGGCTGAGAAGAGTGGTATACAAATATAGCAAATAAATAAATAAATTTAATACAGTGGAATAACAATGACATACAAATACACAGAACAAAGGTAAAGGCTTCCTCTTTCATTTCCGGCTTTCTGGAGATGGTGCTCAACTCTGGCCAAGGGGAGGTGCTCCCGTTCCATTTCCTAGCTGAGGAACTTGTTGTCCATACACACCTCCTGGTCCTGTTGGCGGTATGGCTTCATGGGCGCCTTTGCTACCTTCCCACCTAATTATACCTATTGATCTGCTCACATTTGCATGTTTTTGAACTGCTAGGTTAGCAGGAGCTAGGGCTAACAGCGGGAGCTCACCCTGACCCGTGGCTTCAAACTGTCAACCTTTAGGTCAGCAGATTCAACAGTTCAGTGGTTTAACTCGTGCCACTACAGCCCCATATTGTTCACTTAGAAGTTGCAATTTAAAAAATAAAACTAGTCACCTAGTATTAATTGTATGCCATAACTAAGCCTCCAGAACAGTGGTTCTCAACCTGAGGTCCCCAGATGTTTTTGGCCTACAACTCCCAGAAATCCTAACAGCTGGTAAACTGGCTGGGATTTCTGGGAGTTATAGGCCAAAAACATCTGGGGACCCCAGGTTGAGAACCACTGCTCCAGAACAATATGGCATAGCTAAGCCTCCAGAACACTATGTAACATTGAGTAGAAACCTGGCTGTACCTAGGACCAAGAACTATGATAAAGTGTATTATTATTATTATTATTATTATTATTATTATTATTAACTTTATTTGTACCCCGCTAACATCTCCCGAAGGACGCGATGCGGCTTACAAAGGCCAAGGCCTCAAAACATAGCATAACAATACACAACCTAAAGCAAATCAAAAACAGTTAAAGCAATATTAAAACAACAAGCAATAAAACAATACACCAAGACACAATAAAACTGGGCCGGGCCAGAGTAATGGGTCAGATTAAAAGTGCTGATGTGACAGGTGATATGTAGGATTATAGGGTAAGTGCAGTGTGCCAGCAATCTTAATTTCTACTAAAGTGCTTCTGGGACTTGTTGTTGGAGTTTTCTTATTCTGGAAAGGCACATCGGAATAGCCAGGTCTTCAAGTTCTTCCTAAAGACTGCCAATGTAGGGGCCTGTCTAAGATCTTTGGGGAGGGTGTTCCAGAGTCGGGGGGCCACCACAGAAAAGGCCCTGTCTCGTGTTCCCACCAGACGCGCCTGCGACGTAGGCGGAATCGCGAGCAGGGCCTCTCCAGATGAACGAAGTGAGCGCGTGGGTTCGTAGACGGAGATGCGGTCACGCAGGTAGGATGGTCCCAAACCGTTTAGGGCTTTGTAGGTAAGCACCTGCATCTTAAATTAGGCTCGAAAAATAAACGGCAGCCAATGGAGCTCCTTGAACAGGAGGGTTGACCTCTCTCTTTAAGGAGCACCAGTTAACATCCTGGCCGCTGCCTGTTGGACCAGTTGAAATTTCCGAGCTGTTTTCAAGGGCAGCCCCACGTAGAGCGCATTACAGTAGTCCAATCTAGAGGTGACCAAGGCATGGACCACCCCGGCCAGATCAGCCTTTGCAAGGTATGGTCGCAGTTGGCGCACGAGTCTCAGTTGTGCAAAAGCCTCCCCGGACACCGCCGACGCCTGAGCCTCAAGCGTAAGCGATGAATCCAAGAGGACTCCCAAACTGCGTACCTGTGACTTCAGGGGGAGTGTAACCCCGTCCAACACAGGTTGCCACCTTATACCCCGATCCAGTTTGCATACACCAATTTACTCTAATTTAGCCATCCCTGTTCCCCTCTCATCCTATGCAGACAGCTCTTGAAATTAGGCAGCCACACAAGCGCATTGAATTACATAGCAACAACTCCAAACATTGTAATCTTCCCTATTAGACTGCTGTGTCTATCTTCTGACAGAAATAGCATCTGTGCAAACATCAGTGACAAATCAAATCCCCAGTTTTCTTCTGTCTGATGGGATTTGCAAAATGGGCCGACTACCGGAAATTGAAACATTCTAGTTTGATTCTGTGGCAAGGTAGCAAAGGCCAGGGATGGATGGGGGGATGCCTCCCTCATTTCCTCATACCGTTTGTTGGGGCCTTTTTGGAACAGCTGGAGTCTGGGGGGACACTTTTGGAAGGTGCTGCTAAAAGGGGGTGCATTCCCAATATGTTGAATTCAACAGTCGTGTATTGGGCAGTGCTGGATTAAAACAATTTCATAATCCTAGCGATTTCCTTTGTTGATCAGGATTATGAAACCAATCATGAATATCAAAAGCCACGGCTTAAAGCATCAGTTTGGGACAGATGCCGTGCAGCAATGGATGCAACGGAAAATGCAGCAGACACAGCAAGAATAAAGACTGAAGGTTTCTGTTCCATTCAGTGATTTTCTCCCTGCCTTCTTTTTTCATTCCCAGCAAACAAAACATGTTGGACTGAACTGGGATAGCTGCACAATAGATACTTCAGGTAAGAATCACTTTTTTAAAACATTCATAACTTTTTAACTGCTGTTTATTTTGAACTCTGATAAACTATTTTACAGTTTGGGAATGCATGGCTAGTTCTTTGTGGACCTGTGTACAACGGTAACATTTGAGAGTGTAGAGACAGAGAAAGAAAGGCATTGATCTCTTAATCTCAGAACCTAATCAGAAATAAAGAAGGTAATAATAATAATGATAATAATAATAATTATTATTATTATTTCTGCTGGGACTTCTGGATTCAGACAGACAGAGTTTTGGAGCACAATACTCCTAACCTCACAATCGTGTTAAAAAACAAAGTATGGATTATCGATGTCGCAATCTCAGGTGACAGCAGGATTGCAGAGAAACAACTGGAAAAGCTGACACGATATGAGGATTTAAAGATCGAACTTCAAAGACTCTGGCACAAGCCAGTAAAGGTGGTCCCAGTGGTGATAGGCACACAGTACAGTGCCTAAAGACCTTGGCCTGCACTTCAACACAATTGGCGCTGACAAAATTACCATCTGCCAGCTGCAGATGGGATCTGGGATCTGCACGCATTATTCACCAATACATCACACAGCCCTAGACACTTAGGAAGTGGGTGGGCAGTGGGTTAAACCCCTGAGCCAGCAGGACTGAAGGCCGACAGGTCGCAGGTTCGAATCTGGGGAGAGGCAGATAAGCTCCCTCTATCAGCTCCAGCTCCTCATGCGGGGACATGAGAGAAGCCTCCCACAAGGATGATGAAAACATCAAATCATCCAGGCATCCCCTGGGCAACGTCCTTGCAGACGGCCAATTCTCTCACACCAGAAGCGACTTGCAGTTTCTCAAATTGCTCCTGACACGACCAAAAAAAAAAAAAGGAAGTGTCCGACGTGTGATCCAATTCAACAGCCAGCAGAGTGCCTGCTGTGAACTCATCTTGTTGTGTTTCAAATAATAATAGTAATAGTCATAATCATAATAATTTGGGAAACATGTATTTTGGGGGATTCATGCAACAGGCATTTTAGTTGAAAATCTCACTTCTACATCATTGTGTGATAGTGCAACAAAGTTACCTAGTTTTGCATAAGACAATGCAACAAAGCAAGGGGGGGGGGGGCAGGAGCACTGCCCAGAAGCCATCTGATGGCAGCCTTGACTCCCAGTAAATTTACAGTGGCTGCCAGTAAAATGGGGCGGGCTGTCAGTGTGATGAAGTGGTAAGAGCTAAATTCCACATCAGTTGCGGAAGTGCATTGTCTCCCTTTTGCTGAATCAAATTAAATCCCCTCTACATACATTTGAATGCACCCTTATCCAATCAGAATTTATTATTTTGATTTACTACATATATTTATACCCTACCCTTCTGCCCCCAAGGGAGGACTCAGGGTGGCCTTACAACAATCACTGTACGCATTGTACAGTCTCATAGAAATCAACAATACATTAAAACATTAAAACAATTCATTAAATCAATCAGATTAAACACGCCAGTTAAAATCAATCCAAGTCTGGGTTAAATAATTGTCGCAGAGTCCAAAGTCTTCTTTCCATATTTCCATTGTTCACTAGTCGAACGCCTGGTCCCTCCTTGTTTTGTAGAAGACAGGAGGGAGGTGGCCAGTCTGATGTCCCAGGAGAAGGAGTTCCACAGACGGGGCGCCACTGCCAAGAAGGCCCTGTCTCTCGTCCCCACTAAATGTGTTTGCGATGAGGGTGGGATAGAGAGCACGGCCTCTCCTGATGATGGCCGAGAATCGCAAACTTAGAAGAAAACTGAACATAGTGACTAGGCCAGGTGGACTTACAATAGATGATCCTAAAGTTGATGGGCTTTTGCTGCAGGTTTTATCCATGAACAATAGTGTATCCAAGCAAAATCATAAAGAAATAGAGGATTTTATAGTGAGTTTGGTTCAGGATTTGTTCACTAGTCGAACGCCTGGTCCCACAGCCAAGTCTTCAATTGTCTTCTAGAAGACAGGAGGGAGGTGGCCAGTCTGATGTCCCTGGAGAGGGAGTTCCACAGACGGGGCGCCACCGCCGGGAATGCCCTTTCTCTCGTCCCCACGAAACGCGTTTGCGATGAGGGTGGGATCGAGAGCACAGCCTCTCCTGGTGATGGCCGAGAATCGCGAACTTAGAAGAAAACTGAACATACTGACTCAGCCAAGTGGACTTACAATAGATGATCCTAAAGTTGATGGGCCTTTGGTGCAGATTTTATCCATGAACAATAGTGTATCCAAGCAATATCATCAAGAAATAGAGGATTTTATAGTGAGTTTGGTTCAGAATTTGTTCACTAGTCGAATGCCTGGTCCCAAAGCCAAGAAGGCCACTGCCAAGAAGGCCCTGTCTCTCGTTCCCACTAAATGCGTTTGCGATGAGGGTGGGATTGAGAGCACGGCCTCTCCTGATGATGGCTGAGAATCACGAACTTAGAAGAAAACTGAACATAGTGACTCGGCCAAGTGGACTTACAGTAGATGATCCTAAAGCTGATGGGTCTTTGCTGCAGATTTTATCCATGAACAATAGTGTATCCAAGCTATATCATCAAGAAATACAGGGTTTTATAGTGAGTTTGGTTCAGGATTTGTTCACTAGTCGAACGCCTGGTCCCAAAGCCAAGTCTTCAATTGTCTTCTAAAAGACAAGAGGGAGGTGTCTAGTCTGATGCCCCTGGAGAGGGAGTTCCACAGACGGGGCGCCACTACCGAGAAGGCCCTGTCTCTCGTTCCCACTAAATGCGTTTGCGATGAGGGTGGGATTGAGAGCACGGCCTCTCCTGATGATGGCTGAGAATCGCGAACTTAGAAAAAAACTGAACATACTGTGGACTTACAATAGATGATCCTAAAGTTGATGGGCCTTTGGTGCAGATTTTATCCATGAACAATAGTGTATCCAAGCAATATCATCAAGAAATAGAGGATTTTATAGTGAGTTTGGTTCAGGATTTTTTCACTAGTCAAACGCCTGGTCCCAAAGCCAAGAAGGCCACTGCCAAAAAGGCCCTGTCTCTCGTTCCCACTAAATGCGTTTGCGATGAGGGTGGAATCGAGAGCACAGCCTCTCCTGATGATGGGCGAGAATCGCAAACTTAGAAGAAAACTGAACATACTGACTCGGCCAAGTACACTTACAATAGATGATCCTCAAGTTGATGTGCCTTTGCTGCAGATTTTGTCCATGAACAATAGTGTATCCAAGCAATATCATCAAGAAATAGAGGATTTTATAGTGAGTTTGGTTCAGGATTTGTTCACTAGTCAAACACCTGGTCCCAAACTAGAAGAAAACTAGAAGACAAGAGGGAGGTGGCTAGTCTGATGTTCCTGGAGAGGGAGTTCCACAGATGGGGTGCCACTGCCAAGAAGGCCCTGTCTCTCATCCCCATTCAACGTGTTTGTGATGAGGGTGGGATCGAGAGCAGGCCCCTCCTGATGATCTTAAACTTTGTGATGGTTCGTAACAGGAGATACGTTTGGACAGGTAGCCTGCACCAGAACCGTTTAGGGCTTTAAAGGTTAAAACCAGCACTTTGAATTGTGCTAGGAAGGTGATCGGCAGCCAGTGGAGCTGTTGCAAGAGAGGAGTTGTATGTTCCCTGTATGAATCCTCCTAAACTTCTTGAAAAATGCTGCTTCTCTCTCAAAACGATTTTCCCAGGTCTCTGAGGGTGTTTAAAATTCTAGCCGGCTGCCTACAAAAATGGAGACTCAACAAAGCAAGGGGCATTCCTGAATGGCAGCCAAGGTTGGCCTAGCTTCCCCTCTCCTCCTCCCTATACTTTTCCTCCTTGATTTTTGTCCTCTGAGGGGGGCTTTGGTCCCGAGGTGTAGTGTTACATGCTGGGCCTTTCCCCCCCTCTCCTTTGCACTCAGCTAACTTGAGCCTTTTCATAACATTTCTTCCCGGTTTACATCCAGGCCTCTTCCTCCTCCCTCCTTTTTTGTGCTAGTCGGTAGCCATGGCAACGTGACAGGTCCCTCCACACACAGTGCGGCCTATGTAGAAGCAGGCCGCTCTCGTGGTTTTGGGTTGGATTCCCTGGTATGCGGCTCCTTGCAAAGCAGAAGGCCAATTCCCATTCCCAAGGCTTGTCCACAGCTGGCTTGAGGAAGCAGAGGCAGGCGGGAGAGAGAGGGAAGGAGGGAGAAGAGAGGTCACATTGCTGCTGAGGAGAGTTACTCAAACTCCAAAACTCCCCCCACTCCTCCTTCCTTTTGCTTTCTCCGCATCTTGCTCCCTTTAAGGGGTGTGACGCTTCGAAAGCCGCAGCAGGAAGCGTTATTTTCCTAAAGGCAGTTTGAGGCCTAGCTGGACTCTCTGAGGCCTCCCTATGTGGGATTTCTTTATCTGGGCGAAGGCCGATCCGACCATCCTTGGCTTGCTGATAGGCTCTACCGGTGTCATAAGCACAGCTTTAAAAACAGACAAACTTCTCTTGGGCTGTAAAGAAAACAGTATATCTTTGAATCATGCCTTTTGCTTAAAAAGATCAACCAAAAAAGGTACAGAGTCAATGGAAAGAAATAATATTTATGCCCCAAATCAAAGAGGCCTTATCATCCCGCTTCTCTTCAAGATCTAGAACCTGAGATGACTACAAACCAGAATTTCAACAACGATTTTTGTTTCTATTTCTTTTCATTTGCCTGCCTGGATCTAAGAAGAATGTCGTCCCAGAACGGTGGTTCTCTAGCGTGGCGGTCCACATCACCACACTTTTCATGGAAGCAGAGTTGCTGCTGATACAAAAAGGATTGGTGAGTATAAACCTGTTGGCTTTTCTAGAATATGGTAACTTTACTTCTCTTTTAGAGTGAACCACGTTCCCTTTTGCCTGCAAAATAGTTTGCCTTCTCTTGCCCACAAGTGCATGAAGTGCATTCCATCTGAACATGAGGAAGAACTTCCTGACTGTGAGAGCCGTTCAGCAGTGGAACTCTCTGCCCCAGAGTGTTTATTTATTTATTTATTTGTGTATTTATGTATTTATTTATTTGGGGTTCTTTTACCCCGCCCTTCCCACCCCGAAGGGGACTCAGGGCGGCTTACAAAAGCAAAGGCACAATTTGATGCCTGCATCATAAAGACAATCAAACACAAAATTACATCAATACACAGTTAACAACAAATATACATTATAACCATAAAATCAAGTGTGGTGGAGGCTCCTTCTTTGGAGGCTTTTAAGCAGAGGCTGGATGGCCATCTCACATATTTATACATGGCTATGAATATGTGGCTTCCTCTCACATATTCATAGCCATGTATAAATATGTGAGAGGAAGCCACAGGGAGGAGGGAGCAAGCTTGTTTTCTGCTTCCTTGGAGACTAGGACGCGGAACAATGGCTTCAAACTACAAGAGAGGAGATTCCATCTGAACATGAGGAAGAACTTCCTGACTGTGAGAGCCTTTCAGCAGTGGAACTCTCTGCCCCGGAGTGTGGTGGAGGCTCCTTCTTTGGAGGCTTTTAAGAAGAGGCTGGATGGCCATCTGTCAGGGGTGATTTGAATGCAATATTCCTGATTCTTGGCAGGGGGTTGGACTGGATGGCCCATGAGGTCTCTTCCATCTCTATGATTCTATGAAGAACTTCCTGACTGTGAGAGCTGTTCAGCAGTGGAACTCTCTGCCCCGGAGTGTGGTGGAAGCTCCTTCTTTGGAAGCTTTTAAACAGAGGCTGGATGGCCATCTGTCAGGGGTGATTTGAATGCAATATTCCTGCTTCTTGGCAGGGGGTTGGACTGGATGGCCCATGAGGTCTCTTCCAACTCTTTGATTCTATGAAGAACTTCCTGACTGTGAGAGCCGTTCAGCAGTGGAACTCTCTGCCCCAGAGTGTGGTGGAGGTTCCTTCTTTGGAAGCTTTTAAGCAGAGGCTGGATGGCCATCTGTCAGGGGTGATTTGAATGCAATATTCCTGCTTCTTGGCAGGGGGTTGGACTGGATGGCCCATGAGGTCTATTCCAACTCTTTGATTCTATGTCAGTGTTTCCTGCTAACTGGAATTGAGGGTTGGGATGAAAATAGGAGACAAATATCAAATCCAGGATTCAGTGGCAGAAGTGGCATCTCAGTTAAGGCTTCCCCTGTACATCTTAATTAATTATTTTATTTTATTTATTTTGGATATTTGTACCCCGCCCTTCTCAACCCCCTGTGAGGGGGGACTCAGAGCAACTTCCAGCCGGCACATATTTGATGCCTACAGATAAACGCAATAAATACATACCAAAACCAATAATTAAATAGTTAAAAACATTAAGTTAATACAATAAAATCTACAAAAATAAACCATCCTAGTGGCTATTGTCTAGCCAAATTCTGTAGATTGGAGAGACCATCAAGCTTGCCCATAGTCCATTTCCATGGCAATTGTCGTCATTGTCATAGTCAAGTCTGCATAGATCGGCCAAAGGCCTGGTCCCACATCCACGTGAGAGCCCCCGTGGCACAGTGGGTTAAAGCGCTGAGCTGCTGAGCTTGTTGACCGAAAGGTCGCAGTTCAGTTTCGGGGAGCGATGTGAGCTTCCACTGTCAGCCCTAGCTTCTGCCAACCTAGCAGTTCGAAAACATGCAAATGTGAGTAGATCAATAGGTACTGCTCCGGCGGGAAGGTAATGGCGCTCCATGCAGTCATGCCGGCCACATGACCTTGGAGGTGTCTATGGAAAATGCTGGCTCTTCAGCTTAGAAATGGAGATGAGCACCACACCCCAGAGTCAGATATGACTGGACTTAATGTCAGGGGACAACATTTACCTTTTTTTTAAAGGAGAGAATGGATGAAGATGACCTAATTTCCCTAAGAAGTGAATTCTACAGGTGGGGGGCCACCACTGAGAAGGCCCTGTCCCTCGTTCCCACCAAGCGCGTTTGCGACAAAAGTGGGGCCAAGAGCAGGGTCTCTCCAGAAGATCTTAAACTCCTAGATGGGACATAGAAAGAGATACATTCGGACAGGTAATCTGAAAGTCATTGTAAGTAGGAACCAAAAGCTGCTTGCTTTTCTACTTTCTGTATTACTTTGTGCAAGATGAGAATAGTAGTGCTGTTTAGCCAGGACCTTATCACATTGGGATACAATCCATTTATATCAGTATGCATCCCATATATTTTTAGGACTGGATGCATACTGTATTGAGACGGGATGCATACTCTCCTCATCACACCTGATTATTACAATTCTTATGATTGGAAAATACTGTGCTTTGACTCATCATACAATGGAAGGCTGGCTCCTCCCATTCAGAACACCCTCTACATCACTCTATAATGTTTTAAAAAGTATAATTGCTGATGAGATGCATACAGATTTTCCTATCACACACAGAAACAGCACTTTAGCAATGTATTTCAAAAAACACGATTAGAATTCTGTCTGCAAATACTCAATTTCTGCGATGCTTTGCAGACGGATTCTGACAGAATACTGACAGGATGAGGCAAATGTCATATGAAGGGACCTGTTCAAAATCATTCTCAAACAGTCTCAAAAATGGTGTATATCCTAATGTGGTAAAATCCCCAGTTGCCTCAGTACCAGTTTAGGTCTTGGCAAACATGTGACCTTGTCTAGTTCTGGATTTGGCCTTAGATAGCAGACTCCCCAGCTCACAGTCAGAGTGATGTAACGGCTGAAAGAATTGATGGTCCAAAATGGATGTGAATTGGAGCTGGCATTTATTGTGGTTTCCAGCAAGCCAGCATCATCTCTGTACTCTAATCCAGAGGTGATCTATGTCCTGCATTGTTTTTTCTTGTCATTGCTTCTAAAATCTTCTTGAAGATCTTTACCTTCCAATCGCAACCATCATTGAACTGGTAACTTTATTAAATCATCAGAGTCATGCATTGTATTGCTAAAGTATGGGCGAGTCTCAATTTACATTGAAGTTGTGTTCCTGTTCTTGCAGTGTAAATTGAGACTGAAGAAAATGGGGAAGACATTCAAGTTTAGGAGGGTGTTTTTCTGATGGTGCCACAAAGTTAATGAATTTACTCAAACCACAGTTCAAGAAGCTAATTTTTTCTAGGTTAGAGAAGTAGGGACCAGAAGAGGCAGTGTGCTGGTCTCTAGAGGGCTTAGACATGGTGAACTTGTTGCCTTTAGATGGAAACTCTTCCTCATGGGAGCACACAGAGAGCAACTGCTAAGAACTGTGTTTATTTATTTGTTTGTTTCCAACATTTCTACCCCGCCCTTCTCAACCCCCGAGGGGGGACTCAGAGCAGCTTACACAGGAAACAGTTTGATGCCACAACATACGAAACAATTATAACAGATATAACAACAATTTAAAACAGTAAGTTAAAACAATCTAAAACATTATCAGTCATATAACAATTTCCAGTTCAGTTCAACCTCCAGTTCAGTTCAACCTTCCAGTTCAGTTGTCATGCCTGTGTCATGAATGACTTTTCAATAACTTTGAAGCATAGGTTCTTTTTATTACAATTTCTAGTGTGAGAAGGTCTATCATATTACAGAAAACATTTGGACAAAGAATGACATTGGACATACATACAGATTCTATGCAACTACATTGGATTCACAATTACATTGGTTAACAAACAAACAAAGGGGAATTAAATTTTCACTCAACATTCACACAGATGTACATGCATTCATCCACATGCAACCAAAATCTTACCATATCATTTTTTCACTCCTTGGAGAAGCACCTGTTAGGCCAGACCCTGCTTTCCTGCAGCCTGCCAATGCATAGTTCCATAACTTCCATAACACCAAAACTTCAAATCTCTGAGATATCAAAACTTCTTTCCCTAAGCACAATCCCAAGAGCAAGATCTCTGTTTTCCATACAGCAGAACCTGACTCCCTGCACAAAATCTTAGACTCCAAAAGCACACTTCTTCCTCTTCACTTGAGAAAGAAGCCCCAAAGTGACCAGACTGCTCCCGTGCAGATCTGCCACTATCTGAATACACCATCTCTCTCCTTCCATGGAGCAGAGCATGGCGGGTGAACAGCGTCTCTGTCTGTCACAATTTGATCATTATTAGACTGAGTTTTTTATAGGAATATTCTGTTGATATAGTCCCAAAGTTGTAAATTAATGATAAACATCTTCCATCCTGTATCCATCCCAGTTTCCTGGCCAGATGTTGATCTTCTTGATTGGTGTTGATCTATATATAAGATATAGTATGTAGTAAACACAGCTCTGACAATGGTTATTGAGCAGAATTTCAGTAGTTGACATACTTAAGCTCCTTTCAATACTCAGGGTAAGCAGACGAAATCTATATAAATAAAAATGTAATGTTCGTTTGTGGGATTAACAGAACTCAAAAACCACTGGATGAACTGACACCAAATTTGGACACAAGACACCTAACAACCCAATGTATGTCTTATGTCCTTCACTCAAAAAAATTGATATTGTCATTTGAGAGTTGTAGTTGCTGGGATGTATAGTTCACTTGCAATCAAAGAGCATTCTGAACCCCACCAACGATGGAATTGAACCAAACGTGTTACACAGTTCTCCCATGAGCAACAGAAAATACTGGAAGTGTTTGGTGGGCAGTGTCCTTTGGTTTTAGTTCACCTACATCCAGAGAGCACTGTGGACTCAAACAATGATGGATCTGGACCAAACTCTACACGAATATGCCCAAATGTGAACCCTGGCAGAATTTGGGGAAAATAGAATCTTGACATTTGGGAGTTGTAGTTGCTGGGATTTGTAGTTCACCTACAATCACAGAGCATTCTGAACCCCACCAACAATAGAATTGGGCCAAACCTCCCACAAAGAACCCTCATGACCACCAGAGTGGGCCACAGCAAGGCGTGGCAGGGGATGGCTAGTAGTATAGATAAAAAATAAATGTTTCAATGTACAAATTATAGAAGTTATGCAGAATTGTCTTGTGGTGTTATTAGTATTTTGAGTGCAGAAATATAACAGAACTGTATACCACTTAAGTCTTCCTTGGTATGCATTATCTTTGGAGAATTACCTCCTGCCAAGCAAACAAGGATTTGTTCACATTGCTTTTCTTGTTTCTCCATGAAAGGTCTGTTGCCTACTGGTAGTGGAAACATGGATGGAAATTTCCCTACTGAAAAGAGGAAAGTCTTGAAAAGCATGAAGCAATGCATCAAAAATATTTCTAGATCCAAACATCCCCTTGAAAGCCCTGAGGAGATAGACAATTATTGCCTCAATGGCCCAGCATGGGTCCCAGTTGGACTTTCAGGGAATCCATGCAAGGGGACCTCTGTTTTGGAATCCAAGGTCAAAGCACTAAAAGAGAAGAGGGGTGTCACTAAGCAGGCTGAAGCACCATCCCAGGAACGGACTTCTATCAAAAAAAGTAAAGCCTGGAAAGGAAAGCCACCAAAAGACCCTGCTTCTCAGGATGCAGTTGTGGAACCACAGGCTCAGATTCGCACCTACCTGACAGATGTGCTGTTGGACAGTGCTGATTACCCACATTCCAGACAAAAGGAATCTCTAGAAGCAATCCCAGCAAGTTCACATGGCAGTGATTTTGAAAAGCATACAGGATCTAAGGCAGAAGAAGAACCTACAAACGTTGCCTGGATGTCACCTGAGGAGTTCCGGAGGCTTCGCGGAAGAAATATTCAGGATAAAAAGGGCTGTTCAGGAAGAACGACAAAAAGGGCATCCCGAAATGGTCTCTATGGAGCCAGCTCCCTAAAGGACCTTTCCTGCCTCCAGAAATCTTTTGAGGAAGTAAATGGTGGAGAAGGCCACCTAGTTCAAGTCAGAGATGTTGAAAGCTGTTCATTTGGCCACCCAACTGACACTTGTGGGATGGCAACAACAGGACGCCTTTGGAGGACGGAGAGCTGGGACAGTCTTGGCAGTGGTGGAAGCCATGCCACCACCCTGTCCCTGGCAGACAGAGTGGAAAAGAATCGATCTATGCTCCAGGAGATGCTGAACATGTCACAGCTTAATAACTGCTCTTCACATGAACTGCATACCCTCCATCGTCACAAGAAGGAAGCCTCAGCCCTTGGGAATGATGGGCCCAGTAATGGTATGTACATATGAGGGGAATGGAGCATTAGAAATTAAATGGTCTTTGTAATTAGGAGTTTGTGAACATACAAATGAGGAGAATTTAGAAAGCACTGTAGCAGAGAGCCACAACATAATTGAATCTCCCTTCCCACATTCAGTCCTGGCTTCCTTTTCCTTGGAGAGGGTTTTTAGGTATCTTATGTTTGTTGTTGTTCATTCGTTCAGTCATTTCCGACTGTTCGTGGTCTCATGGACCAGCCCACACCAGAGCTCCTTGTTGGCCGTCACCACCCCCAGCTCCTTCAAGGTCAATCCAGACACTTCAAGGATGTCATCCATCCATCTTGCCCTTGGTCTCTCTTCCTTTTCCTTACCATTTTCCCCAGCATAACTGTCTTCTCTAAGCTTTCCTTTTTTCTCATGATGTGGCCAAAATACTTCATCTTGGCCTCTACTATCCTTCCCTCCAATGAGCAGTCGGGCTTTATTTCTTGAAGTATGGACTGGTTGGAGCTTCTCGCGATCCAAGGCACTCTCAGAACTTTCCTCCAACACCAAAAGCATCTCTCTTATTTCGCTCAGCCTTCCCTATGGTCCAGCTCTCACATCCGTAGATGACTATCGGGAATCTTATAGGCTTCACTAAATAAAACACTGAAGAATCACTCAGTCAAAGAATGTACTTTTTCAGATACTGTTAAATTATTTACTGTCTATGGGAAAGTGTAGTGAAAACGACGAAGACCTGCTGTCTAATTACAAACAACAACACAAACAAGTTCCCAAAGTTTCATGTCATGCCAATGTGGCCAAAAGAAAATGCGAAAATAGAAAAAGTTTGAATTCATAGTAAATCTAATTAAATTACTGTATATAGTACTCATGGACAAGTCTAGAAATGTCCGTCAAAAAAGTCAACTCCAAAAAACTGGGTCGACTTATCCACAGGTAAATGAAATCACTTTACCATAACTCTTATATACCGTAACTCTTATCAATAAAGGAACCTCTTGAGAAGAGTGCTTAAAGGAGAGAGTTTAGTCTGTACCATGAGAACCTAAAAGAAATACCCACTCTTCCCACTCTCTGCCATGGTGCCATTGTGCTTTGTTGAATGCTAGGGCAAGAAAATGGCAGTGATGGCCAAGCGATGCATTCCTCATATGTAGAATGACCCTCGATTTATCTATAGAAATCTAAAATTTTAGTTCCAAAAACTGTCCTTATTTTATAAGATTAATTTATACATGAGTATATATCATGTGTGATCACTAACTATGACACAGGAAGGAAAGGACTAAATATGTCATTCTTTCCAGATGCTGGGATCACTAAAGAAAGTGTGCACGCAAGTACACTGCTTGTTTTACTCCTTGTGAGAGAGAAGTAAATAATGGACAGGGGCAGGATGAATTGGTTCCACTGAAAGCAAAACTTGCTTGCTATTCTTGAAAGTTAATGTTTCTGGGTCAAAAGAGACAAGACGTTGTACCTGCAATTCAAAGAATTGCTCCATTAAGCGATATAAACAATCTGATCATGAAAACATATTATTTTTCTCAAACGTTAATTTTACATGCCTTACCCTTTATTTCAGCCATGTGGCCCTTCAATGACACAATTCAGCTTCTTCTCAAAGTCAAACAAAGCCTTCTGCTTAGCCCCCATCTTAACCCAGTCCTTTTTTAGATTGTGTTGTAGCTCATTTTTTCCAGGTGCATCCAGAGATCATTCTTCCATCTAGCATTCTTGTGAGATGCCTTTTCTACCACCCTCTTCCCTTTTCTATTTACAAAACAAAATATTTCCTTGAATGGAGATTCGACCCCTACAGAAATCTTGTGATTCTCCTGGTGTTTCAGAAAGGGTATTGTTTAAACGTATGATTTGGAAGGGGAGGGATGATTCAGACCCACTTCCAATATACTGCAGATCATGATGCTTTGGATAAATAACCATAACCCGCTCTCTCTCCCCGAAAGGACTCAGGGCAGCTAGTATTCCCACATTTAAATTATCTGTTCACATTTAACCGTCGGTAACAATTAGGCATGGATAGAGTCTCCTGGATAACTAGTTGCTCGTAATAATTTCGTTAAAATTACCTTTTTGAAACGATATCAGAGCTTTTTTAAAAACCGGAAATCCCTTTCCCTTCCTAAGCTTTTTCTGCCATTTTTGTTACGACTCAGGAAGTGAGTCGGAAATTATTCAGCTTTTTCCCGCTTCTGGTCCCTGGCCTCAGATCAAGCCAGAGAAGCTGGTTTTAAACGAGAGAAGGAAGGAATTTCCTGGCCTCGGCTCAAGCCAGAGAAGCCAGTTTTAAACCAGAGAAGGAAAGAATTTCCTGGCCTCGACTCAAGCCAGAGAAGCCAGTTTTAAACCAGAGAAGGAGTGAATTTCCTCCGCTTGCTTTTCCCCGCTTCTGGTCCCTGGCCTCGGCTCAAGCCAGAGAAGCCAGTTTTAAACCAGAGAAGGAATGAATTTCCTCCGCTTGCTTTTCCCCGCTTCTGGTCCCTGGCCTCGGCTCAAGTCAGAGAAGCCAGTTTTAAACCAGAGAAGAAATGAATTTCCTCCGCTTGCTTTTCCCCGCTTCTGGTCTCTGGCCTCGGCTCAAGTCAGAGAAGCCAGTTTTAAACCAGAGAAGGAAATAATTTCCTGGCCTCAGCTCAAGCCAGTTTTAAACCAGAGAAGGAAGGAATTTCCTGGCCTCGACTCAAGCCAGAGAAGCCAGTTTTAAACCAGAGAAGGAATGAATTTCCTCCGCTTGCTTTTCCCCGCTTCTGGTCCCTGGCCTCGGCTCAAGTCAGAGAAGCCAGTTTTAAACCAGAGAAGGAATGAATTTCCTCCGCTTGCTTTTCCCCGCTTCTGGTCCCTGGCCTCGGCTCAAGCCAGAGAAGCCAGTTTTAAACCAGAGAAGGAATGAATTTTCTCCGCTTGCTTTTCCCCGCTTCTGGTCCCTGGCCTCGGTTCAAGTCAGAGAAGCCAGTTTTAAACCAGAGAAGAAATGAATTTCCTCCGCTTGCTTTTCCCCGCTTCTGGTCTCTGGCCTTGGCTCAAGTCAGAGAAGCCAGTTTTAAACCAGAGAAGGAAATAATTTCCTGGCCTCAGCTCAAGCCAGTTTTAAACCAGAGAAGGAAGGAATTTCCTGGCCTCGACTCAAGCCAGAGAAGCCAGTTTTAAACCAGAGAAGGAATGAATTTCCTCCGCTTGCTTTTCCCCGCTTCTGGTCCCTGGCCTCGGCTCAAGTCAGAGAAGCCAGTTTTAAACCAGAGAAGGAATGAATTTCCTCCGCTTGTTTTTCCCCGCTTCTGGTCCCTGGCCTCGGCTCAAGCCAGAGAAGCCAGTTTTAAACCAGAGAAGGAATGGATTTCCTCTGCTTGCTTTTCCCTGCTTCTGGTCCCTGGCTTTGGCTCAAGCCAGAGAAGCCAGTTTTAAACCAGAGAAGGAAGGAATTTCCTCTGCTTGCTTTCCCCCGCTTCTGGAGTAAAACAACTACTTTCAAAGTAAAGACCACCCAATGAAACAGGAAATAACACTTTCAAACCATTAATGAAAGGATTAGGAATTCTTGGAAGTTTTGAAAAGTTTTGAATTTTTTTTTCTTTGAAAATTGGAATTGACTTTAGAATCAAACCACCAGTGTCCCCTACATCCGAAACGAGTTTTGAATCATTTTTTTTTCAACCAAGCCTAGTAACCATTGTTGTGGACTACTATCAGGCGAAAGGCCCCTTTCCTTTAGTACATAAAAGTGAGAATTTCAGTTAATTCCAATGGCAGTTTTTTCCCTTTGACTGTTGTGATTTGCTATCTCTATTTCTTTTCATTCCCTTGAATTTTCCTATCCCCCTTCCGACCCTCACTTTCACCAAGATTAAATTGGAATCCTTACAGCATTTGCTTCAGTGTACATCTCAATGAAGTCAATGAGTTGATATTTGTGCCTTTAAAAACATTCAGAAATGAGATGAAGGAAAGAAGATATTGCGGCCCCTTCTACACTGCCCTGTGTTCCAGGATGTGATCCCAGATTATCCGCTTTGAAGTGGATTATATGAGTCTCTACTACCATATAATCTGGGATAATCAGATAATCTGGGACCAGATCCTGGAATATAGGTCAGTGTAGAAGGGGTCTGCCTTTTCTGACTCAAAGCAGAAATTCTTAGTAAACACATATTAGATTACATTGTATTTGTGGTAGCTTCAAATGACTTGGCATGATTGAAAAAATAAGTATTTTAAAATCAAATAGAGGATTTTTATTATAAAAAGGATTACACATGACTAATGAGACTTTGTATGTCTTGGATACCTGGATGATTTGAGGGGAAGAGATGGGCAACGTAGGCAATAGCACAACCACAGAATCAGCACCATGCCTCTAACCATTCCCACTTGAGAAGCAAAACAATTTAAAACCAAATTATGTGAATAGGAATATTTCCCCAATAAACCATGTGAATTGCTACAATGATTTAAAATGAACTGTTGTGATTCTAATGTTTTAAAAATGGTAGCATCAATATCTAAAAGAAGTATATCTTCTCTTATGAATTTACTCACACTTGTGGCCAATATTCTGATTTCAAGACCTTTTGTACTTATTCCCGGGAACCTGGTTTGGGTTGTCATTACGTTTTTCATGTGCTGCTGAAAATAACAATGCCATACTGGTGTCTATCTACAGGTGTTATGTTTGCTAGGTAAAGACTTCAGTCGTTCTTGTGCAATCTTATCTTACCAAAATATTGGGAAGAGAACTGACATGCTGAGTCAAAACAAAGATCCTAAATAGAAGTGCAGTGAGTTGATTGCCATTTGTTTATGTCCAGTATATAAAAAGATAAATGGCATGGATAGCTAGTTAGCAAATTTATAGGTGTAATTTTTTCCAGGCATGGACTACTTGTCTTAAAAGGACATGGTGGTTACCCTGAGCCTACTTTTTAAGAGTTTCATGAAATAATGTGTTTAACCAAAAAGATTCGGTTTTGTACAAGTGCTATGTGGTAGGTGGGAATAGTAATTAAAACCAGGGGGAAAATCATATCACGCTACATGATATGTATACAATTATTTTTCTGTGTCCACATCTTTTGGGATTTGCTGACATCAGAAGCAAACTTAAAACTAAACAAGCAAAAGTCCAAACAATAAGCTGTATCTTGGATCATACTATCTTGGAATGTGGGTCCACAGGCCAATTTTCTGCTCTGTGAACCCTCTGGAGGCTGCAAACCCAACCCAAAAAACGTGAAAGTGTCTATGAATCATAGACTCATAGAGTTGGAAGAGACCTTGTGAGCTATCAAGTCCAACCCCCTGCCAAGAAGCAGGAAAATCACATTCAAAGCACCCCTGACAGATGACCATCCAGCCTCTGCTTAAAAGGCTCCAGAGGAGGAGCCTCCACCACAGTCTGGGGCAGAGAGTTCAACTGCTGAACAGCTCCCACAGTTAGGCAGTTCTTCCTCATGTTCAGGTGGAATCTCCTTTCCTGAAATTTGAAATTAAAATACATATATTGTAATATGTAATGCAAGGGTGCTGTAAATTTTTAAAAGGTGAACACATGAGGCTAGTAAGCTTCGGTCTGATGGAGCCACACTCTTCTGTTGGGCTGTGGGTCACCAGCCTTGCGATGTTCTCAAACTGGTGTCATTTGTGACACCTTCAAAACTTACCCCTCAGTTTTGAAGACCTCATGAATGAGACCAGTTTGAAATTTTAGCAATGTAATTGAGCGAGTCCATCAACCTTGACCTGATAAGAGTGGTGTGGCTTCCCAAACAGTCTCATTTACACTGCCTGCCATCCTGACATGTTATGCCTGTGATGTTGGGTGCATTATATTTGAGGACAAATCATTTTTTTTGTAATGTGTACCGTTGAAATTGAAGTGTGCATTACATTCAATGGCACATTATACTCGAGTAAATATGGTAAGTTCAGTCAGAGGGAGAAAGTGGTGTGTGTGTGGATGAGTGATGGTGAGAGCATTGTTGACTTGGATAACGGCACTTTAGAGAAATACAGATTTGGGTATGAAGGGCACAGAGCTCAAAATACCTTTCTCTAGAAGACATGCATTTTTCATGTCCTGCTTCTTTACATGTGACAAAATTGATTAAGTGTTTCTCTTGTTGTATATCTACAGAGATTTTGCCAAATGATGTGGACTGGGATTCTGGTGTTTCCTTACAAGATTCTGAAAACTACCGGTAAGGTTACAGAAATCTAACAGTCAGTCCTACTTCAGTACTGGAAAAAGGAACCATTTTTTTATTTAATGTTGAATTTTCCTCCTTGGAAATAGTTTTTCCACATGATCCACCTCAGACTTTTATGAGTTTGAATAGATTTGTATCAGATCCATCCAGATAGAGCAGCTTTTCTCTTTGATTATGACCTTCCGAGCATCACTGTAAACACATTTAGCAGCTCTGAAGAGCCATTACCAGAGCTACATACCTGGTGTCAGTACTGTCCCACTCCTGTTATATTTCAATCTCTGGCCCTTCAGATGTTTCAGCCTATTAGTCTCATAATTCCTTTACATTGGTCTTAATAGTGGCCAGGGCTACTGGAAGTGGAAATCTGAAACATCAGAAGACCAACATTTCCCCATCCTTGGTCTATGCAATGACACCAGAACTGGTCGTTGATACTTCTTAGCTAATTGTTGGTGTCAAACAACAAGAAGAAATGGACAAATTGTTACAGGGGAAAAACGATAGAATTGTTGCGTGTTTTTAATATCTTATTCTGAGTTGCTAACTCTTTAACTCAGAATAAGATTTTAAAAAATCTTATCCTGAGTTGCTAACTCTTTAACTAGGAGCCCCCAGTAGCGCAGTGGGTTAAACCGCTGAGCTGCTGAGCTTGTTGACTGAAAGGTTGCAGGTTCGAATCCAGGGAGCGGTGTGTGCTTCAGCGGTCAGCCCCAGTTTCTGCCAACCTAGCAGTTCAAAAACATGCAAATGTGAGTAGATCAATAGCGGGAAGGTAACGGCGCTCCATGCAGTCATGCCGGCCACATGACGTTGGAGGTGCCTATGGACAACGCTGGCTCTTTGCCTTAGAAATGGAGATGAGCGCCACACCCCAGAGTCGGACACAACTGGACTTAATGTCAGGGGAAAACATTTTCCTTTACTAACTCTTTAACTTTAATGTTGAAATACCTGTATTTGCATATACATACATTACGAGAGAATTTGGAGATTGGACCAGGTCTAAATATACACACGCACAAACTTTGAGATTAGACCCAAGTCTAAACACAAAATCATTGATGATTCCTATATGATTTATACACATAGCTCAAAAGTCATTTTATACACAATAGTTATAACAATTTTCTGAATTGAACAAAGTTTATGGAAAGTGAACCACCTGAAAGTCAAAGAGTGACTATTGCAGCCACACATGTTGACTGTTTTGGATTTTAGAGCATTTCAGATTTTAGAATACTGGATAAAGAGATGCTAAATTTGTACCATTATTAGAAAGATCGTAGTGGTTTCCTTTTCATTCTTAGTTATTGTGCTGTCACGCGCTGGGCCTATAGCAGTTGGCTTTTGAACAGGACGTGCTCTTTGTGCCCAGCGGGAAGCCGGGGTGCCTCGAGTGAGAGGCCCTGGGGATTTTCCCATACAGAGTCTAGAAGCTTGAAAGGTTAACCAAGTCCTTTATTATTGCTTAAGTCTTCAACAAACAATCAAATACTTCTTAGATCTTCAACAAATCAAACAAATGCTTCAAGGCTTTGAATCAACTGGTGGCTTTCTTAATCTTGTCCACAAGGGACAGGCAACTGTCTTCGTGAACTGTTTCTTTTCTTTAAGAGGAAAACCCTTTTTAACCCCTCCTTGGGCAATCTACTTTCTAAACTTTGCTGGTGTGGGCTCTACTCCTGGCTCCAAACTGCTTCTTGGGTCCCGAGTAGACCTACCAGTCAAGGCTTTGTAGATTCTCCAGCTGGAGTCCTTTGGGACTGTTCCCCCCCCCCCCCCCCCAGAATTTCCTCCGGATGCTGTAAGAAATGAAGCTTCTCTACAGGTGGAGCTAATCCACATCCTGTAGCTAAGCTTTCCAATGCAAGACTAACCTAAAATGGCTCCCTCTCCTCCCAGAGCCCTGGGGAAAGGGGCGGAACCAAAACTTAACCATGATTGATGGGTCATTGGCCCTATAATTGCAAACCAAGGGAAGCCACCTTATTGCAAAATGCATGGAACTTTGGGATACATGCAAACACTCAAAGAAGGAAAAGTAAGTTGGAGCTTTTGGTACAGATGTACCAGCACAGTTATCTTAGTAAAAATCTTAAAATATGTCATCATTATTCCTGAATTGCAGTGGTAGGAAAGTCAGGTTAGAAAATGATGGCTTGTTGACTGCCTCCTGGTTAATTTGTGGCTGAAGTACATAATATTTGAACCCAGGATTTTCTGGTTCATACAATCACACCAGCTCAAATTAGGGTGATTAATTTAGTAGATAGGTGCATGTTTGTGTTCTACATTTAAGGAAATAAAAGTTTCAGAGGAAATTTACAAATAATAATAATAATCATTATTTATACCCCGCCACCATCTCCCCAAAGGGGACTCGGGGTGGCTTACATGAGGCCTAGCCCGATAATACAATTACAGTAAAAATACATACAAAACAGCAAAATAACATAGCAATAAAATAAGCGAAACAGAAGAATAAAATAAAACAGTGCAAAATTCAAAGAAAAAAACCAACACAGAGAGCAGGCCAAATGTATGAGATAAAATGATAAAACTCTGGGAGAGATCGCAATGAAAAGAATATATTTGTAAGGGTGGAGCACACAGAAAATAAAGGAGAGAGCAGTTGGAGGTGGTCAACCTGCTGGGATGTCTTATTGCCCCCTTCTCTTTCCTAGAATATTTCTTACAAGATTAAAGATTCTCAAACTCTGATTGTGTAAATATGAAGAGTAAGTCAATTCAGGATGGAGGTAGTAGTTCTTGACAATTTGAAGTATCTGACTTGATGTCATTATTCACATTTCTTTACGGGTCTCATGCAATAATTTGCATTATGAGAAATCTATAGGTTTCTGTGTGGTGTTTGCTAAAATATTTGCTTTTGTCTGGGTAAGCTCTGCCTGTAGGAAGGTATGATTCATCTCCTTTCTGCCTTCATCCTTCTGTAAGGCACACAGAAAAACTGTTGGAGGCATCTGATGCTGTAACAATGTCTTGGGTCATTTTGATGGCTTCCATTCATGCTAAATGTCTTAGCAAAGCTTCTTTGTAGGCTTTGGTCGATGACTCCGAGGATGTTTCGTATGTAAACAAATGGTCAGGTCCATTCCCCTTTCTAAGCTGAAAGGAAAAGCAGTGTGGGTGTATATAAGTATCTGTAGCTTTGTTGTGGAGACTGTGCTGAAAGAGTTAAGCTGAGGCCATCTGAAGTAACGCTCCGAGCAGATTAAAATAATCACCAGGATTATGGACAGGGCCAATGGGGAGGTTCTGAGTGAGCATGTTGAGTGGGGGCGGATAGAAGAGGAAAATGGGTCAGATGTTGAGTCAGTGGAAAGTAAGACTGATGGCACCCACATTTTTGGTGTTGCAGTAGCCGTGAAAAAAATAAAACAGAATAAGGAACATACTGTCCAGCTGCACTCAAGATGTCAACTACTTCTGTATGTATCAAGAACAATTTGGATTTTTGAAGCAGACAATATAAGAAGTTGCTACCAAATAATCTAACAGAAGATCCAGTGTGGTTTAGAACTTGAGTCACTGACTTGGTACAATCCTATTCCTAAAAGTTGGATTAAATTAATGCAGTGCGTCTTATTTCTTAGTAAATATCCCAAGGATAGCACTGTAAAAATCCTAAATTCAAATATATGTTTCCTCGCTTATCTTTAGACAGTAGTTCTCTCTCTCCTCAGTCTATCATATACACTGTCCTATCTCCCAGTGTTTTAAAATTTTATTCTTGCCCAGTGAAATCTTTTGTGTTTTAATGTTGATTTTATATTGTTGTGTCGCTTATTATATTGGTTTTGCATTTTATGTATTTTATTTTTGGATTTGTTGTGTTTTGTGTTATATTGTTGTGTACTGTACTGATGGGTGTGACCTCATGTAAGCCGCACCGAGTCCCCCTGGGGGAGATGGAGCGGGGTATAAATAATTTTATTATTATTATTATTATTATTATTATTATTTACACAAAATCACAGTATGACACAGCAAACGAGATCTATATGCTGGATTTCGTATTACAAAATCACAAGTCAAACACTTCCCAAGTGTCTAGGACTGTGTGATGTATTTTTGAATGATGCGCACAGATCCAAGTAAGGTGGCCTTTTGCAGTTGACAGATCGTGATTTTGTCGATGTTTATTGTTTCCAAATGCCATCTGAGATCTTTTGGCACGGCACCCAGTGCGCCAATGACCACTGGGACTACCTGTGTATGCCAGAGTCTTTATTATTATTAGGCTGGTTGTGAGAGTAAATAGGAAGAGACCTGTGAGCTTCTTTGCAGAAGGACAAAACACAAATACCTAGTTAAGTGAGTGTGAACCAGTGAGCAAAATCTTCACAGTGCCAGTCAGCTTTTTAAAAATAGAAATGACACCACCTTATAAGAATATTTTCCTCAAGGCAGTAACTTTATAGCAAAACATAAGATCTTATCTCTACACATGTAGATAATGTTTTCTTCTATTTGTGGTAGTGATGGAGAATTACATTCCTAATTAGGGAAAGTTGTGATGGAGAATTACATTCCTAATTAGGGGAGAGTAAAATGTTATAGTAAAATGCATTAAATATTTGCCTAATAAACACTGGCTTGCATCATTTTGTGAACATTATGTATTTTCTTTGGAGAGGTAATTTTGCTTTGAAGCTAAAGTTAATCTTTTGAAATAAGGGCACTATGTTGTAGAGCATTTATTGTTCATTGTAAAGATGTTCACCTTTTTGCCTTGCCATTATTTGTGATAAAATATATTTTAGGTTTATTTGGTTCTTGAGGTGTGCTTGAAAATCCAGAGCTAGCCATGCAACTAGTCATGAACTCGGTTGACACATGTTTGGCTATTCTAAGCAGCTGTGCTAACATCTCTGACATCCTGTGCGCCAAATGATTCATGCCAGTTCCCACTTCAATGCCTGGAATAATTTTCAAGTTTTCCGTAGACAATATGAAGAACAGTTTTAAAAAAACTTTACCCACTTTAATACTCATGTATCTTTCAAAGCTTTGGATAAAAGGACATTTTGTAATTGTGTTATACATCTATAAATCCTAATTTTAATAATCTATAAATATGTTTTTTTCAAAGTGTATATAGTCTTATGCCCATTTTGCATGGTCACTTAGGCTCATGAGCTGTCTGTTTTAAGTTTCTATCCAGGGTGGTTTAATCCTAGTAGGGATGGAAATAATATTTCAAAATACTGTATATACTTGTGTATAAGCCTAGTTTTTCAGTCATTTTTTTAGGCTGAAAAAGTCTCCCCCGGCTTATACTTGAGTCAAGGTTATTTATTATTTTACTTTGTTGTTGTTATTATTATTTTTGTTGTTTTACTTTATTATTCTTGTTATTACATTTATTATTTTACTCTATTTATTATTGTTATTGCTACATTTATTATTTTACTCTATTATTGTTATTATTACATTTATTATTTTACTCTATTATTATTATTATTTTACTCTATTTATTATTATTGGAAGGATACGTAAGCATCTTTACATTGAAGAAGGTTAGAATAATGGTTGAATCAGAGTTGGACAGTCTTATGTTGAATTACAGTTTTATGTAAATATTCAAAAACATTTAACCAACTGATGCCTCAATTAATGTAATTTTATTGGTTTCTATTTTTATTTTGAAATTTACCAGTAGCTGCTGAATTTCCCACCCTCGGCTTATATTCGAGTCAATCAATTTCCCCAGTTTTTTGTGGTAAAATTAGGTGCCTCGGCTTATATTCGGGTCAGCTTATACTCAAGTATATATGGTAATTAAAATGCTGGGTTAAATGTATTATCTTCAGTTTTAAGAAACTATGAGAGAAATCCTGAACAGATGAGAATCTTCACAGTTTGGAATTTATTGTGTCCAAAATTTGTCAGTGGCTGTTAGTGCCAAAACAGCAATGTTGGCAAAAAATCCACCTCACTACCTCTGAGGATGCTTGCCATAGATGCAGGCGAAACGTCAGGAGAAAATGCCTCTAGAACATGGCCCTATAGCCCGAAAAAACCCACAAGAACCTAGTGATTTCAGCCATGAAAGCCTTCGACAATACAATGCTATTAGTTATCCAGAAAAGGCTGTAATTGGTAACATAATCTGAACAAATTTCACATGTGTACAAAACAACCTGATGTACAAAACACCACCGGAGCCCCCAGTGGTGCAGTGGGTTAAACCGCTGACCTGCTGAGCTTGTTGATCGAAAGGTCGTAGGTTTGAATCTAGGGAGCGGCATGAGCTTGTGCTGTCCGCCCCAGCTTCTGCCAACCTAGCAGTTCGAAAACATACAAATGTGAGTAGATCAATAGGTGCCGCTCCAGCGGGAAGGTAACGGCTCTCCATACTTGAGTATAAGCCTAGTTTTTCAGTCCTTTTTTTAGGCTGAAAAAGTCTCCCCCAGCTTATACTCGAGTCAAGGTTATTTATTATTTTACTTTGTTGTTGTTATTATTGTTGTTTTACTTTATTATTGTTGTTATTACATTTATTATTTTACTCTATTTATTATTGTTATTGTTACATTTATTATTTTACTCTATTATTGATATTATTTTATTCTATTATTATTGGAAGGATACGTAAGCCGGCCACATGACCTCAGAGGTGTCTATGGACAATGCCGGCTCTTTGGCTTAGAAATAGAGATGAGCACCACACCCCAGAGTCGGACACGACTGGACTTAATGTCAGGGGAAAACCTTTACCTTTACAAAACAACCACAACATAAATCTGAAATTATGAATAGCCTTCAAAAATTGGGCAGTCACCGAAGACATTCTGGTAGCAAGAAAAAGTAATTCTAAAATCAGTCCTTGCTTCCTTAAAAAAATGTATATGCCAGTTTGATCACTGATATACTTAGACATCCCTTTAGTATTGATGTGACTGAGTAAGATGCCACCTAGTGTCAACTCAGGCTTCTGTAAAGGCCCTGAACCCAGCTTTGGTGAGTGTACAGTTTGCCCACTACAGTTTGCTGCTGTCACTGTTAAACCACTCTTAATCCTTGTTATTTTTTTCCCCTAATCCCGCTCTCCTTGCTCCCTGCTGCCTTGCTTGCAGGGCCTTTGTTCCCAGCCAGGAGCTGGAGCTGAGCCCTAGGCATGAACAGGCTAAGCAACTGCTACAGAGAGCGCGTATGAAGGCCAGAACAAACCCCCTTCGAGCTAGCCATAACATCCTGCCTACTTTCTCCCAGCAAAGGAGGTAAGACCATGGATTTTCTACAAAATTGTCAGTGTTTTCAAAAGGGAGGGAAGCAGAAAAAGGAATGTGTGTAATCTTCAGTGTGTGTTTCTCTGCTTTAACTTGTGTTTTACATGTACATGGACTGCTTATTTCACATTTTTAAATCACAAAGAGCACAAATCCGCTACAAGTTGTGGTACACAAAACACAAAGCTAAATATATTCTTTCAGTTAATATAATGCAATATTGAAGAAATAACAATTTACAGTTTTATATAGTGTGGCATACAGCAGTATATAATGAATTACAAACTTGGTTTACACAGTGGTTATACAACCGTAGCAAAAGTCTTTCTTGGTGTAAAGCCAACTTCTCTATAGGCCATGAAGTCCCTTACTCTAGAGAAGGATACTCTTGAGTGAGGTTTTCAGTTTCTTGTAAGAAGATACCCACACTTCTCTTGAGGGCATAAAATCCCTTACTTTAGAGAAAGTTACTCTTGAGTAAGTTTTGAGTTTCTTATATGAAGATATCCACTACTTTAGAGAAAGTTACTCTTGAGTAAGTTTAGAGTTTCTTGTATGAAGATATCCACGACCGGTTTCGACTAAAGTCTTCCTCAGGTGGAGAATTGTAGAGAGTAATGAAGTGGACATCAAGTTCATCACAATAACAATGCTTCCTTGGATGTTTCATACAGTGAGACAGTGGATCTACAGGGAATATACACAAGTGGCTAGAACATGTCCCACAAGGGATAAACATTTGCATATTATGATAACATGTAAGGTATACATAACAAAAAAGGCCTAGATACTTACAACAGGTTCTCAAGGGCCGTGCTCTGCAAAGGTATGTTTCTGTAGCAAGCCCATGGCCAACAGATAGAAACAAGTTTATAAAGTAAAGCAATTAAAAGGGCCGAACCCAGGTAGAGCAAGTCATGAAACTGTTAAAGAGCTATATATTATAATTTACATGAAACATTGGAATTAAATGGTGTCATTCAGGCCATTCGGATGTACAGTTTTAAGGGTGAAAATCCAAAAGGCTTCACGCTATAGTAATTTAGTACATAAACCAATCATCATCATCATCATCATCTGTATTATTCTTGAATGCAGTTAATCTGGCCCTGAAGACATTACCTTGCTATTCCTTTACTACCGCTTTACCTATTTTGGGCTGCCGTCCCCTTAGCTCACCATTTAGAGCCGTGGTTCTCAACCTTCCTAATGCCGCAACCCCTTAATACAGTTCCTCATGTTGTGGTACCCCCCAACCATAACATTATTTTTGTTGCTACTTCGTAACTATAATTTTGCTACTGCAATGAATCATAATGTAAATATCTGATATGCAGGATGTAATATCATTCACTGAACCAAATTTGGCACAAACACCTGAAATGCTCAAATTTGAATACTGGTGGGGTTGATTTTGTCATTTAGGAGTTGTAGTTGCTGGGATTTATAGTTCACCTACAATCAAAGAACATTCTGGGCTCCACCAACAATGGCATTGAGCCAAACTTGACATACAGAACTCGCACGACCAACAGAAAATACTGGAAGGGTTTGGTGGGCATTGGCCTTGAGTTTTGGAGTTGTAGTTCACCTACCTCCAGAGAGCACTGTGGAGTTAAACAATGATGGACCAAACTTGGCACGAATACTCAATACACCCAAATGTCAAGCCTGGTGGAGTCTGGGGAAAATAGACCTTGACATTTGGGAGTTGTTGTTGCTGGGATTTATAGTTAATCTACAATCAGAGTATTCTGAACCCTACCACTGATAGAATTGGGACAAACTTCCCACACAGAACCCCCATGACCAACAGAAAATACTGCTTTCTGGTGGTCTTTGACGACCCCTCTGACACTCCCTCGTGACCCACCCAGGGGTCCCGATCCCAGGTTGAGAAACGCTGATTTAGAGTTTTTTTTATTTACAGAGAAGACTGCGACAAAGAATATATTGAACATTTTGGCTTTCTCTCTTTCTACTGTTAGAATTTCACCATCTTCTCCATGCAATAGCCCTGTCTTTTCTTTTTATAATAATAATAATAATAATAATAATAATAATAATAAACAATATTTATACCCCGCCACCATCTCCCCCAAAGGGGACTCGGGGCGGCTTACATGAGGCCAAGCCCAATAATATAATACAGTAAAATACATACAAGACAGCAAAATAGCATAACAATAAAATAAATGAAATGTAAGAATAAAATAAAACAGTGCAAAATTCAAGGAGAGAAACAAACAGTGGGCGGGCCAGATGTACGATATAAAATGATAAAACTCTTGGAGAAATAGCAATGAAAAGGATATATATGTAAGGGAGGAGCACATTGGGGACAGAACAATGGAGTCAAACCTAAAACAGGTGGAGGAAGTGCAATATGGGGACTGCATTGTGGGAGAAAAGACAACAGGAAAGAAATATATGGTCACTCTCCATTTTCTTCTTCTTTTTCCTCTAAACCTGCACATATAATTCATTATTATTATTTTTAACTTCTTTAGCAAGCCTGTTCACTTTCTAAGCTTTCCTTTTTCTGAATTTCCCCAAACAAATACTTACATTTGTTTGTATTACTCTACAGTGATTTCCCCTTTCTCCCATTTCTCCCAATTCCTTTAAATTTTGGTTCATCTGAAAGTTCTTTGTACATTCACCGTAGGTTCTTTATACACATCCTACTTTGCTTTCTCCCTTGAATTCTTTGCCATTGTATTCAGTAAATCCCCTTTAACAAATTCTCATGCATCATAAACACCCTTTGAGGTTTTCTGACCATGGGATTTTACCTGGTATTTTCCTAAGCTTTTTGAATTCAACTTTCTCAAAGTCCAGAGTGCATACATTTGGTTTCCTATATCCTCTGTATAACAGACCCCCAAGAGGATATGATCATTCCCACTCAAGGTTCCCTTCTTTTACTCAATTGACCAGTTCATCTCTGTTGGTTAGGATCAAATCTAAAATAGCTGAACTGACAGTAGCCTTTCTGAGCTATCTTTGTTTTTTTTTCTTCCTAGATAAAAATGCAAAGACATGCTTTTGCATATATCAAAGCTTTGATCATTTTATTAGGGTTACATTTTTATACCACTTGTTGTATCCTTACCTCCCCCTGCCATAATTTGCTAGCTATTGCTTTTTAGTCTCGCAACTCTTATTTTTTAGGATCCTGTCCCTGCCTGATTCATGCCGATTATCTTTAAGTAGCCTGTGGTTGGGCTTCTGTCTTCAAAATGCAACTGTAGAAAGCAGTGGCATATTATTAGGATCCTTATAAAGAGCACATGTCATGTCAGTGTGATGTAGAAAGAGGAAGGTAGAATTTCTTGGGAGAAGTATAATAAGTACTCTATATTCTGGCGTATTAGACTAATTTTTAACCCAAGAAAATCTTCTCAAAAGTCAGGGGTTGTCTTATACACAGGAATCGTCTTATACGTGGGAGTCGTCTTATATGCAGGAGTAGCCTTATGCATGGGAGTCGTCTTATATGCGGGAGTAGTCTTATACGCTGGGAATCGTCTTATAGAGCGGGTGCTAAAACTTCCAATCCGGATTGGAGAATCTGTGGTTGCTGCATATTGTGGGGGGAGCTCAAAAATGGCAGTGGCCGCATCCCTGCCGTATGCTGTGGCTGTATGAAAGCATTAAGGGCAACGCTGTACAAGTATAGAATCATAGAATCAAAGAATCAAAGAGTTGGAAGAGACCTCATGGGCCATCCAGTCCAACCCCCTGCCAAGAAGCAGGAATATTGCATTCAAATCACCCCTGACAAATGGCCATCCAGCCTCTGCTTAAAAACTTCCAAAGAAGGAGCCTCCACCACACTCCGGGGCAGAGAGTTCCACTGCTGAACGGCTCTCACAGTCAGGAAGTTCTTCCTAATGTTCAGATGGAATCTCCTCTCTTGTAGTTTGAAGCCATTGTTCCGCGTCCTAGTCTCCAAGGAAGCAGAAAACAAGCTTGCTCCCTCCTCCCTGTGGCTTCCTCTCACATATTTATACATGGCTATCATATCTCCTCTATGGTAGAAGAAAATCCGTTCATCAGGATTCATGGACTTAATGCAGTCCCGATGGTGAGGTGAAGGGGCGCCTCATCAGGAAGGTGTAAGTGAAGGGCGGAGCAAGCTGCAGGCGTCCGGGGCACCCGTGGTATGGAAAAAAGAGATAGAGTGGCTCTGAGCCGAGAAAAACACACCTTTTTTACCTGTCTGGCCTGCCCTTGTATCCTATTACTATACCTCCTCCTCTGCTTCTCAGATCTTGTTCCTGAAGACTGCAGTAAATGGTGCAGGTGCGCATTTGCGAGATCTGAGAGGCTGAGAAGGAGGTACAGTAATAGGAAAATTACCATATTGAAATCAAATCTGATGCTTTTTAAATTTTTATTTGGTGTGTGTTGGAAGAGGGGTAGTCTTATACGGCGAGTATATCACAAACTCTATATTTATTTATTTATTTATTTACGACATTTATATGCCGCCCTTCTCACCCCGAAGGGGACTCAGAGCGGCTTACAAGGTATATATACATACAATATATTATTAACATAGTACAATATCAGTTTTAAATATTGCTATATTGCACTATATCAATTATACTGTAATATTATTAGTAATATTACATGTAATATAAATATATAATTATAATATCATATTATTATTGGTAGTATTATATGGCATTACATTACAATATTATAAATATTATATGTATATACAATATATTATATATTAAATTATATTATTAGAATAGCACAGGAGACAAGGTGGAACTGTCCCCTGGCCCCCCTTTCTTCACTCTGGCCCAGAGCCGCAGTTGGTGCTGGGGGGAGGGGTCCCCAATGGATGGGAAATGCAGCAGACAAGATGGTGCTGTCCCCTGGCCTCCCCTCTCTTTGCTCTGGCCCAGAGCAGTAGTTGGTGCTGGGGGGAGGGGTCCCCAACGGATGACAAATGCAGGAGATAAGGCGGTGCTGTCCCCTGGCCTGGAAAAGTTGGGGGTTGTCTTATACGCCCAGTGGTCTTATGTGCCGGAATATACGGTAATATTCTTTATTCAAGCCTCTTCAACCTGTGGCCCTCCTGGTGTTTTGGACTTTAGCTCCCAGGATTCCTGGCCATTAGACAAGCTGGCTAAGGCTTCTGAGTGTTGGAGGCCCAAACACCTAGAGAGCCATATGTTGAAGAGGCCTGTTGTAAGGTCTAGCTCAGGTATAGGCAAACTTTGACCCTCTAGGTATTCTGGATTTCAATCTCCAGAAATCCCAAACAGCTTGCCGACAGTTAGGAACTATGGAAGTTGAAGTCCAAAACATCTGGAAGGCCAAGGTTTGCCCATGTCTAGTCTAGCTCTTAATTATGCTGCTTTAAGCCAAGTAATACCTCCAGAGTTTGGAAATAGATCAGGTTGTATTTGGGCATTTCAGTTTGACAGAATTCAACGATCGTCTCTCTCTGTTTTGTGCCTCAGGGATCCATGTGAAATATCTGCTACAAAAGAAAATTTTGTCCTGAAGGATGGAGACTCCCATGCCAGTGGAAACTTGAGTGACTCATCCAGTGGGGAGTCCAGCTGTGGGCAGCAGAGGAAACGAGGGCCATCCCCGTCCCGAGTGCGTTTTGAGGATGAGTCGGCACGGGATGCTGAGGTCCGCTACTTGGAACGCTTGCAGCAACGTCAAAAGCGGGTCTTGGATTCAGTTCTCTTATCTCTGGGCCATGGTCCACTGGTCTCCAAACCAGATCTTTCAAATTATATAAATGGTGACCTCCAGCGTAAAGAGAATGGCATCTGCAAACCTGGTTGGAAACAGCAGAGCACACAGCAGGCGGCAGTCACTCACCAAAGCAGCAGGGGACGCGCCGAGAAGGGGACATCTCTGGTGGTCAACAAAGAGGGGAAATGCAGTGCCTGCGGGTCTTACGTCAGCAAATTGGCAAGTAGGAACCCTGATATCAGTGTAAACCAAACTGGGAGTGACATGCATAAAACGTGTAATGTCATACCACAAAGCAAACATGAACACAAGGAGCTCAGCACTTCTCAGGAGGACACGTGTATAAGGCCTCTTGGGCCCAAAGGAACTCCGCTGTGGATTCTTCCTTCTCGACAGCGTGTTTACACAGAACGCATCAGGGAGACTTACATTGGGGAAGTGACTTGTATAGATGACGTGGACTCGGCTTTAGATAGTACCACTGACACATCAGATAGTTACCGGACAGACAGTGAAGAAGCTGGTACCATCAGTCAACAAACAGTGTTCAAAACTCATTGGCACAGCGGGCCTGGTCCAGATTCTAGGCTACTTTGTCCTTCACAGAAGGAAGCCAAGAGTATGAAAAATGAGGAGGAGAGGCATTGGAGTAATGCCAGCAACAACCCTTACAGAGATGAACTCCAAGATAATGTGCCTAGCATTAAGAAAGGAGATCCTGAGTTAGGTGCTAATGAAACAAATCAATGTAAGGTTAAGGGAGCTTCTGAAATAAAAAGCCAGGCAAACAAAATTATTTCTAGCAAAGCAATCTCCAGAGGCAATCATCCTGTGGATGTGTATCCAGTAGCCAAGAAAGGCAAGGACCAAGGAGCCAAGACCCAGTTTAGGGAACCGATACCCACTGTCCACTCTCAACAGTTGCCCTCTTACAAGGCGCCTGATAGTTTAATAAACTCCTTAAACAAGAAATCAATGGAAAGCTTCAGTCACAAGCCAAGCAACAATTTAAGTCAAGGAACAGATCCTTCTCGGCAGCTAAATAAGGAGATGGCTGCTGGTTTCAACCTAGAAAATCAAGTACCTGCACTTGGTGCCACTGGAAAAACCCACTCCTCCCCTTTGCCTTACAGGAGGACTGTTTTAACAGGCAGCTATAACCTGGCCAGCCCTGATACTGGACAGGTAGAAGAAGCCAATGAACTGCCAGTTTATTCAACCTCTCCTAATATCCATAACACATGTATCTCTCAAATAGCAGAGCAGAATGGCATGCAAAGTCCAAAGATGTTTTCTAAGCGTCAGCTGTTGGCCTTGTCCACCAATAACTGCAATAATACCTATGCAAAGCGCCAGTCAAAAACCTCAGTGACTGCCACGGTGAAGAGTAAAGAAGAACAACTCCAGAACAGCCAGAAGATTGGCAAAAAACATGGTAAGTGAGCATGCTGATCTGTGACAGTCGCAATGAGGGAGGCTCTTCAGTTATGCAAGTCACATTGATTCGTCTACCTCAGGGGACCTCAAACTAAGGCCTGAGGGCCGGATATGGCCCTCCAAGTCATTTACCCGGTCCTTGCTCAGGGTCAACCTAAGTCTGAAATGACTTGAAAGCACACAACAACAATAACAATCCTATCTCATCAGCCAAAAGCAGGCCCACACTTCTGATTGAAATACTCATAAGTTTATATTTGTCAAAATTGTTCTTCTTTTTAATTATTGTATTGTTTTAAAGTGGTTTTTTGCACTACAAATAAGATATGTGCAGTGTGCATAGGAATTCATTCATTTTTTTCTTCAAATTATAATCTGGCCCTCCAACAGTTTGAGGGACTGTGACCTGGCCCTCTGTTTAAAAAATTTGAGGACCCCTGGTCTACATTATATGTTTTTGCTTATTTTCATGTTTTAGATTCTGTATAAATATTTTAATTTCTTCAGAATATTAATTTAGATTCTTTAAAGAATAGCTTCAGAGTAGCTGGGAGCATAGCAGTGGTTATGTAAGAAGGTAAGCAAAATTGAAAGGTCAAATTGTGAGAGATGTGTAGACAAGAAAGCAGGAAAACTGGGATGTACAAAACACTGTAACACAGGCATAGGCAAACTTCATCCCTCCAGGTGTTTTGGACTTCCAGCTCCCAGAAATCCCAGCTCGTTTACCGGCTGTTAGGAATTGTAGGAGCTGTAATCCAAACCACCTGGAGGGCTGAAGTTCGCCCATGCTCGCTATAACACATACTTAGCCCCACAACCCAACATAAGGGGACCTTTGCTGATCCTACCAGAAGTCCATTTATTTATTTATTTATTTATTTATTTATTTATTGACTATATTTATATACCAACCCTCTCAACCCACAGGCGACTCGGGGCGGTTTACAGTCGGTACCAAGACCATAAAATACAATTACAATACAGTATTGTAATTACAATTACAAGCATCCTCAGAGGTAGTGAGGTCTGTTGGAACTACCTCTGAGGATGCTTGCCATAGATGCAGGCGAAACGTCAGGAGAGAATGCCTCTAGACCATGGCCATATAGCCCGAAAAACCTACAACAACCCAGTGATTCCGGCCATGAAAGCCTTCGACAATACAATTACAACAAGATTTAAAACATTAAGATAATATAAAACCATAGCATAGTCAATGAAAACATATATTATTAGGGCCTCCTTGCTAAAACATTGTCCAATCACATCGTCCAACCATTCCATTTTCCTATGTCTGTTACACTGTGTTTGGAAACGCCTGCTCAAAAAGCCAAGTGTTGCCTCTTTTCTGAAAGGTTAAAAGGGAGGGGCCCAATTTGATATCCCTAGGGAGGGCATTCCATAGCTGAGGGCCCACCACTGAGAAGGCCCTGTCTCTCGTCCCCGTCCGCTGTACTTGTGACAAAAATGGGATTGAGAGCAGGGCCTCCCCAGACGATCTTAAGGTCCTGGAAGGTTCATAAGGAGAGATGTGTTTAGACAGGTAAGTTGGGCCAGAACCATTTAGGGCAGTGGTTCTCAAACTGTGGATCCCCAGATGTTTTGGGCTTCAACTCCCAGAAATCCTAACAGCTGGTAAACTGGCTGGATTTCTGGGAGCTGTAGGCCAAAACACCAAGGAACCCACAGGTTGAGAACCACTGATTTAGGGCATTATAGGCTTTATCTACTTCAATATTCCGCTTCCTACTGAGGCTGAAAGCAAACTATATCTCATTCTCAGTACTGTTTTCACTTGTGTGAGAGAGGAAAATGCAGGAAAGAAGTAATGCTGGAAATGACAGGGTAGCAGATGTCTCCTCTCTTAATCGCAGTATGTAGTACATAAGGCTTATAATGTCATTTCCTGTCCTAAAGTGAAAGTTCATGCAATCAGTCTCCTTTCTCCAAAGCTAAAATAAATAATAAGTGAATGATGATGATGATGATGATGATGATGGTGGTGGTGATGATGATAGAGAAACCTTTTTGTTTGTAATCTCCATTTCTAGGGTTAACTCAAGAAATTGTTCAGAAGAAATGAGTGAAGCAAGGGTTCTCTAACAAATTTGTCACTGCCCTTAGCAAGCTACTGTTTTCTAGCATTCTTTGGAGTGAGGTGGGAAATGAGTAACCCTCTGTGGACTGTACTTGCCATCTATCCTAGGTAGTACAATCACTGGTGACAAATAATGGGAGGCCCATGCATTCCACATGAAAAGCTATGGCATTTAAATTAATATAAACTAAAGGGTAACCCCTCTAATGGTCAGAAATTGATAGAAAATCATCTGACATAGATCTTTGTCTTTCTATATGTTAAGTTCTGTTATGCTTACAGAATGGTAAGTCCGTCCAAGAGCAGTAATTGGAAATGTCTTGTTCTAGGAAGTCCATCACCCCCAGTGTGTGGTGCTCCTCCTGTTAATTCCCGAGCCACAAATTGTATTGCCATCAGTCACTCCCTGACAACTGAGGAGACCAACTCTTCAATTTCTGGTCATTCTGTCATTAAGGAAGCTCCGGCAACAGGGGCACAGAAGACAAAGTCAGTCCAAGCAAGCACAGTCCAGCGGTAGGTAAAGATGCTATGCATTGTGAGAAAGTGGGGGCATGGATGCTTATGGAAGGAGTGGTTGTGAAACAGCATGCAAAGGACCTTACTGATGGTGGTTTCCACTCAATCTTGGAACATCTCTTCCAAAATTTAAATCTTATTAGTGAGAAGAAGCAAGTGTCCCCATTAGCTAGCTGGTGTGATTGGCTTTGTAGTTTATCACATTTGGAAGGCACCAATGTAGACAAAACCTGATGAAGACATTCTTCAGACTGGGTCTGCCCCGCTCCTCTTTGTGTTGCTGTCACTTTTTCTGTGGAAGGTGGCTAATAAATAAGAGAATCTTTCGGAACCTGATTTGTTTTTTGCTCTGGAAACATTGAGAGAAACAACTAGAAACGCTGACATGATATGAGGGTTTAAAGATCGAACTGCAAAGACTGCACAAGCCAATAAAGGTGATCCCAGTGGTGATCAGCACACTGGGTGCAGTGCCTAAAGACCTTGGCCTACACTTAAACACAATCGGCGCTGAAAAAATTACCAGCTGCCAGCTGCAGAGGGCCGCCTTACTGGGATCTGCATGCATTATTCGCCAGTACATCACACAGTCCTAGACACTTGGGAAGTGTCCGACGTGTGATCCAATACAACAACCAGCAGAGTGAACTTGTCTGCTGTGGACTCATCTTGTTGTGCTTCAAATAATAATAATAATAATAATAATAATAATAATAATAATAATAATAATTTATTTATTTATATTCCGCTCTGTCTCCCCGAAGGGACTCAGGGTGGATTCCAAACATAAAAGGCAAACATTCAACATGCCCGAATACAACAACAATGCATCAGTGAATCTGAGCAAAGCTTTTATCGGGTTGTTGTAGGTTTTTCGGGCTATATGGCCATGGTCTAGAGGCATTCTCTCCTGACATTTCACTTGCATCTATGGCAAGCATTCTCAGAGGTAGTGAGGTCTGTTGGAACTAAGAAAAAGGGTTTATATATCTGTGGAATGACCAGGGTGGGACAAAGGACTCTTGTCTGCTGGAGCTAGGTGTGAATGTTTCAACTGGCCACCTTGATTAGCATATAATGGCCTGACAGTGCCTCGAGCAAACTTTTGTTGGTAGGTGATTAGATGTCCTTGTTTGTTTCCTCTCTGTTGTTGTGCTGTTGTAATTTTAGAGTTTTTTTTAATACTGGTAGCCAGATTTTGTTCATTTTCATGGTTTCCTCCTTTCTGTTGATATTGTCCACATGCTTGTGGATTTCAATGGCTTCTCTGTGTATTCTGACATGGTGGTTGTGAGAGTGGTCCAGCATTTCTGTGTTCTCAAATAAAATGCTGTGTCCAGGCTGGTTCATCAGGTGCTCTGCTATGGCTGACTTCTCTGGTTGAAGTAGTCTGCAGTGTCTTTCATGTTCCTTGATTCGTGTTTGGGCAATGCTGTGTTTGGTGGTCCCTATGTAGACTCGGAAAAAAAAACCACATTCACACCTAGCTCCAGCAGACAAGAGTCCTTTGTCTCACCCTGGTCATTCCACAGATATATAAACCCTTTTTACTAGTTCCAACAGACCTCACTACCTTTGAGGATGCTTGCCATAGATGCAGGCGAAACGTCAGGAGAGAATGCCTCTAGACCATGGCCATATAGTCCGAAAAACCTACAATAACCCAGTGATTCCAGCCATGAAAGCCTTCGACAATACAAAGCTTTAATCGATGTTGCTTGCCTTGAGTTGGATAGAAAACTTCTGAAGAGTGCAAGAAGATGCTTATATGTATCTGTTGTCTGTCTGATTATAAAATGGTATAATCAGCATTTAATGTTTGTATATGTGTTCTGTGATCTGCCCTGAGTCCCCTTCGGGGTGAGAAAGGCGGAATATAAGTACTGTAAAATAAGAATGAAAAAATCAGTTGGAAGCTCTGTTAGAGACCTCTCAAGGGAATCAGAATAAGCCTGTTTGAGAACTCAAATAGCCTGCGATTTGAATGAACTTAGTACTCATATTTTTCTAACCTACATAGCTTGCATGCTTTCTCTAATGCCTCTCTCCCAGCCAGCCAATTTCTCTTCATAATAAAGTGCAATATGGAGGGGAGGTTTTTGAAGAGTGAAAGAGAGAAACTATGACCTTTCATAGAATCATAGAATCAAAGAGTTGGTTGGAAGAGACCTCATGGGCCATCCAATCCAACCCCCTGCCAAGAAGCAGGAATATTGCATTCAAAGCACCCCTGACAGATGGCCATCCAGCCTCTGTTTAAAAGCTTCCAAAGAAGGAGCCTCCACCACACTCCGGGGCAGAGAGTTCCACTGCTGAACGGCTCTCACAGTCAGGAAGTTCTTCCTCATGTTCAGATGGAATCTCCTTTCTTGTAGTTTGAAGCCATTGTTCCGTGTCCTAGTCTCCAGGGAAGCAGAAAACAAGCTTGCTCCCTCCTCCCTGTGGCTTCCTCTCACATATTTATACATGGCTATCATATCTCCTCTCAGCCTTCTCTTCTTCAGGCTAAACATGCCCAGCTCCTTAAGCCGCTCCTCATAGGGCTTGTTCTCCAGATCCTTGATCATTTTAGTCACCTTCCTCTGGACACATTCCAGCTTGTCATTATCTCTCTTAAATTGTGGTGCCCAGAATTGGACACAATATTCCAGGTGTGGTCTAACCAAAACAGAATAGAGGGGTAGCATGATTTCCCTAGATCTAGACACTATGCTCCTATTGATTCAGGCCAAAATCCCACTGGGTTTTTTTTGCCGCCGCATCACATTGTTGGCTCATGTTTAACTTGTTGTCCACGAGGACTCCAAGATCTTTTTCACACGTACTGCTCTTGGGCCAGGCATTGTCCCCCATTCTGTATCTTTGCGTTTCGTTTTTCCTGCTATCATAATTTCAAACTTCATTGTAAAAAAAGAAACACACTTTTAAAATCCTAATTCATTTACTAAATTCTTGCCTAAACTAACACTTAGTTTCCCTGAACATGCTGGGTTCCCTGTGGTATAGCTGTGTACACCATCAAAGGCTGTAAAAGGGGGTATAGCTTTTCCTGTTCGTTCTGATAAAATGTCTGCTGTAACTCTTCTTCCATCACTTTTATCCCATTGTAATTGTCCTTCATTTGGACCCAGGTGGGTGTGCTGCTCTCATAGCAGTACCTCTGTAGCCCAAGCTTTTCATTATTTCTGCCAGCTAGCCCCATCTTTTTGGTTCTGCCAGCTGACTCTGAATCTAGTTACCTTTCCCACTTCTGCCTCCCTGAAATCTGCCTTGACCTGCTTCTCTATTCCTGCCAAAATCCCCATAAAGTAGTTGCCATGGCTACAGATCTTGGTCCTCAGAAATTAAGCCTCTTCCACTTTACCAAGAGATTATGTCTAAAATTGTACAAAAAGGCACCCTATTGTTTCTTTCAATATAGTGTTTTAAAATGTCTGATTTATTCACAAAGGCAAACATGTTTAACAAAGTAAATAATGCACTCAGTTTTTAGTATGTTGTCATCTAACTATCTATATAAATAAAAATGTAATGTTAGCTTGTGGGATTAACATAACTCAAAAACCACTGAATGAATTGACCCCAAATTTGGACACGATACACCTATCAGGCCAACAAGTTTATTTATTTATCGTGTCATCAGCAATCATACCATTGTATTACATTTCTAACAGAACAAAACAAACACACAGGTTAAAAAAACCAAAAAAAACCCCACAGATTTTGCAAACGTGGTAGTTGGTTAAATGTCCTTTGACCAATATCTGGCCACTTGGAGTGCCTCTGGTGTTGCCGCAAGAAGGTCCTCCATTGTGCATGTGGCAGGGCTCAGGGTGCATTGCAGCAGGTGGTCAGTGGTTTGTTCTTCTCCGCACTCGCATGCCGAGGATTCCACCCTGTAGCCCCATTTCTTAAGATTGGCTCTGCATCTCGTGGTGCCAGAGCGCAGTCTGTTCAGCGCCTTCCAAGTCGCCCAGTCTTCTGTGTGCCCAGGGGGGAGTCTCTCATCTGGTATCACCCACGGATTGAGGTGCTGGGTTTGGGCCTGCCACTTTTGGACTCTCGCTTGCTGAGGTGTTCCAGCTAGTGTCTCTGTAGATCTAAGAAAACTATGTCTTGATTTAAGTCGTTGATGTGCTGGCTGATACCCAAACAGGGGATGAGCTGGAGATGTCCCTGCCTTGGTCCTTTCACTATTGGCTGCTACTTCCCGGCGGATGTCAGGTGGTGCAATACTGGCTAAGCAGTGTAATTTCTCCAGTGGTGTAGGGCGCAGACACCCTGTAATAATGCGGCATGTCTCATTAAGAGCCACATCTACTGTTTTAGTGTGGTGAGATGTGTTCCACACTGGGCATGCGTACTCAGCAGCAGAGTAGCATAGCGCAAGGGCAGATGTCTTCAGTGTGTCTGGTTGTGACCCCCAGGTTGTGCCAGTCAGCTTTCGTATGATGTTGTTTCTAGCGCCCACTTTTTGCTTGATGTTCAGGCAGTGCTTCTTGTAGGTCAGAGCACGGTCCAAAGTGACTCCCAGATATTTGGGTGTGCTGCAATGCTCCAGTGGGATTCCTTCCCAGGTAATCCTCAGAGCTCAGGATGCTTGTCTGTTCTTAAGGCGAAAGGCGCATGTCTGTGTTTTAGATGCATTAGGGATCAGTTGGTTTTCCCTGTAATAGGCAGTAAGAGCACCTAGAGCTTCGGAGAGCTTCTGTTCAACCATCTCAAAGCTCCCTGCTTGAGTGATAAGGCCAACAAGTAACAATCACTCATAAAAACACTGAAAAACACAGAAGGGACTTAAAAAGCCAAAAAACCCCAAAAATACATTACAACACATGCACAAAACCACACACAAACATATATGCAAACACATTTATACACAAATATATACATACAAAAAACACATACACAGACTGGGCCACAGCAACGCGTGGCAGGGGACGGCTAGTTTGGAAATAAAATAAAGCAAGCATATGCAAACTGCCTTCAGCACCGGCAAAATTTAATTTAGATCACTATGGTCCTTGCAATATTCCTACCAAGTGAGGTTGCAGGAAAGATTTCTCCCATGGCGTGTTTATGAAGGTCAGAGAGTCAGTATTGAATGGAACAGGAATGGACAATGAAACGGGATAGTGGGAGAAATCCATTATCCTTAGGAGTGCTTCTAGATAGAGTAGTTCTGCCAGTCAAAAATGTGGTGCATGTATTTCATCTTTTCCTCCTTCATGGATTGTTGAGGAGAGAAAAGAAGACAAAATAGTGGGGAAACAACAGGGTTTACAAGTACAGGGTGCAGCAGCATAACTTCCTTTTTTCAAAACTTAATAAAACTATATTTGAAGCCATATAACGTTTTGTAAAGCCATCCCGCATTTATTAAAATCTGAAAAATTACGTTGGGAGCAGTCATGTTTCATAATTGTCTTGACTGGTTTCTTTCCTCTTCCAGCAAACCCATAGAAATCTTCCCTGAAACAAAAAAGAAACAGTTTGCCAAGAAAGGGGGTACCTCTTCTTCCTCCTCCTCTGCATCAGGACTCAAGAAATTCTTCTCCAGCTTGAGCCAGAACACCAAGCAGAAGCTGGGCAGGTTCCGGTGCTACAGCATGGAGCAAATTTCTGCCCCAGAGCCAGGAGCACTGCCCACTGAGGAACCAGGCCTAGACACTACTAGATCGCCTAAAATGAAGAAAGCACCCTCCTTGCAGTCTTTGCAGCTGGTGAGTCCAAAGTGTGTTTGTTAGATGCTTTTAATGAGGTTATAACTCCATAGTGGGCTGCATCCCTTCAATTGAAGACTGTCTATTTCTAATTTCCATGGGAGCAAAAATGCAGCTCAGTAGTTCAGTGCATGCAACCTAGAACTTTTCCCAAAATTGTTTCCAATATGCTATGGTTCTGTGGCAATTTCCTAGGAAATTAGTCAATATGGAAAGTGATTGATGGAGTCTGAAAATTCATTGTGTAAGGAATGATGACTAATCAGTTAAAGCCACCAAGATGAACATAATAACCAATGGAGCAAACCTTTTTCCAACCCCCAGCCTGACCAATATTGTTTTCTGTCTCCAAACAACATGGAAAAACAAAATGGAATGAAATATCTATCTATCTATCTATCTATCTATCTATCTATCTATCTATCTATCTATCTTCAGTTGTTATATGATGATGGTGATGATAATGATAATGGGATTTTGGCCTGCATCAATAGGAGTATAGTGTCTAGATCAGGGGTCCTCAAACTAAGGCCCGGGGGCCGGATACGGCCCTCCAAGGTCATTTACCCGGCCCTCGCTCAAGGTCAACCTAAGTCTGAAACGACTTGAAAGCACACAATAACAACAACAACTACAACAACAACAACAATCCTATCTCATCAGCTAAAAGCGGGTCCACACTTCCCATTGAAATACTAATAAGCTTATATTTATTATAATTGTTCTTCGTTTTAATTATTGTATTGTTTTAAAGTGTTTTTGCACTACAAATAAGATATGTGCACTGTGCATAGGAATTCATGCATATTTTTTTCAAATTATAATCCGGTCCTCCAACAGTTTGAGGAACTGTGACCTGGGCCTCTGATTAAAAAGTTTGAGGACCCTTGGTCTATATCTAGGGAAGTCATGCTCCCCCTCTATTCTGCCTTTGTTAGACCACACCTGGAAAACTGTGTCCAATTCTGGGCACCACAATTGAAGAGATATTGACAAGCTGGAATGTGTCCAGAGGAGGGCAACTAAAATGATCAAGGGTCTGGAGAACAAGCCCTATGAGAAGCGGCTTAAGGAGCTGGGCATGTTTAGCCTGAAGAAGAGAAGGCTGAGAGGAGATATGATAGCCATGTATAAATTTGTGTGAGGAAGTCACAGGGAAGAGGGAGCAAGCTTGTTTTCTGCTTCCCTGGAGACTAGGACGCGGAACAATGGCTTCAAACTACAAGAAAGGATATTCCATCTGAACATGAGGAAGAACTTCCTGACTGTGAAAGCCGTTCAGCAGTGGAACTCTCTGCCCCAGAGTGTGGTGGAGGCTCCTTCTTTGGAAGCTTTTAAACAGAGGCTGGATGGCCATCTGTCAGGGGTGATTTGAATACAATATTCCTGCTTCTTGGCAGGGGATTGGACTGAATGGCCCATGAGGTCTCTTCCAAGTCTTTGATTCTATGATTCTAATAATAATAATAATAATAATAATAATAATAATAATAATATTTATACTCTGCTCCATCTCCCCCAAGGGGACTCGGTGCGGCTTACATGAGGCCATGTCCATCAGTACAATACACAACAATATAACACAAAACCATAATAAAGCCAAAAAAATAAAATGCATGAAATGCAAAACAATGTAATAAGCAACACAACAATATAAAATCGTTGTTGTGAGCATTTCACTCTATTTCACTTTGTAACATTTATATTTGATCAGAAGTGCTCCCTTAAACTCTTTTGTCTGCTTCCCAACTCTATAATACGGGGTTTTTGGAGACTCCATTCCAATTTCCAAGAAAAAATATTTGTAGTAAACCCCTGGAGAGTCACCTTTTCCAGGGGTTTAGCTGAGCATCTTTCAGAAATGTTCCTGTTTTAAATAAGGTTTTAAATTCTCTGTGTTATTGTTTATATGTGAGTTATATTAATTGTACTGTTTTATTTGCTTGCTGTTTTGTTTTTTACTGATGTGTTGTTGGGCTTGGCCTCATGTAAGCCGCCCCAAGTCTCCTTGGGGAGATGGTGGCAGGGTATAAATAAAGTATTATTATTATTATTATTATTATTATTATTATTATTATTCCTGTGCCATGTTATGTTGACACCATGTTATGTTATAGCTTGTTTTCTATGACTGGGATTAAGGTTTGCGATCTTCATCTCATTTTATTATTACATGACCTGATTGTATATTATGACAACAGGATTTCTTGTGATTTCCCAGAACATGGATAGGTAGAAAGCCTATCCATATCCTTCTAATAAAAGACAAGTCTTTCCTACATCTTGAAGAGGTCAATATGTAAGAGGTTGGGCAGTGCGCAAGTAAATTATTCAAGGTTTGGAATGGTAATTTTTGTTTACTTGCATCCATTGTATCTCCAGTTTAGTTCTCCAGCCCTTTCAGTAATTTTGTTTGCCCGCTAGGTGTCATCTTTCTGCCAACCAAGAAAAGCCTCTTCTGTTCAAAATCTGCATTCTCTATGGGGCAAAACTGACAGGTCTAGTCTATATCTGCTGGGGGACCCAAAAGAAGAAGATGCTCTTCCTAACAGGTGAGTGACGATGGAGAAGCTGGGAGTGGCTGTTTATGGCTTGGCACCTTTGTCTCTTTTTCCTGCTAGTGCTTGGGAATGCTTACTTTTCTGAACAATATTTCTCAGAATTCCTTGACTTGCGTTACCATTTTTGGCGAGGAATTCTGTTTACTAGGAGTTTAAATGTAAATATTCTATTCTCTGGACCTCAACTAGTATGTTTTGGCTTCCAAACAATACACCTTAATAGTATAATGCATATGTACGAGGGTCGAATGAAAAGTAATGCCTCCACCTTCGTTACTCGGGTTTGGATGGGGATATTTTAATAAATCAAATGCAGAAATAATATTTAGAATGTGCTCTTTAACTACTACTATTCACTTTTCGACACAATCACCAGACAATTGGATACATTTCTGCGAATGCTGAACAAGTTTTCTGAAGCCATCATGGAAGAAGTTGACACTCTGTTTCTGCAACCCATTGTGCACAGATCTTCTGATAGTCAAGCAAAGCAATAATGTGACCCACACATTCTTGTGAAATGCTGATTATGCTTGAAATTTATCTCTGAGTGATATAACGATTGTCCTGAATCAATCTGCCAATCTTTTGCTTGTGAAACTCAGTGGTTGCTGTCACAGGACGTCCAACTCTTTGTTTGTCACGCAAGTCAGATGTTCCCACCTCAATATCTTTAAACTATGGAGCCCTCGGTGGCGCAGTGGGTTAAACCCCTGTGCTGGCAGGACTGAAGACATGGCATTGTAAAACACCTCCCCTGCTTTTTAGCGGTACCTAATTTCTCTAATCACAGCTAAAGCTGTTTTCGAACTACATAGGTAAACAGTGGACAGGGCTGACGGTTGACTGCCCATGCTAACCCAGGGTTCGAACTTGCAACCTTTTGGTTGATAGATCTTATAGTTGCTGATGATTTACCAGCTGTGCTAAACCTCCGGCCATATGTCACAAAATGTGAAAAAGTGTTCCTGGTTTGGAAGTGTTATTTCTGTTTAATTGTGTGGTGCTTACTTTGAAAGTAGTTGTCATACTCCAGAAACTTGGTTTTTGTGGCTGCCACAAACTACATTGAATTGGTTGAGACTGGATGAGATATTTGTTGAAAAACTAGAGCAAAATGTTTTGTGGGATGTCCCGCAAAATCAAAGCTTTTGTAGTTTAATAAACTTTTTCCATGTTTTTTTTTTTTGATAGAGCCGATTAGGAAATGACATTTATAACCCAGGAACAAAAATAGTGTAACATAATGTTATTATTTTACCCTGCATAAATTAAATGTCTGAGAGCAAACTATCCAAATACAGATGTGCTTCTGACAGCAATTTTGATAGTGTTCAGTAATAATGAATAATGTGGTGTTGAGGAAATGATGATACCTGAATTGGCAGTTAAGAGACAAGTAGACTTTTTGGAGTAAGACTGAAAGAAAAAAAAAGAATCAATGCTCCTATCTGAGGCACGTTCCCTTGCCATGCACAACTCTAGTTTCCTTTTTTCTCTTTTCCCCTCCTTCCAGGAAAGCTGGGTCCCAACATCGGCGTTCTCTGAGTGTGGAGGACATTGGCTCTCCAAACTTGATGAGAACTGTGGGGCGAGTGGTGGAAGTTTTCCCAGATGGCACGAGTCAGTTGGAACTGCAGCGCTCCCCTCAGGGCAACTTTGGATTCCGTGTCTCTTCAGGAAATGGCCGTCCTGACACAGGTATTGTTAAGGAAACCAGTCTTCTTAAATCATAACTTGGTGCCGTTAGCTCAAAGTTTCACCTTTTTGTTGCAATGTCTCTCTGTGTTGCAAATGGTATTGTGTGTTCTGCTACCAGTTAACATGGCTATTTTCTGACTTAAACCATCATAATGTGAATCTGCCATAGGACGTTCAGCCTTCCTCTGAAGCTGAGAGAGGATGACTTGCCTAAAGCATCCAGCATTTCCAAGGCTGAGATCTGAACCCTGGTCTCTAGAGTTTTTTTTAAATATTTTTATTACTTTATCATAATTATTACATAATTATTATACATTTGTTTATAGCAGTTACATATTATTCAACACCCTCTTTAACATATAATCTTATTCTTCTGCTTAAGCATTTTATTCCCCTTTTTTCCCACCACTGTGCTCCCCTCCCCCCCATTTCAAGCCACAACTTTTACATATCATCTGTCCAAAATCTCATTTCTTCTTGTGGCGGTAACCTTTCTTCTTTATTTTTTAAACCATTTACAACAAATTTACCCCATACAACATCAAAATCACTTTGTTTCCATATACCTTTTTAACTTTTAATATACATGTCAGCTTATCATTTATGGCCAATTTCCATGCTTCCTTGTACCACTACTCTATTTGTATATTTATTTCTTTTTTCCAGTTCCTTGCTATGAGCAGTCTTGCTATTGTTAATAAATTTGTTATCACTTCTTTATCCTCCTTTTTCAATTGTTTGTTGTTATATAGTGATAATAAGGCTATACTAGGACTTTTCTCAATTTTCATATTCATTGTATCTTCTATTTCTCTAAATACCTTCTCCCAAAAATTATTTACATATTTACATTGCCACCACATATGTATATATGTTCCTGGTTCTTGACACCCTCTCCAACATTTTTTTGAATTTTTTTTATTTATATATGCTATTCTTACTGGTGTCAGATACCACTTCCATATTAGCTTATAATAATTTTCTTTAACCCATATTGATAAGTTTTTAAAATTGTTGCCACTCTGCTTCATTTATTTTTATCCCTAAATCTTCTTCCCAAACCTCTTTAAGGATGATATTTTTTGTATTTCCTTCCTTTATTTCAATTATTATCTTATCTATTTTACTAGTTATTCCTCTCAAATTTTCATGCTCTTCTACAACCCTTCCCTTCTGTATTATTGGTTCAAATTGGTTAAGTTTGCTTCCATTTCTATTATTTTTTCCCCAATTTTTGAGCCATTGTTCTAGTTGTATACAATGGAACCATGTCAATTTTATTTCTTTAAACTCTTCCATAATAAATTCCTTCTTCATTCCCACCTTTATCCAATCCCCTATCTTATCTAACTTTTTATCCATTACTTTTTTTTAGATTTTTTGGAAACTTCTTTTCCATTACAACCGGGGTTATAATTGACCCCTCCATTATTAACTTTCTCCTATATTTGTTCCATACTTCTAATGTATTGCTCAGCATTGGGTTTCTGATTTCCCTAATTTCTTTTCTCGTGAACTGTTTAAAAATATATTCCAAATTTCTTCCACTTCTTCTGAGTCATTACTAAGCCAGTCTGTTCCCTCTTTTTTAACCATTCCTTCTATAGCCAATCTTAATCTACTTGCTTCATAATATTTTTTAATATTAGGCAGTGCTAGTCCACCCTCTTTTTGCGATCTATACTATAACTGTTTATTTAATCTATTTCTTTTACTACCATTGCAGTACTTGTTTATCATTTGTTGCCATCTATTTAGTTCTTCTTCTGTGATTTGAAGTGGCAGCATCCTAAATATAAAATTTATCTTTGGAAGTACTAGGTTCTTGTGGGTTTTTTCGGGCTATAGAGCCATGTTCTAGAGGCATTTCTCCTGACGTTTGAGTTCTGTTAATCCCATGGCTCTATAGCCCGAAAAAACCCACAAGAACCTAGTGATTCCAGCCATGAAAGCCTTCGACAATATATTTGGAAGTATTTTCATTTTTACTAATGCTATTCTTCCAAACCAAGATAAGTGTATATCTTCATACTCTATTAACTTTTTCTGAACCACTTTCCTCAATGTTACTACATTTACCTCTTCCATTTCTTTTTAATCCTTTGTTATTATTACTCCCAGGTATTTTAATTTATTCTTAACTGGTCTCCAGAGTTGTAGTCCAGTACACCATGCTGTATGCAGTGGCACAGTGGGTTAAACCACTGAGCTGCTGAGCTTGTTGATCGAAAGGTGGCAGGTTTGAATCCAGGGAGCGGTGTGAGCTCCGGCAGGAAGGTAACGGCACTCCATGTAGTCATGCCGGTCACATGACCTTGGAGGTGTCTGTGAACAATGCTGGCTTTTTAGCTTAGAAATGGAGATGAGCACCAACCCCCAGAGTTGGACATAACTGGATTTAATGTCAGGGGAAAACCTTTACCTTTATGTTTACCTACACCATCCTGGCTCTTGGGGCAAGATTATCCCCAGGCAGATTGCTCAGGGCTACTCTCTTTCTGACCATTCTTTCTCTCCCATAGCAGCCAGCGTTTCACAGAATTAGACAGGATATCTATATAAATAAAAATGTAATGTTTGTTTGTGGGATTAACAGAACTCAAAAACCACTGGACAAATTGACACCAAATTTGGACACAATACACCAATCAGGCCAATGAGTGACCATCACTCATAAAAACATTGGTTTTGTGCATGCATTGTATTTTTTTTTGTTTTTTGGCTTTTTAGTCTCTTTTGCTGTGTTTTTCAGTGTTTTTATGAGTGATGGTCACTCATTGGCCTAATAGGTGTATTGTGTCCAAATTTGGTGTCAATACATCCAGTTGTTTTTGAGTTCTGTTAATCCCACAAACGAACATTACATTTTTATTTATATAGATTTTTAATATACGCATATTCCACATTCCTTTCCAGTTTTGAGGGTATCTTACTTTATTACAATCTGACTCCCACATTCTTTAGAGGTGGTCCTGCTCCTGGACTCCCTCCAAAATTCCTAGTATTTTAAAAATACATCTCTGTGCTTTTTTTCCTCTTCCTTTCTTCTTGGCAGGCATCTATGTCCAGGAGATGGCAGACCCAAACACAGCTAAACTCTATGCCGGCCTCCTTGGAGCTGGAGATGAGATATTGGAAGTGAACGGTGCCAAGGTTGCTGGGCTGGGCCTGGCCCAGATCAATGAACTGCTCTTATGGTCGGACACACTTGCGGTTAGAGTTCTGAGGCAGAGACCTCTCCGGCGGTAGCAAAGAAGCACTGGGTGACCACAGGGAATTGCTTGAAAGTGAAGTTTTCACTGCCCAACACACACAGAGCCTCTGGTGCCTACTAGGCCTGCCTGGGACTTGGAGCAGAGCCTACTTCCATCTCCATTATCGATGCCTTTCTGACTTGGTCTTGGGTACACCCCAACCTTACGTTTCATTAATGAACACTTTGGGCAGGCAAATGTCTCTCTCCCCCTCCTATTGCCCCTAACAGGGAAGATTTGGCATTGACATCTTGTTTTGGGGTATGTGGGATGAAATGAAAGGGTATCTCCCCACCTCTTAAACATATATATATTCATACACTTCCCCAGCTTTAAAGCCTGAAGGATGCTGGATCATCTAAACATAATAGGCCGAGTGGGCGCATAAAAGACTCCTCAAAGATACGTAGGCTCACAATTTGTCCTTGCTATAGGCATTGCCCTTCATCAAATGACATCTCTTCAAAATGTGGACACCCTGCAAATGGATAGTCTCCTCAGGAAGCTTCCAGGAGTGAAGAGGCTGTCGACTGTTTTGGGTAACTATAGTAACAGCTTCCCTCACTGAAAGGACATTGCCCACTCTGGAAGGCTTTGGCTTGCCTGGGCCAGCTCTCAGTCTCTCTTTGTGCTAATATCAGCCATTTCTGCACTGTGAGTGCCAGCTGTCCAATCTGTTTATTGTTTGTTGTCCTCTTAGGTAAGGTTGAAGCCTGCTCTTAGAGAATTAGCACCTCCTACACATAGTAACTACCAAGGTAAGATCCTAGGGTGCATTATACTTAAAATGTTCCTCAAGGTTATTTGCAGAAAGCCATAAAAGTTTAGATCATGGTTTTTATTGGTTCTGTACTTGCACTTGAACTCTGTTACCTCACAGTAAGAGCTCATGCTGTTCTTTAGAGGATCGGCACCTTTCCTCTACGTGGTCGCTGTGAAATACACACACATGGGTCTCCTGCGCCTGTGCAGGCCGTTTCAGAACTCTCTAAAACAGTGTTTCTCAACCTGGGGGTTGGGATCCCTGGAGGGGTCGTGATGGGTGTCAGAGGGGTCGCCAAAGACCATCAGAAAACATAGTATTTTCTGTTGGTCATGGGGGTTCTGTTTGGGAAGTTTGGCCCAATTCTAACCTTGGTGGGATTCAGAATGTTCTTTGATTGTAGGTGAACGATAAATCCCAGCAACTACAACTCCCAAATGCCAAGTCTATTTTCCCTCAACTCCATCAGAGTTCACATTTGGACATACTGATTTTCATGCCAAGTTTGGTCCAGATCCATCACTGTTTTGAGTCCACAGTGCTCTTGGGACGTAGGTGAACTACAACTCCAAAACTCTAGGTCAGGGGTCCTCAAACTTTTTAAACAGAGGGCCAGGTCATAGTCCCTCAAACTGTTGGAGGACCGGATTATAATTTGATAAAAACATGAATGAATTCCTATGTACACATATCTTATTTGTAGTGCAAAAAAAAAAAAACCCTTTAAAACAATACAATAATTAAAATGAAGAAAAATGTAAACAAATATAAACTTACTAGTATTTAAATGGGAAGTGTAGGCCCGTTTTTGGCTGATGAGATAGGATTGTTGTTGTTGTTGTTGTTGTTGTGTGCTTTCAAGTCATTTCAGACTTAGGTTGATTCTGAGTGAGGACCGGATAAATGACCTTGGAGGGCCGTATCCGGCCCCCGGGTTTTAGTTTGAGGACCCCTGCTCTAGGTCAATGCCCACCAAACCTTTCCAGTATTTTCTGTTGGTCATGGGAGTTCTGTGTGCCACGTTTGGTTCAATTCTATCATTGGTGGAGTTCAGAATGCTCTTTGATTGTTTGTGAACTATAAACCACAGCAACTACAACTCCCAAATGATGGAATCAATCCCCCCCAATCCCACCAGTATTCGAATTTGGGCGTATTGGGTCTTTGTGCCAAATTTGATCCAGTGAATGAAAATATCTCCTGCATAGCAGATATTTACATTACAATTCATAACAGTAGCAAAATGACAGTTGTGAAGTAGTAATGAAAATAATTTTATGGTTGGGAGTCACCATAACATAAGGAACTGTATTAAGGGGTCACAGCATTAGGAAGGTTGAGAACCACTGCTCTAGAAGCTCAAAGGAAACATTTTGGCAGTAGCCCCGCCCATCCTCCCTGTGTCCATAAGCATTGACTGTTTGACTTGACACAAGAAAGATGGCCAGGTGTGTACCTAAACCCATTTTCTTCAAGCACTTTTTTGGAGAGTATTTCAAATTTCTGGGAAAAGGAGTTTGAAAAGGCACTCCAAAAAGAGAGAGTGGTGGCTGCTTCCATTTCAGAGGTTGCAGACTTTTGAGGGATCTTCCAAGTAGTGGCCAGGCAGCCCCATCACCCTACAAGCCAATGTAGCCTGCCTATCACATTATTGTCCTCCATGAAGTTCAGAACATGACAATGGCCTCTTTCTCATGATGCGTTTGGCCTGTAGCATTTCAAGCTACAAGTGGGTTTCATATCACTGAATGTTCATTAGTACAAAAAAAATCATTCTATATAGAAAACCTAGTGAAAGACTAACCCACAGCTTGGCTTGCAAGTAATTTTTAAAAATTACTTTTGGTTTGAAGAAAAAAAACATATTCAATTGTGTAAGCTCCTGCCTGCAAGTTTGAAATTGTTCAACCTGGAGTCAGTCCAGGGAGAATGTGGCCTGAATATGATCTTACTGTTTTGTATCATTTTGTTTTCGAGCTGACTTGGTTTTCCAACCAGCTCAAACGACCAGGTTCACTCCTGAGCCTTGCAGCAAAAAGCTGATTGTGACAGGAGAGGTCTCTGTTTTCAGGGAGCAGATTTGTGTACTGCCATAGGTTGCTCTTGACAGCACTGGGAAACCTCTCTACCTTGGTTCACCATGGTTCGCTGATTAAATTATTTTTTTAAACAATCCTATGCCTTTGGCCTCGAGTGATTGATGGAAAAATAGCATTGTGAATTCAGGGAAAGGTAATGTGGGTGTTCCTTGTCTAAGAAAACCCTATAGAAATCATGGGATCGGAATTAGATGTTTTGTGTGTGTCAGGAGTGATTTGCAAGTCACTTCTGGTGTGAGAGAATTGGCAGTCTACAAGGACATTGTCCAGGGGATGCTCAGGTGTTTGATATTTTACCATCCTGTGGTAGGCTTCTCTCATGTCCCCTCATGGGAAGCTGGAGCTGAGACAGGAGCTTACCCCACTCCCTGGATTTGAACCACCAACCTGTCAGTAAGCAATAAACCTCACTGGAGGAAAAAAAAAAAAAACAACCCTCTAATCTATGGAAGAAAGGAGCTTGAGAGCGAATCCTTGGACAGCAACTAATAATTCCATTGAGCAGCATCTCCTGGGAAAATAAGGTAAGGAATTGGGTTGCTATGAGTTTTCCAGGCTGTATGGCCATGTTTTCCAGAAGCATTCTCTCCTGATGAATGGAGAGAATGCTTCTGGAACATGGCCATACAACCCGGAATACGCATAGCAACCCATTGATTCTGTCCATGAAAGCCTTTGACAACACAAGGTAAGGAACCGATTGAGCTCAGAATGGTGTTTTGTTTGGATCATAACTCCGAGAATCTCCCAACCATAATGACAAGAGATTGTGATGGTTAAAGTGCAAAAAAGCAGCTGTGCAGTCCAAAAAAGTAACTCACTTTTGCTAGTTCTGCTGTGCAGTTCACTATGAGCATAGGAGCTCCATTCTAATCTATGCAAACCAGAATTTAACAAATTTTCTCGTCACCTGCTTAAACATTCAAATCTTGTGCTAACTCAGTAGAAGGAGAAAAAGTATGAGTTGGCATGGCTGCATTTGGGAGAGACATTTAACTGTTTCTGTTACTTGCAATGTTATGGAAGTAGTGTATTGTAATGATTTGTGGGAGGCAATTAATAGCTGGGGACAACCATTGCTAACAGTGCGTTCCATTATCAGAAACCGAGCCTCTGTTGTTTGTCTTCCAAGAATGTTATTTGTATGTCGAAGGGTTAGAGCAGAGCTTTCCAAACTGTGTGTCGTGACACATTAAGTCTGTCGACTGCAGTGTGTAGGCGTGTCATGCAAACATACTGAGTCTCTGCAAAATAAGGCATAAAGCATATATTTTTGAAAAATACCAAATGAAAGCATTTCCCGAGCTATGTAGTGTCCCCATACATTTCATCATTACAATTTCTGTATGTTTGGTTGAACCTCTGGTTTGCTAGTAAAACAGCCAATCCCTTTCCAATGCCAGAGATACAGCTTAATGGTGTAACATTAGAAAATGTTGATCATTTCCGCTACCTTGGCAGCCACCTCTCCACCAAAGTCAACATCGACACCGAAATACAACACCGCCTGAGCTCTGCGAGTGCAGCATTTTTCCGAATGAAGGAGAGAGTGTTTGAGGACTGGGACATCCATAGGGATACAAAGGTGCTTGTTTATAAAGCTATTGTCCTCCCAACCCTGCTATATGCCTGCGAAACGTGGACTATCTACAGACGTCACATGCAACTCCTGGAACGATTCCATCAGCGTTGCCTCCAGAAAATCCTGCAAATCTCTTGGGAAGACAGGCGGACAAACGTCAGCATGCTGGAAGAAGCAAAGACCACCAGCACTGAAGCGATGGTCCTCCGCCATCAACTCCGCTGGACCGGTCACATTGTCTGGATGCCCGACCACCGTCTCCCAAAGCAGTTTCTCTACTCCGAACTCAATAACGGAAAGCGAATGTTGGTGGGCAGGAAAAGAGATTTAATGATGGGCTCAAAGCCAACCTCAAAAACTGTGGCATAGACACGGAGAACTGGGAAGCCCTGGCCCTTGAGAGCTCCAGCTGGAGGTCAGCTGTGACTAGCAGTGCTGCAGAATTTGAAGAGGCACAAATGGAGGGTGAAAGAGAGAAACGTGCCAAGAGAAAGGCGCATCAAGCCAACCCCAACCGAGACCGCCTTCCACCTGGAAACCAATGCCCTCACTGTGGGACAAGATGCAGATCGAAAATAGTGCTCCACAGTCACCTACAGACCCACCAGAATCCTACTCGAACAACGAGGGATCGCCTAAGTAAAGTAAGTAAAACTGAATTAGTGTCGCAAAAGGATGCCTGCCTAGAAAGTGTCACCAATATGAAATGTTCGGAAAGCTCTGGGTTAGAGGAAATGTAAGAAAGTGAAGAGAGCAAAAAGAAATGGTAGCCTTATAGCATAGTACCAAAAATATACATTTACTGGGTTGTTGTAGGTTTTTTCGGGCTATATGGCCATATTCTAGAGACATTCTTTCCCGACGTTACACCTTCATCTATGGCAAGCATCCTCAGAGGTTATGAGGTCTGTTGGAACTAGGAAAAATGGGTTTATATATCTGTGGAATGTCCAGGGTATATAAACCCAATTTTCCTACTTCCAACAGACCTCACTACCTCTGAGGATGCTTGCCATAGATGCAGGCGACACGTCAGGAGAGAATGCCTCTAGAACATGGCCATATAGCCCGAAAAAACGTACAAAAACCCAGTGATTCCGGCCATGAAAGCCTTCGACAATACAATATATGTTTATTTTGACAATAATTTGCATTTTTATTTCTATGAGTGCTTTTCCTAGGGGCCTTGTTTGGCTCTCATGCCACGCATTTGGCAGCAGCCCTAGTAGTCCTTCTTCCAAGTGGCAATTCCGTACTTTACTGGCTCTCTGCGCAGCCCTGGCAAAGGCAGCGGAGAATGGGGCTCTGGCTCCAGTTACCCATGGTTGCCTTGATGCATCAGAGAGGCCTGGGCTCTGCATCAAGACCATCTCGGCCAGCAGCCAAGCCCCCTTCCAGATGCCTTCTCCCTCCACTCCTTGGAGGAGTGATTCCAGCTTTTATTCTTGGCCTCCAGAAGCACATATTTCAAGGCTTATGGCTGCAGGGTGTCTGGACAGACTGCTTTGTTTTCCTCTCATGGGGGAGAGAGGGAGGGTGAGAGCTTGGGCTCCCTGGCAGCACTTGTATTCTCAAGAAAGAGTTGGCAGAAGTCGAAAAGTACACCCTCCCATTCGCTCCTTGAGTGGCCTTTTGCCTTTGCCCAACAAGGCAGGGGCTCTGGCTCCTTGAGAGGCATCTTGGAGGAGGCAAAGACAGGGCTGCTGTCCTTTGAGAGGGTCGAGGGAGCTGGTAAGAGTTGAAACGGTTTTCATATAATCACAGAGTTGGGGGAGATCCCAAGGGCCATCCAGTCCCACCCCATTTGGCTGTGAAGGAACACACAATCCTGACAGATGCCCCTCCCAGCCTCTGATCAAAAACCTCCAGAAGAAGGAGACTCCACCACAGTTTGAGGAGGCTGCTGAAAAGTTCTTATCATCAGAAGGTTCTTCCTAATGTTTAGATCAGGGTGCCCAAACTTTTTATGCCGAGGGGTAGTTCACAGTCCCTCAGCCTGTTGGGGGGCGAGACTATAGTTTGAAAAAAAAAATGAATGCATTCCTATGCACACTGCATATCTTATTTGTAGTGCAAAAACAAAAAAGGAAGAACAATACAATTTTCAGGCAGTGGCATATGCCACCCCAAAATCTGGTGGAGTCTCCTCTGGAGGTTTTTCAGCAGAGGCCATCTGTTGAGAGGGCTTTGATTGTGGCGGGAGGGGAGTAGCTTATATTTGCCGTCTGACTCTCCCCTTTTCTTACCAAGGAAGGGCAGTATTTTTGGAAAATGTGGGGAGACAATGCAGGATGAAGGTGTGGTGGAAAAAGGAAGAAGGAAACTAGAAAGGTGTTCGGCCTCCAGGGCTCACGCTTCCCAGCCATGCAGCAGCAGTTGTGGTGGCAACTGTGAGTGCCTTGGGCAAGCAGGGCAATTGGGGAGCCTTCTGTTGCAAACAAATAAAGAAAAAGTTGCAGGGCAAGAAAGAGAGATAAAGGGGCCACTGGGACAGGATGCCCGAGACTGGAGCAACCCAAGGAGAAGGGGACACTTAGTCGGGGTGAAGGAACACAAGAGGTTGTCATCTCTCTTTTTCTCCTCCCAAGGAGCCCACCTTTTCTGGGGTCCTGATCCCCAAGAAGGAAGGAACGAATGAATGAAAGAGAAGAAGGAAGTCAAAGAAGGGAGGCCTGAAGAGAGAGGGACAGTATAAATTTGAACAGGGGCCACATTTGGCCCCTGGGCTGGACTTCGTACATACCTGGTTTAGGTATGTCTTTGCCTGAACTATGAATTTATTTTTATTTATTTCTTTACAGAATTTATATTCCGCCCTTCTCACCCCGAAGGGACTCAGGGCGGATCACAATACACATGTACATGGCAAACATTCAATGCCATTTTTGACATACAAGACAAGTCTCCTGATTTCCTGGCTGCAGTCTTCATCTGCTGTAATCTTTGCACCTAGAAATACAAAGTCACTGCTTCCATGTTTTCTCCCTCTATTTCCCAGTTATCAATGACACAGATGAGTGTAAAAAGACTTTATATAAAGGAGCTTTTGGATCTGAAGCTTTGTTGACAGAGGTATGCCTATATACAGGCAGTCCCCCTAGTTACAAACATTCAACTTACAAACGACTCATAGTTAAAAACGGGGGTGAAACAACAGGGAGTGAATGAAAACTACCCCTAGGAAGGGAAATTAACTCCTGAAAGACAGAGGGTGGAGTGGTTAGGCCAAAGCTCTGAGAGCTCCTGCCTTTGCTGTGGAGTTCCCCAGGGTGCCATCCTCTCGCCCCTGTTATTTAACATCTACGTCCGGCCACTTACTGGACTGGTGCAGAGCTTTGGCATGGAGTGCTACCAGTATGCAGATGATACCCAGCTACTCTTGCATCTCGAACCTGGGACAACCGGGATTCCTGAGAACTTTAAGCTGTGTTTGGAAGCAGTGATGAGTTGGCTGCGAGCGAGCAGACTAAAAGTGAATCCTGCTAAAACTGAGATACTCTGGCCTGGCCAGCCGCCGGAATTAACCCAGTCTCTGCCTGATTTCGATGGGGAAGCTCTGGTTTCGTCTTCCACTGTTAAAAGCCTTGGGGTTGTGTTGGACTCATCGCTGACGATTGAGGCCCAGATCACTGCCATAAGTAAGCAGGCCTTTTTTCATCTTCGCCAGGCAAGGAAATTGGCATCCTACCTTTCGGTAGAAGCATTGGCAACGGTAATCCACCAACAGTCACCACGAGGTTGGACTATTGCAACGCCTTATATGCTGGCCTTCCGAAGTCAACAACCCAGAAGATTCGGATGGTCCAAAATGCGGTGGCCAGGCTGCTAGCGGGATCATCTCTAAGATCCCATATTACACCGATTCTGCAACAACTGCATTGGCTACCAATAGAACATCAGATCTCTTACAAGATACTGATCCTGACATTTGGAGCTCAAAATGGCCAAGGACCTCTATATCTTAGAGACCGCCTCATTCCTTTTCTCCATCAGTGGTCACCTCGATCCACCCAGGAAAATCTCCTATACATACCAGGCCCTAGGGAGGTACACCTGGAAGCTACACGGCGTAGAGCTTTTTCAACCTATGCTCCAATTCTGTGGAACTCATTGCCTCCATACATTAGAGCAATGTTGGAGTTGCAACCTTTTGTAAAGGCACTCAAGACTTGGCTGTTTGGTTGTGTATCTAAGTAATCAGATCTAATTTGCCAAATAGTCACTGTTGAATGTTTTTATATTGAATGTTTTTATATTGTGTAAATGCTATTTTAGACTAAGTCGCTCGGAGCACCTTGGTGGGGAGCGACTAATTAAGAAATGAAGTGAAGTGAAAGGGTTATCATGGGGAACGGATGTCTTCACTGAAGCTTCCTCACCAATCTTGTTTCCATACCAAGCCAAATTTTTCAAAATCCAATTCGCACAGGGACAGAAAAATGAGATGGTATCTTCTGAACAGGGGCACAGACAACAAAACAAAGACAACGGGGGTTAGCCCTTCCCTATGCTATCAAAGCTTGTGTATGTGTGTGTGTTTTGTGTGTGTGTATGGCTGGAGTTACACTTAAAAAGGTACGCATTCTGGCTTACATATAAATTCAACTTATAAACAAACCTACAGAACCTATCTTGCCCATAACCTGGGGGCTGCCTGTATGTGAGTGCACAGTCTGTCCCATCTACCACCCCACACAGCTGTTCCTAGAGTATCTAGTTTCAGGCCCTGAATATGGAAAAGTACCCTACAAGATTAAAAGATTTTAAAAAATGAAGTGGAGGAAGATTATGCTCCCAGGAACAAGTGTGGGGATCAAATTGGGGCAGTGTGAATGGTTGATGTCTGCCTCAAAGCCAAATCACGCTTTTCCCAACAGCTGCAAAACTCCTACTGCTTGAAATGTAACCAGACTCCACAGGTGCAAGGAGAATTTCCATTTTTAATACTGTAGCAAGATTGTTTTTTTAAAATGATTCCAACAGCATGAAAAAGAAACAGCGGTCGACAAAAATCCATAATTGCATGGTTTATTTTAGTGGTAATGGTTCCTCCTGCCAACGCTTGGATGCTTTCACCTGAGGACATGATGTGCAGCAACCCCTCATCTCATCTTGCCCCTGGATCACAATTTTTTCCATCCAAAATGGTGGTCGCCAGTTATCCTTACTGTGCATTTCAAAACCTATCTGTGGGTGTTTCTTCGGCAAGTTTGAGCCCTCTACAAAAATTCACAGAGCCTAATTTTCAAGTCAAGTGAGCAGGTAATTGAAGTGTATTACTACCTTTAGTTAAATACTTGGTGCTTCACAAAGCACCCAAGAGCACATTTTACTAATAATTTATTTAAAACTTTTATATCCCAATCTTCTCAACCTCCATAGAGGGACAGGAGGGAGATAAGTGTTTCTCCCTCCTTTTGGGTGGGTGATAATCTACAGGAAACAAAATGGTAAATATGTCTCCATTCTGTGCCCCCCCCCCCGCCGCCTTTCTCATCGAGTGATATGCTACATTACACATAATAGCACATATTTCTCAGGGACTGGCGCGACCGATGTGATCATGTCATCTAACATGACTGAGAATTTAGTCCAATCTGCCTTTCTGAAGTTGAATCTTCATTTGAATCAAACTTCCTGAGACCTTATGGTTGGGAACAGTTGGCATACTATTGGTCAGTGCTGTGTGTTTGGGATTGGTGTTCCCACTGATTTAGTGCATTGCTGTACAATGCTGTCACTCACAAATAAGAGGTCTGGGTTATATCCTCGGTGCCATCTCCCGCTGTTGTAGGGTGGTGGGAGCTTACTATCACGAATGAGTGATAGTTTGTGCAGTTCAGACCAGGAGAGGACAGCCTCTCCATTTTTGTCCTCTTGAGCATATCCCCATACATGGCTATGGCTGTTAAAGTCATCCCTTGTTTGGGTATCAGCCAGAACGTCAACGACTTAAAACAAGAAATTAGGTACCACTAAATAGCGGGGGAGGTGTTTTACGATGCCATAAAGAAAGAAGATCAGAAAATGCTGGGCGACCAAAAGGAAGGAGGAAGTACTGACAGCTCTTCATCAAATAGAATAGAGCAGGGGTCCTCAAACTAAGGCCCGGGGGCCGGATACGGCCCTCCAAGGTCATTTATCCGGCCCTCGCTCAGGGTCAACCTAAGTCTGAAACGACTTGGAAGCACACAACAACAATCCTATCTCATCAGCCAAAAGCAGGCCCGCACATCCCATTGAAATACTAATAATTTTATATTTGTTTAAATTGTTCTTTGTTTTCATTGTATTGTTTTAAGTGGGGTTTTTTTGCACTACAAATAAGATATGTGCAGTGTGCATAGGAATTCATTCATGTTTTTTCAAATTATAATCCGGCCCTCCGACAGATTGAAGGACTGTGACCTGGCCCTCTGTTTAAAAAGTTTGAGGACCCCTGATCTACAGGTTCTGGGTTTGAGCCTGCCACTTTTGGACTCTCGCTTGCTGAGGTGTTCCAGTGAGTGTCTCTGTTGCTATAGAGTTGCTAAAATGTGAAAGAGTTGAGGCACACTTTTTCCCCGAAAGAGAACTGGAGACCACCTGTACGCCTTAAAGCAGGGGTCCTCAAACTTTTTAAACAGAGGGCCAGGTCACAGTCCCTCAAACTGTTGTGTGAATGAATTCCTATGTGAACACTGGTGGAGTTTGAGGAAAATAGAATCTTGACATTTGGGAGTTGTAGTTCCTGGGATTTATAGTTCACCTACAATCACAAGCATTCTGAACCCCACCGACGATAGAATTGGGCCAAACCTCCCACACAGAACCCCCATGTGGGCCACAGCAACGCGTGGCAGGGGACGGCTAGTAAGGCACATAAAAAGCAGTATGAAATTAAAATGAGCAGTTGTGACGGATGAATTGGTGCAGTCTTGTCACCTTTGTAAACGGGATGAACAGCTACTTTGTGGTCGCTAACACCTGGGGCAATGAATCTTTGGCCTCTATTGGCTGGCTGGGGAGAAGAGGCATCTTTTTTGTTTCGAAAAGTAAGTCTCAAAAGATTGTTAACCTCGTGTCTAAAAGTAGTCGCTTTATGGAATTTAGTTGGAACAAAAGCACTGCCTGTCCTGAAGTAGCAGCCAAACCAGAAATTGTTCCCACACACAAAGGACCCCTTTGTTGAAGCAGCGCTGTGAAGGCAGCCACTCCAAGGGAGACACCGAGAGTCACACAGGCTTTTGTTACTACAGTCTCACCCTGGGTGTGTGTGTGTGGCTGCATTAAAGACACATGTAATTTAAAGGGGGAAACCACAATAATTCACTTGGTCACTAAGAGACACAGTAGACATCATTACAGTATTTATACAGGAGGTGGAGTGTAAGCAGTTCATTTAAAATGTTAAAAAAACATTATTACAAAAAAAGGTAAAGAATGAGAAAGAGAAGTGTGAGAAACAATGCAGCGGAATACTAGAAAACAAGCTCAGTTCTCACTACAAGCTTCTTCAACGAACACTGAAAGTACATTCATCTCTTTGAGGACAGAGCTTGAATCCCAAAACAACAAATGGACTTTCAGGCCTTCGAGAAATAAGTGTTAAAGACTGATGTACAAAGTAGACATTCTGAAACTTGGGGAAAGCTGGAGTGAGATACCTGGCCAACCGCATGGATTGGCTGTACAGTAGAAGAAGGGAAGAAAAGCTTACTGACACAGTAAAGTAGTGGTGTTCAAAACTTCCTTCCTTTAAGGAACTCCTCCATTCCTCATCAAGGAACTTCTCTGCACCTTTCAGAGAAACAGCAGCATAATGTAGACTGTATTGTCGAAGGCTTTCATGGCCGGAATCACTGGGTTGTTGTAGGTTTTTCGGGCTATATGGCCATGGTCTAGAGGCATTCTCTCCTGACGTTTCGCCTGCATCTATGGCAAGCATCCTCAGAGGTAGTGAGGTAACTCAGGGGACTGCCTGTATATAGGCATACCTCTGTCAACAAAGCTTCAGATTCAAAAGCACCTTTGTAAAAAGTCTTTTTACACTCATCTATCTCTTTTCACCTCCTCTGATTAGCTGGAATTTTTTTGAGCAGCATCAGCTCTGGGAAGATGTTGAAGGAAGGCTGGAGAAACAGACTGTCAGGTTGCATCTGCCTGTCTGCAGCAAACAAAGCAAGAATCAAGAAACATGGAAGGCACTGCAGACTACTTCAACTAGAGAAGTCAGCCATAGCAGAGCACCTGATGAACCAACCTGGACACAGCATATTAATCGAGAACACAGAAATGCTGGACCACTCTCACAACCACCATGTCAGACTACACAGAGAAGCCATTGAAATCCACAAGCATGTGGACAATTTCAACAGAAAGGAGGAAACCATGAAAATGAACAAAATCTGGCTACCAGTATAAAAAAAACTCTAAAATTACAACAGCACACCAACAGAGAGGAAACAAACAAGGACATCTAATCACCTTGCTCGAGGCACTGTCACGCCATTATATGCTAATCAAGGTGGTCAGTTGAAACATTCACACCTAGCTCCAGCAGACAAGAGTCCTTTGTCTCACCCTGGTCATTCCACAGATTTTTCCTTTTTCCTAGTTCCAACAGACCTCACTACCTCTGAGGATGCATGCCATAGATGCAGGCGAAACGTCAGGAGAGAATGCCTCTAGACCATGGCCATATAGCCCGAAAAACCTACAACAACCCAATAATGTAGACTAGTGGTTCTCAACCTGTGGTCCCTGGGTGTTTTGGCCTACAACTCCCAGAAATCCCAGCTAGTTAGGATTTCTGGGAGTTGAAGCCCAAAACATCTAGGGACCCACAGGTTGAGAACCACTGATGTAGACACTTCTAGGACACATAGGGCATGGAGAGAACTGGCTAGACCATTCTGCCTGCTGCCTGTAAGAATGTATTCATCTTCAATGATTTCCCCTGCTCCCAGAGCTCTCTGCTGCAGGCCAGGAGTGATTATGAGTATTTCCCTTTGTACAGGGTGAGGCAGCATAACTTCCTTTTTTAAAATGCTCGCCATTCAGTCGGTTGAAGACGTAGCGGAGTGCTAGTGGTCTCGTTCGAGAGGCGGGAGTATAAAGTTTTGTCCTGACACAGTTCAGTTGCCATCATGCGTTGGAACAGTGAGGAGCGTGCTTTTGCCGTTGAGGCCTACTTTTCGAGCGGATTTGGAGTGGCTGGCCTGCTCTCCAGATTTGGCCCCTTGTGATTTTTTTTCTATGGGGTTTTTTGAAATCCCGTGTTTATGTGAACCGTCCAAGGACCCTACAAGATTTGAAGACCAACATCCAGGAAGAAATTGCCAACATAACGCCTGCTATGCTGGCAAGAGTCATGACAAACACACCCCGGCAGCCTTAGTCCGGGCAGAAGTTGGTCTCCCCTCCATTAGATCACGTGTTCATTTTACCCTATTTAATTATTGGAGAAATGTAAAAGACTCCTCCGTTAGGGTTCTCCCCAAGGGATGTTTTGAACAGCTAGCAAAATGCAAAGTCTGGAATACTAGATACCAGAAGCTGCTGGAATTTCACCCTGCTCTGTCTGATAAGCCTTCTATCTTGAACTCAAGGGAGAAGCTCCAGGAATATATTTTTAATAATTGTGCCCACCATGATAGGCAGGCCATTAACAATTCCAAATTCTCCCACTAGTTTAGACTGTACAAACTTGACCATGATAGGGCTATCTACCTGACTAGGCTCACATTTCCAAAACTTAGACAAGCCTTCACAGCCCTTCATTTTCAAAGTATGCCCACAGCAGTGATTGATGGCAGATATACGGGTACACCTCTGGCTCTTCGTTTATGTGTTTGTGGGGCCCCAGAAATTGAGGATCTGCCTCACTATTTGCTTTTCTGCCCTTTGTATTCTGAACCAGGAACCAAAATCCTGGGGTTATTCTTCACCTCCTTCAGACCAACACTGTATCCGAAAAGATTGTCTATCTCTTGGCTGACACTAACCCTGTGGTTACTCACAAGGTGTCTCTTTTTGCCCTGGCAGCACAGAAAATCCGGGCAAAACTAATCTCTGATATTACAGTTGACTGTGCTGGGGATGCTCTCAACTAATAGTGGCTGTTTATGTAGTTTTAATAATGCTGCATCTATTTGCTTTTACTTGGTTTTTAATTATGCAGGTATGAGTCTGTACATTATGTAATATTTTAAAGGTGCATCTTGCCATCAATATATGTAGCATTTTAATGATTTATAGGATTTTATTATGTATTTCATATTGTATTTAATAATTCGGTGTTTATGTATTTATTTATCTGCCTTGCCTTGTATGTGAAAGACCTATGATCAAAGCATCGAATAAAATGCCGCATTATCACAGGGTGTCTGCGCCCTACATCACTGGAGAAATTACACTGCTTAGCTGGTATTGCACCACCTGACATCCACCGGGAAGTAGCAGTCAATAGTGAAAGGACCAAGGCAGAGACATCTCCAGCTCATCCCCTGTTTGGGTATCAGCCAGCACGTCAACGACTTAAATCTAGACATAGTTTTCTAAGATCTACAGAGACACTCGCTGGAAGATCTCAGCAAGCGAGAGTCCAAAAGTAGCAGGCTCAAACCCAGAACCTCAACCAATGGCTGATACCAAATGAGGACTGGGCGACTTGGAAGGCGCTGAACAGACTGCGCTCTGGCACCACGAGATGCAGAGCCAACCTTCAGAAATGGGGCTACAAAGTGGAATCCTCGACATGCGAGTGTGGAGAAGAGCAAACTACAGACCACCTGTTGCAATGCAACCTGAGCCCTGCCACATGCACAATGGAGGACCTCCTTGCAGGAACACCAGAAGCACTCCGAGTGGCCAGCTACTGGTCAAAGGACATTTAATCAACTACCAAACTCACACATTTTGTATTATGTCTGTTTGTTTGCTTTGTTCTGTTAGAAATGTAATATAATTGACTGGCTGCCCTGACACGAAATAAATAAATCGAATAAACTACATGACTAACGCCTTGGAGAATGGGGGACGTCACCTACTTAATTTGATCTTCAAAATTACGTAAAACAAAACTTTAGGTATGCGCCTGCGGTATAAAAAAAATGATTCATACAATGGGTTTTATTAAGTTTTGAAAAAAGGAAGTTATGCTGCCTCACCCTGTATTAAGCCTGACCAGCATCACTGACCTCTTCACTCAAGGACTCCCACAAGACACCAGGAGCCAAACCTCTTTTATCTATTCAAAGGAAGAAGTGCGATCTGTTTCAGCCACACAATTTTCCTCCCTATCCTACATGATTCATTCTTTAAAACTAGAGACCAAAATCTTTTCTCACAGGATTGGAAAAGGAGGAATTGTTAGCTTCCATTTTTGTAGTTTTCTTCTGCTCTGGACCAGCTTCACTATTGCTGTTGACAAGGTGGTGCAGTTCCACATATCTCTATGTGCATCTAAGATGTTCTCAACCTTAACAGGCGCATGTTACCCATACGCAGGAGAGAGCAATTTAACTGCGATTAAAACCTAGAACTGAAATAATTCAGTCACCAAACAGAAGCAGCTGTTAATGAAAAGCAGTAGAATCAAGAAAGGACAATCCCCCCATGGGCAAGAGTCTTTTTTTCCACAAAGGATCATTTTCAAAACCAAAAATAATTCATACACACAAAAAAAGCAGGCAAGACTTTAGCTACAGAAAGCTGACTGGCTTCCCACTTTGCAACACAGTAAAACTGTTAAAGCTCTGGAAATTGAAATCAAACTATCTCTGCCTGAAGCATGACAGCACAGTATGGTTACCATTCGAACACAGACAGTAGTTTTCACCAAGGTTTCTGCCCAGAAGCAGATATGCCTCACATGAAAGTAAGGGTCAGTATCATTCACCTAGACAAGAGTGGGAATTGCTGAGGCCGTATGTGCAAATGTCCCCTGCCTTCAAGATCTTCCTTAGACTTCTGGGCTCACAGCAATCCTCATTCTGGTTTTGTTTGTCTTCAGAAATGCCCAAAGATGTATTCCTCTGTGCCGTTATTTAACATGGGGGGTGGGAGGGGGGCTACATTTACCTTTCATGAACTGGCAGCACAAACCAGTGTGAATTAGTGACTGCTTTTGCAGACCCATGTGGCTCCATGGTTCTTTGCAAGGCAGTGCTGTAAGCTGTCTTATGAAGAGAATCCACTGGCCAATGTGGCTTTTAAAACACTGCCAAGAGTCCTGTCTTTACAAGCAGAAGAAAGGCATCTGAAGTACTTCCTGGAAACCATTCACACCTGCAGCAGGATGGAAATGGCTCTTTCCCTTCCAATTTGCAGGAAGTGCTTCCTGCGACAGACAGTAGAATTTGGGCATTTCTTTGTTTACCATTATTTCCTCAGCAAGTTGATCATGATGATGAGCAGAAGAGCCACGAGGTTCAGACAGTAATGACATTAGTGTCCATCCACAGAGGAGCACAGTCTCCTGCTCCCAAAACACAGTTCTCATAATGGGAATCGGAGGATTGTCTGGGAGTCCACTGAAAAGGGAGCAAGGAACAGCGCCCAAGTTCCACTTTGTCACAGCACAAAATACAAGATAATCACCACCATCAGGACAGCAAAGAGAATGATAATTGCACACCACTGTCGCCGATCTGCAAAAGAATAGGTACGGGTTAGGCCTCCATTTTTCAGAAAAGCTAAAGAAGAAATACTTTTCCATTTAGTATCCTCTCTAGCATACTAAGCCCCAGAAACTCAAGACACAATAAGAAAAGTGGTGCTGATACGTTGTCCGGACTCATTGTCTAGTCGTTCCATTTTCCAATGTCAATTACTCTGCATTTGCAAACGCTTGTTCAAAAAGCCACGTCTTGACTTTTTTCCGGAATCTTAAAAGGGAGATGGCCGATCTTATATCTATAGGGAGGGCGTTCCACAGCTGAGGGGCCACCACCGAGAAGGCCCTGTCTCTTGTCTCCACCAAACGTACTTGTGACAAAGGCGGTAACGAGAGCAGAGCCTCCCCAGACGATTTTAAGGTCCTGGGTGGTTCATAAGGGGAGATGCGTTCTGACTTGTTTTATTTTTAAATATATTTTTATTGATTTTCTTAGAATACATCAATACATCAATACCTTCAATACTCTTATATTCTGTCCTCAATTCACTACATCAACTATAAGTGTATACTCTTGTATACTTTTTTTCACCTCTGTGTCCCCCCCCCCCCCCCCCCCCCACTTCTGAGCCACCTCAATTTACATTCTCTTTCCAAAATACCATTTCTTCTTGTGGAGGTAATTTCCCATCTACTTCTTTTAAGCCATTCTCAATAAATTTTCCCCAAACTTCATCAAAGTCGTTTTCCTTCCATACCACTTTCCTGATTCTTAACCTACATGTCAATTTATCATTTATTGCTATTTTCCATAGTTCTTTATACCATTCTTCAATTGATATATTTATTTTACCTTTCCAATTATTCGCTATCAGTAATCTTGCTGCAGTTAACATGTTATCTATTGCATCTTTCTCTGGTTTTTTTTTTTAATTTTTTAACGTTATATAGTGACAACAGTGCAATGCTTGCACTTTTCCCTATCTTCATATCGATATAGCTTATAGCTTCTATTTCTCCAAATACATTCCGCTAAAATTCATTTACATATTTACATAGCCACCACATATGTATATATGTACCCACCTCCTGGCAACCCCTCCAACTATTTTTGTGGCATTCCTATTAATATTTGCAATCTTTAATGGTGTTAAGTACCATTTCCAAACCAATTTATAATAATTTTCTTTAACACGTATCGATAAATTCTTTAAATATCTTTGATCCCATAATTGTACCCAATCCACTTCTTTTATTCTAATCCCTAGGTCTTCTTCCCATATCTTTCTTAATGTTGTGCCCTTTATTTTTTCCCCTTAATATCAATTATTATCTTATACAATTTGCTGGTTTTTCCTTTTAACTTGCGTTCGGACCTGTAAGTCTGTATTCCCTTGACATTTTTGTGTGTATTGCTTGGGATTCTGGGGCAAGTTTCAGGGTTCACACCTAGTGAAGCAAATAAATGCTTTAGGACTTTCTCAGTACTCCCCTCCTGCTTATATGTTGCAAGGGAAGCATTACTAATTTCCTCCTTACTCATAGGCATCTAACAAACTCCCAAGAGTTGGGTGGAATGTAGTTTGAAAGCAATACTTCTTTCCAGCAAGATCCTGACCGCACTCATTCTTCCCTACCCACAAAGGTAACTGAGCTTTTGCTTTTGGTATCCTTGAACAACAAAACACAAGAAAAAGTGTGGGATGGAAATTTGAAGAGTCTCCGCCACTAAAGCAAGGACCTCCACCCCTGCAAAAGCTTCCAGATCACCATGCCATTTCGTTTAGCTGACAGTGCACAATGTCACAACTGGTCCTGAAAATTTGAGAAGTCAGTTGTAACCAAAAGATGAGAAAACCCCAAAGAAACTCTATGCTTGACTCAGTGGAATCCCACAGCCAGGAAAATCCAGCAGAGGATTCTGGGAGAGGTTGCCCAACTGGGGCCTTTCTGAGGTCAACCTCTGTCGGTTCCTGCAATGAAGGAAGATGTAATGTGTTCCTCTTAAGACTCCATGCTACTCACCACTGGTCATGTGGGACACTTTTGCAAGCTTCTTCATAACGTTATCTAGTCGTGACTGAGTGCTGTCCATCTCATGAGCAAAATCATCCAACATGCTGGGACCACAGAAAGGGAGACAAGAATATCAGATTATGCAATGGACTTGGTTTTAAAATTTAAAACTTAATTTTATTTTTAAAAAATATTTTATTATTTTATCATCTATATAAATAAAAATGTAATGTTCGTTTGTGGGATTAACAGAACTCTAAAACCACTGGACGAATTGACACCAAATTTGGACACAAGACACCTAACAACCCAATGTATGTCCTTCACTCATTTTTGATTTTGTCATTTGGGAATTTTAGTTTCTGGGATTTCAAATCAAATCATTTATTTCGGTCATTGACCAACACAGAAAATATTTATTGGGATTTATAGATGACCTACAATCAAAGAGCACTCTGAACCCCACCAACGATGGAATTGAACCAAATTTGGCACACAGTTCTCCCATGAGCAACAGAAAATACTGGAAGGGTTTGGTGGGCAGTGTCCTTTGGTTTTGGAGTTGTAGTTCACCTACATCCAGAGATCACTGTGGACGCAAACAATGATGGATCTGGACCAAACTCTATACGAATACTCAATACGCCCAAATGTGAACATTGGTGGAGTTTGGAGGAAATAGAATCTTGACATTTGGGAATTGTAGTTTCTGGGATTTATAGTTCACCTACAATCACAGAGCATTCTGAAGCCCACCAACGATAGGATTGGGCCAAACCTCCCGCACAGAACCCCCATGTGGGCCACAGCAACGTGTGGCAGGGGACGGCTAGTAGTTCAGTACATTTGTTATACATTGTTTATTTTACAGCAGATTCATATATTTCAATACAACCTACCATTCTTTAACTTTTGGCATCTACTGTTATTTTTCTGCCCCCCTCCCCCCTCCCAAGCAACAGCTTTTACATATCATCTGTCCAAAATGTCAGTTCTTCTTGTGGAGATAACTTTCCTTCTTTCTTTTTAAATCTTTTTTCAATAAATTTTCTCCATACTTCATCAAAATAACTTTGTTTCCATATACCTCTTTTAGCTTTTAATATACATTTCAGCTTATCATTTATTGCCAATTTCTATACTTTTTTTGTCGTGTCAGGAGCAACCGCTCCTGTTGTGAGAGAATTGGCCGTCTGCAAGGACGTTGCTCAGGGGACGCCTGGATGATTTTTGATGTTTTATCATCCTTGTGGGAGGCTTCTCTCATGTCCCCACATGAGGAGCTGGACCTAATAGAGGGAGCTCATCCGCCTCTCCCCAGATTCGAACCTGCGACCTGTCGGTCTTCAGTCCTGCCGGCACAGTGCTTTGACCCACTGAGGGCTCCATATACTTCCTTGTACCACTCCTCTATTTGTATATTTATTTCTCTTTTCCAATTCATTGCTATAAGCAGTCTTGCTGACTTAATTTTAAATTTAACTTGGGAAGGGAAGAATGCCGCTTCACTGGAGGTAACTTTTTGCCACAAAGAAAGGGATTTTCTCATCTTTGACATAAGACTTGGGGTATAAGAGTCTGCCTGGCACAAAGGCTAAATTATTTTAGATACCAGGCATTTAAAAAAATACCGATACCATAATTTCAAATCATCTTCTACTTTCATTTTTTATTTAATTTTATGCTTTGTCTAAAATAATAATAATAATAATAATAATAATAATAATAAACCTGCCATCAGAAGGAGGCAAGGGACGGGCAGATGGCTTCACGCGCGGGAGTGCCAGTGGCTCAGGGGGTTGGCTGCCATTTTGGAGGGGGCGCGGCTTCGCGACCCCCAGAAAATGGCCAAACGACCCCCCGAGGGGTCGCAACCCCCAGGTTGAGAACCGCTGTTCTAGTGGATCGGATCAAAGGTCAATCTAATCTAGAACTTTAGGGGCACCTGCACTGTAGAATTAACAGCCATGGCTCAAGGCAAAACTACAACTCCCTTGATTCCATAGCACTGAGTCATGGTAATCAGTGGTGTAAACTGCATCAATTCTATAATGAAGATGCACTCTCCTGCTAAGCCACAGGTTTCAGGAAAGCCCGCAAACATGACACAACATCAAAAACACATTTAATTTTACAGTTGGGAAGGCTGTGACTAAAACATGTTTGGTACTCACACTGCTTGTTCATCTAGCTCCCCTCCAATGCGCTGGGACATGTTCTTTAACACCCCAATGCTGCCGGAGACCAGCTCCAACTGTTCGTCCTGCTGTTCTATGATTAACTGAGGACCAAAAAAGAGGAATGTGTTCATCATTTGTTTTAATGAGAAAGAACGGATAATGTGGAACAAGTCTTAATGTAATCTTCAATTTTTCTTCTTTATAATTGTGCATGCATAGTCTTGATATCCTCCACCCTTGCCTCAACTAGGTATCCAAATACAACCGGTGCCATTTGCAGTTTCCTACACAAACAACCCTAATTTCCTAAGCACCTAAGGACTATCTGTAAGGGAAACCCAGTTTGTTCACCACACACAGAAGATTCCAAGAGGAATGTCTTCACCTCTATGGCTCAAATTCTCTCTTCAGAAGTTCTGTTCTTCTACTTTAGAGTGGGTGATAGTAAGTTAAAAGAGCACTTTGCCTCCCCCTCTCCCAAAATGTTGGTAAATAGTACTGCCCCATGACCACTACAAAGCATCATCTAGGGCAGGGGTCCTCAAACTTTTTAAACAGAGGGCCAGGTCACAGACCTTCAAACTGCGCCCGTACCTTGGGAAGTCTGATCTGGCCACAGTGGTCCACGCTCTTGTTACATCCCAAATAGATTACTGCAACGCGCTCTACGTGGGGTTGCCTTTGAAGACTGTTCGGAAACTTTAATTAGTCCAATGGGCGGCAGCTAGATTACTCACCGTAGCATCATACAGGGAGCATACCACCCACCTGTTATGTCAGCTCCACTGGCTGCCGATCCAGTTCCGAGCACAATTCAAAGTGCTGGTTTTGACCTACAAAACCCTATACGACTCCAGCCCAGTGTACCTGCCCAGTAGACTCAAATCAAGGAAAAGGTTTATGAGAACTACCACTCCTCTTGACGTTCCCCCTGCAACAGCAAGGGTATCCCTCCGGGCAGCTAGAACAGGAAATCCCAACTGGATGCCTCCCCCCGCCCTCCATGAGGGTCTTCCTCCAGGGGCAAATCAAGAATGGGCAACTTGGAATTCCCTGAACAGACTCAGAACTGGAGTGGGCAGAACAAAAGACAACCTGGCAAAATGGCACTACCTAAAAGAATCCCATACCTTGTGTGACAGTAGAGCAGAACAGACAAATCCACATCTGTATGCTTGCTCACTGTGCCCTGCCTCATGTACAGAGGAAGAATTGTTGCAGGCTACAGACAATGCCGTTGCTATTGCCCGTTTTTGGTCAAAAGATATTTAGCCGCCTATGCTCCTTCTATTCTTATCAGTTTTATACTAATTTATGCAATGCTTTTGATACGAAATAAAATACCATTACATTTTTATGGCAAAACCTGATCTACTAATCCCATTAGTATCAGTCAACAAAACTAACTTCTGTCCACAACTCCACCTTTATATACACTATACACAACATTGCTAATGAATACTGTATAGCGAATCATGAGAAATGTCTTACCTGTTGCTGAACTTGCTGATCCTCAATGAAGTTTGAATTCACAGACTGCATTTCACGATCCAAACGACTATATTTGTCAGCTCCAGAACTCCAGCCATGAGTTCCACTTTCTCCCAGAAGGACCTGTGTATCAGTAAAGAAACGGCAAATAAAAATTAAATGCTGTGACTTAAATATGTTTGTATCACACTTCCAAAATCAGTAAGTACCAAGACAGACCATTTATTCTTGGGAGCATTGGATATACTTACAGCTCCTACATAAGAGGAATCATTCGAGGGATTCTCTGGGGATGTTGGGTCAATGAGTGAGGAAGAGGAGGAAAACATCATTGATGAGTCTAGGGGATGGAAAAGGACTACTTGGGAGCAGGAGTCTGATGAAGAGGAACAAAGGAAGAGGATCCGGGATATACTTGCAGCTCCCACAGATGAGGAGTCATTTATGGGTTTCTCTGGGGTGCTGGGTCAAGCAGTGATGAAGATGGGGATGATACATTGGATTGGACTAGGGTAAAAGAAGTACAAGCTGTTTGTGTGGAACTGACGTCTAGTGATACATTTGTGGGGTTTTCTGGAAGTAAGGACTGGCAATTGGGGAATACAACTGAATCTTGGGGGGATCTAAGCCTTGACAGAAGGTGGAGAAGGTGGAGAGATGGGAGTAGACGTTCACGTGTGGAATTGGGATCAGCTGCAAGGGATAACGATGGGGCGGTGGTCAGCTCATCTTCGGATGATGAGGAGTAAGATAAAAGTAGGTTCAGAAACAATGGGTCTTTGCAGAAGGCAAGGTGTTGGTATACGTTTGTGATTTTGGGTATTGCATGGGACTTGTCGCTGCCTGTTCGTATTGGAATTGGGTCCGGGATCTGCAGGTTGGAGTTCCTGATAATGACTTGGACTGACTTCTCGTGAGTGTGAATTCCCCCTCCTTGACTTCGGACTGACTTGACGACGACGCTGCTTTTGTGGATATTGGAACGACGCTAATTCGGATTGCTGCTGCCTTGACTTCGTACTCAGGCTGACTACGGGTTCCTGCTTTGCGGCTTCACTGCTTTGTTAACTGTTTGTGTACCGTGTCTTTTGTTTTAGCTTCAACACATTTAGTTTAATCCGGGTTTTTTGTCTGGATAATCTGGGTTTTACCTTCTGTTACTCATTTTTTAACCAGGACTGGTTGTGGTTTGAGTTTTGACCAGAGGCACTGCAGTTAAGTGTCTCTGTGTCCTTTTGCTTTTGTTTAATAAACTCTGTTTGAGAACTACTTTAAGGCGTCTGTGATTCTGACATCAAATCCCAGGATGTTCTGAAGAAAATCATGTCAATTAAAGCGATACAAAACTAATACATTTGTGCAGGATGGATAAGACCCTTGGTTTGTTTTGCATCGTGAGCAGAAGAGAACCCATTATACTCCATCCTCCTGAGCTGTCATATTATATAGGAAGGCTCTGGGCCCCGGTTTATCAGGATTTTGGGAAACAAGGACCTCTTGCTGCTGATCCACACAAATGCATTCTTTGCAAGAACAGGGACTATTTTTAGAAAGGCAGAGTTACTATCATTGGGCATTTGCCTTGTCAAGAAATATTATCTTGAGCAAAAGCCCCATTCTTACAATGTTATGGAGAATATGTAAATTAATCCCAATGTCTATATACATTCCAGCCTTGGCAGAATTGTTTATAATCTTCAATATAATAACATGAATCTTGCTGCCTTAGCATATCAGAAACTAGGGCAAGTATGAATAATGCACAACATTTAAATACTAATATCCGGTAAAAATGACGTAACCAAACCCAATACATTTTGCAGACAATTTACAAGGCAATCTAACAATAATACTGACCTGCCTGTTCTTCCTTTCAGCCAGAGCTTGAACAGACGTATTTGACATCTGGTCCTTCATATCCTATTTTGTTAAAAAGAATGCAAACATATAACCACATATTTTAAAATTATTATTCTAAGGTAAGTATAACTAACAGGTATATTGGTGTACAAAAACTAAACTGCTTTATCTCCATGACAGGAAATGACTGAAATCCTGTTGGATGTTTTGCACATTGCCTAAGTTCCTCTATGGAAACAGCTGGACATTATCTTTTGATGCAATCTGTTTTCAGTTCAGTTTGTGGAAGTGAAGTAGTAAATATGATATTAATGCACATGCAGATACAGATATCCATGCATCTGTATAAACACAAAAACATAGTTGTGAATCTGGTGGTGGTGGTGGTGGTTGTTGTTGTTGTTGTTGTTATTATTATTATTATTATTATTATTATTATTATTATCTGCATTTCTATACCGCTTTTCTCACCCCTGGGGGGACTCAAAGCGGTTTACAACATAATAAATGGCAAATTCAATGCCTCACATACATATAAAAAAAATCACATATCTAAATCAATAACATATAACTGTAGGTAAAAACCATTAAAACTATAAAAACATCATAGATATAAGCAGAAACATTATTGCTGCAATTAAAAATATAAACCCCTTCTCTTCTCCCCCCCCCCCAACACTCCCCAACTCTCTCTCAAAGCATTTCAGCCCAATTTTATACCCCCCCTGTCCGTCCCCCCCATCCCAACAGACACAATGTTAACTATGTACAGATTGAATACAAAATGGGGAGGGTAAAAAAAAAAGGTCTGCTTTCAGATTTATGTTGTCATTAAACACAGGTGTTATGTAGCAGAATCAATTGTGTATTATTTACACAATGAAAATTGTGTATTATTTACACAATGACACTCTCAATCTCTGTGTCATAATGGGTAGCCCAACTTTACCATCTCTTTATTTCATATCTTCATCTGCTCACAAAAATTTTGAGAACCCCTCAAAGCCCACATTTAGACTTCACTGGACATTTACTTCATATAAGCAATTATCTTGTATGAACAGATGTATAAAACATATCCACGAATAGTTAATTTGGACAAATAGAAAAATACAACAACCGAAACCCACAAAACAGCAATACTTTTACTAGCAACCAAAAACACACCATCACACAAGTTTTTAAATTTTTATCAGGAAACAATATAAAATCATACAGGAGAAGAAAAATGACAATGTTGAGAGTCACATGCCTACATTTTGTCAAGACAATGATTTCTGTGATTGTCAGTTAAGATACTCTGAAGGGAGAGACAACTCTGCTCTTTTACTTGTTCTGTTGCTAATGGAGTTGACATTTTATTGGCTAGATTTTCTGACTCTTTTGTCTCTCAGTGTCCACATGGCCCAAGGGAGGAGTGACCTTTGTCTGTAATGATATCCTTCCAATCCAGACTATCTTAGCCTACAACAACAAAAACAACATCTTGACAAAATGTAGGCTTTAATATTTGCATATCTGGATATTTTAAATTGTATGCTAATACTTCTATGTTATTCTACTTTGAGTCTCCTTTGGGAGAGATAAAGCAGGGAAGAGGAAGAGGAAGAAGAAGAAGAAGAAGAAGAAGAAGAAGAAGAAGAAGAAGAAGAAGAAGAAGAAGAAGAAACAACTTATGACTCTCACATTGCTGTATTATTTTTATTTCTATGTGATTTTTAACACCTTTGCCTGATGTAGAAATCAGTGGGGCTTTGAAAGCCTGTCTGATATATTGTGTGCATTTTTGGTTGCTTTGAGGAGTACAAGTCTGACAGAAAACTTCAAATCCAAAATATATTTACACAGAGAATGATTTTGTATCAGAGTGGGAATGTATATCAACGGTTTCCAAACGTTTTTGGTCATGGAACCCTTCAGAAGACTCCCCACGGAACCCTAACTGCCCCAAAGCATTGCGAACCCCCAAATCTTTCTTTTTTTTATCTATTCCTATTGCCTGAATATTTTGCCTAATGTAGGTTTAGAAATAAAGAGAGTTAAATATTGTTTTAAAAGAATCAGTACATTGAATTTCAATAAGCTCTTCATATTCTGCCACAGACTTTTAAAAAGATATTTATTTATTTTTTAAGAACCTTATGATTCTTTTGTGGAATCCTAGCATTCTGCGGAACAGCCACTGATGTATATAATTGCTCTATAAGGAATATTTATGAGCCACCTTGTTAAAATTCCAAAAACAAAGAATAGTTAGCTGTGTTCTTTTTAGTAGTGGGTGTGGTGAATGCTAATAAAAAACCCACTATGTATACTAATTCATTCCAAAACCAATACAGAGTCACAAAAACAAACATTATTTTAGTAATTGCTTGGCTCCCAACATTAGTAAACATCTGTTTTAGATAAAACAATTGAAACAGAATAACAATTAACATTCATTAGGCAACCTGAACATTATTGTGTATTTGAAAATGCTAATCTTGACAGTTTTTTTATTAGCAAGTGAAATGGAACGGAATCCAAACTTTGATTTTTCTTGATGAATATAAATGGTATCCTATTACTTTAGTTTTGTTTGAGCAGGCTGCTACTTTAGATGTTTTTTTTAAAAAAAATACATTTTTATTGAATATTTTTTACATAGTAGGTTAAAAGAAGAAAGGGGAAGAGAGGAGGGAGAGAAGGGGTGGAGATAAAAAGTATGGGCAAGATGGGGGAAGAAAGGGATTGTTTGGGGAGGGAAAAGAATAAGGGGAGGATAGAAGAAAAACTTTCGGCTTCCAGTCACCTTCGCGTCTGACTTGAAGGTTTCTTTGAATGATTTTTCCATTGAAAGGTTATTCCTCTTGTAGCATTTTTTTATTAGAATGCTATGTTTAATTGTCGTTAAATGTTTCTCATCCATCTGAGGTTTTCCTGGATTAGATAGTTCTTGACTGGGTGTCAAACTGTTTTTGTTATCTTCATCTTTTGGTTTGCCTTCATTAACTGTGTTAATCTATCCAAATTCATGATATCTATTATCTTGACCAGCCACTGTTCTTGTGTAGGGATCTCCTTAGATCTCCAACATCTCGTGTAGCAAATCCTGGCCGCTGTTGTTAGGTAATGAATAAACCTTTATTTATATCCCGCTACCATCTCCCGCAGGACTCAGTGAGGCTTACAAGAGGCCGAGCCCAAAATACATCAGAAACAAAAAACACAACAACAACAACAATACAACAATAAATAACTCATAGCAAAGCAAAACAATAACAAAAATATCATGACGCATTTAAAAACCTGTGGCAGGGCCAAATGTAATGATTAAAATTTTAAAAAATGTTGGGCATGTCCAGGTGAAATAGGATGGATATTTTAAGGATAAGTGGGTGTGCAGACAATTCTCTCTTGTAAAGTGCATTTGGGACATATTGCTTGGGATTCCTTATTCTGGGAAGGCACACGGGAACATCCATGTTTTCAAGCTCCTTCTAAAGACTGCCAATGTTGGGGCATGCCTGATGTCCTTGGGGAGGGAGTTCCAGAGTCGTGGGGCCACCACCGAGAAGGTCCTGTCCTTCGTTTGCGAATTTAATTTGCGCTTGCGAATTAAATATTTTTTCTTCATTAGGTTCCAATTCAATCTCTGATATTCCTAATAAAAAGAGTTCCGGTTTGAATTCAATCTTTGTTTCTAATATCTTCTCAATTTTCCCGTGTATACTTCTCCAATATGATTTGGCAATTCTGCATGACCACCACATGTGAAAAAAGGAGCCGGTTTGTTCGTCACATTTCCAACGTATTTCACTTGTATTTGTATAACATCTAGCAAGCTTTTGTGGGTTAATGTACCATCTGTACATCATCTTCATCCAGTTTTCTCTCAAATCCACAGCACAAATGTATCTTATCTTTCTGTTCCATTTTTTTCCCCCAATGTTCTAGGTCAGGGGTCCTCAAACTATGGCCTGAGGGCCGGATACGGCCTCCAAGGTCATTTACCTGGCCCTCGCTCAGGATCAACCTAAGTCTGAAATGACTTGAAAGCACACAACAACAGCACCACCACCACCACCAACAATCCTATCTCATCAGCCAAAAGCAGGCCCACACTTCCCATTGAAATAATAAGTATATTTGTTAAAATTGTTCTTCATTTTAATTATTGTATTGTTTTAAGGGTTTTTGCACTACAAATAATATATGTGCAGTGTGCATAGGAATTCATTTTTTTTTTCAAATTATAATTCGGCCCTCCAACAGTTAGAGGGACTGTGACGTGGCCCTCTGTTTAAAAACTTTGAGGACCTCTGTTTTAGGTTAATTGGGTGGCCTATATTTTCGGCCCACTTGATCATGCATTCTTTAATCAATTCTGTCTTATTGAACCACTCTATTAGCTTCTTGAAAATTTTCGTTATCAGTTTATTTTCTGAGGTCAGTATTTTGTTCCAGACAGACTCTCGCTGCTACTTTAGATGTTGAATCAATCAGAAAAGTAATCCACATTTGTAGTTTTTATGAACTAGCTAATGGGGTTGCTGGACTACTGTGACTTATTATCTTTCACAAAACATTCTTATCAAAAATATATTTTAATGTCCTTCTGTTTTCCATAGTAAGACATTCAGATGTACTTTTCAGAAGGTGGGAAAGTGAAATAGAAAAAAATGCTACAGGCTGTTTTGCCAATTCAACTGGGAATTTTAAATGGAAGGAGGGGTTCTTGGACTAAAATTTGGCAGCCTTGAGGCCTCACTACTGTAGGCATACCATACTACAAAAAACAGTGGCAATTCATAGCTTACTCTAGCAAAAAGTACAGTATACAATGCTACAGAGTATATCAACTGTACCTTTCTCCCATAAGTGTTAAAAGCCTTGCTTTCCAATGATTTCACTGCATGTCAAATACCCTTTGCTTCCTTGCTAACCAAACATTGCTGCTCCTCTTATACATCAGACTGGCATTTTGAATCTGCAGGTTACAATCCAGAGCCCAGAACATTTTTTTCTCTTAAACGCTTTCTCTCACACACTTGTAAACTGATTTTGAAGCTTTCCCTGCTTTTACCCTGAAGTACAGAGGAAAATGGACAGTTGTTATTACATAATAATACTGGTAATTAATGCATCAAAACAAATGTTGGATGTATTGAACAGGCTGAATAGCAAACTCTTTTCAGTACCTATATATTTAAGTTCAAGATATTTTAACAGAAAAAAATCTTGACTAAAACCCCACACCATCCTCCAAATACTTGTTGATGTATAGCCTATCCTTCATACTCTCCCTAGAAGTTGGGATGATTAAAAGGGCCCCAAGACTGTCATTTGGTACTTAGCGCATATTTTGTGAAGACTTATTCGAAAAAAAGGTTAATGCTTGCTATGATTTTAAAAAGCAGTAAAGAGGAAGACTGCATGACAGATGGATAGGTTAAGTCAAGGACGCCATGGCCCTGAGTCTGCAAGGACTGCTGCAGAGGTGGTGGGTGACTTGAAGGTCTTATTGGGTTACCGTAAGTTAAAGCTGACGTGACAGCAGTAAACAGCCACAATTCTTCATGGGACATCCAGGAAACTTCTGAGGGAACGTTTTATGACAAATCCAGAGCTGCTACCAACATTAGAACATTCAGCAAGACAATGTAATAATTAAACAACAAATAACACTAAAAAGTAGTAAGGTTAATGACACCACCAACTAACTGCTCATAAATATTCAGACAAATTGCTGGATCCATGCCCAAACTCTCAAGGTTTATTAAAACACAGATTTTGTATTTCTTCAATTCTAAGAGGCACTTTCCCTATATGGTAGGTAAAGGTTTTCCCCTGACATTAAGTCCAGTCGTATCCGACTCTGGGGTGTGGTGCTCATCTCCATTTCTAAGCTGAAGAGCCGGCATTCTCCATAGACACCTCCAAGGTCATGTGGCCAACATGACTGCATGGAGCGCCGTTACCTTCCCACCGGAGCGGTACCTATTGATCTACTCACATTTGCATGTTTTCGAACTGCTAGGTTGGCAGAAGCTGGGGCTGACAGCAGAAGCTCACGCTGCTCCCCGGATTCGAACCTGCGACCTTTCGGTCAACAAGCTCAGCAGCTCAGCGGTTTAACCCACTGCGCCACTGGATCTTAGAATCATATAGGTGCTTTCGTATGATGGTATTGAAATTTATGGCACCTTAGAATCAAAGAAATACGATAATTTCTGTAAGCTATTTTTTCAGACTTATCCTCAGAAAAAATGTGTTTCACAATCATTATTCTTATTTTACTGTAGAGCTTTTGCATTCATACTTGGGAGAATTAGTGGTTGCTTTATCTTCTACAACATAATTTCCCCAAGAGACTCAAATGGCTTACCCTAACCACCTGCCGAGTGCTTGTGATGAAGGCTTTTCTTACACCCAGTTCCGTTGCATCGAGGTTGAACTTCCGAGGATTAGCTTCAACAATGCGTTGATAACAGCCAGTTAAGGAAATTGTCTGCTATACAGATTACCCTAATAAGCAGTAAGAAGGCCTTTTAAAAATAACACTGTCATTCCCTAATTGGTTCTATGATAAAAACATGGAATAGGTTTATTAAACTGCAAAAACTTTGTTTTTGCGGGACATCCTGCAGCACATTTTGCTATAGTTTTTCAGTGAATATGTCGTAGATTCTTAACCAATTCAATATAATTTGTGGCATCCACAAAAATGATGTTTCTGGAGTAGAGCAACTACTTTCAAAGTAAGGACCACACAATGAAACAGAAATTACCAGGAACATAACTTTTTTCAAATTTTGTTACATAGTGTAATTATTGTTAACAATAACAATTCATCAGATCATTTTTAGAATGTGCTTCAAAAGTATATGTAAAATGTCTACAATGCTTTGAAACAGAGGCTGGATGGCCATCTGTCGAGGGAGCTTTAATTGTGCTTTTCCTGAATGCCAGGGGGTTGGACTGGATGTCCTATGTGGTCTCTTCCAACTCTATGATTCTATGAGTGTGGCTATTTTATTTTCTGGGTTGTTTTTTTTTAATATACTTGAAACAGACAACTAATATTAAAAGTACTTGTACTTACTTCAATTTTTTTAAACAATTCTGAGGTTCTCAGCTGCCTTGGTATGCCATGGCTATTTAGTATATTTGCCTTTAATAACACTTTTTAAGGAACTATAGCACATGGAAGAGGAAATACAAATGGACTTGTACAGGATAACTTGAAGCATGAGAAGTAACTTTCTGGTATCAACAACATGTACAACATCAGCTATACTGAAACATATTTATTTATTGGATTAAATGACTGTCACAAAACCACCAGGTTTTCTGGATAAATACTACGTAGGTTCATTTAGTTATTGATCAGAGAACCTTAAGGATATTAATAGTTTCATCTAAGTCCTCAAGATCCCACTCAATGCTCCTTAGATTGTTCCTTAGCTCATTGGTGGTCCAGTCAATTTCTTCTCTTGTAGCTGTAGATGGATCTTGCAGGAGCTCCGTCCATCTCTGGAAGAGCCCCTGGGCAGTATTCACTGCCTTTTGAACTTCCCTGGAAATCAAGGAAAATAAATGAATTAAAGATCATTTAAACGTGACAGAACATCTCATTATCATTACTAAGGATGGCAACTTGCTATCTGTAAACACATTTAATACTATGTGGAAGGACCAAGGCAGAGACATCTCCAGCTCATCCCTTGTTTGGGCATCAGCCAGCACGTCAACAACTTAACTCAAGAAATAGTTTTCTAAGATCTACAGAGACACTTGCTGGAACACCTCAGCAAATGAGAGTCCAAAAGTGGCAGGCTCAAACCCAGAGCCTCAATCAATGGCTGATACCCAATGAGAGACTCCCCCCTGGGCACACAGAAAACTGGGCAACTTGGAAGGCGCTGAACAGACTGCACTCTGGCACCACGAGATGCAGAGCCAACCTTCAGAAATGGGGCTACAAAGTGGAATCCACAACATGCAAGTGTGGAGAAGAGGAAACCACAGACCAGCTGCTGCAATGCAACCTGAGCCCTGCTACATGCACAATGGATGACCTTCTTGCGGCAACACCAGAAGCACTCCAAGTGGCCAGTAGTCAAAGGACATTTAATCAACTACCAAGCTTGCAAATTCTGTGTCTTTTGTATGTTTGTTTGTTTGTTCTGTCAAAAATGTAATACAACTGTTCGGTTGCCCGACATGATAAATAAATAAATAACCATATGCTTATGTGCCTGCACTGAAATATCAACTATTTTAAGCTTGATCTTTCATACCATTTAGTATTGGGTAATTGAAATAAAATAGTAGATGTTGTCTATAGAGGGAATCCTTGTAGAGAGAAATCTATAGAGGGAATCCTTGTAGAGAGAAAATTTTGTTAATTTTGGCCCAGCTCTATAATCTGTTAAGGTCCTTTTGAATTCTGATTCTGTCCTCTGGTGCATTAGCTATCCCTCCTAATTTAGTTTCATCTGCCTATTACTGGGAAAACAAGCTGATTCCTAATCCATCTAAAACGCAGATGTGCTTTTCATCTTAAGAACAAGCCTCTCGAGCTCTGAGGATTATCTGGGAAGGAATCCCACTGGAGCATTCCAGCATACCAAAATACTGGACTGTGCTATGACTTACAAGCACTGCTTGATTATCTAGTGGGTACTAGAAATAATATTGTACAAAAGCCCACAGTGCTCTCTGGGTGTAGGTGAACTACAACTCCCAAACTCACAGTCAATGCCCACCAAACCCTTCTATTGTTTTCTGTTGGTGTTGGGGAGTCCTGTGTGCCAGGTTTAGTTCAATACCATCATTGGTGGAGTTCAGAATGCTCTTTGATTTGAAGTAAACTATAAATCCCAGCAACTACAACTCCCAAATGACAAAATCAATATTTTTTTTGATTGATGGTCACTCCTTGGGTGAGTAGGTGTCTTGTGGCCAAATTTGGCAGCAATTCATATAGTAGTTTTTGAGTTCTGTTAATCCCACAAATGAACATTACATTTTTATTTATCTTCTATATCTATAAAAATGCTCTGTGTATGAGTACCTTAAAAACAAAAGAACCAATGAACGAAATCGCACCAAATTTGGCAACAAAACATCTCACAACACAAGGAGTGACCACCACTCAAAAAATATGATTTTGTCATTTGGGAGTTGTAGTTGCTGGGATTTATAGTTCACCTACAATCAAAGAGCATTCTGAACTCCACTAACAATGGAATTGAACCAAACTTGGCATACAGAACTCCCATGACCAACAGAAAATACTGGAAGGGTATGGTGGGCATTGACCTTGAGTTTGGGAGCTGTAGTTCACCTACATCCAGAGAGCACTGTTGTTGTTGTTGTTCATTCGTTCAGTCATCTCCGACTCTTCGTGACCTCATGGACCAGCCCACGCCAGAGCTCCCTGTCGGCCGTCATCACCCCCAGCTCCTTCAAGGTCAGTCCAGTCACTTCAAGGATGCCATCCATCCATCTTGTCCTTGGTCAGCCCCTCTTCCTTTTGCCTTCCACTTTCCCCAGCATAATTGTCTTCTCTAGGCTTTGCTGTCTCCTCATGATGTGGCCAAAGTACTTCAACTTTGTCTCTAGTATCCTTCCCTCCAGTGAGCAGCTGGGCTTTATTTCCTGGAGGATGGACTGATTGGATCTTCTCGCACTGTGGACTCAAACAATGATGGATCTGGACCAAACTTGGCACAAGCACTCAATATGCCCAAATATGAACACAGATGGTGTTTGGGGGAAATAGACCTTGACATTTGGGATTTGTAGTCACTGGGATTCACAGTTCACCTACAACCAGAGAGCATGCTGAACCTCACCAATGACAGAATTGGGGCAAACTTCCCACACAGAACCCCCATAATTAAGGCCATGTGGTCCAGCTCCCTTCACCAGGACAAGAAAACATAATCAAAGCCCTCCTGACAAAGACCCATCCAGCCATAGATACAGATAGATAGATATGATTCACACACACATTTATTTATTTATTTACGACATTTATATGCCGCCCTTCTCACCCCGAAGGGGACTCAGAGCGGTTTACAAGGTATATATACATACAATATACTATTAACATAGTACAATATCAGTTTTAAAAATATTGCTATATTGCACTATATCAATTATACCGTAATATTATTAGTAATATTACATTTAATGTAAATATATAATTATAATATCATATTATTATTATTAGTAGTAGTATATTGCATTACATTACAATATTATAAATATTATATGTATACACAATATATTATATATTATATTATAACATATTATTAGAATAGCACAGGAGACAAGGTGGAACTGTCCCCTGCCCCCCCCCCTTTCTTCACTCCGGCCCAGAGTGGCAGTTGGTGCTGGGGGGAGGGGTCCCCAACTGATGGCAAATGCAGGAGACAAGATGGTGCTGTCCCCTGGTATCATAGATTTGAAAGGGACCCTTAAAGAAAGACAATGATATCTTGCATGTTCCAGGGTGGGCAAACCAGACACTCTCCACATCAACACTGACAAACTAACAGTAAGAAATACTCCTTACCCACAAGCACAAAGAAATTACATATATTAGAAACCAACACTTTCTCGTTACTTTATTTTCCAGATCACCAGACTGGGCCACAGCAACGCGTGGCAGGCGACAGCTAGTATAGATATAAATACAAATAGATATAGGTATTGACATACACATATACATAGGGGGAAAAACCCCGAACCTTTCCTCTAATGAACTTGTCTAAAAGGAAAACAATGGAACTGTTTGGACCAGGTGGAGTCCACCTCCCTCGCAGCTTCCGCTCAGCCAGAGCCAGGCCTCAGCCCCGGCCTACTCACCCTTTCACCACGAAGAAGGGGTCCTCCATGGACATGGCTTGGAGCCCCGCTTTCCCTCAGAACTGCTCCCTCTCCTCCTCCTCCCTTCAGCTGCCCGACGACCCCTTCCTCCCTTCCCCTCCCGTCCCTTCTCTTCCTTTCTCCCTCAGCTGCTGCTTCCAACCCCCTCGGCCATGAGCGCCCCTTTCACGTGACCCTGGGCGCCGCCTATTGGACCAGAAAGCCTGAAGCATTTCCTTGTCACGTGACAGGGGCGCCGGGGATAGCCCCGCCCTCAAACGGTTGTCATAGCATTGTCGAAGGCTTTCATGGCTGGAATCACTAGGTTCTTGTGGGTTTTTTCGGGCTATATGGCCATGTTCTAGAGGCATTCTCTCCTGACGTTTCGCCTGCATCTATGGCAAGCATCCTCAGAGGTAGTGAGGTCTGTTGGAAATAGGAAAAAGGGTTTATATATCTGTGGAATGACCAAGGTGGGGCAAGGAGCTCTCTGCTGAAGATAGGTATGAATGTTTCAGCTGACCACCTTAGAATCATAGAATCATAGAATCAAAGAATGGAAGAGACCTCATGGGCCATCCAGTCCAACCCCATTCTGTCAAGAAGCAGGAATATTGCATTCAAATCACCCCTGACAGATGGCTATCCAGCCTCTGTTTAAAAGCTTCCAAATAAGCAGCCTCCACCACACTCCGGGGCAGAGAGTTCCACTGCTGAACAGCTCTCACAGTCAGGAAGTTCTTCCTCATGTTCAGATGGAATCTCCTCTCTTGTAGTTTGAAGCCATTGTTTCGCGTCCTAGTCTCCAGGGAAGCAGAAAACAAGCTTGCTCCCTCCTCCCTGTGGCTTCCTCTCACATATTTATACATGGCTATCATATCCCCTCTCAGCCTTCTCTTCTTCAGGCTAAACATGCCCAGCTCCTTAAGCCACTCCTCATAGGGCTTGTTCTCCGGACCTTTTATCATTTTAGTCGCTCTCCTCTGGACACATTCCAGCTTGTCAATATCTCTCTTGAATTGTGGTGCCCAGAACTGGACACAATATTCCAGATATGGTCTAACCAAGGCAGAATGGAGTGATAGTATTACTTCCCTGGACCTAGACACTATGCTCCTATTGATGCAGGCCAAAATCCCATTGGCTTTTTTTGCCGCCACATCACATTGTTGGCTCATGTTTAACTTGTTGTCCATGAGGACTCCAAGATCTTTTTCACACGTACTGCTCTCGAGCCAGGCACTGTCCCCCATTCTGTATCTTTGCATTTCGTTTTTCCTGCCAAAGTGGAGTATCTTGCATTTGTCACTGTTGAACTTCATTTTGTTAGTTTTGGCCCATCTCTCTAATCTGTCAAGATTGTTTTGAATCCTGCTCCTGTCCTCTGGAGTATTGGCTATCCCGCCCAATTTGGTGTCATCTGCAAACTTGATGATCATGCCTTCTAGCCCTTCATCTAAGTCATTAATAAAGATGTTGATGTCCTTTGACCAGTAGCTGGCCACTTGGAGTGCTTCTGGTGTTGCCGAAAGAAGGTCCTCCATTGTGCATGTGGCAGTGCTCAGGTTGCATTGCAGGAAGTGGTCAGTGGTTTGCTCCTCTCCACACGTCTCCACTTGGTAGCCCCATTTCTTAAGATTGGCTCTGCATCTCGTGGTGCGAGAGCGCAGTCTGTTCAGTGCCTTCCAAGTCGCCCAGTTTTCTGTGTGCCCAGGAAGGAGTCTCTCATCTGGTATCAGCCATTGGTTGAGGTGCTGGGTTTGAGCCTGCCACTTTTGGACTCTCGCTTGCTGAGGTGTTCCAGCGAGTGTCTCTGTAGATCTTAGAAAACTATTTCTAGATTTAAGTCGCTGACGTGCTGGCTGATACCCAAACAGGGGATGAGCTGGAGATGTCTCTGCCTTGGTCCTTTCACTATTGGCTGCTACTTCCCGGCGGATGTCAGGTGGTGCAATACCGGCTAAACAGTGTAATTTTTCCAGTGGTGTAGGGTGCAGACACCCCGTGATAATGCGGCATGTCTCATTAAGAGCCACATCCACTGTTCTAGTGTGGTGAGATGTGTTCTACACTGAGCATGCATACTCAGCAGCAGAGTAGCACAGCGCAAGGGCAGATGTCTTCACTGTATCTGGTTGTGATCCCCAGGTTGTGCCAGTCAGCTTTTGTATGATATTGTTTCTAGCACCCACTTTTTGCTTGATGTTCAGGCAGTGCTTCTTGTAGGTCAGAGAACGGTCCAGAGTGACTCCCAGGACCATTCTCTGACCTACAAGAAGCACTGCCTGAATATCAAGTTCCAAGACCCTGTGGAGATAAAAATCTATGGATATTCCAGTCTCATGGATAATTTGATAAGAAAGCTAAATGAAGGAAAACATGTGATGGGGATAGGAAAATCATTAATTTCCAAAAGGGGTGTTGCAAAGCTTAAAGGCAAAACAACTATTCCCTTATCTTTAATTATTGCGTGGTCTGAAGTCCTAAATTTCTTCTCTAGAATTGAGGTCTACTTTTTTTCTCATGTTGTTGTTGTTCATTCGTTCAGTCGCTTCCAACTCTTCATGACCTCATGGACCAGCCCACCCCCAGCTCCTTCAAGGTCGAGCCAGTCACTTCAAGGATCCCATCCATCCAGCTTGCCCCTCTTCCTTTTTCCTGCAATTTTCCTCATTTTTCCTGCCATTTCCTGTCTTCTCATGATGTGGCCAAAATACTTCATCTTTGCCTCTACTATCCATCCCTCCAATGAGCAGTCGGGCATCATTTCCTGGAGTATGGGCTGGTTGGATCTTCTGGTGGTCCAAGGCACTCTCAGAACTTTCCTCCAACACCACAGTTCAAAAGCATCTATCTTCCTTCGCTCAGACTTCCCTATGGTCCAGCTCTCACATCCGTAGGTGACTACGGGGAATACCATGGCTTTGACTATGCAGATCTTCATACCAATGTGATGTCTCTACTCTTCACTATTTTATCGAGGTTGGTCCTCCCAAGAAGTAAGTGTCTTTTGATTTCCTGGCTGCAGTCTGCATCTGCAGTAATCTTTGCACCTAGAAATACAAAGTCTGTCATTGCCTCCACGTTTTCTCCCTCTATTTGCCAGTTATCAATCAGTCCGGCTGCCATAATCCTGTTTTTTTTATGTTTAGCTGCAACCCAGCTTTTGCACTTTCTTCTTTCACCTTGATTAGCAGGCTCCTCAGCTCCTCCTCGCTTTCGGCCATCAAAGTGGTATCATCTGCATATCTAAGGTTTATTTATTTATTTATTTCGCATATTTCTACCCCGCCCTTCTCAACCCCCGAGGGGGGACTCAGGGTGGCTTACAAAAGGCACAATTCGATGCCAATAAAACAGACAATAAGATAAAACATGTATCAACAACAATTATAAAACAATTAAAACAATCCACTTATACATCACAATCAATAAAAAACCAATCTAATGATCAACGTTCACCAAGCTCAGAATCCATAAGTTCATTCCACATTGTCAAATCCTATCAATTCTACTCATCATTGTCCTTTGTCTATCTGCCAGATTACCCAAAGGCCTGGTCCCATATCCATGTTTTTAGTTGCCTTCTAAAAGAGAGGAGGGATGTCGATGACCTAATTTCCCCAGGAAGCCAATTCCACAGGCGAGGGGCCACCACCGAGAAGGCCCTGCTCCTCGTCCCCACCAATCTAACTTGTGATAGAGGTGGGGCCGAGAGCAGGGCCTCCCCAGAAGATCTTAAACTCCGAGGTGGGACGTAGAAGGAGATGTGTTCGGACGGGTACACTGGGTCGGAGCCGTATAGGGTTTTGTAGGTCAGAACCAGCACTTTGAATTGCGCTCGGAACTGGATTGGCAGCCAGTGGAGCTGACATAACAGAGGGGTGATATGTTCCCTGTATGATGCTCCAGTGAGCAATCTGGCCGCCCCCCGCTGGACTAACTGAAGTTTCCGAACAGTCTTCAAAGGCAACCCCACGTAGAGTGCGTTGCAGTAATCTATTCGGGATGTAACAAGAGCGTGGACCAATGTGCCAGATCTGACTTCCCAAGGTACGGGCGCAACTGGCGCACAAGTTTTAATTGTGCAAAAGCTCTCCCGGCCACCGCTGAGACCTGGAGTTCCAGACTCAGCGATGAGTCCAGGATCACTCCCAAGCTGCGAACCTGCTTGTTTCTTCCAGCAATTTCTACCCCAGCCTTGCATTCATCAAGCCCCGCACATCGCATGATGTGTTCTGCATACAAGTTGAATAGGTTGGATAGCACTTACAAATGACTAAATACAGATTGATGTCCTTTCCCATCCAAGGCTCCTGTATTGCTGATCACAGTCAGCCACACTTCCACTACTTTTGTGAGTAAAACCTAGAAATAGCCCCGTATTGCCTCTTCCTGCTCCCCCTCTTTGTCGAGACACCAAGATTGCTGGCTCCTTGTTTGATTTGGCATGGGATCTTCTGTCATCCCAGCCTCCTTTGTTCACTCTTTGCCTGCCCTCTTTGCTTTCATTGTGAACTGGAGTGGCACTCCCAAGGCTTGGCCCAGGGTCCGGTCCCTCAGGTGTTTCATTGTCTCAAAGCCCTTGATTCTTGGCAGCGGAATGTGTTATTAAGGCCCTGCTTTTCAATACAAGAGGTGAGTGGAGCGAGGGGGGAAGAAGGGACACACACCCTCCCTCTCTTCATTTGAAGACAAAAATATAAATTGGCACCACGCAGAATATTTCAAAGGCAGTCTCCCATGGATGAGATTCTGCTCATTATTGTGACATGCTCTCAAGGGAGGCAGAGAATTGTGAAAATGCTCACCAGGTATTCAATCGCCAGAGAAACAGACTCGGCAACCTTTTCTGTCTCCTCTGATTTTATTCTTTAAAAGTTATTTCCATTGCAGAGGGCTTGTTAAAGAAGGACCTTTGTTGTCAGCCTTTTGCAGAGGGGATTCTTTAATTCGCACGGACACTCTGCAGTCCCAAACTGGCTTCCACAATCAAACACGAGCCAGCAAAAGTGCTTGTTAGGATACCATTGTTGCGGTGTTTTCTGCGTTGTGATGACTTCTAGCAGCCTAATCAAGCCCATTGCGCACAGGTTTTTGCTCAGAGCCGCAGGGCAGTGTCTTCTTTTTGCAGGCTTGCTGCAGGCTGTGAAGATTTCAATGGCCTTAGATGGGGGAAAGTCCAAGCACAAAAATGAGCATTTCAAATTGACTACATATTGCTTTTTAATAGTATCTTCCATGTTCTAATTTTAATTTATATAAGATTCAAACAGCCTTAATAATAATAATCATCATCATCTATATAAATAAAAATGTAATGTTCATTTGTGGGATTAACAGAACTCAAAAATCACTGGGAGAATTGACACCAAATTTGGACAGCATACACCTAACAACCTAATGTATGTCCTTCACTCATAAAAACACTGAAAAACACAGCAGAAGGGACTTTAAAAGCCCCAAAAAGCTGAATGACGAAAAGCTAAATGACAATACAGAAAAAAGGGAAGAAAGAGGGAGGGAAGGAGAGAAAAAAAGGGGGGGGGGAAGAAAGAAGGAAAGGGAGAAGGAAGCATGGAAGCAAAGAGAGAAGGAAGGAAGGAAAGAGGTAGCGAAGGAAGAAAGGAGAGAAAGAGGGAGGGAAGGAAAAAAGGGGAAGGACGGAAATTTAGAGAAGGAAGGAAGGAGAGAAGGAAAGAAAAAACAGAAAGAAGGAAGGAAAGAGGGAGCGAAGGAAGGGGGAAGATGTAGAGAAAGAGGGAGGGAAGGAAAAATAAGCAAGAAAAGAGAGAGCAGAAGAGAAAAAAGGGGTAGGAAGGAAAGAGATAGAGAAGGAAGGAAAGACTGGAAGGAAGGAAAGAGGGAGTGAAGGAAGGAGGGAAAGAAGGAGAGAAAGAGGGAAGGTTGGCCACAGCAAAGCGTGGTGGGTATAGCTAGTCTATATAAATAAAAATGTAATGTTTGTTTGTGGTATTAACAGAACTCAAAAACCACTGGATGAATTGACACCAAATTTAGACATGAGACACCTAACAACCCAATGTATGTCCTTCACTCAAAAAACTGATTTTGTCATTTGAGAGTTGCAGTATCTGGGATTTATAGTTCACCTACAATCAAAGAGCATTCTGAACTCCACCAACAATGGAATTTAACCAAACTTGGCACACAGAACTCCCATGACCAACAGAAAATACTGGAAGGGTTTGGTGGGCAGTGTCCTTTGGTTTTGGAGTTGTAGTTCACCTACATCCAGAGATCACTGTAGACTCAAACAATGATGGACCAAATTCTACACGAATACTCAGTATGCCCAAATGTGAACACCGGTGGAGTTTGGGGAAAATAGAATCATGACATTTGGGAGTTGTAGTTGCTGAGATTTATTGTTCACCTACAATCACTTACAGAGCATTCTGAACCCCACCAACCAGGCCCGTAGCCAGGATTTCGATTCAAGTGGGGGGGGGGGGGGGGAGCTGAGTTTGTTTCGGGGGGGGGGGGGGGGCTGAGTCTGAGTGAAAGAGGGTCTACCCTAGCAAACATTTTGTATCGTTACCACAATACCCGCATGCATATGAGATATACTGAGTATAGTGATCAGATCATGATATGAATAAACATAGCAGTTTAAATAATGCACCAGTAAGGCCTTTTCACGAACCACCATGAGAATTTCGGGGGAGGGGGGGGGCTACATGCCTCCCACCAACGATAGAATTGGGCCAAACCTCCCACACAGAACCCGCATGTGGACCACAGCAATGCGTAGCAGGGGACAGCTAGTAATTTATATAAATAAAAATGTAATGTTCGTTTGTGGGATTAACATAACTCAAAAACCACTGGACGAATCGACACCAAATTTGGACACAATACACCTATCAGGCCAACAAGTGACCATCACTCATAAAAACACTGAAAAACACAGCGGAAGAGACTTTAAAAATACATTACAACGCATGCACAAAACCACATATATATACGCAAACACACATATACAAAAATATATACACAGATACACACACACAAAGCACATATACATAGACTGGGCCACAGCAACACGTGACAAGGGAAGGCTAGTAATAATAATAATAATCTTTATTTATACCCCACCACCACCTCCCTGACACGTGGTGGCTAACATGAGTCCAAGCCCAAACAAAATTACAATAGAGCGAAAACATATAAACAAGACAATAACAACAAATAAATACTCAGTTATCTATATAAATAAAAATGTAATGTTCGTTTGTGGGATTAACATAACTCAAAAACCACTGGATGAATTGCTGCCAAATTTGGCAAATGGCCACAAGACATCTACTAACCCAAGGAGTGACCATCAATCAAAAAAATGATTTTTGTCATTTGGGAGTTGTAGTTGCTGGGATTTATAGTTCACCTACGATCAAGGACCATTCTGAACTCCACCAATGTTGGAATCGATCCAAACGTGGCACACAGGACTCCCATGACCAACAGAAAATACTGGAAGGGTTTGGTGGGCATTGACCTTGAGTTTGGGAGTTGTAGTACACCTACATCCAGACAGCACTGTGGAGTCAAACAATGATGGATCTGGACCAAACTTGGCATGAATATTCCATATGCTCAACTAGGAACACAGATGGAGCTTGGAGGAAATAGACCTTGACATTTGGGAGTTGTAGTTACTGGGATTTATAGTTAACCTACAATCAAAGAGCATTCTGAACCCCACAAATGATAGAACTGGGGCAAACTTCCCACACAGAACCCCCATACTTAAGGCCATCCAGTCCAACTCCCTTCATCAGGACAAGAAAACATGATCAAATACTGTTGATCCAAAAGCATAAAGAAATTACATATATTAGAAACCAACACTTTCTCATTACTTTATTTTCCAGATCACCAGACTGGGCCACAGCAACACATGGCAGGGACAGCTAGTATGTTTGTTTTTGAAAATGTAATTCAAGATATAGGAGAATTATACACAGCTGTGTAAAATCCCAGCTCTGAACTGGATTATATGCAGCATTTTCCCGAATGAAGCAGAGAGTGTTTGTGGATTGGGACATCCGTAAGGATACCAAGGTGCTTGTTTATAAAGCTATTGTCCTCCCAACCCTGCTATAAGCCTGCGAAACGTGGACTGTCTACAGATGTCACATGCAACTCCTGGAATGATTCCATCAGCGCTGCCTCCGGAAAATCCTGCAAATCTCTTGGGAAGACAAGCAGGCAAATGCCAGCGTGCTGAAATAAGCAAAGACCACCAGCATCGAAGCAATGGTCCTCCGCCATCAACTCTGCTAGATCTGCCACATTGTCCGGATGCCAGACCACCGTCTCCCAAAGCAGTTGCTCTACTCCGAACTCAAGAACAGAAAATGGAATGTTGGTGGACAGGAAAAGAGATTTAAAGACGGCTCAAAGCCAACCTTAAAACTCTGGTATAGACACTGAGAACTGGGAAGCCCTGGCCCTTGAGCGCTCCAGATGGAGGTCAGCTGTGACCAGCAGTGCTGTGGAGTTTGAAGAGGCACAAATGGAGGGCGAAAGAGAGAAACGTGTCAAGAGAAAGGTGCGTCAAGCCAACCCCAACTGGGACGCCTTCCACCTGGAAACCAATGTCCTCACTGCAGAAGATGCAGATCAAGAATAGGGCTCCACAGTCACCTACGGGCCCACCACCAGAACACAGATCTTGGAAGACTATTCTACTCGGATAATGAGGGATCGCCTACGTCATTTTACACAGCTTTGTAAAATCCCACATTATCGGCTCTGAACTGGATTATACGGCAGTGTGGACTTCGATAACCCAGTTCAAAGCAGATATTATGGATTAAAAAAAGGTAAAGGTTTTCCCCTGACATTAAGTCCAGTCATGTCTGACTCTGGGGTGTGGTGCTCATTTCCATTTCCAAGCCGAAGAGCCAGCGTTGTCCGTAGACACCTCCAAGGTCATGTGGCTGGCATGACTGCATGGAGCGCCGTTATTATGGATTACATGCCTTGATATTCTGGGTTATAGGGCTGTGTGGAAGGGCACTAGATCCAGCCTGATCACTCCAGTTGCATCATTCTAGACAAGTCCCACAGGCCCCTTCTACACCACCATATAATCCAGATTATCAAAGCAGCATTGCATGGAGGAGCTATTTTGGGAACTCCTGGCGAGGCGAGGGATTGTGTATTGTCTGCCCAGGTCTTCCAGATCAAGGGGGGCACAGGCACAGGGAAGGTTAACCAGCCCAGACACAGCCCTCCATCTCTGGCCTTGTCCTGGGGAAACGTGGGCGGCGGCCAAGCACTAAGAGAGAGAAAGCAGCCTCACAGTGAGCAGCCCAGAACAATGAGATAGAAGTCCCGCCTCGCCAGCGCCGTCTGATTCGCCAAGAAGCTGGCCAAGGCTACAGGGCGCTGACCAATCCCTACCCCTCGGCAGCCTCACAGAGACAAGGCTGGGCCAATGGCAGCCTCTGCCTGGGAGAAAACATTGGCACATGGGAGACAGCCCGAGAGGACCACGTGACCCGCTCACTCCGCCTGAGAGTGACGAAGGCATTACATCAGTTTGGGTCTGATCGGGGGAGGGGAAGACAACTAGGACCAAAACATTTGCCTTCTTAAAAGGGCGATGCCACAACACAGACGACTTGATGGGACTCGCAACCAAGAGCTCAGGTGGTTCAGGGGTTGGGGAAAAGTGAAAGGGTAGAATCATAGAGTTGGAAGAGACCTCATGGGCCATCCAGTCCAACCCCCTGCCAAGAAGCAGGAATATTGCATTCAAAGCACCCCTGACAGATGACCATCCAGCCTCTGTTTAAAAGCTTCCAAAGAAGGAGCCTCCACCACACTCCGGGGCAGAGAATTCCACTGCTGAACGGCTCTCACAGTCAGGAAGTTCTTCCTCATGTTCAGAGCATTCTGAACCCCACCAATGATGGAACTGAACCAATCTTGGCACTCAGGATTCCCATGACCATCAGAAAACACTGGCAGGGTTTGGTGGGCATGGATCTTGAGTTTGGGAGTTGTAGTTCATCTATATCTGTGGACTCAGACGATGATGGATCAGAACCAGATTTGGGACAAATACTCAATATGCCCAAATGTGAACACTAGTGGAGTTTGGGGGAAATAGACCTTGGTATTTAGGAGTTGTAGTTGCTGGGATTTATAGTTCACTTACAATCAAAGAGCATTCGGATCTCCACCAATGATGGAACTGAACCAATCTTGGCACACAGGACTCCCATGACTATCAGAAAACACCAGCAGGGTTTGGTGGGCATGGATCTTGAGTTTGGGAGTTGTAGTTCATCTACATCTGTGGACTCAAACAATGATGGATCAGGACCAAATTTGGCACAAATACTCAATATGCCCAAATGTGAACACTAGTGGAGTTTGGGGGAAATAGACCTTTGTATTTGGGAGTTGTAGTTGCTGGGATTTATAGTTCACCTACAATCAAAGAGCATTCTGAACCCCACCAACAATAGAATTGAACCTAACTTTCCACACGTAACCCAGATGACCAAAAGAAAATTGTGTGTTATCTGATGGTCTTTGGCGACCCCTCGGACACCCTCTCGCGACCCCCCTCCCCGGGGTCCCGACCCCCAGGTTGAGAAACACTGCTCTAGATGAAATAGCAATGTAGACAAAGCCATAGTGTAATCAGTTTGGGAGTCCTCTTGGATTCATTGCTTACGCTTGAGGCTCAGGCGTCGGCGGTGTCTGGGAGGGCTTTTGCACAATTGAGACTTGTGCGCCAACTGCAACCGTACCTCGCGAAGGCTGATCTGGCCGAGGTGGTCCATGCCTTGGTCACATCTAGATTTGACTACTGTAATGCGCTCTACGTGGGGCGGCTCTTGAAAACGGCTCAGAAATTCCAACTGGTCCAACGGGCAGCAGCCAGGATGTTAACTGGTGCTCCTTGCAGAGAGAGGTCAACCCTCCTGTTCAAGGAGCTCCACTGGCTGCCGTTTATTTTCCAAGCCCAATTTAAGGTGCAGGTGCCATCCTACCTGTGTCACCGCATCTCCGTTTATGAACCCACGCGCTCACTTCGATCATCCGGAGAGGCCCTGCTCGTGATTCCACCTGCGTCGCAGGCGCGTTTGGTGGGGACGCGGGACAGGGCCTTTTCTGTGGTGGCCCCCCGACTCTGGAACACCCTCTCAAAAGATCTTAGACAGGCCCCTACATTGGCAGTCTTTAGGAAGAACTTGAAGACCTGGCTGTTCCGATGTGCCTTTCCAGAATTGGAAAACTCCAACAACAAGTCCCAGAAGCACTTTATTAGAATTAAGATTACTGCACACTGCACTTACCCTATAATCCTTACATATCACCTGTCACATCAGCACTTTTAACCTTGTACCCATTACTCTGGCCCGGCCCGGTTTTATTGTGTCTTTGTGTATTGTTTTATTGTTTGTTGTTTAATATTGCTTTAATTGTTTTTAATTTGCTTTAGGTTTTGTATTGTTATGTTGTGTTTTGAGGCCTTGGCCTTTGTAAGCCGCATCGAGTCCTTCGGGAGATGCTAGCGGGGTACAAATAAAGGTAATAATAATAATAATAATAATAATAATTCCGTTCTTGAGTTCAGAGTAGAGCAACTGCTTTGGGAGACGGTGGTCAGGCATCCGGACAACGTGGCCGGTCCAGCGGAGTTGATGGCAGAGGACCATTGCTTCAATGCTGGTGGTCTTTGCTTCTTCCAGCACGCTGTTTGTCCACTTTTCTTCCCAAGATATTTGCAGGATTTTCTGGAGGCAGCACTGGTGGAATCGTTCCAGGAGTTGCATGTGACGTCTGTAGACAGTCCACGTTTCGCAGGCATAGAGCAGGGTTGGGAGGACAATAGCTTTATAGACAAGCACCTTGGTATCCCTACGGCTGTCCTGGTCCTCAAACACTCTCTGCTTCATTCGGGAAAATGCTGCACTCGCAGAACTCAGGTGGTGTTGTATTTCGGTGTCAATGCTGACTTTGGTGGAGAGGTGGCTGCCAAGGTAGCGGAAATGGTCAACATTTTCTAATGTTACACCATTAAGTTGTATCTCTGGCATTGGGGAGGGGATGGCTGGTGACTGCTGGAAGTTGACCAAGAGAAAATAGTGTGTTATCTGATGGTCTTTGGCCACTCCTCGGACACCCTCGCGACCCCCCCAGGGGTCCCGACCCCCAGGTTGAGAAACACTGCTCTAGATGAAATAGCAATGCAGATGAAGCTATAGTGCAGTAGTTCTCAACCCCAATAATACCGTGACCCCTTAATACATTTCCTCTATGTTGTGGTGACCCCCAACCATCAAATTATTTTCGTTGCTACTTCACAACTGTAATTTTGCTATTGTTATGAATCATCATGTAAATATCTGACATGCAGGATGTGTTTTCATTGATTGGACCAAATTTGGCACAAATACCCAACATGCCCAAATTTGAATGCTGTTGGGGTTGATGGGGGAGTTGATTTTTGTCATTTGGGAGTTTTATTTGCAGGGATTTATAGTTCACCTACAATCAAAGAGCATTCTGAACTCCACCAACAAACTTGGCACACAGAACTTCCAGGACCAACAGAAAATACGAGAAAATGTTGGTGGGCATTAACCTTGTGTTTGGGAGTTGTAGTTCATCTATATCCAGAGAGCACTGTGGACTCAAACAATGACAGACCTAGACCAAACTTGGCAGGAATACTCAATATGCTGAAATGTGAACACTGGTGGAGTTTGGGGAAACTAGACCTTGACATTTGGAAGTTGTAGTTGCTGGGATTTCTAGTTCACCTACAATCAGAGAGCATTCTGAACCCCAGCAACGATAGAATTGTGCCAAACTTTCCACACAGAACACTCATGAGCAACAGAAAATACTGTTCCACCCAGAACAGATCCACCCAGAGGAAAAGTGTTCCTGCCATACATCAAGTGAACCACTGACCGCATAGGGAAGCTGATGAGGAAACACAACATACAAACAATCTACAAACCCACCAAGAAAATCCAACAAATGCTACGTTCAGCAAAGGACAAGAGGGATCCTCTCACCTCTGCAGGAGTCTACCGTATACCATGCAGCTGTGGACAAGTCTACATAGGGACCACCAAACGCAGTGCCCAGACACGCATCAAGGAACATGAAAGGCACTGCAGACTACTACAACCAGAGAAGTCAGCCATAGCAGGGCACCTGATGAACCAGCCTGGACACAGCATATTATTTGAGAACACAGAAATGCTGGACCACACCAACAACCACCATGTCAGACTACACAGAGAAGCCATTGAAATCCACAAGCATGTGGACAATTTCAACAGAAAGGAAAAGACCATGAAAATGAACAAAATCTGGCTACCAGTATTAAAAAACTCTAAAATTATAACAGTTAAACAACAGAGAGGAAAAAAACAGGCACAGATTAACACCTCCCAGCAACAGATTTTCCCAGGCTCAGGCAGGCCTTCAAATGCTAATGAAGGTGATCAGCTAAACATTCACACCTAACTGCAGCAGGGAAGAGCTCCTTGCCCCACCCCAGCCATTCCACAGATATATAAACCCATTTTTCCTACTTCCAACAGACCTCACAACCTCTGAGGATGCTTGCCATAGATGCAGGTGAAACGTCAGGAGAAATGCCTCTAGAACATGGCTCTATAGCCCGAAAAAACCCACAAGAACCTAGTGATTCCAGCCATGAAAGCCTTCGACAATACAGAAAATACTGTGTTTTCTGATAGTCTTTGGTGACCCCTCTGACACCCCTTTGCGACTCCCTCAGGGGTCCCGACCCCCAGGTTGAGAAACACTGCATAGTGTAATCTGATGCTCCCCTCCCCTGCGAGTCGCTGCCCCTTTAAAAGCGTCGCGGGCCCGCTGGGGCTCCCCCGCCCACATTCGAAAACCTTCCCACTCTCTTCTTTTGATTGGGCGCGGGCGCGGAGAGGGGCGGAGTTTGGATTCCAGGCGAGTTGGCTCTTGATTGGCGGGGAGGCGGAGCGGCGGGGTAAAAAGCGCGCGTTCCAGGCAGCCTGGCTCTAATCGGGAGGAGAAGGATGGGGGACGCGTAGTGCTGTCGGAGGTGGAAGCGGAGGCGAGCGTCCGGGCATGGAGTGCCGGCTGGAGGCGCACCGCATCGTGAGCATCTCGCTGGGCAAGATGTACAACGCGCGGTGCCAGCGCGGCGGAGCCAAGCTGCACAAGAACCTCCTGGTCTCGCTGGTCCTGCGCAGCGCGCGCCAGGCTTTCCTGGAAGGAGGAGGAGGAGGAGGAATAGGAGGAACGGGGCTGCCTCCCTTCCTGGCGCCGGGCTGCCCCTGCTGTTGCTCCCGGCTGCCGGCCCCGCCCTTCTGCCCCAGGAAGCGCAGCGCCGCCCGCGAGGAAGAGGAGGAGGAGGGGGTGGAGGAAGGGGAGGCGCCCTCCAAGAAGCCCCGCCGCGAGGAAGAGGAGCCAGGCAGGGAGCCCGGCAACGTGGCCAGCCTCATCTCCATCTTCGGATCCAGCTTCTCGGGACTCTTGAGCAAGAAGGGAGGAGGAGGAGGAGGGCGAGGGAGGCGAAGGCAGGACGAGGAAGAGCCCCTCCGCAGCCTCAGCCCCTGGAGCACCGCCATCGTCGCCTTTTGACCTCTCTAGGAAGCATTGCAGGGAGTCTGGGACTCTCTCCTCCTGGGACTCTCTCCTCCTGGGACTCTCTCCTCCTGGGACTCTCTCCTCCTGGGACTCCCCCCTTGTTGGGTTGTGGCTTCCTGATGGAGTTGTCTTTGAGACCTTGGGGAGGATCTGTTGTTCCCTGGTGTGTCATGTTTTTGGACTACCCTTAGCCACCTTTGTTCTATAAAGGCGGTTGTTGGGGGAGCCTTTTGTACAGTTGTTCCCTTTCTTGGATCGTTGTGGGTTTTTGTATTATTTTGACGTGTGTGATACAGATTAAACACTTTGGATGTTACTGGATTGGCCTCTTCTTTTTTGTGGAGTTTTCTGCACTGCCAGATAAATACCAAAGGTACGCAGTGGGTTAAAGCGCTGAGCTGCTGAGCTTGTTGACCAAAAGGTCGCAGGTTCAATTCCAGGGAGCGGCATGAGCTTCCGCTGTCAGCCCTAGCTTCTGCCAACCTAGCAGTTCGAAAACATGCAAATGTGAGTAGATCAATAGGTACCGCACCGGCGGGAAGGTAACTGCACTCCATGTAGTCATGCTGGCCGCAAGACCTTGGAGGTGTCTATAGACAACGTTGCCTCTTCGGCTTAGAAATGGAGATGAGCACCACACCCCAGAGTCAGACATGATTGGACTTAATGTCAGGGGACTACCTTTACCTTTTTTAATCCATAATATCTGCTTTGAACTGGGTTATCGAAGTCCACACTGCCATATAATCCAGTTCAGAGCCGATAATGTGGGATTTTACAAAGCTGTGTAAAATGACGTAGGCGATCCCTCATTGTCCGAGTAGGATAGTCTTCCAAGATCTGTGTTCTGGCGGTGGGTCCGTAGGTGACTGTGGAGCCCTATTCTTGATCTGCATCTTCTGCAGTGAGGACATTGGTTTCCAGGTGGAAGGCGGTCCTGGTTGGGTTGGCTTGACGCACCTTTCTCTTGACATGTTTCTCTCTTTCGCCCTCCATTCGTGCCTCTTCAAACTCCACAGCACTGCTGGTCACAGCTGACCTCCATCTGTTCCATGGGAGCCCCCGGTGGTTAAACCACTGAGCTGCTAAACTTGTTGACCAAAAGGTCACAGGTTCAAATCTGGGGAGCGGCGTGAGCTTCCGCTGTCAGCCCCAGCTTCTGGCAACCTAGCAGTTCGAAAACATGCAAATGTAAGTAGATCAATAGGTATCGCTCCGGCGGGAAGGTAACTGCACTCCATGTAGTCATGCTGGCCGCAAGACCTTGGAGGTGTCTATAGACAACGTTGCCTCTTCGGCTTAGAAATGGAGATGAGCACCACACCCCAGAGTCAGACATGACTGGACTTAATGTCAGGGGACTACCTTTACCTTTTACTGTTCCATGGGAGCCCCCGGTGGTTAAACCACTGAGCTGCTAAACTTGTTGACCAAAAGGTCACAGGTTCGAATCTGGGGAGCGGTGTGAGCTTCCGCTGTCAGCCCCAGCTTCTGGCAACTTAGCAGTTCGAAAACATGCAAATGTGAGTAGATCAATAGGTACCGCACCGGCGGGAAGGTAACTGCACTCCATGTAGTCATGCTGGCCGCAAGACCTTGGAGGTGTCTATAGACAACGTTGCCTCTTCGGCTTAGAAATGGAGATGAGCACCACACCCCAGAGTCAGACATGATTGGACTTAATGTCAGGGGACTACCTTTACCTTTTACTGTTCCATGGGAGCCCTCGGTGGTTAAACCACTGAGCTGCTAAACTTGTTGACCAAAAGGTCACAGGTTCGAATCTGGGGAGTGGTGTGAGCTTCCGCTGTCAGCCCCAGCTTCTGGCAACCTAGCAGTTTGAAAACATGCAAATGTGAGTAGATCAATAGGTACCACTCTGGCGGGAAGGTAACTGCACTCCATGCAGGCCACATGAGCTTAGAGGTGACTATGGACAACGCCGACTCTTTGGCTTAGAAACAGAGATTAGCACTACACCCCAGAGTCTGGCAGAGGCGGCCCTAGGTAATTTTCAATGATAAGCAAACAGTATTTTGGCACCCCCCCCCCCCCGGCCAACCAATCATTGATATGGAGCAGGAACGAGAGGGGCTAGGCGAGGCTCAAGGGCCCAGCCCCTTCAGGATGAGGATCGCTCGGCAGTGAGGCAAGGAAGCTGAGGCTCCCCCCAGATTGCTAGGGCTGTTGTGAGCCGAGGGGGTGCTCCTCAAGTGGCGGTTGAGGGGCATTTACAGAGGCGCTTTTGCGCCCCTGGCAAAAAAAGTGTACCGCAACCGCTATCTTTACATAATGGACGGGCAGCTCTAGCACCTCATGTGGGGACATGAGAAGCCTCCCACAAGGATTATAAAACATCAAATCATCTGGGCGTCCCCTGGGCAACATCCTTGCAGACGGCCAATACTCTCACACCAGAAGCGACTTGCAGTTTCTCAGGTCGCTTCTGACATGACAAAAAAAAAAAAATCTCCCCGGTGGGGACTTGGAGCAGCTTACATGAGGCCAGGCCCGAACAACAATTACAGTAAACAAGACCTAACCGAAAATGCAAACAGGGATCCATACTTTGCACTTTAACAACACAACCATTCAATGCTAAGGCTTCCTACTGAAATGGAACTGTAGAGGAGAGTCTACTGAACAAGCCAGTACCTGCCACATACCGGTACTGCCATTTGTTGAGGAGTTATGAAGGTGGAGGCGTGACTTTTCATTCAACCCTCGTATGATTTCACATTCTGTTATCTCTCTGCTCTGAGAGAGTCCCACTGTTGATATGAATGAAAAAGTTTGAGAGAGGTGCCTGTCAAGGGGAAGGAGGGAGAAGTAGATGTAATAACCTTCAGATAGGAATGAGCAGCAAAGCAGTTCAGAGAAAAATTGGGCCATAGGAGAGGAGGAAGCTTGAATGGGACCGAGAGCTTTTGTAATAATATGTAGGTTAACAGTAAAAGGCTGCGTGTGCACTTCCGCTTCTGTTTAGACACGAACTTTCTAGTGGGATGCTTCATCCCTTCTGTGGTGTACTTCATAGTTAAGTCCAGAAAGCAATTTGGAAATGGGGAATTGGAAGCCCAAGAAGTCAATTTTGCACTTGCTGTTTGATGGTTGATTGTTTTAAGTGCAAGCAGTAATGGGACGAAAAATTAGCGGCTGGAGATGTTGGAACAAATGTCAAGCCTCCCTGGTTGGCAGCATTCAAAATGGACACTTAAAAAGCTGTTTGAAGAAAGCAAAGATACAGAATGGGGGACAATGCCTGGCTCGAGAGCAGTACGTGTGAAAAAGGGAGGGAGGGAACGAGGGAGAGGCGGACAATAAGGAGGGGAGCTGCTTTCGCAATGCCTTCATCTCACACTCTTGCAAGAAGGACACCACAGTCTTTGCATAAATTAGTACAAAACTAATAAAAATACAAGGAGCGCAGGCGACGAAATATCTTTCGACCCAAAACGGGCAACAGCAACGGCATTGTCTGTAGCCTCCAACAATTCTTCCTCTGTACGTGAGGCAGGGCGTAGTGGACAAGCATACAGATGCGCAGTTTATTTATTATTCGAACGTATATGCCACCACAAGATCTCGCAGTCCTCGTGGACAACAAGTTAAACATGAGCCAACAATGTGATGTGGCGGCAAAAAAAGCCAATGGGATTTTGGCCTGCATCAATTGGAGCCTAGTGTCTAGATCTAGGGAAGTCATGCTACCCCTCTATTCCACTTTGGTTAGACCACACCTGGAATATTGTGTCCAATTCTGGGCACCACAATTCAAGAGAGATCTTGACAAGCTGGAATGTGTCCAGAGGAGGGCGACTAAAATCATCAGGGGTCTGGAGAACAAGCCCTATGAGGAGTGGCTTAAGGAGCTGGGCATGTTTAGCCTGAAGAAGAGAAAGCTGAGAGGAGATATGATAGCCATGTATAAATATGTGAGAGGAAGCCACAGGGAGGAGGGAGCAAGCTTGTTTTCTGCTTCCCTGGAGACAATGGCTTCAATGGCTTCAAATTACAAGAAAGGAGATTCCATCTGGACATGAGGAAGAACTTCCTGACTCCGTATATGAACCCACGCGCTCCCTCCGTTCATCCGGAGAGGCCCTGCTCACGATTCCACCTGTGTCGCAGGCACGTTTGGTGGGGACGAGGGACAGGGCCTTCTCTGTGGTTGCCCCCTAACTTTGGAACACCCTCCCCAAAGACATTAGACTAGCACCTACGTTGGCAGTCTTTAGGAAGAACTTGAAGACCTGGCTATTCCGATGTGCCTTTCCTGAATAGGATAACCTCCAGCACTACGTCCCAGAAGCACTTTATTAGAGCTTAAGACTCTCTGCACATTGCACTTGCCCAGAATCCCAACATATCACCTCTTACACCCAGCACTTTTTTAACCTGTACCCTTCATTGGCCCGGCCCTGGTTTTATTGCGTAATAGTGTAATGTTTTGTTGTTGTTATTGCTTATGTTTTTAATTTGCTTGCATTGTATTGTTATTGTCTGTTGTTGTTGAGGCCTTGGCCTTTGTAAGCCGCATCGAGTCCTTCGGGAGATGCTAGCGGGGTACAAATAAAGTTTAATAATAATAATAATAATAATAATAATAATAATAACTCTGAGAGCCGTCCAGCAGTGGAACTCTCTGCCCCGGAGTGTGGTGGAGGCTCCTTCTTTAGAAGCTTTTAAACAGAGGCTGGATGGCCATCTGTCAGGGGTGATTTAAATGCAATATTCCTGCTTCTTGGCAGGGGGTTGGACTGGATGGCCCATGAGGTCTCTTCCAACTCTTTGATTCTATGACCCTGGAATTTGCCTCCAGTAATGGAAGGAGCTATTTCGAACGGATCTTCAGCTGGTGCGCAGTACTTCGAGGCAATCTATTTGTGGCTTTCTTTAACTGCAAAACACAACATATTTCTTCAAAAAATCTTTTTTAAATGTCATGATGGAAAGCCAGTCAAACTTTCCACGCCTTTAATTAATCCATATTCATATCCAGCGTGCTAGATCAAGGTTTGCATAATGCTCAGCCTTGGAAACCTATTCGGTGACCTTGTGCAAGTCATATTCTTCCAGCCTTAGAAAAAGGCAAAGGCGAACCCTCTCAAAACAAATCTTGCCACAAAAATCCATAATAGGATCTAATGTGAAGACATCAGGAGGGAGCCACCTGCAGTGTGTACCCATGTGCTCCGCAGGGTTTATTTGGGCCGCCCTATGTGATTGATTTTATTATGTTACTAGCTATCCACTGCCACGTGTTGCTGTGGCCCAGTTTGGTGATCTGGAATATAAAGTAATGAGAAAGTTTTGGTTTTCAATATATGAAATTTGTTTTTGCTTGTGGGTAAACAGTATTTCTTGCTGTTTCTTTGTCAGTGTTGATGTGGAGATTGTCTGGTTTGCCTACTCAACATGCAATATATAGTTGTCCTTCTTTAGGGGTCCCTTTGAAATCTATGATACTATATCTCTCTGTGTGTGAATCATATATATATCTATGGCTGGATGGATCTTTGTCAGGAGGGCTTTGATTACGTTTTCTTGCCCTGGTGGAGGGAGTTGGATTGGATGGTATTTTCTGTTGGTCATGGGGGTTCTGTGCGGGAAGTTTGCCCCAGTTCTGTCGTTGGTGGGGTTGAGAATGCTCTTTGATTGTAAGTGAACTGTGAATCTCAGTAACTACAACTCCCAATAGTCATATACAGGGGCGGCTCAACCCATTACGCAAAATAAGCATTTGCAGTATAGTTGATTTTGCCCAGGGGTACTCTTGAGGCACTCTTGGGGGAAAATAGACCTTGACATATGTGAATTGTTACTGGGATGTATAGTTCGCTTATAATCAAAGAGCATTCTGAACTCCACCAATGATGGAATTGAACCAAATATGGCACACAGGACTCCCATGACGAACAGAAAATATATATCAGTGATTGGGTGGGGTGGGGGGTGGGGGCAAAATACTGTTTGTTTACCATTGAAAATTACCTAGGGCCGCCTCTGGTCATATACAACACAGGCAGATACTCACACTGAGTCACACATGAGAGAGAAAGGTGGATTATTTCACCCTTCTTATACAGCCACCTTCAGATAGGTCATCAGTGAAGGAACACTGGCTGAATCAACCCCTTCGCAATAGATCTCAAGTGGTTATGGCTTAGCTATTACCACAACCCCTTAGGTTTTGCATCATGACAATTCACAGTCATTACCCAGGTGCTATCAATATTCCACATGTTCATCAATCAGTATTTTTATATGACTAGAAATACTGTGCCATTTCTATCTAACACATTCTGGGGTAGTAGTACAGGATAGGAAATTTCTGTAGAGAAAGGTTATCTCAAGGGCATGTGCTCAGTGATCCACTTCAGACATCAATGTGTTAGGACAGCATTTCTCAGCCTGGGGGTCGGGATCCCTGAGGGGGTCGCGAGGGGGGTGTCAAAGGGGTCGCCAAAGACCATCAGAAAACAGTATTTTCTGTTGGTCATGGGGGTTCTGTGCGGGAAGTTTGGCCCAATTCTATTGTTGGTGGGGTTCAAAATGGTCTTTGATTGTAAGTGAACTATAAATCCCAGCAACTACAACTCCCAAATGTCAAGGTCTATTTCCCCCAAACTCCACCAGTGTTCACATTTGGGCATATTGAGTATTTGTGCTAAGTTTGGTCCAGATCCATCATTGTTTTTGTTTACAGTGCTTTCTGGATATAGGTGAACTACAACTCCCAAACTCAAGATCAGTGTCATAGAATCATAGAATCATAGAATCAAAGAGTTGGAAGAGACCTCATGGGCCATCCAGTCCAACCCCCTGCCAAGAAGCAGGAATATTGCATTCAAATCACCCCCGACAAATGGCCATCCAGCCTCTGCTTAAAAGCTTCCAAAGAAGAAGCCTCCACCACACTCCGGGGCAGAGAGTTCCACTGCTGAACGGCTCTCACAGTCAGGAAGTTCTTCCTAATGTTCAGATGGAATCTCCTCTCTCCACCAAACCCTTCGAGTATCTTATGTTAGTCATGTTCTGTGTGCCAAGTCTGGTTCAATTCCATCATTGGTGGAGTTCAGAATGCTCTTTGGTGGTAGGTGAACTATAAATCCCAGCAACAACAACTCCCAAATGACAAAACAATCCACCCCCAACCCCACCAGTATTCAAATTTGGGTGTATCTGGTATTTATGCCAAATTTGGTCCAGTAAATGAAAATACATCGTGCATCTCAGATATTTACATCACAACTCATAACAGTAGCCATACATCAAGGGAACCACTGATCGCATAGGGAAGCTGATGAGGAAACACAACATACAAACCACCTACAGACCCACCAAGAAAATCCAACAAAAGGACAAGAGGGATCCTCTCACCTCTGCAGGAGTCTACCGTATACCATGCAGCTGTGGACAGGTCTACATAGGGACCACCAAACGCAGCATTGCCCAAACATGAATCAATGAACATGAAAGGCACTGCAGAAGCCAGAGAAGTCAGCCATAGCAGAGCACCCGATGAACCAGCCTGGACACAGCATATTATTTGAGAACACAGAAATGCTGGACCACTCCAACAACCACCATGTCAGACTACATAGAGAAGCCATTGAAATCCACAAGCATGTGGACAATTTCAACAGAAAAGAAGAGACTATGAAAATGAACAAAATCTGGCTGCCAGTATTAAAAAACTCTAAAATTACAACAGCAAAACAGCAGAGAGGAAACAACCAGGCACATCTTAACACCTCTCAACAAAACATTTTCCCAGGCTCAGCCAGGCCTTCAAATGCTAATGAAGGTGGTCAGCTGAAACATTCACACCTAGCTCCAGCAGACAAGAGTCCTTTGTCTCACCCTGGTCATTCCACAGATATATAAACCCACTTTCCTATTTCCAACAGACCTCACTACCTCTGAGGATGCTTGCCATAGATGCAGGCGAAACGTCAGGAGAAATGCCTCTAGAACATGGCCATATAGCCCGAAAAAACCCACAAGAACCTAGTAGCCAAATTACAATTATGAAGTAGCAACAAAAATAATGTTATGGTTGGAGGTCACCTCAACATGAGGAACTGTATTAAGGGGTTGCGGCATTAGGAAGGTTGAGAAACACTGTTAGAATGTTTTGTTAATATGTTCTGAAGTAGAGCAGTCCGAACACGTCCAGTATAATGACAACAGTGGGAACCAAGGGACGTTTGGCACACACAAATGGAAGAAAACTGTAAATATATCTCATACAGTTTTTGTGTGCAAGTGTCTGAGGAATAGGGAAGTTGGGGATAAATATAACCATGGGAAAGGTGTTTTTTTCTTTTTCTGTGGAAATGACAGAGTAAGGAAGGATGTCAGAGAAAGCTGGAAACTCCACCCAGTTACTAGCAATAAAAGTCACTTGACCAGAATAGGATGCAGTGGTTATTGCTGTAACTGCCTTTCTGATCAGCGCTCTCTCTGTGTTTGGAAACAGAAGTGGTGAGAGCGCATCAGTTGAAACATGCTATAACCAGAATGCGACACAAGTAAAAGCACAAGTAAAATGAAGAATCCTGGTTGGTAATTCAGTAATTCACAACCTCTGAGGATTTATTTATCGTGTCATCAGCAACCAAACCATTGTATTACATTTCTAACAGAACAAAACAAACAAACAGATAAATAACACAGATTTTGCAAACTTGGTAGTTGATTAAATGTCCTTTGACCAGTATCTGGCCACTTGGAGTGCCTCTGATGTTGCCGCAAGAAGGTCCTCCATTGTGCATGTAGCAGGGCTCAGGTTGCATTGCAGCAGGTGGTCAGTGGTTTGCTCTTCTCCGCACTCACATGTCGTGGATTCCACTTTATAGCCCCATTTCTTGAGGTTGGCTCTGCATCTTGTGGTGCCAGAGGGTAGTCTGTTCAGCGCCTTCCAAGTCGCCCAGTCTTCTGTGTGCCCAGGAGGGAGTCTCTCATCTTGTATCACCCACGGATTGAGGTGCTGGGTTTGAGCCTGCCACTTTTGGACTCTCGCTTGCTGAGGTGTTCCAGCGAGTGTCTCTGTAGATCTAAGAAAACTATTTCTTGATTTAAGTCATTGACGTGCTGGCTGATACCCAAACAAGGGATGAGCTGGAGATGTCACTGCCTTGGTGCTTTCACTATTCGCTGCTACTTCCCGGCGGATGTCAGGTGGTGCAATACCGGCTAAGCAGTGTAATTTCTCCAGTGGTGTAGGGCGATGACACCCCATGATAATGCGGCATGTCTCATTAAGAGCCACATCCAGTGTTTTAGTGTGGTGAGATGTGTTCCACACTGGGCATGCATACTCAGCAGCAGAATAGCACAGCGCAAGGGCAGATGTCTTCACTGTGTCTGGTTGTGATCCCCAGGTTGTGCCAGTCAGCTTTCCTCTGAGGATGCTTGCTACAGATGCAGGTGAAATGTCAGGAGAGAATGCTTCTAGAAGATGGCCATACAGCCCGAAAAACCTACAACAACCCAGTGATTCCGGCCATGAAAGCCTTCGACAATACATTAATTCAGTTTTACTAGCAAACCTGAGGCTAAACCAAGCCATGCCCACTCTAAGCCCCGCCGTGCCGCTTCCCGCACACACACATCCTGCCGCACGCACACACACAACCCCACGCTCCATCACTCCCCCGCCACCGCACACACACACGCAACCCCACGCTCCATCACTCCCCCCACCGCCACACACACACAACCCCACGCTCCATCACCCCCCCCCCCGCCGCCGCACACACACACGCAACCCCACTCCCCCCGCCGCCGCACACACACATGCAGCCCCACGCTCCATCACTCCCCCCGCCGCCACACGCACACACGCAACCCCACGCTCCATCACTCCCCCGCCGCCGCACACACACACGCAACCCCACGCTCCATCACTCCCTCCGCCGCCACACACATGCAACCTCACTCCCCCCGCCGCCGCACACACACACACAACCCCACGCTCCATCACTCCCTCGCCGCCGCACACACACACGCAACCCCACTCCCCCCGCTGCCGCACACACACACGCAACCCCATGCTCCATCACTCCCCCGCCGCCGCACACACACACGCAACCCCACTCCCCCCGCCGCCGCACATACACACACGCAACCCCACTCCCCCCACCGCCGCACACACACACGCAACCCCAGGCTCCATCATTCCCCCTGCCGCCGCACACACACACGCAACTCCACGCTACATCACTCCCCAGCCGCTGCACACATACACACGCAACCCCACGCTCCATCACTCCCTCCGCCGCCACACACATGCAACCCCACTCCCCCCGCCGCTGCACACACACGCAACCCCATGCTCCATCACTCCCCCCGCCGCCGGACACACACATGCAACCCCACGCTCCATTACTCCCTCACCGCTGCACACACACACGCAACCCCACGCTCCATCACTCCCCCTGCCGCCACACACACACACGCAACCCCACTCCCCCCGCCGCCGCACACACACACGCAACCCCAGGCTCCCATTCCCCCCGCCGCCGCACACACACACGCAACCCCACGCTCCATCACTCCCTCTGCCGCTGCACACACACACACGCACGCAACCCCACGCTCCTTCACTCCCCCCGCCGCCGCACACACACACGCAACCCCACGCTCCATCACTCCCTCCGCCGCCACACACATGCAACCCCACTCCCCCCGCCGCCGCACACACACACGCAACCCCACGCTCCATCACTCCCTCGCCGCCGCACACACACACGCAACCCCACGCTCCATCACTCCCCCCGCCGCCGCACACACACACGCAACCCCACTCCCCCCCGCCGCCGCACACACACACGCAACCCCAGGCTCCATCATTCCCCCCGCCTCTGCACACACATAATAGTCCAGATATCTACCTCAACTTTGATAAGTTTTACTATAGGCCACAGCAATGCGTGGCAGGGCACAGCTAGTTTATTTATATTTTTAAAAATATATGATTCACATAGAATCAGTTTTCTCCCTCTATTTTCCAGTTGTCAATCATTCTTGTTGCCATAATCTTGGTTTTTTTTTATGTTTAGCTGCAACCCAGCTTTTCTGCTTTCTTCTTTCACCTCGATTAGAAGGCTCCTCAGCTCCTCCTCGCTTTTGGCCATCAGAGTGGTGTCATCTGCATATCTGAGGTTGTTAATGTTTCTTCCAGCAATTTTCACCTCAGCCTTGCATTTGTCAAGCCCTGCACATCGCATGATGTGTTCTGCATACAAGTTGAATAGGTTGGGCGAGAGTATACAACCCTGCCATACGCCTTTCCCAATCTTGAATCAGTCTGTTGTTCCATGGTGAGTTCTTACTGTTGCTACTTGGTCCTTACACAGATTCCTCAGGAGAGAGACAAGGTGGCTTGGGATGCCCATACCACCAAGAACTTGCCACAATTTATTATGATCCACACAGTCAAAGGCTTTAGAATAGTCAATAAAACAGAAATAGATATTTTTCTGAAACTCCCTGCCTTTCTCCATTATCCAGTGGATATTGGCAATCTGGTTTCTCGTTCCTCTGCCTTTTCTAAACCCAGCTTGTACATCTGGCAACTCTCGCTCCATGTATTGCTGGAGTCTTCCTTGCAGGATCTTGAGCATTACCTTACTGGCACAGATGCAGAACTATTGCATTACATTGAAAGGGATTCTGGCAGATTTGCATGAAGAAAAACACTGGAGGCAGAGACTTATTGCCTATGTGTGATGAAGAAGATAGTGGGCACCTATGGGAAAGCACTACAAGTCTGATGAGAGGAGAATAAATGAAAATGAGCGAGGGAGGAGTGGAAGATATGACCAGCTCCTGATTCCTCTCTTTACTTAATGATGCCTCTCAATACTGCCATCTGATAAGATCCTATGACTCTTGATCTCCACTCGGATCTCCACTCGGAAATGGGACGACTCGGAGCAAGTCATATTCTCTCAGCCTCATAGGAAACCAAAAGCAAGGCCTCGCTGAACAAATGTCAAGAAAATCCCCATAAGTCAGAAACAACTCGAAGGCACACAATAACAGCAAGCCACCATCATTGCTGTTTATTTATTTCATGTCAAAACCATTACATTGTTATAAAGCAATGCTTTTGGGTTGGAAAAATTAGCCATTTACAAGAAACGTTGCTCTGGGGATGCCCGACTGTATTTACTCAGTCTTTGAGGAGGCTCTTTCTGTGTCCCCATCATTGCTGTGAATAATTCAGATGTTTAAAGCAAGGCTTAAGAGAGTCAAGAGAGTCTCCAACCCTGGAGAAGGGAGGCCTTTGTCTTGTATTTTTATACCCGTTTGGAAGAAAATGACCTGAGATGACCGACTTCATCAGCCATGTCATCCTGGGAAAATATAACAGCATCTATTCCTGGCCGCCCTCTCCCTCCCTCCCTTTCTCTCTTGTCTCAGCGGCCTGGAATTTAGTGAGTGTCTGAAAGGGAGAAGGAAACATCCGGGGGCTACATTCCTCCCAGGAGCCCTCCTTAGTCTGTGGAGTAACAGCTGGTTGCCGGCTTTAGGGAAAGTGGAGTCGCAACTGGGGCAAGGGCAGGATAAATCTGAAATTGCTGGCAAAATTCTCTATCCATGCTGCTTTCAGGGAGGAGTAGATCAAAACTACTTGTGTGTCATTGAAATATATCCTCATCATACACTTTGGATGTAGGCATTAATAGCCATGTTAGCAGGAGGTTTGTGGAAGTTATGATCCAAAGGAATAACAGCTTTCCTAGGGCTTGAGCTACCCTGGAGAAGGAGGGTTGCTACTCAGGCTTCTTTTCAATTTACTTACTTACTTAGGCGATCCCTCGTCGTCTGAGTAGGATAGTCCTCCAGGATCAGTGTGCAGTGGGTCCGTAGGTGACTGTGGAGCCCTATTCTTGATCTGCATCTTCTCCCGCAGTGAGGACATTGGTTTCCAGGTGGAAGGCAGTCCCGGTCGGGATAGGCTTGACGCGCCTTCCTCTTGGCACATTTCTCTCTTTCGCCCTTCATTCATGCCTCTGCAGCACTGCTGGTCACAGCTGGCCCTTGAGGGCCAGGGCTTCCCAGTTTTCAGTGTCTACGCCAGAGTTTTTAAGGTTGGCTTTGAGCCCATCTTTAAATCTCTTTTCCTGTCCACCAACATTCTGTTTTCCGTTCTTGAGTTCAGAGTAGAGCAACTGTTTTGGGAGACAGAGGTCGGGCATTCGGACAACGTGGCCAGTCCAGCGGAGTTGATGGACCATCGCTTCAATGCTGGTAGTCTTTGCTGCTTCCAGCATGCTGACATTTGTCTGCTTGTCTTTCCAAGAGATTTGCAGGATTTTCCAAAAGCAACGCTGATGGAATAGTTCCAGGAGTTGCATGTGATGTCTGTAGACAGTCCACGTTTCGCAGGCATATAGCAGGGTTGGGAGGACAATAGCTTTATAATCAAGCACCTTGGTATCCCTAAGGATGTCCCGGTCCTCAAACACTCTCTGCTATATTCGGAAAAATGCTGCACTCGCAGAGCTCAGGCGGTGTTGAATTTCAGTGTCGATGTTGACTTTGGTGGAGAGGTGCCAAGGTAGTGGAAATGATCAACATTTTCTAATGTTACGCCATTAAACTGTATCTCTGGCATTGGAGAGGGATTGGCCAGTAACTGCTGGAAGAGCACTTTGGTTTTCTCGATGTTCAATGACAGGCCGAGGTTCTCGAATGCTTCTGCAAAGGTGTTTAGAGTGGCTTGTAGATCTTCTTCTGAATGCGCACAGATGATGTTGATATCAGCATATTGGAGTTCTATAACAGATGTTGTTGTGACCTTGGTATCAAACAACGAAGACATATTTTTAATGGATAACAGTGTCCCAACTCCCAGACAAACAAAAGAGGGGCTCTCGAATCCCATGAGTTCTATTGTGAACTCATGGGATTCGAGATGATTGTCTCTATGAGCCCTGAATCCACAGGTCTGTTGACTTTGCTCCAGTATCCATTGTGTTTCAAAGCAAGATATTGTCCAAAGTGATGGGATAATAATAATAATAATAATAATAATAATAATAATAATAATAATACCTGGCAAAAGAAGGCTCTCCATGGACAGTTCCTGGGAAAAACTGTCAGGTTTTTTGAAAGGCATGTTATTTGAAAGGCAGTCAAGAACCAATGTTGAGGGAAGTCAATAGCAGTAAACTGCTTAAAGTGCAAAAGACAAAGAGTGAATACTGTAAAAAAAACAATCCAGAGCAGAAAAGAAAACTGGCAAAAGAAGGCTCTCCATGGACAGTTCCTGGGAAAAATTGCGAGCCAAATTGGCAAAGAGAAAACATGGTTGTGACTCACAAATGGAACTCTGAAAAAGAAGACAAAGGAGGGCCTGATTCTGGCAGCCCAAGAACAAGCCATTCGAACCAACGCCATCAAAGTCAGAATTGAAAAGTCGACGACAGATCCCAAATGTAGACTCTGCAAGGAAGCAGATGAAACAATAGTTCACATCCTGAGCTGCTGCAAGAAGATTGCGCAGACAGACTACAAGCAGAGGCATAACACCGTTGCTCAGTTGATTCATTGGAACTTGTGCCACAAATACCATCTGCTTGCGACAAAGAACTGGTGGGATCACAAGCCAGAAAAAGTTACAGAGAATGAACATGCCAAACTCCTCTGGGACTTCTGGATTCGGACAGACAGGGTTTTGGAGCATAATATTCCTGACCTCACAATCGTGTTAAAAAACGAAGTATGGATCATTGTGACAGCAGGATTGCAGAGAAACAACTGGAAAAGCTGACACAATATGAGGATTTAAAGATCAAACTGCAAAGACTCTGGCACAAACCAGTAAAGGTGGTCCCAATGGTGATCGGCACACTGGGTGCAGTGCCTAAAGACCTTGGCCTGCACTTAAACACAATCGGCGCTGACAAAATTACGATTTGCCAGCTGCAGAAGGCCACCTTACTGGGATCTGCTCGCATTATTCGCCGATACATCACACAGTACTTGGGAAGTGTCCGATGTGTGATCCAATTCAACAGCCAGCAGAGTGTCTGCTGTGGACTCATCTTGTTGTGTTTCAAATAACAACAACAACAACAACAACAACAACAACAGCTCCTCAAAGCTGAGCCTTTGAGCATAGATCTCCGCAGAGAAAAAAACTTCCCTCCACCACCACTACTGTATTCTAAAAACCCATACAGTTATATCAAGTGTGGCCCAAGCTTGCTGGTTGACCTACATTGCCAGCTGCACATAATAATTACCATCATAAGGTTTTTCTTCAACACACACACATGGGTCCTGCTACAACTTACTGTAACATACAAATTATATAAATGGCTTAGGGCCCTTCCACACAGCCATCTAACCCAGAATATCAAGGCCGAAAATCCCACAATATCTGCTTTGAATTGGGTTAACTGAGTTCACACTGCTATATATCTCAGTTCAGATAATGTGGGATTTTATTCAGCTGTGTAGAAGGGGGCATAGATGGTCAGGGATTATGAGAACTGCCGTCTCTGATGTTTGGTGTTAAATGCAGGGACAATAAGGCCTGAGTGGCCTTATTGTCAGGGCATGGAAAATTCAGATCAGTACAGTGTTTTCCGTATTTTGCAGTCTTAGCTCTATCACCTTGGATAAGAAATAGTCTCCATTACTTCAGAGAATGGTAATGGGAAACAGACTTCTTAGGCTGAACGTATCAAAACAGTTCCACTGGAATTTTGTAATTTCAATTTTCTCCTCTAGCTCTCCAGCTGTTGTTCATTTGCAAGTTGCTAACAGCGTGGTTTGGAAGTAAAAGGAGCAAAAACAGCAAAGGCTGCGTGCAACCTTGTACCCACTTACCAATGGGGCTGCCTTGTATATGGGTTGTTGCAGGTTTTTCGGGCTATATGACCTTGTTCTAGAAGCATTCTCTCCTGACATTTTGCCTCCATCTATGGCAAGCATCCTCAGAGGTTGTGAGGTCACAACCTCTGAGGATGCTTGCCATAGATGCAGGCGAAACATCTGTGGGCGCAGGAGAGAATGCTTCTAGAACAGGGGTCCTCAAACTAAGGCCCGGGGGGCAGATATGGCCCTCCAAGGTCATTTACCTGGCCCTCACTCAGGATCAACCTAAGATGCAAATGACTTGAAAACACACAACAACAACAACAACAGCAATAATAGAATAAGAGAATGAAAGAGTTGAAAGAGACCTCATGGGCCATCCAGTCCAACCCCCTGCCAAGAAGCAGGAATATTGCATTCAAATCACCCCTGACAGATGACCATCCAGCCTCTGTTTAAAAGCTTCCAAAGAAGGAGCCTCCACCACACTCCAGGGCAGAGAGTTCCACTGCTGAACGGCTCTCACAGTCAAGAAGTTCTTCCTCATGTTCAGATGGAATCTCCTTTCTTGTAGTTTGAAGCCATTGTTCCTTGCCCTAATCTCCATGGAAGCAGTAAACAAGCTTGCTCCCTCCTCCCTGTGGCTTCCTCTCACATATTTATACATGGCTATCATACCTCCTCTCATCCTTCTCTTCTTCAGGCTAAACAGCTCCTTAAGCCGCTCCTCATAGGGCTTGTTCTCCAGACCCTTGGTCATTTTAGTCGCCCTCCTCTGGACACATTCCAGCTTGTCAATATCCTATCTCATCAGCCAAAAGCAGGTCTACAATTCCCATTGAAAAACTAATAAGTTTATATTTGTTAAAACTGTTCTTCATTTTAATTGTTGTATTATTTTAAAGTGTTTTTTTGCACTAGAAATAAGATATGTGCAGTGTGCATAGGAATTCATTCATTTTTTTTCTTCAAATTATAATCCGGCCCTCCAACAGTTTGATGGACTGTGACCTGGCCCTCTGTTTAAAAAGTTTGAGGACCCCTGTTCTAGAACATGGCCATATAGCCCGAAAAACCTACAACAACCCAGTGAATCCAGCCATGAAAGCCTTTGACAATACAGCCTTGTATATGATCGCACTGTAAAAGACCCAGCTGGGAAGCAGACTGAAAATGTGTATTATTAATGCAAAAGGAAAGCCATGCCATTGCATTGAATGTAGAAGTAATTCCATGACAAGATAGAACAGTGCTTCCCAATCTTCCTAATGCTGCGACCCCTTAATACAGTTCTTCATGTTGTGGTGACCCCCAAACATAAAATGATTTTCATTGTGACTTCATAACTGTCATTTAACTCCTGTTATGAATTGTCATGTAAATATCTGATACGCAGGATGTATTTTCATTCACTGGACCAAATTTGGCACAATTTTGCCAAATTTGGGGGGGGGGGGGGGTGTTGAGGGATTGATTTTGCCATTTCGGAGTTGTAGTTGCTGGGATTTATAGTTCACCTAAAATCAAAGCGCATTCTGAACTCCACCAGCAATGTAGTTGAACCAAACTTGGCACACAGAACACCTGTGACCAATAGAAAATCCTAAAAGGGTTTGGTGGGACATGGACCTTGGGTTTGGGAGTTGTAATTCACCAACATCCAGAGAGCACTGTGGACTCAAGGAATGATGGAATACACAATATGCCCAAATGTGGACACTGGTAGAGTTTGGGGGAAATAGACCTTGACATTTGGGAATTGTAGTTGCTGGGATTTATAGTTCACCTACAATCAAAGAGCATTCTGAACTCCACCAGTGATGGAATTGAACCAAACTTGGCACACAGAACACCCATGACCGACCGAAAATACTGGAAGGGTTTGGTGGGCATTGACCTTGAGTTTTGGAGTTGTAGTTCACCTCCATCCAGAGAGCATTGTGGCCTCAAACAATGATGGATCTGGACCTAACTTGGCACCAATACTCAATATGCCTAACTGTGAACACTGGTGGAGTTTGGAGGAAACAGACAATGACATTTGGGAGTTATAGTTGTTGGGATGTATAGTTAACCTACAATCAAAGGGCTATCTGAACCCCACCAATGATAGAATTATACCAACATTGGCACACAGAGCTTCCATGAACAACAGAAAAGACTGATGGCCTTTAGCAACCCCTCTGACATCCCCTCACGATCCCTCCAGGGGTCCCGACCCCCAGGTTGAGAAACACTGAGATAGAAGGAAAAATCTATTTCCAAGATACAGTTTGAGAATGGAATGCATATAGGAGGAAAATTGGGGTGGAACCACCCTCCTGAATTGGCTAGCAACTGTCCGTCTGCATTCTGGGATTTCTTTCTCGTCTCTGGCTCTCTTTTTATTTGAACCAGATGGAATACATTCCCCGCCTCCCTGTATTCAGTGGTGTTATGTGTGTGTGTGTGTTTTATATATTTGGAGCACAGCACGTTTGGGAATGACTCCTCCTTTCTTCTTGGTGTGTGTGCCAGATTTCAGCTTGAAAACAGCTGTGGCCAGGATTGGGAAAAGGAAGAGCCTTGTGTAGAAATGAGTTGTTTCAGCACTATCACCTTTGCTAAAGCCTTTGGCTGTAGACTTGGGAGTCATTTTTCACAATAGCTAAGACAGTGAAATAGCTGAGACATTGCCATGCAAAAGGTATAATCACAATTGTATTGCCTGGATGGGTTGTTTTTAAGGATCTAGAATATTGTGTCCAATTCTGGGCACCACAATTCAAGAGAGATATTGACAAGCTGGAATGTGTCCAGAGGAGGGCGACTAAAATGATCAAGGGTCTGGAGAACAAGCCCTATGAGGAGCGGCTTAGGGAACTGGGCATGTTTAGCCTGAAGAAGAGAAGGCTGAGAGGAGATATGATAGCCATGTATAAATATGTGAAAGGAAGCCACAGGGAGGAGGGAGCAAGCTTGTTTTTTGCTTCCTTGGAGACTAGGACGCGGAACAATGGCTTCAAACTACAAGAGAGGAGATTCCATCTGAACATTAGGAAGAACTTCCTGACTGTGAGAGCCGTTCAGCAGTGGAACTCTCTGCCCCGGAGTGTGGTGGAGGCTCCTTCTTTGGAAGCTTTTAAGCAGAGGCTGGATGGCCATTTGTCGGGGGTGATTTGAATGCAATATTCCTGCTTCTTGGCAGGGGGTTGGACTGGATGGCCCATGAGGTCTCTTCCAACTCTTTGATTCTATGATTCTATGATTCTATGATTCTATGAGTGTGTGACTCATTTTTGGCTAAATGGATTCGTATCAGAACTTCCTCACAGTAAATGCCGGTCAACCATGAAGCAAACTCCCTTGGAAAGTGATAGACCCTCCTTCATTGGAGTTTTTTAAAAACAGAGTTTGGATACCCATTTCTACAGCCATGAGGATGTTTGGAACTGAAGGTTAGACTATCTGGCCCTTTGGATCCTTCTCAGTTCTGTGATCTTACATCATCGTCATCATCATCATCATCATCATCATCATCATCATCATCATCATCATGGCAAGCATCCTCAGAGGTAGTGAGGTCTGTTGGAGTTAGGAAAATGGGTTTATATATCTGTGGAATGACTGGGGTGGGGCAAAGAGCGCTTCTCTGCTAGAGCTAGGTGTGAATGTTTCAACTGACCACCTTCATTAGCATTTGAAGGCCTGGCTGAGCCTGGGGGAATCGTTTGTTGGTAGCCTAAACTCTAAAATTACAACAGCAAAACAGCAGAGAGGAAACAACCAGGCACATCTTAACACCTCTCAACAAAAGATTCCCCCAGGCTCAGCCAGGCCTTCAAATGCTAATGAAGGTGGTCAGTTGAAACATTCACACCTAGCTCCAGCAGAGAAGAGCTCTTTGCCCCACCCCAGTCATTCCACAGATATATAAACCCATTGTCCTAATTCCAACAGACCTCACACCTCTGAGGATGCTTGCCATAGATGCAGGCGAAACGTCAGGAGAAATGCCTCTAGAACATGGCTCTATAACCCGAAAAAACCCACAAGAACCTAGTGATTCCAGCCATGAAAGCCGTCGACAATAATAATAATAATAATAATAATAATAATAATAATAATTTTTATTTAATACCCCGCCACCATCTCCTCAATGGGGACTCGGGGTGGCTTACATGAGGCCAAGCCCAACAGAATATTACAATAAAGTAAAACCAAAACACAATAAGAACACAGTAAGACTTCTAAAAAAGCCTTCCCTTGACTCCACAGTGCTGAATAACTACAGACCTATCTCCCACAGACCTATCTCCAACCTCCCTATTTTGGGCAAGGTGCTGGAGCGGGTGGTCGCCTCTCAGCTCCAGGGATTTCTGGATGACATCAACTACCTGGATCAGTCACAGTCTGGTTTCAGACCCGGTCATGGCACCAAGATGGCTTTGGTTGCCTTGGTGGATGACCTCCACAGAGAACTGGACAGGGGGAGTGTGACCATGTTAGTTCTCCTGGACATCTCAGCAGCTTTCGATACCATCGATCATGGTATACTTCTGGGACGACTCTCCGGGATGGGTCTCGGGGGCACGGTTCTGTCATGGCTCCAGTCCTTCCTGGAGGGTTGTTCCCAGTTGGTGAAGCTGGGAGACGCCTGCTTGGACCCCTGGCATTTGACCTGTGGGGTCCCGCAAGGCTCCATTCTGTCTTCCATGCTTTTTAACATCTACATGAAACCGCTGGGTGAGGTCATCCGGAGTTTTGGAGTTGGTTGCCATCTCTACGCAGATAACACGTAACTCCACTACTCTTTTCCATCTAACTCCAAGGAAGCCCCTCAGGTGCTGGGCGAGTGTCTGACCACTGTGGCTGTCTGGATGAGGAAGAACAAGCTGAAGATCAATCCCAACAAGACTGAGGTCCTCCTGGTCAATCGTAAACTGGATCGGGGTATAGGGTGGCAACCGGTGCTGGATGGGGTTACACTCTCCCTGAAATCACAGGTTCGCAGTTTGGGTGTCCTCCTGGATTCATCACTGTCGTTTGAAGCTCAGGCGTCAGCGGTGGCCGGGAGGGCCTTCGCACAATTAAGACTTGTGTGCCAACTGCTACCGTACCTCATGAAGGCAGATCTGGCCAGGGTGGTCCACACCTTAGTCACTTCCAGATTGGACTACTGTAATGCATTCTACGTGGGGCTGCCCTTGAAAACGGCCCGGAAATTCCATTTGGTCCAACAGGCGGGGCCAAGTTGTTAACTGGTGCTCCTTACAGAGAGAGATCAACCCTCCTGTTTAAGGAGCTCCACTGGCTGCCATTCATTTTCCGGTCCCAGTTCAAGGTGCAGGTGCTTACCTACAAAGCCCTAAATGGTTTGGGACCCTCCTACCTACGTGACCGCATCTCTGAGTACGAACCGACACGATCCTTTGTTCATCTGGAGAGGCCCTGCTCACGGTCCCACCTGCATCGCAGGCGCGATTGGTGGGGACGAGGGATAGGGCTTTCTCGGTGGTGGCCCTACTTTCCTGTGAATCCCACACAAGGCTGACACTTTCAATACCAGAGATGTTCGGAGTGGGAGCCGCCCTAAGAGATAAATTATCTCTTGGGAGCATTGCCACTCCACCCCCCCCCCCGTCTCCCAGTCCACATCTGATTTTGCAGAATGAAGTCTGAAATCCTTTTAAATCCTTACTTTTACTCTCGAGGTGCAACGAACCAACCTGGAATTCTATGCATGTGGATTTTAAAAAGCCTCCCACCTTTTGTCTTTACCCTTCTCCTTCCCTGGAACAGAAACAGCCCAGACGGTGTTCAATCCACATGTTGACCTTGTCAGCTGTTGCTGGCAATGAAGCTTTCCACCCTTGAGTAATGCTAGTGAGAGAGCAGCCTCGTACACTCCCTTCCCATCTCTCAAAGTGACCTCTGATGCCAAAGAGAATAGCAGCAACATACCCGTATTTCTTTTTTCAGTAGAACTGATGGGAGTTTCCCATAGGGAAGGTTATCTTGGCTGTGTCACAAGCATTACAAACTCACCCCCACCTCCTCGTGCATCTGTATACAGCGCCATGCTGGGGCTGAGTGAAGTTTCAGCTCTCTTGCCAACATTTATTAATGCAGCCTTTTTAAAAAGCCATCTGCTCTTTCCATCCTGTGCTCCATTTTAGGGAATGCATGAAGCTTGGGAAGGGGGATTTTTCTGCTCTTCCACACTCTCTCTTTCTGCCAACAGTGTCTGACTTTATTTGTCATCTTGGGTTTTGGAGAGCATTTGTCTTGTGCCTAAGGGCAGGTTTGGACATGTCTAATGCAGAGGAAGACTAGCAGGGGAGGGAGAACAATGGAACCTTTTACGGCAGCTCCAGAAGGCTGTTGGTAAAGGAGTATGCATGTTGTTGTTGTTGTTCATTCGTTCAGTCGTCTCCAACTCTTCGTGACTTCATGGACCAGCCCACGCCAGAGCTCCCTGTCAGCCGTCACCACCCCCAGCTCCTTCAAGGTCAATCCAGTCACTTCAGGGATGCCATCCATCCATCTTGTCCTTGGTCGGCCCCTCTTCCTTTTGCCTTCCAGCATAATTGTCTTCTCTAGGCTTTGCTGTCTCCTCATGATGTGGCCAAAGTACTTCAACTTTGTCTCTAGTATCCTTCCCTCCAGTGAGCAGCCGGGCTTTATTTCCTGGAGGATGGACTGGTTGGATCTTCTCGCAGTCCAAGGCACTCTCAGCACTTTCATCCAGCACCACAGCTCAAAAGCATCGATCTTCCTTCGCTCAGCCTTCCCTAAGGTCCAGCTCTCACATCCGTAGGTGACTACACGGAATACCATGGCTTTGACTAGGCGGATCTTTGTTGCCAGTCTGATGTCTCTACTCTTTACTATTTTATCGAGACTGGACATTGCTCTTCTCCCAAGAAGTAAGCGTCTTCTGATTTCCTGGCCACAGTCTGCATCTGCAGTAATCTTTGAGCCTAGAAATACAAAGTCTGTCACGGCCTCCACGTTTTCTCCCTCTATTTCCCAGTTGTCAATCATTCTTGTTGTCATAATCTTGGTTTTTTTGATGTTTAGCTGCAACCCAGCTTTTGCGCTTTCTTCATTCACCTTGATTAGAAGGCTCCTCAGCTCCTCCTCGCTTTCGGCCATCAGAGTGGTGTCATCTGCATATCTGAGGAGTAGGCATAATATGTGAGAATGATCTAAGGCAGTGGGTCTCAACCTGGAGGTCGTGGCCCCCAGGGGGGTCATTAGGCCATTTTCGGGGGTCGCGAAGCTTCCTTGGTTGGCCCCGTCCCCTCCAAAATGGCTGCCGTGTGGGCAGCCTTTCCGCCCGGCCCACACACCTTTCCGAATTCGGAGGGGCGCCTGGGCCTGGCGGAGGGCTGCCCGCAAGGCCTCGCCATGCGGGCAGCCTTTCCGCCCGGCCCATGTGCCTTTCCGAACTTGGAGGGGCGCCTGGGCCAGGCAGAAAGGCTGCCCGGATTGCCGAGCTCGGTCCAGATACATTGGTGTTTGGGTTCACAGTGCTCTCTGCATGGAGGTCAACTACAACTTCAAATCAAGGTAAATTTCCCCTAAAGACCTTCGGTATTTTTTGCTGGCCATGGGGTTCTGTGTGCCAAGTTAAGTCCAATACCGTGTTTGGTGGAGCTTTACAAATTGCAGGAGGAACTGTAACTCCTACATGTCTGAACATATTTTCTCCAAACTTCTCCAGTATTTTCTATTGATAATGGGAGTTCTGTATGCCAAGTTTGGTTCAATTCCATTGTTGTATTGTCAAAGGCTTTCATGGCTGGAATCACTAGGTTCTTGTGGGTTTTTTTGGGCTATAGGGCCATGTTCTAGAGGCATTTCTCCTGACGTTTCGCCTGCATCTATGGCAAGCATCCTCAGAGGATGCTTGCCATAGATGCAGGTGAAACGTCAGGAGAAATGCCTCTAGAACATGGCCCTTTTGCCTGCATCTATGGCAAGCATCCTCAGAGGATGCTTGCCATAGATGCAGGCGAAACGTCAGGAGAAATGCCTCTAGAACATGGCCCTATAGCCCGAAAAAACCCCACAAGAACCTAATTCCATTGTTGTTGGAGTTCAGAATGCTCTTTGATGGCAGGGGAACTATACATCCCCCTAACTGCAACTCTCAAATGTCAATATCTGTTTCCCTCAAATTCCACCAGTGTTCAAATTTGGGCATATTGAGTATTTGTGCCAAGTTGGGTTCAAATGCACAGTCGTTCACAGTGCTCTCCATTTGTAGGTGAACTACATCTCCTGTAAATCATTGTCAATTCCTCCCAGCCCCCTCCAGTATTTTCTGTTGATCTGTGTGCCAAGTTTTATCCAGGTCTATAATTTGTAGGGGTCTCAGTGGTTTGGGGAAGTCAGAGCTGAATTGGTTGAAGGTACTGCAAATCCCATCATCCATACTCCCCGAGCATATTGTTTTTGTAATCAATCACTATGCTTTAATTATGTTCAATTTCTAACAATGAAAATACATCATGCATATCACATGTTTCCATTATGATTCATAAGAGTAGCAAAATTACCATTATGAAATAGCAACGAAAATATGTTTGGGGGTCACCACAACATAAGGAACTTTATTTAGGGGTCATGGCATTAGAAAGGTTGAGAACCACTGATCTAAGGGTAAGATGCTGTAGTCTAGAGAGTCCCTGGTTCAGGTTTGACTTAAGTCATGAGCCTCCAAGTGAAAGGACAAACAAGGCATAAGTGTAGTGGTTAGCTAGGACCCCGGATAAAAGGATCTGTGCCTGGTGAGCGTGTGCTAAACCAAAAGGGAGAGGGCAGAAAAACAACTCACCAGGTTGAAGACAAGCCTCAGAGGTTTAATACAAGGGATATAAGTACAAGCAAGATGCTTCAAATGTACAAGCATAAAATACAGAGGAAAGCAAGACATCTTATACAGTTTGACAGCCATTCAAACTTCCTGCTTCCTCTTCTAGTTGGCTGAAAAAGATGCCAGTCAGGATCTGTGCCCCTATTGGCTGGGGCTCTGCTGATGTCGCCACCTTCAGGCAGAGATTCCCTTGGCAGGCAAGTGACAGGCAAGTAGCATCACTCATAGATTGCTTAGCAATTAATGAATAATTTGCACATGAAATAGTAACAACAATGAGAGAGACATTGTGTCCAATTCTGGGCACCACAATTGAAGAGAGATATTGACAAGCTGGAATGTGTCCAGAGGAGGGCGACTAAAATGACCTAGCGTCTGGAGAACAAGCCCTATGAGGAGTGGCTTAAAGAGCTGGGCATGTTTAGCCTGAAGAAGAGAAGGCTGAGAGGAGACATCATAGCCATGTATAAATACGTGAGAGGAAGTCATAGGGAGGAGGGAGCGAACTTGTTTTCTGCTGCCATGGAGGCTAGGGCGCGGAACAATGGCTTCAAACTACAAGAAAGGAGATTCCATCTGAACATGAGGAAGAACTTCCTGACTGTGAGAGCTGTTCAGCAGTGGAACTCTCTGCCCCGGAGTGTGGTAGAGGCTCCTTCTTTGGAAGCTTTTAAACAGAGGCTGGATGGCCATCTGTCGGAAGTGCTTTGAATGCAATTTTCCTGCTTCTTGGAAGGGAGTTATTTATTTATTTATTTATTTATTTATTATTTACAGCTTTTATATTCCGCCCTTCTCACCCAGGGCGGATTACAGTGTACACATATATATGGCAAACATTCAATGCCAATTTTTGACATATAAACATATACAGACATACACAGAGGCTATTTAACTTTTTCTGGCCGCCAGGGGAGCTGTCGCTTTCATCGTCCATCTGCGACACTGATGAAGCACTTCCACATTCCCCCCATGCTTCCCCTCTGGAATGCTTTGCTGGAGTCTTCTTTTTATGGCCTCATAAATCAGTTAATTTAGCCTCCCCACACTTTAAGGTGGTACCTTATTTTCCTTCTTGACAGATGCAACTGTCTTTCGGGTTGCAAAGGTCGACAACAGGCTACACACAATTGGTTGGAAACCCACTCCAACCCGGGCTGGCTTCGAACTCATGACCTTTTTGGTCAGAGTGATCTTAATGCAGCTGACACTCAGCCAGCTGCGCCACAATCCCGGTGGATTGGACTGCATGGCCCATGAGGCCTCTTCCAACTCTATGATTCTATGATTCTAAGACATGTCCCACGCTTACTTCTTGGGAGGAGAGCAATGTCCAGTCTCGATAAAATAGTAAAGAGTAGAGACATCTGACTGGCAACAAAGATCCGCCTAGTCAAATGGTATACCCTGTAGTCACCTACGGATGTGAGAGCTGGACCTTAGGGAAGGCTGAGCGAAGGAAGATCGATGCTTTTGAGCTGTGGTGTTGGAGGAAACTGCTGAGAGTGCCTTGGACTGCGAGAAGATCCAACCAGTCCATCCTCCAGGAAATAAAGCCCGACTGCTCATTGGAGGGAAGGATACTAGAGACAAAGTTGAAGTACTTTGGCCACATCATGAGGAGACAGCAAAGCCTAGAGAAGACAATTATGCTGGGGAAAGTGGAAGGAAAAAGGAAGAGGGGCCGACCAAGGGCAAGATGGATGGATGGCATCCTTGAAGTGACTGGACTGACCTTGAAGGAGCTGGGGGTGGTGACGGCCGACAGGGAGCTCTGGCGTGGGCGGGTCCATGAGGTCACGAAGAGTCGGACGAATGAACAACAACAAAGACATGTCCCACATTTGGATTCCAGGGAGAATCAGCGGGTAAGGAGGCGCTGACCTCTTCCACACAGCTATATAAAATCCCACATTACCTGCTTTGAACTGGGTTATATGGCAGTGTGGACTCAGATCACCCACTTCAAAGCAGATATTATGGATTAACTGCCTTGATATCCGCTCTGAGTCCCTCTACGGAGGTTGAGAAGATCGGGATATAAAAGTTTTAAATAAATTTAAATAAATATTCTGGGTTATACGACTGTGTGGAAGGGCCCTTACTCAGCTCTCCCCTCAGGTATCTCATTTCAGTGTTTTCCCCGCAGTTATATGGGGCATAAATGGGGTTGTGGGTGAGAAATGGCAAGGATACAGATGGTTTTGCTACCTCCTGTTCTTTGTCTTGCTGGGTCCATATGCAACCTATGCAGTTGCTCCTGGAGTTCGGCTGAGATTTTCTTTGTGCTAGTATTTATGAAACATCACTGACACAACACTGCGTTTTACAGAGCGGCATATGTGTGCCTGTGCGCACACATCCTGTAATATCTATAAAAGTAACGAGTCTCTGGAGATGGCAATATAAGCACCATTCGGATGAAGCTATAAGAATCATACGGATCCTTTCTTTTCCCATGGCTGATTACAAGTAGAAACGGCTAGATAAAATATTTTTTTCCAAAGGATGCCAAGGACAAGATGAAGGGAGACATAGCATTGTTTAGCATGATTAAAATTCCCTGTAAAGGAAAAAGAAAATCCCACAGCCACTCCTTTCCCTGAATCTCCTTTCTTTCCTTCCTCTCCCTTTCACAATTGCTTGCTTATTTATCTTCCTCTTCTTTTCCACTGGTCGCCAGCTGATTTAAGGCGACTATGTCTTTTTTTTCCCTTCTTTTTTGCTGGAATGGAGAGGCAAAATGAGCTTTTTTTTGCCTGGAGCCTGCAGTCAAAATTCCAATTTAATTTCCAGCAGAGAAATTAATTTTCCAGGCTCTCATTCTTGGATGGAAATAGCTAGCATTCTATCACAAGGTTCCCAAAGTTGGGCTGCATACGACTGATGACTTGAGGTCTCTATAGCCACAGAAATCTATCTTGCTACTAATGACGTCAAATATGGAAATTCATTCTCAGTGACCTGGGAGTAAACTCCGTTGAACTCAGAGGAATTTACTTTTTTTGTAAACATGTCTAGGATTTAATGTAGTGGTTCTAAACCTTCCTAATGCTTCAACCACTTAATACAGTCCCTCATGTTGTGGTGACCCCCTAACCATAACATTGGTTCTGTTGCTACTTCATAACAGTCATTTTACTACAGTTATAAATCATAATGTAAATATCAGATATGCAAGATGTATTTTCATTCACTGGACCAAACTGGGCACAAATACCCACATGTAATGCTAGTGGGGTTGGGTGAGGACCAGGCCCCTAGCCAGGATTTCGATTGGGGGGGGGGTGCTGAATTTTTTTTCAGGGTGGGGGTTCGGGGGGTGAGTTTCAGGGGGGGCTGAGTCTGAGTGAAAGAGGGTCTACCCTAGCAAACCTTTTGTATCGTTACCCCAATACCCCCATGCATATGAGATATATTGAGTATGGTGATCAGATCATGATATGAATAAACAGTTTAAATAATGCACCAGTAAGGCCTTTTCGCGAACCACCATGAGAATTTGGGGGGGGGGGGGGCTGAAGTCCCTCAAGCCCCCCCCCCCCAGCTACATGCCTGGTGAGGACTGATTTTGTAATTTGGGAGTTGTAGTTGCTGGGATTTATAGTTCACCTATAATCAAAGAGCATTCTGAACTCCACCAGCATTGGATTTGAACCTAATTTGCCACACAGAACTCCCATGACCAACGGAAAACACTGGAAGGGTTTGGTGGGCATTGACCTTGAGTTTGGGAGTTGTAGTTCACCTATATCCAGAGAGCACTGTGGACTCATGCAATGGTGGATCTGGACCAAAATTGGCACAAATACTCAATATGTGCAAATGTGAACACTGGTGGAGTCTGGGGAAAATAGACCTTGACTTTTGGGAGTTGTAGTTGCTGGGATTTATAGTTCACTACAATCAAAGAACAATCTGACCTCCACCAACGATAGAATTGGCTCAAACTTCCCACATGGAATCCCCATGACCATCAGAAAATACTGTGTTTTCTGATGGTCTTTGGCGACCCCTCTGACACCGCTTCGCAACCCCCTCAGGGGTCCTGACCTCCAGGTTGAGAAACACTGATTTAATGTATTGTCGAAGGCTTTCATGGCCTGAATCACTGGGTTGTTGTAGGCTTTTTCGGGCTATATGGCCATGTTCTAGAGGTATTCTCTCCTGACGTTTCGCCTGCATCTATGGCAAGCATCCTCAGAGGTAGTGAGGTTTGTTGGAACTAGGAAAGTGGGTTTATATATCTGTGGAATGACCAGGGTGAGATAAAGAACTCTTGCCTGTTGGAGCTAGGTGTGAATGTTTCAACTGACCACCTTGATTAGCATTTATGGCCAGGCAGTGCCTGGGGCAATCTTTTGTTAAGAGGTGATTAGATGTTCCAGATTGTTTCCTCTCTGTTGTTTTCCTGTTGTAATTTTAGAGTTTTTTAATACTGGTAGCCAGTTTTTGTTCATTTTTATGGTTTCCTGATTTCTGTTGAAATATATATCTGTGGAATGACCAGGGTGGGACAAAGGACTCTTGTCTGCTGGAGCTAGGTGTGAATGTTTCAACTGACCACCTTGATTAGCATTTGAATCCTGTCTAGGATTGTTGCTGTATGTTTGGTTCTGCCAGGGAATTTGAGGCCGTTCCACACAGCCTTATATCCCATAACATCAAGGCAGAAAATCCCACATTATCTGAGTGTGGACTCAGATAACCCAGTTCAAAGCAGATATTGTCGAATTTTCCGCCTTGATATTCTGGGATATAGAGCTGTGAGGAAGGGCCCTTGGGGAACAACAATGGGATTACCTTACTCCAGGCTACACACTCCGTCTTTTGCATTTGCTCAATAGCCTCTGAGTGTTTGTGTATATATGTTGTGTGTCTATGGTATTGAATGTTTGCCATGTATATGTACATTGTAATCGACCCCGAGTCCCCTGCGGGGTGAGAAGGGCGGAATATAAATACTGTAAATCTATATAAATAAAAATGTAATGTTCGTTTTGTAAATGTAACTCAAAAACCACTGGGCGAATTGACACCAAATTTGGACACAAGACACCTCTCAGGCCAACGAGTGACCAGCACTCATAAAAACTCTGAAAAACACAGCAGAAGGGACTTAAAAAACAAAAACAAAAAACAAAAAACATAAAAACAACAACATTACAGTGCATGGCAAAACCATATATACAGGGTTAGTCAAAATGCATAGGCCAATAAGCCATTCAATTGAATGGCTTATTGGCCTATGCATTTTGACTAACCCTGTATATACACAAACACACATATATACACACATATATACATATACACACACAAAACACATACACAGAAAGGATGAAGGAAGGGAGAGAAGGAGGGATGGAAGGAGAGCAGGAAGGAAAGAAAGAAGGGTAGAGAAGGAAGGAGGGAGAGAAGAAGGGAAAGAAGGAGGGAAGGAGAGAAAGAAGGAAAGAAAGGTAGATAAGGGAGGAGGGAGAGAAAGAGGAAGAGAAAGAGGGAGAGAAGAAGAAAGAGGGAAGGAGAGAAGGAAGGAAAAAAAGAAGGGTAGAGAAGGAAGGGAGGAGAGAAGGAGGGAAAGAAGGAGGGAAGGAGATAAAGAAGGAAAGATAGAAGGGTAGAGAAGGAAGGAGAGAAGGATGGAGAGAAAGAGGGAAAGAAGGAGAGAAGGAACGAAAGAGAGAAAGAGGGAGGGAAGGTTGGCCACAGCAACGCATGGCGGGTACAGCTAGTCTATATAAATAAAAATGTAATGTTCGTTTGTAGGATTAACATAACTCAAAAACCACTGTATAAATTGCCACCAAATTTTGCCACAAGACACCTACAAACCCAAGGAGTGACCATCACTCAAATATTTGATTTTTTTTCATTTGGAAGTTGTAGTTGCTGGGATGTATAGTTAACCTACAATCAAAGAGCATTCTGAACTCCACCGATGATGGAATCGTACCAAACGTGGCACACAGGACTCCCATGACCAACTGAAAACACTAGAAGAGGTTGGTGAGCATTGACCTTGAGTTTGGGAGTTGTAATTCACCTACATCTAGAGAGCACTGGGGACTGAAACAATGAAGGATCTGGACGAAACTTGCCACGAATATTCCATATGCCAAAATATGAACACAGATGGAGTTTGGGGGAAATAGACTTTGACATTTGGGAGTTGTAGTTGCTGGGATTTATAGTTCACCTACAATCAAAGAGCATTCTGAACCCCACCAACTACCGAATTGGGGCAAATTTCCCACACTGAACCCCATGACCAACAGAAAATACTTAAGGTCATCCAATCCAACTCCCTTCACCAGGGCAAGAAAACGTAATCAAAATCTGCTGACAAAGAGCCATCCAGCCATAGATATAGATAGATGTATATAATTCACACACACAGAGATACAGTACCATAGATCTGAAAGGGACTCCCAAACAAGGACAATTCTATGTTGCATGTTCCAGAGTAGGCCAACCTGGCAATCTCTACATCAACACAAGCATAAAGAAATTACATTTATTAGAAACCGATACTTTCTCATTACTTCATTTTCCAGATCACCAGACAGGGCCACTGCAACATGTGGCAGGGGACAGGTAGTAAATAAATAAATAAATAAATAAATAAATAAAGGGCACATTAGACCAAGACGGACATTAAGATCTTCCGGAGAGGCCCTGCTTCACAAGCACGTTTGGTGGGAACGAGAGACAGGGCCTTCTCTGTGGTGGCCCCTTGGCTATGGAACTCTCTCCCGAGTGAGATTAGATCTGCCCCCTCCCTCTTGTCCTTCAGGAGGCTAGTGAAATCCTGGTTATGGAACGAAGCATTCCCAGAATAATGGCTGAGACTGGTTACAGACCAAAGTGAGTGATCACATATGCAGACTGAGTTGAACATGATTTTACCTTAGCGATTTGGTATATATGTATTTTATCTATATGTATTTTAATCTTGTATTGTGGTATGATGTTTTAACTTGTATTAGTAGCATTGAATCCTTGCTGTAAGCCGGTCCCTCTACAGACATGAGAAGATCGGGATATAAAAGTTTTAAATAAATAAATAAATAAAATATACCTTTCCCAGGCAGGTGAAAATGAACCTCTGCCATTGGGCATTTATGGATTCTTGAGAGGCAGGTTGCGTTTTGGATTTTGTTTCAGAATATTTTGTTTTGGACTATTTTCAAGCCATGGATAGAGAATCCTTGGATGTGGAGGGCTGACTGTACACACATCCTCTTACATGATTTTAGCCCATTTATGGGATGTTACCTTCACTCAGATGAAAATACAAAAACAACATCCACCGAAAGAGTGCTGATCCAGTCTGTTACAACAAAGAGTTGGGGTAGTCAGATTCAAAAGACACAACAGAAGTGCTGATGATGGAGTTAAAACATCTCCCTGGACTCAGCATGACCAGAAAAAAAGAGCTGTGTTGGTTTGGGTCTTGGTTTAGGATTGTGCCGGGAAGAGCCAGGAAAGTGAGTTGCTGTGGACAATTGCCGTAATTTGCTCGGCACCAAAGGGTGTGAGTCTGTCTGTAAGTTTGGATGGCTCTGTACAGCCCTTGGCCCCAGCTCCTCCTGGCCTGATGTTCTTCATTCTGGGGAGGAAGGAATTTTTTTTGTTGTGTCAGGAGCGACTTGAGAGATTGCAAGTCGCTTCTGGTGTGAGAGAATTGACCGTCTGCAAGGACATTGAGGTGCAACTGTTAGGAAGAAATAATATTATTGTAATGGTTGCCCTGCTTCTCCTCCAGCTTAAGGGCTTTTGGCCCTTGTGACAGAGTGGTGCTTTCTCTGGTGTCCTCCACCACAGCCACAAACTGTTTCCATCCTCAACTTGATCTGGCCACAGTGGTCCATGCTCTTGTTACATCCCAAATAGATTACTGCAATGCACTCTACATGGGGTTGTCTTTGAAGACTATTTGGAAACTCCAACTAGTCCATTGGGCGGCAGCTAGACTACTCACTGGAGAGTCATACAGGGAGCACACCACCCCCCTGTTATGTCAGCTCCATTGGCTGCCGGTCCAGTTCTGAGCACAATTTAAAGTGCTGGTCTTGACCTATAAAATCCTATACCAGTGGTTCTCAACTTGTGAGTCCCCAGATGTTTTGGCCTACTACTCCCAGAAATCCTTACAGTTGGTAAACTGGTTGGAAATTCTGGGAGTTGTAGGCTCAAACACCTGGGGACCCACAGGTTGAGAACCACTGTCCTATAGCGTACCTGTCTGAACATATCTCCTTTTACATCCCACCTCGGAGTTTAAGATCTCCTGAGGACGCCCTGCCTCTGTCACAAACGCGCTTGGCAGGGACAAGGGACAGGGCCTTCTCGGTGGTGGCCCCCGGACTGTGGAATTCATTCCCTGGTGAAATTAGATTATTGTTGCATCTCCCAAGAGCCTGGATTGCCCTACCTTTCAGCTGTTTGAGGCTGCTTTCTTTTGCATTTTGTCCCAAGGCTGCTGCAGTTTGCAAGAGCCCTAAAGGTTAATAGTAGCAGGTTTGCAAAGCCAGTCTGCAGGCCTCCTTTGCAGTTATTGGCCCAGAGAGTAACTTTTGAGCCCACCCCTTTTACCAGGCCTGACCTCCATTTTGGAGTCCTCCCTGCCTGTTCAGTTCTGAAGAAGGAATCTGATGTGCTGGAGGCCAGAAAGGTAGCTCCAACAAAACCACTGTAAAAACAATTAAGAATTGAGAACTATTGAGAACAATTGAGAATAGAGAATTGAGATATTATAGTTAGATAAGCTTAATTGAGCTATAGTTAGATAGATTATAAGAGAGTTATAGAGTGTAAAGAAGAATAGATATTGAGCTTTGAGAATTGAGTTTTATAGAGTCTTAGAGAGAGAGAGACTGCATTGCCTTATCTCCAAGGCTAATCTGGAGCTTAGATAGATAGGGAAAGATTTGTTCTTTCTAAAAGACAACAGCTCTGGATTAGGGTGAAGGATCCCTGGATCCCTTTGCCACTTGGGGAAAGGCTGACTCAGTAACTGGTGGAGAAGAGAAAGAAGAAATCTCTATTTGGTTCATCAATTGACTGTTCTGTTTGCAACTTTGAGAAATAAATATCCTTTTTGATGTTCAGAACTTGTAATAGACTCAGTTACAGAAAATCTCAATCTTCTCAAGAAAAGCACCAGCAGTTCACCCAGACATAGGGAACAGCACATCATAGTTTTGTTTTTATAAAAGCGTCTGGGTGTAACGGCACAATTATCAACGTCCCTCATTTTCTTTAGAAAGAAGTTAAAATGTGGCTGTAGGACCAGGCCTTCGGGTAATCTTGCTGACAATGATAGTGCCGATGATGACAATCGCTATGGAAATGGACTATGGTCATGCCTGATGGAGTCTCTAACTACAGAATTTGGCTCAGCTAAGGCCACCAGGCTGTTACTGAAACAGAAACAGATTTTAATTAATTAATGTGATTTAATGTTTTAAATGTATGTAATTATTGGATTTTATTATGCATTTTATTATGTGTACATTGGAGGCATCAAATTGTTGCCGGCTGGAAACCCCCCTGATTCCCCCCCCCCCCGGGGGGGGGGGGTTGAGAAGGGCAGGATACAAATATCTGAAATAAATAAATAAACTTTGCTTTCCTGCTGACAGTCTATTTCCAGGGAAATGTGGGAGCCAGATACCAGGAGCAGACTGCAGTAGGTCAAGGCAGGCAGGATTTGGAGCTTGGGGTTGGCCCGCCAAGCTGGCTGACTGTGTGTGTTAAAAGGAGGAGCAACACTGTTTTTTCTCCATGGTTTTGTCCTGGGGAAAGCAGCACAGAAGTGGAATCATGGCTCTGTCCCAAAGCCTCACACCAAGGAGAGTGGAGTCCCATCAACACAGAACCTCTTTGACATCAGTATTTAACATTGCTGAAGCAAAGCCCATGCCTGCTTCCAAAGGAGATATCCTTGGATTATGGAATCATAGAATCACAAAATGGGAAGTGAGCACAAGGGCAATCCAGTCCAAAACCCTGTCAGGCAGGAAATGCACAATCAAAGCACCTTTGACAGATGGCATCCAGCCTCTGCTTTAAAACCTCAAGAGAAGGAGACTGGGCCCTTCTACACAGCCATGTAACCCAGAATATCAAGGTGAAAAATCCCACAATATCTGCTTTGAACTGGGTTATCTGAGCCCACACTGCCATATATGATCCAGTTCAAAGCAGATAACGTGAGATGTTATTCAGCTGTGTGGAAGGGGCCTCCATCACACTTTGAGGCAACATATTCCATTTTCGAACAGCTCTTACCATCAAGAAGTTTTTCCCAATGTTTAGGTGGAATCTCTTTTCCTGCAATTTGAATCCATTGCTCCATGTCCTACAACTTCACCACATGGGCAAAATTGCCTGTCCTAGGACAGTGCAACCTTATTTATTTATTTATATTTCAAACTTATATGCCGCCACTCCCCTAGGGCTCGGAGCAGCTTACAAGAACAAACTAAAATCTAACACAAATTAAACAACATATCAAAGATCAAAAGCCTGTTGAAACAAATATGTCTTACAAGCCCTTTGGAAAGCTGATAAATCCCGCAAGGCACGGACTTCTGGTGGTAGAATGTTCCTTAATGATGGTGCCACTACTGTGAAGGCTCTGCATCTGGTTGCTGTTAGATGCAAGGTTTTAAAACTGGGGACTTCCAATAAATCTTGGTCCTCTGAGCGGAGGGATCTCTGGGGTTGGTAGGGGGTGAGGCGGTGGAGCCCACTGGATCTCATCATACAACATCGATCTACTTCCGGGGGGCTCCGTGCCTGAAGTGAGGTTGAACTGTCACAAGAGGCAGTGCCGGCAACACAGGAGGCTTCCCATGTTGCATAGAGAAGAATGGGGGGAAGCTGGGTGGTGAGGCTTCCCCCCATGGGATAAGGTGAGGGGCAATGCGAGTGATACAGGGTGCCGAGTTCCCCACCTCGCATGCCAGATTCGCCATGATCCATGGTGAATCATCTAGCTATTGCCCACAATTGTGACCTCAATGTGATGAAGTTCCTAGTCTCCAGAACAGCAGAAAAAACTAACCGCTTATATAACATCCTTCCAAATATTTAAACATAGCTACTGTGTCCCCTATTTTGTCCTACCCCTGAAAGAGACTTTTTTGCATCATCACTATGTGGCATTATGATTTCCTTTTTTCTGAACGTATTGCTATCATTAATATTTATTGATAGGTTTCCAGACCACTAAAAGCTGATTCCTCCTTGACCCCATTGAGCTGTGCAGGGGCTTACTAGCACCATCCCTGGTAGTGAAATATGATATAATAACATAGTAATTTGCTGCTTGAGGGCAAGCCCAAGAATTACAATCAAGCAAAATAAAATACAAACAAGCAAATAATAACATCAAAGTAAAATGCAAACAATAACAAAATATAGGTAAAAGATAAAGGTTGTCCCCTGACATTAAGTCCAGTCATGTCTGACTCTGGGGTGTGGCACTCATCTCTATTTCTAAGCCGAAGAGCTGGCGTTGTCCATAGACACCTCCAAGGTCATGTGGCCGGCATGACTGCATGGAGCACTGTTACCTTCCCACTGGAGCGGTACCTATTGACCTATTGATCTACTCACATTTGCATGTTTTTGAACTGCTAGGTTGGCAGAGGCTAGGGCTGACAGCGGAAGCTCACGCCGCTCCCTGGAATCAAACCTGCGACCTTTCGGTCAACAAGCTCAGCAGCTCAGTTCTTTAACCCACTACGCCACCAGGGGCTCCACAAAATAAAACAAATGCAAAATCAAATGGTAGAGGATTTAAAACACAGTGGGCAGGCCAAATGAAAAGGGTAAAATTTATAAAACCCTGGGTGAGATGGATAAATGGAGTAGTGTGTCTGAGGGGAGACTCGGAAGGGGCGAACAATGGGGTTAAACCTTCACTAAGGGATGAGAGAAAGTGCATCAAGAGGGCAGATTACTGGAACTGACATGGTAGGGGGAATATGTGATCATTGGTCAAAGTCATGCTGGAAGAGACAGATTTTTAGGCCTTTCTTAAAGGATGCAAGGATAGAAGCCGAGGGGCTACCACGGAGAAGGCCCTCTCCCTCGTCCCCACAAGTCACTCTTGCGATGGAGGTGGGAGCGAGAGGAGGGCCTCCCCGGATGATTGTAGAGATTATTCAGGTTCATAGAATGAAATGCAGTCACGAAGGTAGGCGGGTCCCAAACCATTCAGGGCTTTGTAGGTGATAATGTTCTGTCGTGCGCTGGGCCTGTACAGAATTTCCTTTAGAACAGGATGTGCAACCTTTGCCCAGTGGGAAGCCAGGGGGCCCAAAGAGACGTTCTCAGAGGTTTTCCACCACAAATGATCTTTAGGTGGCTTGTGAAGTATAACAAAGTTTTTTATTAACGAACAATCAAACAGAACTTTCTCTTGTCTTCAGTATAGTTAAACAACTGATTCCAGGCTTTTATGCAACTGGTAGCTTTCTAAACTTGCCCACGAAGGACAGGCAACTGTCTTCAATAACTTCTTCTTTACTTTAAAGGAAAATCCCCTTTTTAACTTCTCCCAGGCTGACTGTAATCTAACCCTTACTGATGTGGGCTCCGCTACCGGGTCAAACTGTGTCCCGAAGCACTGTGTGGACCTACCAGTAAGGGCTTGGATTTACTCCAGCTGGAGTTCTTTGGACTTCCAAACTGTTCACCCTCCGAAATTCCTCAAAGCTTTAGGACTGCTTCCCTGGAAATCTTTGGGTGCTCTTAAGACTGTTCTCCCCCGGAAAGTCTTGGATGCTCTTAAGACTGTTTTCCCCTGGAAAGTCTTAAGGGTTGAAGCTTTTGTACAGAGGAAGCTTGCACATGTCCTGTACATTAGCTTTCCCTGCTGAGACTAACTAAAAAATGGCTCCCTTCCCTTCCCAATTGCCCTGAGCAAGGGGTGGAACCAAAACTTAATGATGATGGACAGGTGACTTGCCCTACGACTGCAACCAAAGGAAGCTACCTATCTGCAGAGTCCCAGAAACCTTGGACTGCATACAAACATTCAATACAAAGCAAATAAAGTTGGAGCTCCTGATACAGCCGTACCAGCACACATAACCTGCATCTTGAATTGGGATCGGAAGATGAATGGCAGCCAATTGAGCTCCTTAAACAGGGGGGTAGACCTCTTCCTGTAATTTGCACCAGTTAACAATCTGGCTCCCAATCGTTGGGCCAATTGAAGTTTCCAGGCCGTCTTCAAGGGCAGCCCCACGTAGAGTGCATTGCAATAGTCCAATCTAGAGGTAACTAAGGCATGGACCACCATGGCTAGATCAGACTTCACAAGGTATTGTCACAGCTGGTACACACGTTTTAATTTAAGAGTACTCTGTGTGTGTATTTGTGAACGCACAGAATATCACACACACACATATCAGAATTCCAGCCTTCTCTTAGATGCAGCATATGACCTTTTTTGTTCATACCCATCTCCTCTGTGCAATGCATGTGATAAATCAGGTCAAAACCCAGTTTTCTTGCCATATCATGGCACTCATGGGACCAGTCACCTTGAACAATATAGCTTTTCAGTCTAAACAACTTTACAGGATTGTTTCTAGAAAAACAATGGGATGTGGAGTATGATGTAGAGGTCAGAGAACAAATGATGTACAGTACTTTTAGGTCCCGGAGATAAATGAAATAAAATCAGTTAAGCTGGAATAGCAGAATTGTTATAAGCAACACATGCATCCCAACAGCCTTTAAGAATGTACTGTCGAATGCTTTCATGGCCGGAATCACTGGGTTGTTGTAGTTTTTTTCGGGCTATATGGCCATGTTCTAAAGACATTTTCTCCTGACATTTCGCCTGCATCTATGGCAAGCATCCTCAAAGGTACTGAGGTCTGTTGGAACTAGGAAACATTCACACCTAGCTCCAGTTGAAACATTCACACCTAGCTCCAGAAGACAAGAGTCCTTTGCCCCACTCTGGTCATTCCACAGATATATAAACCCTTTTCCCTAGTTCCAAGAGGGATACGTGCTGGTATAGCTGTACCAGGAGCTCCAATCTAGTTCTCCTAGATTCATCGCTGAGCCTGGAGCCCTAGGTTTCGGCGGTGGTCAAGGGAGCTTTCGCAAAATTAAAACTTGTGCGTCAGCTGCGCCCGTACCTTGGGAAGTCTGACTTGGCCACGTTGGTCCACACTCTGGTTACATCCCGTTTAGATTACTGCAACGCTCTCTACGTGGGGCTGCCTCTGAAGACTGCCTGGAAGCTACAGCTAGTCCAACGCTCGGCAGACAGATTTCTAACGGGTGCTGGGTACAGGGAGCATACAACCCCTCTGTTACGCCAGCTCCACTGGCTGCCAATTAGCTTCCAAGCACAATTCAAAGTGCTGGTTTTGACCTACAAAGCCCTAAACGACTCTGGCCCTGTTTACCTGTCCGAACGGATTCTCCCCTATGAACCATCAAGGTCTTTAAGATCTTCCGGGGGGGGGGGGGGGCTGCTCTTGATCCCACCACTGTCACAATCGCGGTTGGTGGGGACGAGAGACAGGGCCTTCTCGATGGTGGCTCCCCGGTTTTGGAACTCCCTCCCACAGGAGATTAGAACTGCTCCCTCCCTCCTGACGTTCAGGAAGCTAACAAAGACTTGGCTATGGAATGCGGCCTTTGATAACTGAGTCAACTTTGGTCCACATGGAAGGAGAATGATTAACTGTGAATTATGACCAGGAATGTTTTGATGACGTGGCTGTGTGAGTGTGATGATGACGATGTTGTATTGTAATATGTTTTTAATTGTGTAAGGATAATACATTGTGTGGTTTGTATTTTTGTATATGAACACATGTTGTGAACCGGATCTGAGTCCCTCTTGGAGGTGAGAAGATCGGTATAGAAAACTTTTAAATAAATAAAAAAAATTAAAAAATAATTGCTTTATATTAAATGTTTGCTTGCAGTCCAAGGTCCAAGTAAATCCTAGGAAAGTCATGTGTAAAGAAATTCTGCCCAAGACATTCTTAAAGGCTGGGTTGTTGTAGGTCATCATGTACAGGGCCGTAGCCAGAAAAAAATTTCGGGAGGGGTTGAAATTTTCGGGGGGGGGGGGGGTTGAAAATTTCAGGAGGGGTTGAAAATTTCGCGGGGGGGGGGGGGGTTGAAAATTTCGCCTGCCTCCTAGCTCACACTGAAGCAAAAAGCACAGCAGGGGACAGAGCAGCCTTCAATAGCCTGCAGCTCTGCCCTTGTCAACCACCTCCACCAAGTCTGGCCTCCTTAATGAGAGCATTCAACATCCCCCGCCCCCAACTTGGTTGCTTCACTACTGTTCTGTCGCGCGCTGGGCCTGTAAATAATTGTCTCTAGAACAGGATGTGCAACCTTTGCCTAGCAGGAAGCCAGGGGGCCTAAAGAGAAGTTCTCAGAGGTTTCCACCACAAACAATCTTTAGATGGCTTGAGAAGTACAACAAAGTCTTTTATTAATGAACAATCAAACAGAAACTTCTCTTGTCTTCAGTAAAGTTAAGCAAATGATTCCAAGCTTTTAGGCAACTGGTGAATTCCTAATCTTGCCCACGAAGGACAGGCAACTGTCTTCAATAACTTCTTCTTTAAAGGAAAATCCCCTTTTTAACTTCTCCCAGGCTGACTGTAATCTAACCCTTACTGATGTGGGCTCTGCTACCGGGTCAAACAGCAAGGCAGTAGATGTTCTCCAGCTGGAGTTCTTTGGTCTTTAGGGCTGTTTTCCTGGAAATTCTTTGGAGACTCTTAAGACCTTTCTCCCCCGGAAGGTCTTAAGGGTTGAAGCTTTTGTACAGGGGAAGCTTGCACACATCCTATACATAAGCTTACCTTGCTGAGACTAACTAAAAATGGCTCCCTTCCCTTCCCAATTGCCCTGAGCAAGGGGCGGGACCAAAACTTAACAACGATGGACAGATGACTTGCCCTATGACTGCAACCAAAGAAGCCACCTATGTGCAGAGTCCCTGAAACCTAGGTCTGCAAGCAAACATTTAATACAAAGCAAATAAAGTTGGAGCTCCTGGTACAGCTGTATCAGAACAACTACATCAGCTATTGCTGCAAGTAATGACAGTGTGAATAAATTGCTAATATTTGCTTGAGCTAGTGCTTGCAGTTCTGGAGGGACTCTTGATTTTTTGCATCTCATAGACTTAGCATGGGGATTTGGTTAACCAGTTAAAATTCATGAGTAAACCAGGTTTTTTTTTAAAAAAATCTGAAACATTTCGGGGGGGGGGGGGGGGTTTGAACCCCTAACCCCCCCCCCCCTCGCTACGGGCCTGATCATGTATAATTCTTCCCCTTTCTTCCTTTCCAGTTTGTTTCCTCTCCCTCACTTCTATCCCTCTGTATATCATCTGTCTTCTTACCTAATCAATTTGTGGAACGTGCCATCACAAGAGATGGTGGTGGAGGCTGCTAGCCTGTATGGCTTTGCAACAGGATGAGACACATTTCCAGAGGATGGAGATATTAATAGCTCCAAGGGCTGCTTGCTACTTAACACCAGTTGCCAAGGAGGTGTTTTTGCTTGTCAACCTTGGGCTACCTGTGGGCTTCCTGGATGCATCTGGCCCTGCCATTGTGGGGAATAGTATACTCCAAAGGGGATATATTTTGCTTTCTTTATTTGCAGCCAGGAATGGGGGGGGGGGCATCCTCCCTCTGGTAGTCTCCCCCCTTGCTACGCTGCACTTGTTTGCTCTTGATGATTGCCTATTTAGTCGTTAAGCTCCTTTGAAGCATTTTGTGTTGCCAAACTGGGGAGTGAGGGAGTTGTATCTGCAGGCTGCTATACCTCTTTGCCTTGCTAACTCTTTCTTGTGTCAATTATTTATTTATTCACTAGCTGTCCCCTGCCACGCGTTGCTGTGGCCCAGTCTGGTGATCTGGAGAATAAAGTAATGAGAAAGTGTTGGTTTCTAATATATGTAATTCCTTTATGCTTGTGAGTAAACAGTATTTCTTGTTGTTTCTTTGTCAGTGTTGATGTGGAGAGTGTCTGGTTTGCCTACTCTGGAATATGCAACATATCATAGGCCTTCTTTAAGGGTCTCTTTCAAATCTATGATACTATATCTGTGTGTGTGTGAGAGAATCATATCTATCTAGCTAGCTAGCTAGCTATATGACTGGGTGGCTCTTTGTCAGGAGGGCTCTGATTACATTTTCTTGCCCTGGTGAAGAGAGTTGGACTGGATGGCCTTAAGTATTTTCTGTTGGTTATGGGGGTTCTGTGTGGGAAGTTTGCCCCATTTCTGTCATTTGTGGGTTTCAGAATGCTCTTTCCGGCGTTGCTGTTTGTGTGGTTGCGCTCCTGACTGTGCTGGCTGCTCGGCCCGATGTGGTGAGCCTCCTACATCTGCTGTCTCGCTGCTATAGCCGGCCCCAGGGACCGACGGCTCCGCGGACTCCGCGTCGACCCAACTCGGTGTGGGTTCGGTTGGACCGCTGTGGAGCAGCGTTGTGTCACCATTGGGCTTCATCTCGCCGGCTTGATACGCTGTCGCCATTTTGTGGGCCAGTCTGCCTCATTAAAACCTTAGCGGACCCTCATAACACACAGGCCCTAAATAAATTCCATCTTGACGGGCAACAAGCAATAGTGCCAGTTTAATCAACAGCTACCGGCCATTAATTTTTGCTGGTCTGCCCAGTTTCTCCATCACATCCCGGAACATTGAACTTGGCCACCTTTGACCAATTTTTTATATTTTTTATCTTTTTATCTTTACATCTCACTGATCCACTTTTGGACTGTAACGAACTGTATTATCGCTAATCGTTGTCAATTGTTGTTAATTCTAATTGTCTTTGCCGATCCTTTTTGATTGCAATCCATTTTTTCAAGTGTGCTGACCAACTTTGGTTGGATTGACCTCTATCTTATTTGGTGCTGATATTGTTATTGTGTTGACCTCCTTGATGGTGCTAATTAACTTTGGTTGCGCAACCACCTTTCAACTGTACGGACTAAAATCAGTACGGTTGTACAGAGCACTTTAACAACTTCATAAGCTTAGCACTTTATCTTATCTTATTAGCACTTTAAACTTTCTATCTCGGGGACACTTTAATCAATCCTAGCACTTTAATTGACTCGATACATCAGCGTTGAATCAGGCCTCCATGACGCATCTCATTAGGCACCTTGAGATTAATTGTTAGTCACTGCATTTTAATTGTTGACATAACTCCCAATTGCACTTTAAGAGCTTTAACCAAACCCCCTGACTGTATAATCAACTGTTATCCATGCTATTATTTAACTTCTTGCAATTGTTAACTTGGTTACTAATTGCATGTGGGGGACAAAGAAAATGGAATAGCTCCGGGGGACTTGATTATAACATAATAGGAGCAGGAGACGATTGGAGGGTAAAGCCTTGGCAAACTGGATTTGTACTCTATCAAACAGTCTATAATGATTCTTGGCTTACTATTATGGATGTTGAACGCGTCATGGAGGAGGGAGAGGCTTCCGTTAGTCGAGGAGCCCCCATAGAAGTCGTGGTGGGGAAGGGGAGATACGGGAAAGGGAGACCTTTAATTCGGCCTAGGGAACGTGGAACAACATTAGTAATCCCAAATCGGTCTCCTGATACGGTAAGTTGGTGTAACCAGGTTGGCGGTCCCTCCGGATTGAAGGTGGTGCTGTTGAACGCCAGATCTGTCAACGGTAAAACAACTTTTATCCAGGATTTAATCCTGGATGAACGGGCAGATCTGGCGTGCATCACAGAGACCTGGCTGGATGAAGCGGGAGGTGTAAATTTGACCCAGCTCTGTCCACCCGGGTTCTCTGTGCAGCACCAACCGAGATCCGGAGGGCGGGGAGGCGGGGTTGCAGTAGTCTATAGAGATTCCATTCTTCTGACCAGGACCCCCATCCCGCAGTCAACAAATTTTGAATGCGTCCACCTGAGGGTGGGTGACCGGGACAGATTAGGGATTCTGCTAGTGTACCGTCCACCTCGCTGCACTACAGTCTCCCTACCTGAGCTAGCAGGGGTAGTCTCGGACCTGGCATTGGAGTCCCAGCGGCTACTTGTGCTGGGGGACTTCAATGTCCATGCCGAGGCTGCCCTAACGGGAGCGGCTCAGGACTTCATGTCTACCATGGCAACCATGGGGCTGTCCCAACAAATATCTGGCCCCACCCACTGTGCTGGACATACATTGGACTTAGTTTTCTGTCAGGGATGGGAGGAAGGCGGCGGTGTCGAGGAGTTATCCATCTCTCCGTTGCCATGGACCGACCACCATCTGGTCAGCTTTAGACTTACTGCACCCCCTAACCTCCGCAGAGGTGGAGGACCTATTAAAATGGTCCGCCCCAGGAGGCTTATGGATCCGGAGGGATTCCTGATGGCTCTTGGGGAATTCCCCGCCACCTCGGTTGGCGATCCTGTTGATGCCCTGGTCGCTCTCTGGAATGGGGAGATGACCAGAGCAATAGACACGATCGCTCCAGAACGTCCCCTCTCAAGTAGCCGAACTAAACCAGCTCCTTGGTTTACTGAGGAGCTGGCAGCGTTGAAGCGAAAGAAGAGGGAACTAGAGGGCGTGTGGCGTTCGGATCCGAGCGAGCCAAATCGAACACGGTTTGTGGCCTTTTTAAGGTCATACGCCGCGGCAATAAGAGCCGCAAAGAAAATTTTCTTTGCGGCCACTATTGCGTCTGCAAAGAACCGTCCGGCTGAACTGTTCCGAGTTGTCAGAGGCCTGTTAAAACCCACCATTCAGGATGGGTGCCCTGATGACTCGGCGGCTCGCTGTGAAGCCTTTGCTCAGTTCTTTGCAGACAAAGTCGCTTTGATCCGCTCTGGACTGGACACCATATTAACGGCAGTCTCTGAGGATGTAACACGAGCATCTGCTTGTCCAATTTTGATGGATTCATTTCAATTGGTTCAAACCGAGGATGTGGACAAGGTGCTCGGAGGAATGAGAGCTACCACATGCATCCTAGACCCCTGCCCATCCTGGCTTCTAAAGGAGGCCAGAGGGGGATTGGCCGAGTGGGTTAAGGTGGTGGTTAATGCCTCCCTTCGGGAAGGCATATTTCCAGCCAGCTTAAAGCAAGCTGTGATAAAACCGCTGTTGAAGAAACCATCACTGGACCCCACTCAATTGGTTAACTATCGGCCTGTTTCCAATCTCCCCTTTTTGGGCAAAGTCATGGAACGTGTGGTGGCCTCACAACTCCAGGCATTCTTGGTAGACACGGATTATCTGGATCCGGCACAGTCTGGCTTCAGGCCGGGGCATGGTACTGAGACAGCCTTGGTCGCCTTAGTGGATGATCTCCGTCGGGAGCTCGACAGGGGGAGTGTGTCCTTGTTGGTGCTACTCGACCTCTCAGCGGCCTTCGATACCGTCGACCACGGTATCCTTCTGGGACGCCTCGCGGGAATGGGACTCGGAGGTACTGCTTTGCAGTGGCTCCGGTCATTCCTCGAGGGTCGGTCTCAGATGGTGTTACTGGGGGACTCCTGTTCAACCCCACAGCCTTTGTCTTGTGGGGTTCCTCAGGGTTCAATACTGTCCCCCATGTTGTTTAACATCTACATGAAGCCGCTGGGCGAGATCATCCGGAGTTTCGGGGTGCGGTGTCATCTGTACGCAGATGATGTCCAACTCTGTCACTCCTTCCCACCTGCTACTAAGGTGGCTGTCGAAGTCCTGAACCGGTGCTTGGCCGCTGTGACGGTCTGGATGGGGGCGAACAAATTGAAACTGAATCCAGACAAGACAGAGGTACTCCTGGTTAGTCGCAGGGCCGAACAGGGTATAGGGTTACAGCCTGTGTTAGACGGGGTCGCACTCCCCCTGAAGACACAGGTTCGCAGTTTGGGTGTGATCCTGGATTCATCGCTGAGCCTGGATCCCCAGGTTTCGGCGGTGACCAGGGGAGCATTCGCACAGTTAAGACTCGTGCGCCAACTGCGACCGTACCTTGGGAAGTCTGACTTGGCCACGGTAGTCCACGCTCTGGTTACATCCCGCCTCGACTACTGCAACGCTCTCTACGTGGGGTTGCCTTTGAAGACGGCCCGGAAGCTCCAACTAGTCCAACGGGCGGCAGCCATGGTACTAACAGGAGCAGGGCGCAGGGAGCATACAACTCCTCTGCTGTACCAGCTCCACTGGCTGCCGATTAGCTACCGGACCCAATTCAAAGTGCTGGCTTTGGCCTTTAAAGCCCTAAACGGTTCTGGCCCAACATATCTATCCGAACGTATCTCGACCTATCAGCCCACCAGGACCCTAAGATCTTCAGGAGAGGCCCTTCTCTCAATCCCGCCTGCTTCACAGGTGCGGTTGGCGGGAACGAGAGATAGGGCCTTTTCTGTGGTGGCCCCTCGGCTTTGGAATGCCCTCCCTATAGAGATAAGAACAGCCTCTTCACTGATGGTATTTCGTAAAAAACTGAAAACTTGGATGTTCGAGCAAGCCTTCGATTAACCCGATGCAAGGAATTCTCGACCTAGGACCGGCAATTACCGACAACGAATCAGGATCATGGCTAAACTAAGAGAAGCATTGGTCTGTATTGGTGGCCCAATACTGTGGAATGTACATGTTGTGTTTTTATATTTTAACTGGAATATTGTCGTTTTATTATTGTTGTTGTAAACCGCGATGAGTCGCCGTTTTAGGCTGAGATATCGGTGGTATACAAGCGTATTAAATAAATAAATAAATAAATAAATAATTGTAGTGAACTATAAATCCCAGTAACTACAAATCCCAAATGTCAAGGTCTATTTCCTCCAAACTCCATCTATGTTCATATTTAGGCATATGGAATTTTTGTGTCAAGTTTGGTCCAGATCCATCATTGTTTGAGTCCACAGTGCTCTCTGGATGTAGGTGAACTACAACTCCCAAACTCAAGGTCAATGCCCACCAAACCCTTCCAGTGTGTTCTGTTGGTCATGGAAGTCCTGTATGCCATGTTTGGTTGAATTCCATCATTGGTGGAGTTCAGAATGCTCTGATTGTAGGTGAACTGTAAATCGCAGCAACTACAACTCCCATATGTCAAGGTCTATTTCCCTTAAACTCCGTCTGTGTTCATATTTGGGCATATGGAATATTCGTGCCAAGTTTGGTCCAGATCCATCATTGTTTGAGTCCACAGTGCTCTCTGGATGTGGGTGAACTATAATTCCCAAACTCAAGGTCAATGTCCACCAAATCTTTCCAGTTTTTTCTGTTGGTCATGGGAGCCCTGTGTGCTAAGTTTGGCCTAATTCCATCATTGGTGGAGTTCAGAATGCTTATTGATTGTAGGTAAACTATAAATCCCAACAACGACAATTCCCAAATGACAAAATCTTTTTTTTTTAGTGGAGGACATACATTGGGTTGTTAGGTGTCTTGTGTCCAAATTTGGTGTCAATTCCCCCAGTGGCTTTTGAGTTCTGATGGTAGCACGAACTAACATTACATTTTTATTTATATAGATTTACCATATTTGTATACTGCCCTTCTCAGCCCTCATGCGACTCAGGGCGGTTTACAATGGCAACAATTTGATGCCCAAAAACACCATAAAACATTAACACATAATATAAAACCATAACAAGAATATTAAAACATAGATAATTTGCGTCTCTTAATAAAAAACATTGTCCCATCTCGTCGTCTAGTCATTCCAATTCGTATGTCTTTTACCTTGCATTTTCAAATGTTTGCTCAAACAACCAGGTCTTGACTCTTTTCCGAAATGTTAAGAGGGAGGGGGCTGATCTAATGTCCCTAGGAAAGGCATTCCATAGCTGAGGGGCCACCACTGAGAAGGCCCTGTCTCTCATCCCCACCAAACGTGTTTGTGACACAGGTAGGATCGAGAGCAGGGCCTCCCCGGACTATCTTAAAGTCCTAGCAGGTTCATAAGGGAAGATGCGTTCAGACAGGTAAGTTGGGCCAGAACCATTTAGGGGAGTGGTTCTCAACCTTTCTAACACCGTGACCCCTAAATATGCTTTCTCGTGTTGTGGTGACCCCCAACCATAAAATTATCTCGTGGTGCCAGAGCGCAGTCTGTTCAGTGCCTTCCAGGTTGCCCAGTCCTCTGTGTGCCCAGGAGGGAATCTCTCATTTGGTATCAGCCATTGGTTGAGGTTCTGGGTTTGGGCCTGCCACTTTTGGACTCTCGCTTGCTGAGGTGTTCCAGCGAGTGTTTCTCTAGATCTTAGAAAACTATTTCTAGATTTAAGTTGTTGACATGCTGGCTACCCAAAGAGTGGATGAGCTGGAGATGTCTCTGCCTTGGTCCTTTCACTATTGGCTGCTACTTCCCGGCGAATATCAGGTGGTGCAATACCGGCTAAGCAGTGTAATTTCTCCAGTGGTGTAGGGCGCAGACACCCTGTGATAATGTGGCATGTCTCATTAAGAGCCACATCCACTGTTTTAGTGTGGTGAGATGTGTTCCACACTGGGCATGCGTACTCAGCAGCAGAGTAGCACAGCGCAAGGGCAGATGTCTTCACTGTATCTGGTTGTGATCCCCAGGTTGTGCCAGTCAGCTTTCGTATGATATTGTTTCTGGCACCCACTTTTTGCTTGATGTTCAGGCAGTGCTTCTTGTAGGTCAGAGCACGGTCCAGAGTGACTCCCAGGTATTTGGGTGCTGATTTGTGTAAATTATACTGGATGTTGGTATTCTGTCACGCACTGGGCCTGTAATAATTGTCTTTTGAAATAGGATGTGCACCTTGTGCTCAGCGGGAAGCCAGGGTGCCAATGAAAGAGGCCCTCGAGGATTTTCCTGAAGAAAGGGTCTTTAGATGGCTTGAAACAAAGTCCTTTATTATTGAACAAATTAAACAGATATTTCTCAAATCTTCAATGAGTCAAACAAATGCTTCAAGACTTTAAATAATAGAATCATAGAATCAAAGAGTTGGAAGAGACCTCATGGGCCATCCAGTCCAACCCCCTGCCAAGAAGCAGGAATATTGCATTCAAATCACCCCTGACAGATGGCCATCCAGCCTCTGTTTAAAAGCTTCCAAAGAAGGAGCCTCCACAACACTCCGGGGCAGAGAGTTCCACTGCTGAACGGCTCTTACAGTCAGGAAGTTCTTCCTCTTGTTCAGATGGAATCTACTCTCTTGTAGTTTGAAGCCATTGTTCCACGTCCTAGTCTCCAAGGAAGCAGAAAACAAGCTTGCTCCCTCCTCCCTGTGGCTTCCTCTCACATATTTATACATAGCTATCATATCTCCTCTCAGCCTTCTCTTCTTCAGGCTAAACATGCCCAGCTCCTTAAGCCGCTCCTCATAGGGCTTGTTCTCCAGACTCTTGATCATTTGAGTCGCCCTCCTCTGGACACATTCCAGCTTGTCAATATCTCTCTTGAATTGTGGTGCCCAGAATTGGACACAATATTCCAGGTGTGGTCTAACCAGAGCAGAATAGAGGGGTAGCATTACTTCCCTAGATCTAGACACTATGCTCCTATTGATGCAGGCCAAAATCCCATTAGCTTTTTTTGCCGACACATCACATCAAATCAACTGGTGGCTTCCTTCGTCTTGTCCACAAGGGACAGGCAACTGTCTTCGTTAATTGTTCTTATACTTTGAGAGGAAAACCCCTTTTTAACCTCTCCCAGACTGTCTGTTATCTAAGTTTCGTTGGTGTGGGATCTACTACTAATTCCAAACTGCGTCTTGGCACCGAGTAAACCTACCAGACAAAGCTTGTAGATTCTCCAGCTGGAGTTCTTTGGGTCTGTAAACCTGTTTTCCTTCTGGAATTTCTTTAAGACTTTAGGACTGTTTCCCTCAGATGCTGTAAGGCTGAGAGGCTGCAAGCTCCCAGACAGAGCTTTGGGAATTTTCCCCTGGAATGTCTTGAGAAATGAAGCTTTTCTGCAGGTGAAGCTTGTCCATGTCCTCTAACTTAGCTTTCCTCACTAAGACTAACTAAAAATTGCCCCCTCTTCCCTTCCCGTCTCCCTGGGAGAAGGGGCGGATCCAAACTTAACAATGATAGACAAGTGGCTTTCCCTATGACTGCAAACCGAAGGAAGCCACCTTTTTGCAGAATCCCTGAAACTTTGGAATGCAGGCAAACATTTAATAGAAAGAAAATAAAGTTGGAGCTTCTGGTACAGACGTACCAGCACAGTTGGAGTGTGTGCTGTCGCACGCTGGGCCTGTGCATCAGACTGTAGACAGGACATACATTCTGTGTGCCCTACAGGACGCCGGGGCTGCCTCAGATTAAAGGCCCTTGGACCTCCCCAAAACAAAGTTCTGTAGAGGCTTAAAGTAAGTCCAACAAAGTTCTTTATTGATGAAAACAAACAGGTACTTTAAAGCATTCTTAACAGTCTATTGCAGTGGTTCTCAACCTACCTAATGTCACGACCTCTTAATACAGTTCCTTATGTTGTGGTGACCCCCAACCATAACATTATTTTTGTTGCTTCTTCTCAACTGTAATTTTGATATGGTTCTGAATCATAATGTAAATATCTGATATGCAGGATGGATTTTCATTCACTGGACCAAATTTGGCCCAAATACCCGATACGCCCAAATTTGAATACTGGTGGGGTTGGAGGAGATTGATGTTGTCGTTTGGGAGTTGTAGTGGCTGGGATTTATAGTTCGCCTACAATCAGAGAGCTTTCTGAACTCCACTAACAACGGAATTGAATCAGACCTGGCCACACAGAAATCCCATGACCAACAGAAAATGCTAGAACAGCTTGGTGGGCATTGACCTTGAGTTTGGGAGTTGTAGTTCACCTACATCCAGAGAGCACTGTGAACTCAAAGAATGATCAATCTGGACCAAACTTGGCACAAACACTCAATATGTCCAAATGTGGAGTTAGACCTTGACATTTGGGAGTTGGAGTTGCTGGGATTTACAGTTCACCTACAATCAAAGAGCATTCTGAACCCCACCAATGATAGAATCATAGAATCAAAGAGTTGGAAGAGACCTCATGGGCCATCCAGTCCAACCCCCTGCCAAGAAGCAGGAATATTGCATTCAAATCACCCCTGACAGATGGCCATCCAGCCTCTGTTTAAAAGAATTAGGCCAAACTTCCCACACAGAACCCCCACGATCATCAGAAAATATTGTATATTCTGATGGTCTTCGGGGACCCCTCTGACACCCCCTCGCGACCCCCCCAGGGGTCCCGACCCTCAGGTTGAGAAACACTGGTCTATTGGCTCTTGCAATCTTGTTCACTGGGAACAGGCACTATCTTCTTAACTGTAATTAACTAATGGGGAAATCCTTAACCTCTAATCTGGGCAGTCTGTACTTGCCTCTGTTGGCGTGGAGCCCCTTCCATGAGCGACCCTTGCCAAGCAGAGCTTTGTAGACTTCCAGGGGAAAAGAAGGAGTTCAGTTTCAGTGATGGCTGACTGAAGTCCCTCAGCGAAGGAGCTGCAAGGCTGTATAACTCCAGTCGGGCTGTAGGCTGTATATCTCCCCGGCCAAGCCGTAGAAGACGAAGCTTTCTACAGGAGCTCTTCGTTTTATGTCCTGTGCGAAAGCTGCTCTGTGTAGACTGAACTCAAAATGGCTCCTGTTCCCACTAAAACTCAAAAAGGGGCGGGACTAGGAACCTAACTATAATTGACAGGTGGCTTGCCCTATGATTGCAGCCAAAAGAAGCCACCTATCTGCAGAGTCCCTGAAATTTAGGACTGCAACAAACATTAAATGCAAAGCAAACAAAATTGGAGCTCCTGGTACAGTTGTACCTGCACAGAGTGAGCTTATGATGTTGGTGCTTGTGACTCTGTGGCCCACTGTGTGTGCGTGATTGTGTGCTACCAATGAAGATTTCTGTTTATGCCTATTTCCCGAAGGATATAGCTGATGGCCAGGATACCTCTTTTGTCTATCCTTTTCTGGTGTGCTGCAAAGCAAGTGAAAGGAAGGATTTCTTGAGATTGATGGGGAATTTGTGGCTTCCTAGCCTTGATCTGAGCAACGAAGGTGGTAAAAGGCAGATTAATGGTGGATTTGTGCAGAAGGCAGGGAATGGGAGGCATTTCTGTAAAAGGGCTGAGGTCAAGGAGTAGTGGATGGATGCACCTTTCCAAGATGCAGCATTTTAGGGGACGGCGACAGAATAGAGAGCACTCAGGAGGAAATGCTGTAAAAATAAACAGCACCAATAGATCATGAGGTAAAAAGGTCACCCTCTAAAAGGTCTAGGCACACCGGGCAGCCTAATTGCTCCTCGCCTTTCTCTGTCTAGTAAATGGAAAGCTGTAAAGTCCAGGGGTTAATGCCTTCTCCAGCTGGGACCTAGTGGTTGGTCTTGGAAACAGGAGTTCAGCATTTTATTCCCTGAGGTCAACTGTTTTATTGCACTTTTCTTGATGGGTGCAGTGGGAAAGTACTGGCTTCTTCCCTTTTGCAGATCTGCCTTCTAAATGAAAGACCAAGAAGTAGGAATCATATAAGGGGTAGCCATGTTGGCTGTAAATCACAATAACACAAAATCCACAAATGGCCAACCACAATGCACAAAATGCTTCATGCAAGCTTTCAAAGCTCCACTGGTTATTATTAAGGGAAAGATGAAAAAGTTTTAAGAAAATTATCCAGGAGACGAAAGAAAAGAAAAGCAACTTTTTATCAGATGTTGTTTCCATTGTCATTCTGTTGATTTGGAGGATTCGCAATGGATGCAGAGGCCATTCCCATGCTGCCTAGCTATGGATCCTCGCTTTCTGTAAGGACTTGGCATGAAGGCAACACACTGATCCAGTTCCGAGCACAATTCAGAGTGCTGGTTCTGACCTACAAAACCCTATACGGCTCCGACCCAGTGTACCTGTCCGAACACATCTCCTTCTATGTCCCACCGCGGAGTTTAAGATCTTCTGGGGAGGCCCTGCTCTCGGCCCCACCTTTATCACAAGTGAGGCTGGTGGGGACGAAGGACAGGGCCTTCTCAGTGGTGGCCCCTCACCTGTGGAATTCACTCCCCGGGGAAATCAGGTCATCAACATCTCTCCTCTCCTTCAGAAGGACATGGATATGGGACCAGGCATTTGGGTAATCTGGCAGACTAACAAGGTAATGAAGATGGATGGATGGCATCCTTGAAGTGACTGGACTGACCTTGAAGGAGCTGGGGGTGGTGACGGCCGACAGGGAGCTCTGGCGTGGGCTGGTCCATGAGGTCACGAAGAGTCGGAGACGACTGAACGAATGAACAACAACAACAACAAGGTAATGATGACTAGAGTTGGAAAGGATTATGGTAATGCTATTGACAGATTTTAGAACTTGATGAACGCGGGCTGTAGATCGGTTTTTAGTTGATATTGTATTAATTGTATGTTTTTAACTATTGTGTTTATTGTTATTGCATTTTTATTGTAATTGTTTGCATTAAATTGTGCCGGATGTAAGCCGCCCTGAGTCCCCCCTAGGGGGTGAGAAGGGTGGGGTAAAATGACCAAAATAAATAAATAAATAAATAAAATAATCCTAGAGGACCATCCTACTCGGACAACGAGGGATCGCCTAAGCAGGTAAGTAAAGGGTTAATGCCTGTGAGTTACAAATATAGGAATTCTTTCTATAAGCCTGTCAATAATAAGAGGAGAGATGTTAACTATCTGATTTCCCCAGGGAGTGAATTCCACAGGCGAGGGGCCACCACTGAGAAGGCCCTGTCCCTCGTCCCCACCAGCCTCACTTGTGATAAAGGTGGGGCCGAGAGCAGGGCCTCCCCAGAAGATCTTAAACTCCGCAGTGGGACATAGAATTTCTATCATCCTGTCAAGCCCCCAGTGGCGCAGTGGGTTAAACCCCTGTGCCAGCAGGACTGAAGACCGACAGGTCACAGGTTCGAATCCGGGGAGAGGCGGATGAGCTCCCTCTATCAGCTCCAGTTCCCCAAGCGGGGACATGAGAGAAGCCTCCCACAAGGATGATAAAAACATCAAATCATCCGGGTGTCCCCTGGGCAACGCCCTTGAAGACAGCCAATTCTCTCACACCAGAAGCGACTTACAGTTTCTCAAGTCGCTCCTGACACGACAAATAGTAATAATAATAATAATAATAATAATAATAATAATAATAAAACACTTTATTTGTACCCCGCTACCATCTCCCCAAGGGACTCGGTGCGGCTTACATGAGGCCGAGCCCAAATACAACAATACAAGCAATAATAACAACAATACAAACAATTAAAATAGAAACATAAACAATAAAAATGTAGCAATTAACAATAAGACAACACACAATTAAAACTGTGGGTAGGCCAAATGTAAAGTTAAAATTGGAAGACTCTAAACTTGGGATCTGTTGTTGACTTTTCAATTCTGGCTTTGATGGCATTTGTTCTAATGGCTTGTTCTTGTGCTGCCAGAATCAGGCCCTCCATCTCCTTTTTTCAGAGTTCCATTTGTGAGTCACAACCATGTTTTCTCTTTGCCAATTTGACTCGCAATTTTTCCCAGGAACTGTCCATGGAGAGCCTTCTTTCGCCAGTTTTCTTTTCTGCTCTGGATTGTTTTTTTTACGGTATTCACTCTTTGTCTTTTGCACTTTAAGCAGTTTACTGCTATTGACTTCCCTCAATGTTGGTTCTTGACTGCCTTTCAAATAACCTGCCAGTGCATGTTTCTCTTCTTCTACTGTTTGCTTCACTTGCAGAAGGCCTCTGCCTCCTGATTTTCTGGGCAGGTAAAGTCTGTCGACATCAGTACGCGGGTGTAATTGCCATAATCATCATCATCATCATCATCATCATCATCATCATCATCATGCAAACATTCAGGTGTTAGGAACTAATAAATAGTGCACTTGTTCTCCTGATTCAGGCATGAGAAACAGAACTGAAATTGGACTCAATGGCCCTTTAGGCAGAGGACTCTCCAGGGGCATCCCTTGAAACAGAGTGTTCCCATAAAGCAGGGCTTGGCCAATTTGTGCGCCATCCTGGTGCAGGTATAAACCAGCTCAGAAGGAAAGCTTTCCCCATGGTCAAAGATGAGTATGGTTGTGCTGTCGCATGCTGGGCCTGTGCATAAGACTGTAGACAGGACATAAATTCTGTGTGCCCAACGAGACGCCGGGGCTGCGTCAGATTAAAGGCCTTTGGATTTCCTTAAAACAGAGTCTTTAGATTGCTCAAAGGTACAACAAAGTTCTTTATTAATGAAAACAAACAGGTACTTTAAGGCTTTCTTAAAAGTCTATTGGCTCTCTCTCAGTTTTGTCCACAGGGAACAGGCACTATCTTCATAAACTGTATTTTAACAAATGGGGAAATCTTTAACTTCTAATCTGGGCAGTCTGTCTTTGCCTCTGTTGGCGTGGAGCCCCTGCATCCGGTACCAACTGCTTCTGGCTTCCGTGAGTGACTCTTACCAAACAGAGCTTTGTAGACTTCCAGGGAAAGAGGAGTTCAGGATTCAGTGATGGCTGACTGAAGTCCTTCAGCAAAGGAGCTGTAGGGCTGTATAACCCCAGTCAAGCTGTAGGCTGTATATCTCCCCAGCCAAGCCATAGAAGACGAAGCTTTCTACAGGAGCTCTTGGTATTATGTCCTGCATAGAAGGCTTCTCTGTGTGGACTGAACCCAAACCAGCTCCTATTTCCTCCAAAACCCAAAAAGGGGGTGGGACCAGGGAACCTAACTATAATTGACAGATGGCTAGCCCTATGATTGCAACCAAAAGAGGACACCTATCTGCAGAGTCCCTGAAACTTAGGACTACAACAAACATTCAATGCAAAGCAAACAAAATTGGAGCTCCTGGTACAGCTGTACCTGCACAATGGTCTCTGTCTAAAAGCTGCCTTCAAGCAGAGAACAAGCCATCTTTATGCGGGCAGGGCTTCTCCTTAGCTGTCCTTTCTCTGCCTGGGGGCAATGGTAGAAACACCATCCTTTCTCCTTGTTTCTCAGAGTGTATTACTGGAGGATGGAGGCAAGAAATTGGTGAATCAGTACTGACAAATCCACTGCTTTCTGTTTTTCGTTGAAAGATTCCGGGAGTTGCTTGAGGCATTTGTGGGATTTATTTTTGTCAGCAAAGAAAGATCTGGGACAACAAAAACTCTGTAAGCTAACATTTCTTTCCTCCTCACAAACCTCAAAGTAGGCCAGTTCAAAATTATGACTATGTGCTGCTCGCCATCTCCAGGCCATAGCCAAGGAAGTATATGTTAGTATATGCAATACCTTTTCCTGACCAAAGGAATGAGGGAATCGACTTCTTAAAAAATTATGGAAGCTGGCACAAGCGGCACAAACATTATTCACTTGGTTGTTGTAGGTTTTTTCGGGCTATATGGCCATGGTCTAGAGGCATTTTCTCCTGACGTTTCGCCTGCATCTATGGCAAGCATCCTCAGAGGTAGCAAGCATCCTCAGAGGCACTACCTCTGAGGATGCTTGCCATAGATGCAGGTGAAACGTCAGGAGAGAATGCTTCTAGACCAGGGGTCCACAAACTTTTTAAACAGAGGGCCAGGTCACAGTCCCTCAAACTGTTGGAGGGCCAGATTATAATTTTTTTAAAAAAAGAATGAGTTCCTATGCACACTGCACATATCTTATTTGCAGTGCAAAAAATACTTAAATACAATACGATAATTAAAATAAAGAACATTTTTTAACAAATATAAACTTATTAGTATTTCAATGGGAAGTGTGAACCTGCTTTTGGCTGATGAGATAGGATTGTTGTTGTTATTGTTGTGTGCTTTCAAATCATTTCATACTTAGGTTGACCCTGAGCGAGGGCCGAGTAAATGACCTTGGACGGCCATATCTGGCCCCCGGGCCTTAGTTTGAGGACCCCTGCTCTAGACCATGGCCATATAGCCCGAAAAAACCTACAACAACCCAGTGATTCTGGCCATGAAAGCCTTCGACAATACATTATTTACTTGAACTGCACAGATCTGGTCCCTTAAGGGATTTTTTCAGGACCACAGTCACCTCTAAACTTAAATGATCCCAAATAAATTAATTGAATAGCAATTTTATGCTGAGTTGGGAATGATGCTTTCGGGTAGGGAGAGAGAGCACTTGAAGGGGTGAAAAATATTTACATCTGGGGAGGACACACTTTGAGGTCTAGATATGGCTGTGTAATCATATCTCTGTGTTATCTCCCTGCTTAATAACAATTTTAAGAGGAAATAATACAGAATAGTATGGTTATTTATTTATTTATCGTGTCAGGAGCAAACCAAACAGTTGTATTGCATTTTTAACAAACAAACAAACAAACAAACAAACAAACAAACAAACATAGAAAACACAAAGTTTGCAAGCTTGGTAGTTGATTAAATGTCCTTTGACTAGTATCTGGCCACTTGGAGTGCCTCTGGTGTTGCTGCAAAAAGGTCTTCCATTGTGCATGTAGCAGGGCTCAGGTTGCATTGTAGCAGGTGGTCTGTGGTGTGCTCTTCTCCACACTCGCATGTCGTGGATTCCACTTTGTAGCCCCATTTCTTAAGGTTGGCTCTGCATCTCATGAGTGCAGTCTGTTCAGCGCCTTCTAAGTCACCCAGTTTTCTGTATGCCCAGAGGGGAGTCTCTCATTTGGTATCAGCCACTGATTGAGGTTTTAGGTTTGAGCCTGCCAGTTTTGGACTCTCGCTTGCTGAGGTGTTCCAGAGAGTGTCTCTGTAGATCTTAGAAAACTATTTCTTGATTTAAGTCATTGGCGTGCAGGCTGATACCCAAACAGAGGATGGGCTGGAGATATCTCTGCCTTGGTCCTTTCACTATTGGTTGCTATTTCCCAGCGGATGTCAGGTAGTGCAGTACTGGCTAAACAGTGTAATTTCTCCAATGGTGTAGGGCGCAGACACCCTGTGATAATGCAGTATGTCTCATTAAGAGCCACATCTACTGTTTTAGCGTGGTGAGATGTGTTCCACACTGGGAATGCATACTCAGCAGCAGAGAAGCATAGCGCAAGGGCAGATGTCTTCACTGTGTCTGGTTGTGATCCCCAGGTTGTGCCAGTCAGCTTTCATATGATATTATTTCTAGCGCCCACTTTTTGCTTGATGTTCAGGCAGTGCTTCTTGTAGGTCAGAGCATGGTGCAGGGTAATTCCCAGGAATTTGGGTGTGCTGCAATGCTCCAGTGGAATTCCTTCCCAGATAATCCTCAGTGCTTGGGATGCTTGTCTGTTCTTAAGGTGAAAAGCACATGTCTGTGTTTTAGATGGATTAGGGATCAGATGGTTCTCCCCTAATAGACAGTAAGAGCACCTAGAGCAAAGAAAAAGTGATTCTTCAGGGTTTCAAGAAACCACCCCCTCCATCATGTCTACAGTCCCATCTTGGAGTCTCTCTCATCTTCTGCCAACTGACAAAGAGTCCTTCTGAGTCCCTGGCCACTTGTGGCTTAGATCTCCTCAATATTTTGGTTGCTATATCTTCAACACAATGGGAAGGCAAAATGTGTCCCGTTTGTTGCTATCTCAACTTTGCAATGTTTTCTAATGACAAGATAGTCCTCCAACCAGAACTCCCCTTCCTGCTGAAAGTCACATCTTATTTCTATCTTGCAAAATGAAACACTTTTGCAAGTCCCCTAAGCTTTTTCTGTGTAAGTTAGGCCTCCTAGTGTCATCCTAGTGCTTCTCGAAATGACTCACTTTTGACCCTGGCCACAAACCACCACCTCCAGATGTTCAAAGTTACTCCACCAGAGCAATGTCCTCCTCTGTAGCTTTTCTAGTAGGAATTCTACTCCAAGATATATTTTGGAATCCACTTTTGTCCTCATTTTTTACATTTTTAAATCAATTTTTATCTTAATAGTCCCCCGTGGCATTCTGAGTCCCTCCATGGAGGTAGAGAAGAATGGGATATAAAAGTTCTAAATAAATAATGGGTTAAACCCTTGTACCAGCAGGACTGCTGACCGAAAGGTCGGTGGTTCAAATCCAGGGAGCAGGGTGAGCTCCCATCTGTCAGCTCCAGCTTCCTATGCGGGGAACATTAGAGAAGCCTCTCAAAGGATGATAAAACATCCAGGCATTCCCTGGGGAATGTCCTTCCAGACTGCCAATTCTCTCACACCAGAAGCGACTTGCAGTTTCTCAAGTCACAAAAAAACTTTTTTTAAAAAAAATATATATTGTAAACCATCTTAAATCTGATTTTGGGAAAAAAAGGCAGGATATAAATTCAATCAATCAACTCAATTGAGTAAACCTTCCTAATTCTGCCTTTAGCAAAAAGGTTGATGCTCAGACATTAGGAAATTATCATTATTATCTATTGAAAGGCATTGTCTTCTCTAACTGAATAGCTATAACTTCTACTAAAAACAGGCTTAGCAGTCAAATGATGGCTAGATGTTTTTCTCCTTGTCAAACACAGACCTCTTGAGGGCATGCCTGGTAGTGCGCCAAGGAATGAAAAAGTAGCTAAGCAACAGTTGCCATAGAACAGGGATGTCAAAGTCATTTTTATTGAGGGCCCCATCAGCCTTATGGTTGCCATCAAAGGGCTGCTGAATCCATGGATGGAGAATTAGTGGATACAAAGGGCCATCTATAATTCACATAGTGGTCGGTGCACTTTAGTTTTATCTCCAGTTTGCATCATCAGATGTTGCTGAATGACAGCTCCCATTGCTTTTGATGATCCATCATGCAGACTGGGGATAATGGGAATTCCAATCCAACTGCACTTGTGGCTCTGAGGATGAGGAAAGGTTAAAGGACATTGTAAGGTCAGACATCATATGCACAAGTGTTGTATCTCAATTCAAACCCCATTCTCCTGACTCAACAGAACAAAGTCCAGCCTGGGTTGTTGTAAGTTTTTTCCGGGCTGTATGGCCATGGTCTAGAGGCATTCTCTCCTGACGTTTCGCCTGCATCTATGGCAAGCATCCTCAGAGGTAGTGAGGTCTGTTGGAAGTAGGAAAAAGGTTTATATATCTGTGGAATGACCAGGGTGAGACAAAGGACTCTTGTCTGCTGGAGCTAGGTGTGAATGTTTCAACTGACCACCTTGATTAGCATACAATGGCCTGACATTGCCTAGGGCAAACTTTTGTTGAGAGGTAATTAGATGTCCAGCCTTCCAGGTGTTCCTGCATCACACTTCCCATCAGTTGTAGTCATTATGTCTAATGATAAGGAATTCATGAATTGTAGTCCAGCGTCTGAAGAGCCCAATCTTTCCCAACTCTTGGAGTAAAACTAACTGGTGGACAGTTAACCTTTTTGGACATTTTGTGATTCCAAATCCCATTGACATGAAAAATACTGATTTTACTCGAATCTAGTGTGCCATTGAACCTAATGGGCACCTCAATTTTCAAGACCCGGAAACAAACAAACCGACAAAAAGAAAGAAAGATAGATAGAAAGAAAAGGATTTGCTGGCAAATACTGTGCTGCGAAAAGGGGATGAAAAGAAGGTGCAAGAAGGAAGGGGAGAAAAAAGTCTTGAAAGAATAGACACAGACAGGGGTGGCTCAACCTATTACACAAAGTAAGCATTCGCAGTATGGTTGATTTTGCCCAGGGGCGCTCTTGAGGCACTCTTGGGGGAAAAATAGACCTTGACATATGCGAGCTGTAGTTACTGGGATGTATAGTTCACCTACAATCAAAGAGCATTCTGAACTCCACCAATGATAGAATTGAACCAAATATGGCACACAGAACTCCCATGACGAACAGAAAATATATATCAATGATTGGTTGGGGGGCGGGGTGCCAAAATACTCTTTGCTTACTGTTGAAAATTACCTAGGGCCGCCTCTGGACACAGAGAGGGAAAGATAATGGTAAGAAGGTGTAAGAAAGAAAAGACAGAGGAAACAAAAGGTGGAAGGGAGAGATAAATAAAAGGAAAGGAGTTCTGTGATGGCAGAGCCAAGGTTGGCTCCACTGAGGGAAAGTCCCCTGCAAGCCAGGGTGAAGGAGGTTACCTTCGCTACTGCTTCCTCCTCCACTTTGGTGCCTTTACTATCCACTTGCTGTGCTCTGGCTGCTTGTAGCGCTCTTCGCTGTCCTATTCTTTCTGAAGGTCCTGTTTGTGCCATGAACCCTGATTGCGCCAAAGGCCCTGGTTGCACCACAGACCCCACTCATGCTAAAGGCTCTGCTTTTGCCAAAGGCCCTGCTTGCACTGCAAGTCCCAGTCATACCAAAAGCCCCAACCCTGTGAAGGCCCTGCTTGTGCCACAGTTGCCTTTGCTCGTTGCTTTCTGCATGCCTCAGGAGCCAAGGATGAAGTGATGAAGGCGTTTGCAGAGGAGGAAGAAGAGCAGCAGCCTTCTTGGCTCCTGGGGTCTGCAGCAGGCTGGGAAAGCAGTTGGCAAAGCAGTGAGCTGGCAAAGCAGTGAGTGGCTGTAGGAGCCTAGGAGGAATAGGCAAAGGTGGTGGTGGAATGGCCTCCCCGGATCCTGGGACCTGTGGCCACCTTTGCATTTTCCTCCTTTCTTGGGTTGCTGCCTCATCAGGGCTAGCTCCTTTGCCAGCCACAGTGTTAGAGCCTGGTCAGATTCTGAGTGCTCAGAAGATGAGGAAGGAGATACTGTGATAGATTCAGTATCTGTCTCTCTGCTCTGAATGCAATATTCCTGCTTCTTGGCAGGGGGTTGGACTGGATGGCCCATGAGGTCTCTTCCAACTCTATAATTCTATGATTCTATGAGAGGGCCCAGAGGAGGATAGAAGTGGTTTGGAGAGAGTTGTTTTGAAATCTCCTGGCAGTTCCCATGAAACTGGAGAAGGTGATATCAGTTCTTATGAGAACCTTCCAGAAGTGCAGGCAGAGAGAAATGTGGGAGATGAATGTTTGTCCAGATCTAGGCACATGAAACTTCAGAGGCAGAGAGTACAACAAAGACAAACTCGTTTTTTTTCCAGAGGCTTAGAGGTAAAGCAAGGAAAAGCAGGTGTGTGGGGAATGATGTTATGGGAGAGACTGAGGCCTTTAAAAGTGGTTTCTTCTGGTACAATCCTTTGTGACAGCAATATATTCAATGTAAAAGGAATCACCTTTTCTGGGTTGTTGTAGGTTTTCTTCGGGCTATATGGCCATGTTCTAGAGGCATTTCTCCTGACGTTTCGCCTGCATCTATGGCAAGCATCCTCAGAGGTAGTGAGGTCTGTTGGAACTAGGAAAAAGGGGGTTTATATATCTGTGGAATGACCAAGGTGGGGCAAAGGACTCTTGTCTGCTGGAACTAGGTGTGAATGTTTCAACTGACCACCTTGATTAGCATTTGATTGCCTGGTAGTGCCTGGAGCAATCTTTTGTTGAGAGGTGATTAGATGTCCTTGTTTGTTTCCTCTCTGTTGTTGTGTTGTTCTAATTTTAGAGTTTTTTTAATACTGGTAGCCAGATTTTGTTCATTTTCATGGTTTCCTCCTTTTTGTTGAAATTGTCCACATGCTTGTCCACATCCTTGTGGGTTTCAATGGCTTCTCTGTGTAGTCTGACATGGTGGTTATTGGAGTGATCCACCTTTCCTCATTCTGGCAATAAAACAGTAAACTAAATAGTAAACTATTTATGACTGCCATCTTGAGTCCCTATATCGGGATACGTTTTTAAAAAGATAATACTGATCTCGATTGTTTTCTAGATACTCAAATATATGCAAGAGGAACATTGGTTACCCATCTCTCCAAAAGAACTATGAAATTTACCAGATGATCTTGAATCAATTGCTGACAGAGTTGTGAGGATAAAGTGAGGCAGGAGCGGGGAGAGGAGAGCCAAGAGAGCATGGATTTGAATTCAGATTAGAACCAAGAAGTAACTTCTTTGCGCCATGCGTTCTCTCGATATGCAGAGTGTTGCTCTTCTCTCATCTATTTCTATTACTGTGTCTGCTGTTAACCATAGTGACTCCTTGGAGTGCTATATAAATAGCAAACAGTACTTAAGGCTTCCTTGAACAATGACTGAATGAATCTAAGGAATTATTTAGGTTTTATTTTGGGGAACTGTTTAATGGTTACCTTCCTAATGTAATTTTTTTTGTGAAACATTGCAGTGCCCATTAGAGTTAATTGCACCCTGCCTCCTTGAACTCCTTTCTCTGTCTCTTTCCCCCAGTTGGAAATGTGCCTTTTTAAAATAGTTCCTTCTGATAGGGAAAGTTATCAGAAACTGCCCATTTATAGAATCATAGAATCATAGAGTTGGAAGAGACCTCATGGGCCATCCAGTCCAACCCCCTGCCAAGAAGCAGGAATATTGCATTCAAAGCACCCTCGACAGATGGCCATCCAGCCTCTGTTTAAAAGCTTCCAAAGAAGGAGCCTCCACCACATTCCGGGGCAGAGAGTTCCACTGCTGAACGGCTTTGCATTATATGTGGCAAATTTCACTGGCAACTCCAGTTGTGCCACAGCTTTGCCATGGAGCCCACTGGCTTCCACTACATGTGGGAAGTACTTCCGGGGCAGCTCCAGAGCAAAACTGTAGTGGAACCGGAGTCAACAGCTCTGAAAAAAAGCTGCCAGTGGCAACACAGGAGGCTTCCCATGTTGCATTGCCCTCAGCAGGCATGTAGCCGGGGGGGTGGGGGGTGGGGGGGTGGGGGTGCTTGGGGGCTTCAGTCCCAACCGAAATTCTCATGGTGGTCCGCGAGAAGGCTTTACTGGTACATGTTTATTCATATCATGATCTGATCACCATGCTCAATATATCCCATATGCATGGGGGTATTGGGGTAACAATACAAAAGGTTTGCTAGGGTAGACCCTCTTTCACTCAAACTCAGCCCCCCTGAACCAAACTCAGCCCCCCCGAAACAAATTCCTGGCTACGGGCCTAGCCCTCAGTGGAGTCCCCGGTGGCACAGTTGGTTAAACCCCTGTGCCAGCAGGACTGAAGACCGACAGGCCGCAGGTTCGAATCCGGGGAGAGGCAGATGACCTCCCTCTACCAACTCCAGCTCCTCATGCAGGGACATGAGAGAAGCCTCTCACAAAGATGATAAAAACATCATATCATCCGGGCATCCCCTGGGCAACGTCCTTGCAGACGGCGAATTCTCTCACACCAGAAGTGACTTGCAGATTCTCAAGTCGCTCCTGACACGACACACAAAAAAATTTGACCTCGGTGGGGCAGCCGGCCAGCAGATGCTTCCTCCCATTTGATGAGGGAGGAGGAAGCCAGAATGGTGTGAGGCATGGGGTGATAGGTCCCAGGGCATCCTGGGTTACTGCTGCCAGGATCACCACAATCTGCGGGGATCCGCAGCTATTTCGGCGGTGTGTTAATTCCTTCCTCAGATTTGGGAAGGCTGCAGTTAGTAAATCTAGACATTGCTCAGAAAACCTTCTGAAGGAAAGGTTATAATGTTGTAGTGTATTTATTTTCCAATCTTTTCATCTTCAATAGAAGCTTACAAGTTGCAGAACATTCTGGGTCACATACAAAAGATCATTTCCTACAAAGCTAAGGTGATGACCCTCATGGTATCCCACTGCAAACTGTCTTTGAGATAGTTTTGAAAGGCTTCTTTGATCAGAGTAGGGAAACGGTTACCCTCCAGAGTTTTTGGGCATCAGCTCCTACCAACATGGTAAGTGGTTGAGGAGAGTTGTTCTTCTTTAATAAATGGAGGGCTGCAGCTCCTTCGTTCCTGCCTTGGGAGCTCAGCAGATATTTCTTGTTAAGATAGCCATTAATGGCAACATTTCCTCACAAAACCCCACATCTTTCCATGTGGTGCAGACTTATGTATTATTATTTACTTTATTTCTATCCTGTTCCTCCTCAACCCCTGAAGGGGACTCAGGACGGCTTACATTTGGCAGCAGTTTGATACCACTACATATAACAAAGCAATATAATAACAATTAAAACAATAAGTAAAACATTAATTAAAACAGTAAAAAAACAGTATTAACAGCCGCATCATCATTCCAGTCAATTCCATATCAGTTCCATGTCCATAGTGCTATCTATGTCTGTTGTCCAAAAGCCTGATCCTAGAACTACGACTTCCATTTCTTCCGAAATGACAGGAGGGATGGAGCCGATCTTTCCTCAGGGGGCACAGCCCTGTCTCTCGTCCCCACCAGACGTATTTGTGACACTGGTGGGAGCGAGAGCAGGACCTCCCCAGATTATCTTAAACTGTGAGGTAGAGGGAAATGCGTTCGGACAAGTAAGCTGGGCCAGAACTGGATAGGGCTTTATAGGTCAAAACCAGCACTTTGAATTGAGCTCGGAAATGGATTGGCAGCCAGTGGAGCTGACACAACAAGGAATAATATGCTCCCTGTATGTCACTCCTGTTAGCAGTCTGGCTGCTGCCCTTTGTACTAGTTGTAATTTCTGAACAGTCTACAAAGGCAGCCCCACGTAGAGTGCATTGCAGTACTCTATTTGGGATATAACAAGAGCGTGGACCACCGTAGCCAGATTAGACTTCCCACTTTATGGTTTGTCTTTGACACTTTATGGTTTGTCAATACTTCACTGGCATTACACAAACTAGACGGTAGCTTCTACCATTCCCAATCTTTGATCTACCCTGGTTAGGGCCATTGGGAGTTGCAATTGCATAACTTTCAGAAGGCCAAACCTCCTTCTTCCACAGTCTGTACAAATTCACATTTCACACCCCAGTCCTCTCTGAAAACTCTACCTCAAGCCTGAACCTGGTACTCTACTGCTGAGTTATGGGATCCTGGGATGTCATCCCACAAGGGGGTGGGATGGTGGTGGTGCCAATCATTAACTGTGTGACGGTTGGATTAGTGAACATTGAGAAAACCAGTCACCAGCCAGTCCCTCTCCAATGCCAGAAATACAGCTTAATGGTGTAACATTAGAAAATGTTGACCATTTCTGCTACCTTGGCAGCCACCTCTCCACAAAAGTCAACATTGACACTGAAATCCAACACTGCCTGAGCTCTGTAAGTGCAGTTTTTCCCCCGAATGAAGCACAGAGTGTTTGAGGACTGGGACATCCGTAGGGATACCAAGGTGCTTGTTGATAAAACTATTGTCCTCCCAACCCTGCTAAACGCCTGCGAGACATGGACTGTCTACAGACATCACATGCAACTCCTGGAACGACTCCATCAGAGCTTCCTCCAGAAAATCTTGCAAATCTCTTGGAAAGACAAGAGGACAAATGTCAGCATGCTGGAAGAAGCAAAGACCACCAGCATTGAAGCGATGGTCCTCCGCCATCAACTCCGCTGAACCGGCCACGTTGTCCAGATGCCCGACCACCGTCTCCCAAAGCAGTTGCTCTACTCCGAACTCAAGAACAGAAAATTGAATGTTGGTGGACAGGAAAAGAGATTTAAAGACAGGCTCAAAGCCAACCTGGCAACTCTGGCATAGACACTGAGAACTGAGAAACCCTGGCCCTTGACCGCTCCAGCTGGAGGTCAGCTGTGACCAGCAGTGCTGTAGAATTTGAAGAAGCACAAATGAAGGGCGAAAGAGAGAAACTTGCCAAGAGGAAGGTGCGTCAAGCCAACCCCGACCGGGAACACCTTCCACCTGGAAACCAATGCCTTCACTGCGGGAGAACATGCAGAATAAGGAAAACTCTTAGCAATATGTCCTCAAATGCACTTTAATACTGATTTAGGATTGTTTATGTGCCCTCATCTTTCTTTGAAAACCCTATCCTGGTTTGCCTTACCTTGTTTCATGTCCAGCACTTTTAAATTTTAATTACTACATTTGGGCCAGCCATAGGTTTTTGAATGCTGTATGTTGTTGTTATTGTTTATTGCTTATTGTGTATTTTTTGTTTTTGAGTTTTATTTCAACTGTTTGTATTGATTATTTGTTATTGCTTTTGTTTATTGATGTGCTGTGGGCTTGGCCTCATGTAAGCCACACCGAGTCTGTTCTGTTGTGCGCTGGGCCTGTAAAGAATTTCCTTTAGAACAGGATGTGCAACCTTTGCCCAGCAGGAAGCCAGGGGCCTAAAGAGAAATTCTCAGAGGGTTTTCACCACAAATAGTCTTTAGATGGCTTGTGAAGTACAACAAAGTCTTTTATTAATGAACAATCAAACAGAAACTTCTCTTGTTTTCAGTAAAGTTAAGCAAATGATTCCAAGCTTTTAGGCAACTGGTGAATTCCTAATCTTGCCCACGAAGGACAGGCAACTGTCTTCAATAACTTCTTCTTTAAAGGAAAATCCCCTTTTTAACTTCTCCGAGGCTGACTGTAATCTAACCCTTACTGATGTGGGCTCCGCTACTGGGTCGAATTGCGTCTTGAATGCCGAGTGGACCTACCAGTAAGGCAGTAGACTCTCCAGCTGGAGTTCTGTGGTCTTTAGGGCTGTTTTCCTGGAAATTCTTGTATGCTCTTAAAACTGTCCCCCCGGAAATCTTAAGGGTTGAAGCTTTTATACAGGGGAAGCTTGCACACGTCCTGTACGTTAGCTTTCCTTGATGAGACTAACTAAAAAATGGCTCCCTAAGGGGCGGGACCAAAACTTAACAATGATGGACAGGTGACTTGCCCTATGACTGCAACCAAAGGAAGCCACCTATCTGCAGAGTCCCTGAAACCCAGGACTGCAAGCAAACATTTAATACAAAGCAAATAAAGTTGGAACTCCTGGTACAGCTGTACCAGAACTGACACTGAGAACTGGGAAGCCCTGGCCCTTGAGTGCTCCAGCTGGAGGTCAGCTGTGACCAGCAGTGCTGCAGAATTTGAAGAGGCACGAATGAAGGGCGAAAGAGAGAAATGTGCCAAGAGGAAGGTGAGTCAAGCCAACCCTGACCAGGACCGCCTTCCACTTGGAAACCAATGCCCTCACTGTGGGAGAAGATGCAGATCAAGAATAGGGCTCCAGAGTCACCTCCGGACCCACCGTTAGTACACTGGTCTTGGAAGACTATCCTGCTCGGACAATGAGGGATCACCTAAGTAAAGTAAGTAAGGGTTAGAGCAGTGGTTCTCAACCTGGGGTCCCCAGATGTTTTTGGCCTACAACTCCCAGAAATCCCAGCCAGTTTACCAGCTGTTAGGATTTCTGGGAGTTGAAGGCCAAAAACAGCTGGGGACCTCAGGTTGAGAACCACTGAGTTAGAGCAATATGATTATACAGAGGGCAAAGTCTTCTGCCAAATGGTTCTTTTGGGAATGGTTATCCTGAGCATCTGACGGATTTCACTTTCAGCCGCAGGGTCCTGAAATGAGATAAATGGCTGTGAAATTGGTATGGCTGTTCTGAGACTTGCCATCAGGTGGCATTGCAGGCCATCCTTGGGCTGTTGCTGCAAATAACAACAGGTGCCCAGCCACCAACCAGCCTTGGTTTCTCCCTCCTCCATGAAGTGACCTTTTTAGTAGTTCTCTGCTTCAGCCTCCAGAGTATGTCTTACATTTCTCACCACCTAGCTAACCTTTGCTGTGGGAATATTTTTGCAGAAAATCAGAATCCCGTTATGCTGTATTTTCAGGCTCTATAGGTGAATTTTTGGTTCTGTGGATATTACTTGTAAAGAAGAAGCTACCAAAGGAATTAAGGGCTTGTTCAAGAGACGTTCCTATCTGAAGCAGAACAACAAATGGCACCTATTCTGTCCTCCCAAAAGTCAAACTGTACAATTTCTTCAATGGTCGTATTTATTTTAATAGCCAAAGCAAAAAATATCACCACTGTTTTTCTCCCTACTAGGCATGAGATATTGACAAGCTGGAATGTGTCCAGAGGAGGGCGACTAAAATGATCAAGGGTCTGGAGAACAAGCCCTATGAGGAGCGGCTTAAGGAGCTGGGCATGTTTAGCCTGAAGAAGAGAAGGCTGAGAGGAGATATGATAGCCATGTATAAATATGTGAGAGGAAGCCACAGGGAGGAGGGAGCAAGCTTGTTTTCTGCTTCCTTGGAGACTAGGATGTGGAACAATGGCTTCAAACTACAAGAAAGGAGATTCCATCTGAACATTAGGAAGAAATTCCTGACTGTGAGAGCCGTTCAGCAGTGGAACTCTCTGCCCTGGAGTGTGGTGGAGGCTCCTTCTTTGCAAGCTTTTAAACAGAGGCTGGATGGCCATCTGTCAGGGGTGATTTAAATGCAATATTCCTGCTTCTTGGCAGGGGGTTGGACTGGATGGCCCATGAGGTCTCTTCCAACTCTTTGATTCTATGATTCTATGCAAGATGGTGATTTCGGCTTGTGACTTTTTCCTCTGTGCCAAGAAGCAAATGTTAAGCTGCAGCAATGCAAACAAAGAACTGAGGCTATGTAAACATGGAGAGGTTGCGCTTGGCTCCATGCCGCTTCCATTGAAATATGCAAGGCTGTTTATTTTGGCAAAGATGAAAAGAAAGGCTGCTTTGAACTGTGGCCTGAACTAGTCTCCGTACTCCTCTCCTGTTTTGGAATCCATCCTTTACCTTTTCTCAAATCAGTGAACAGCTGTCATTCAATGTCATGGTTTTAAAAAAAGCAAATCAAAGCTAAAGCATGTAGTGATGAGTTGTCAAAGGCTTTCATGGCCAGAATCACTGGGATGCTCTGATTTTTTAGGGTTGTGTAGCCATGTTGCATCGGTAGGAGCATAGTGTCTAGATCAGCGATTCTCAACCTGGGGGTCGCTGGGCCATTTTCTGGGGGTCGCGAAGGCGCCTCGGTTGGCCCCACGCCCTCAAAATGGTTGCATGAGGTCTCTCTCGTGTCCCTCGCGCTCCCACTGGCTGGCAAAGGGGGTCACCACAATATGAGGAAGCATATTTAGGGGTCACAGGCTTAGAAAGATTGAGAACCACTGGTCTAGATCTAGGAAAGTCATGACACCCCTCTATTCTGCCTTAGTTAGACCACACCTGGAATATTGTGTCCAGTTCTGGGCACTACAATTGAAGAGAGATATTGACAAGCTGGAATGTGTCCAGAGGAGGGCAACTAAAATGAACAAGGGCCTGGAAAACAAGCCCTATGAGGAGCGGCTTAAAGAGCTAGGCATGTTTAGCCTGAAGAAGAGAAGGCTGAGAAGAGACATGATAGCCATGTATAAATACGTGAGAAGAAGTCACAGGGAGGAGGGAGCAAGCTTGTTTTCTGGACACTAGGACACGGAACAATGGCTTCAAACTACAAGAAAGGAGATTCCATCTGAATATTATGAAGAACTTCCTGATTGTGAGAGCCGTTCAGCGGTGGAACTCTCTGCCCCGGAGTGTGGTAGAGGCTCCTTCTTTGGAAGCTTTTAAACAGAGGCTGGATGGCCATCTGTCTGGGGTGCTTTGAATGCAATATTCCTGCTTCTTGGCAGGGGGTTGGACTGGATGGCCCATGAGGTCTCTTCCAACTCTATGATTCTAAGCATTCTCTCTTGATATTTCACCTGCATCTGTGGCTGGCATCTTCAGAGGGTCTGTTAGCAATAATAATAATAATAATAATAATAATAATAATAATCTTTATTTATATCCCACCACCATCTCCCCAAAGGAGACTCAGAGCGGCTTACATGAGGCCAGCCCAACAATACATTACAGCAAAATAAAATATATAAACAACAAAATAATATCACAATAATATAAATAAACCAATCAAGTTAAATAAACAGTACAAAATAACATAATGGATAGTAAAACACAGTGGGTGAGCCAAATGTACGACATGAAATGATAAAACACTGGATGAGATAGCAATGAAAAGGTACATTTGTGGGGGAGGAGCTCATAGGGGACTGAATAGTGGAATTAGACTTTCAATAAGGTGGGGGAAAGTGCAATACGAGGGAAACAGTGATAGTGAAACAACAGGACTGGAATATATGGTCACTCTCCAAAGGCACGTCAGAAAAGCCAAGTCTTTAGATCTTTCTTAAAGGTTGCTAAGGTGGGGGTTTGCCTAATCTCACCAGGTAGTGAGTTCCAAAGTTGGGGAGGCACAGCGGAGAAGGCTTTCTCCTTCGTTCCCACAAATTGTGCCTGTGATAGAGGAAGAGATGAGAAGAGGGCCTCACCCGAGGATTGGAGGGAACGTGCAGGTTTGTGGAAGGAGATGCAGTCACGAAGGTAGGCAGGTCCCAAACCATTTGCAGTGATTCTCAACCTGTGGGTCCCCAGATGTTTTGGCTTACAACTCCCAGAAATTTATTTATTTATTTATTTATTTACTTTGCTTGTATACCGCAGTTTCTCAGCCCGTAGGCGACTCAATGCGGTCACAACAAGAGCAAAAAGACAATCATATACAATTTAAAAACCATTAAGAGCATAATATACAAAGTAATGACACATCAATAACAACACATTAACGTCTCGTAACTAGAATCGTGATCCAATTCATCGTCTATAATTCCGTTCCTATATTCATCGTATTCATTACACTGTTTATCCGAATGCCTGTTCAAACAGCCAGGTTTTTAGTTTTCTTAGAAACACCATTAACGTAGGAGCTGATCTAATGTCCATGGGAAGGGCGTTCCGCAGCCGAGGGGCCACCACAGAGAAGGCCTTGTCCCTCGTCCCCGCCAGCCGTGCTTGTGATGCAGGCGGGATCGAGAGCAGGGCCTCCCCAGAAGATCTTAGAGTCCTGGTGGGTTCATAGGCAGAGATACGTTCGGATAGGTAGCTTGGGCCCTAACCGTTTAGGGCTTTATAGGCCAACGCCAGCACTTTGAATTGAGCCCGGTAGCAAATCGGCAGCCAGTGGAGCTGGTGCAGCAGAGGAGTTGTATGCTCCCTGCGCTCCGCTCCTGTTAGTATCATGACTGCCGAGCGTTGGACTAGCTGGAGCTTCCGAGCCGTCTTCAAAGGCAACCCGACGTAGAGAGCCAGTTTGCTAGCTGTTAGGATTTCTGGGAGTTGTAGGCCAAAACATCTGGGGACCCACAGGTTGAGAACCACTGGTTTAGGGCTTCATAGGTGATAACCTGCACCTTGAATTGGGACTGGAAAATGAATGGCAGCCAATGGAGCTCCTTAAACAGGGAAGTTGACTGCTCCCTGTAATTCGCCCCAGTCAGTAGTCTGGCTGCCGAAGTTTGGACAAATGGAAGTTTCTGGGCCGTCTTCAAGGGAAGCCCCATGTAGAGTGCATTTCAGTAGTCCAGTCTAGAGTTAACTAAGGCGTGGACCACCATGGTCAGACCTCACGAGGTATGGTCGCAAGCTTTAATTGTGCGAAGGCCCTCCCAGTCACCGCCGACACCTGCGCATCAAGCGTCAGTGCTGAATCTAGGAGGATCCCCGTGCTGCAGACCTGTGACTTCAGGGGGAGTGTAACCCCGTCAATCACAGGTTGCTACCCAATACCCCGAGGAATCAAGTGGAGTGTATACATATCTATGGAATGTCTGGGTGGGAGAAAGAACCCATGTCTGTTTCAAACCTGAAATCTTGGCTGTTCTGATGTGCCTTTGGAGAGTGACCATCTATCCCATTTCTGTCTGCTCCATCTATAGTGTTGTCCCTATGTTGCACTTTCCTCCATCCTAAACTGAAAGTCTACATCATTGTTTATCCTTTTTGGGCTCCTCTCGATTAAATATTTTCTCGTTCTACCTCATCTAGGGTTTTATCATTTTACCTTGTTCATTTGGCCTGCCCATTCTGTTTCGATTTTATATTGTGCTAACTTGCTTTATTTATTTTATTTTGCAAAATGCAATTTTGTTGTCTGCATCTTGCATTTTATTTTGCTGTATTGTACTGTTGGGCTGGGCCTTTCGTTAGCTGCCCTGAGTCCCCTTTGGGGAGATGGTGGCGGGGTATAAATAAAGATTATTATTACTATTACTATTATTATTAGGCAGTGTTCTGGTACAGCTGTACCAGGAACTCCAATTTTGTTTGCTTTGCATTGAATGTTTGTTCAGTCCTAAGTTTCAGACACTCTGCAACGATAATGGACAGGTGGCTTCTTTTGGTTGCAGTTATAGGGCAAGCCACCTGTCCATTATCGTTGAGTTTGGTCCTGTCCCTTGCTCAGGGCAATTGGGAAGGGAAGGGGGGGATTTTTTCAGTTAGTCTCAGCTAGGAAGTCAATGTACAGGACATGTACAGACTTTCTCCTGTACAAAGGCTTCAACCCTTAAGACTTCCCAGGGGAGAACAGTCTTAAGAGCATCTAAAGATTCCCAAAGGTTCTCAGGAAAACAGCCTTACAGCCCTGAGGAATTTCAGAGGGAATAACAGCTTTAAACATCAAGAACTCCAGCTAAGTGACTACAGGCCTACTGGTAGGTCCACTCGGTTTTGAGACGCAGTTCAGCCCGGTAGTGGATCCACATCAGTCAGATCTAGGTTCACAGTTAGCCTGGGAGGAGCTAGAAAGGGATTTTCCTTGGAAGTAAAGCAAAGAAACAGTTAGAAGCCACCAGTTGTTTGAAACCTGGAAGCATTTGTTTAATCTTTGAAGACAAAAGAAGTTTCTGTTTAGTTGTTCATCAATAAAAGACTTTGTTGTATTTAAGCTCAAGCCTTGTAAAGACTGTTTAATGGGGGGAAATTCTCTAAGGGCTTCTCTTCGGGCCCCCTGGCTTCCCGTTGGTCTAAAGTTGTACGTCCTGTTTTAAAAGCACTTCGTTTCAAGCCCAGCGGCGACAGAACAGGCAGCATTCAACAGAATGGGTAAAGTATGCAGGTTAGAGAATATAGCACCCCAGATTATGACTCCATGATCTAAACCCCAACATTTTCTAGATCTTATAGTCAGTGGCTTAAAGAAGGACTGTCCTTAAACTCCATTTCTAGCTCTTTCTTCCAAAGTCTGAATAATGTTTTTATGTGTTTTATAGAAATGAGCATCTTTCGCCCATTTTCCCTTCCCAGACCTCATTTTTATGCCTTTCCCTCCTACCTCTTTGCCATCTGTCCATTAACTCTACACGGAGGCAAGAATTAATTTTAATTACGGGAACAACATGGTCTTCTCTGATCAATAAATTAACCTTTGCTACCACCAGAGTAATAAAATAAAAACTTAGGGGAATGACTAAAATGAAATCAGGTTGGGGTTTCCTTCATTGTCTTCTTCATATAGCAAAGCAAACTCATTCTGCTACGTATGTATATGTGAGTCTATGTCTTTCTACTTTCTAGCATAGTTACAAGATTGTGCTTCCTTCCTGGGAAAGCCCTGAAAGGAGCATCAGTTTGATTCTAAAGAAACAACCACAGCAGTGTTGTATTTGCCTCCCAGGTCACCTCCCCTAATTTACAAGTGGCCTCATTATAGTAAAGTCATTTCCACCAGATGTCTAAATACAGTATATTCCATGGGAGTGATTTCTTCTTCTTACATTCAGCCACAGTGTCATGAAATCATGCTTGGCCTAGGGTTGGAAGGTGCTCTAAATATCAATATGGAACCATATTCTTACCTGCCTATCCAGTCCAAAACTGGTCAGTTCATAGGAGACAGACCTATATAAGGTTTGCCTTACATTCTCAGAAGAGAAGGACTTCTCATCGGAGTTCTCGGCTCCTATGAGATAGGTCTGCCTTATGCACTATTCTCTCAGGTGCCTATAGAGGTGAGATATAGATGCTAGGCACACCTGTAATGGGCAGATTCTCATTGGAGGCCACTTTGTTTTGTATTTATTTATTTATTTACAGTATTTATATTTCGCCCTTCTCATCCCTTCTCACGGCCCTTGAGTGCTCCAGCTGGAGGTCAGCTGTGACCAGCAGTGCTGCAGAATTTGAAGAGGCACGAATGGAGGGCGAAAGAGAGAAATGTGCCAAGAGGAAGGCGCGTCAAGCCAATCCCGACCTTCCACCTGGAAACCAATGCCCTCACTACGGGAGAAGATGCAGATCAAGAATAGGGCTCCACAGTCACCTATGGACCTACCAGAACACTGATCCTGGAAGACTATCCTACTTGGCCATTGAGGGATCCGCTAATTAAGTAAGTAAGGCTTCTAGGGGGATAGTGTCCTCACATCAGGGATCACATCAAAGTGGTCTTCCTTCCTGGCCTTCCACAGAGACATATGGGACACAGAGGTGGGGTATAACGTAGCCAGGCCCCAGGGGATTAATACTTCACTAATAAATCCTCTAACACATACCCACATGTTCCTTCAGCTGCTCTATAGCACACAGCTGGCTACCACTTTGAAGAATCAGTTTAAAGGATTTTTGATTACTATGGCTCCAACTGGACACCAACACAATCCTGTCCCAAAGCGCTTTGATGTGTGATGAGGAAACGTGAACGTGTATTGGTATAGTTGCTGCCACCACTCAAATGGATTTGAGAAACTATCTTGAGGTAAACCTTGTTGTTCACCAGCCCTCCCCTTTAACTCCCTTGAAAATGATTGAGATAAAAAGATGTTAAAAATTATTGGAACAGATTCTATGGAATGATTAAATGCTGAGGCTGCTTTGAAGGTTAAACTAGAACAAAGTTTAATTATATACTTGAACACACAACTAAATTCTTCTATGAGGTACACAAGCATATTTGGTTAACAAAGCACAATCTTCTTAAATGGTTTCTTGGTCTTAACAAGCTTGATGGTTTCCTTGACTGGGTTTCTTTTCTTTAACGTGAGCAACATCTACACACATGTTCAACATCTACACAAATGACCAGCCACTGCCAGAAGGGACAGAGAGTTTCATCTATGCTGATGATCGTGCCATTACTGCTCAAGCAGGGAGCTTTGAGATGGTTGAACAGAAGCTCTCCGAAGCTCTGAGTGCTCTTACTGCCTATTACAGGGAAAACCAACTGATCCCTAATCCATCTAAAACACAGACATGCGCCTTTCACCTTAAGAACAGACAAGCATCCCAAGCTCTGAGGATTACCTGGGAAGGAATCCCACTGGAGCATTGCAGCACACCCAAATACCTGGAAGTCACTTTGGACCATTCTCTGACCTACAAGAAGCACTGCCTGAACATCAAACAAAACGTGGGCGCTAGAAACAACATCATACGAAAGCTGACTGGCACAACCTGGGGATCACAACCAGACACAGTGAAGACATCTGCCCTTGCGCTATGCTACCCTGCTGCTGAGTATGCATGCCCAGTGTGGAACACATCTCACCACACTAAAACAGTAGATGTGGCTCTTAATGAGACATGCCGCATTATCACAGGGTGTCTGCGCCCCACACCACTGGAGAAATTACACTGCTTAGCCGGTATTGCACCACCTGACATCCGCCGGGAAGTAGCAGCCAATAGTGAAAGGACCAAGGCATCTCCAGCTCATCCCCTGTTTGGGCATCAGCCAGCACGTCAACGACTTAAATCAAGACATAGTTTTCTTAGATCTACAGAGACACTCGCTGGAACACCCCAGCAAGCGAGAGTCCAAAAGTGGCAGGCCCAAACCTAGCACCTCAATCCATGGGTGATACCAGATGAGAGACTCCCCCCTGGGCACTCAGAAGACTGGGCGACTTGGAAGGCGCTGAACAGACTGCGCTCTGGCACCACGAGATGCAGAGCCAATCTTAAGAAATGGGGCTACAGGGTGGAATCCTCGGCATGCGAGTGCGGAGAAGAACAAACCACTGAGCACCTGCTGCAATGCACCCTGAGCCCTGCCACATGCACAAGGGAGGACCTTCTTGCGGCAACACCAGAGGCACTCCAAGTGGCCAGATACTGGTCAAAGGACATTTAACCAAATACCAAATTTGCAAAATCTGTGTGTTTTTTTCCTTTTTCTTTTTAATCTCTGTGTTTGTTTTGCTCTGTTAGAATTGTAATACAATGGTTGCTGATGACACGATAAATAAATAAATAAACGTGAGCAAGTTCCCTCACTCTACCTTGAATCTAGTAGCAATGAGTCCCTCTGACAAACCACTCCTGGCTGTCCCCAGAGTATCTAGCTTTCCTCCTCACAGAGATCCCTAATAGCTAAGATACCCTGTCCCCTAGAGAGTAAAAACAACTTGTGTTCTAACATTCACACAAGTCCACAGGTGGCTATCTTGACCCTTCCGGCCAATCTCTATAGACACACCTGCCTCCAAACACACTCTCACGGGAAAACTTGAGCTCACTAGAAATCCACCTGCTTCCCTCTCTGTCAGAAGCTGCCTGCCTTTTAACACTCACAGCTCCGGCTCCTCCCATCTGTCCTAGCCAATCCTGGGATAGCTGAACTCCTCCCCTCTGCTGATCTGCCTCTCCTAAGATGTCTGCCTCACTGTACTACCTTCCTAACATGGAGGCCGGCTTACTGACTTCTAGGCTTCGGCTTCAGCCTACAAAGGTACGTGTCATGATATCCAATAAACCTTAATCCTCAAAATCATCAGTCAATCAACCATAGAAAAATCTATTGTTCTGGCCTAATTTACCTGTCCAAATGCATTCCAGCTTTTTCATGAGGATATTCTGGCCACCAGGGAAGCTGTTGCTTCATCATCCATTTGTGACACTGATGAAGAACTTCCTCATTCTTTGCATGCTTGCTGGAGATTTTTATGGCATTGTAAATTAGCCTCCCTACATAAGCGGTACCTAAATTTCCTACTTGACAGATGCAACTGTCTTACGGGCTGCAGAGGTCGATAGCAAGTTACACAAATTGGTCGGAAGCTCACTCCAACCCGGGTTGGCTTTGAACTCATGACCTTTTGGTCAGTACTGATCTTAATGCAGCTGACTCCCAGCCAGCTGTGCCACATGGTGCATGATGCCTTCTACAGTGCTTGGATGAGCTTATTTTTGGATTACCACTTGGAATTGCAGTCCAACAACAATGCCTTTCCATGCTGTAGTCTTTCAGATATCCTAGACCCAGGCATGTAGCCGGGGGGGGGGGGGGGGGGGGGGGTTCACCCCCCCCCCCGAATTTCTCATTGTGGTCTGTGAAAAGGCCTTACTGGTACATTATATAAACTGTTATGTTTATTTATATCATGATCTGATCACCATGCTCAATATATCCCATATGCATGGGGGTATTGGGGTAATGATACAAAAGGTTTGCTAGGATAGACCCTCTTTCACTCAGACTCAGCGCCCCCCCCCCCCCACCTGTGAATCAGAATCCTGGCTATGGGCCTGACCCAACCCATTTAGGACTATGTAAATGAACATCTCCAACACTGAAATTGTGCTTGAAGACAACATGGATCCAGAAGCAGATTATCACATCCCTACTTGAACAAGAAAGCTCCATGCAAAGCATTTAGCATCAGCTGTAGAGTTCAAACCCTTTCAAAACCTAGCCCTACATGTACTGTATTGCAATAATCCAGTTTGGATGCAAGCAAGACATGTCTTGCCATGGCCACATGCCTCCTTTTTACACAGAATGGCACAACTTATTTCTTTGAAGCTGTGCAAAATTTGCTTCAGGCTACAGCCTTTGTCTGTTCAGTGCCAGGTCTAGACGTATTCCCAATCCTTGACACTGGTCCTTTAGGAGAGATGACACTCCATCCAGATTTGGCAGAATTCCTAATCCTGGATTAGTTTTCCTCCTAGCCAGAAGCATTTCTGTTTGCTCTGGATTAAGCTGCTATTTGCTACCACACATTCAGAGCACTCATTACTATTCCCAGAAAACTGTTTGGGATTTGATAGGATGGGGAAGCCAGATCATAGCACCTTTCATTTTAAAAAAATACATAGTATGTGTACCAACTGGCACCTTATTGAGACTAAAGGATACCAGCACCTAATCATAATCATCATCATCATCATCATCATAATCATCATCATCATCATCATCTTTATTTATATCCTGCCACCATCTCCCCAAAGGGGACTCGGGACAGCTTACATGAGACCAAGCCCGGACAACATATTACAGAAAAATAAAACCAAAACATAAGCAACAAGCAACAGCATCAAAATTATACTAAAAAAACATATTAATACAGTAAAAATAACATTACAATAAACACAATCACAGTGACAGTGGGCGGGCCACATGTGCAAGATAAAATGTTAAAAAACCCGAATGAGATAAGAATAGGAGCAAGTTATTTGCAGGAATCTCATAAAGAAACACAGGGTTGCGAAACTAAACTTCCCATTAGGGGGTGTGTACTCCAGTGACAGAAGCATGGAGGGGAGTAGTAGTGTCATGTTGTACACCTACTCACCAAAGGCGCAGCAGAAGAGCCAGGTTTTAAGGTTCTTTTTAAAGGTTTCTAGTGGAGGGGCTTTCCTGATCTCTCTAGGTAATGAGTACCAGAGTCGGGAAGCCACAGAGGAGAAGGCTCTCTCCCTTGTGCCCACAAGATGAAATAGATTTTCACTGAAAAGTTGGCATGCATTACAAAATTGCTTAGAAGATCACTAAGACGGGCTATTACACATTCCTTTCTGGGCACTATCAGTGTGGTTTGAGTCTATGAGAAAGGAAGGGAACCTTTTCGTCATGCCAAACTAATCTGATTTCTTTTTTCGATAGATTTACAAGCTGGGTAGATGTGGGGAATGCCATGGATGTAGCGTACCTGGATTTCAGTAAGGCCTTCAACAAGGTCCTCCATGACCTTCTGGCAAACAAACTAATCAAATGTGGGCTAGGCAAAACTATGGTTAGGTGGATCTGTAATTGGTTAAGCGGACGAACTCAGAGGGTGCTTACCAATGCTTCCTTTTCATCTTGGAAAGAAGTGACGAGCAGAGTGCCGCAGGGTTCTGTCTTAAGCCCAGTTCTGTTCAACATCTTTATTAATGACTTAGATGAAGGGTTAGAAGGCCTGATCATCAAGTTTGCAGATGACACCAAATTGGGAGGGATAGCCAATACTCCAGAAGGCAGGAGCAGAATTCAAAATGATCTGAACAGATTAGGGAGATGGGCCAAAACTAACAAAATGAAGTTCAACAGTGACAAATGCAAGATACTCCACTTAGGCAGAAAAAAGGAAATGCAAAGATACAGAATGGGGAACACATGGCTTGAGAGCAGTACGCGTGAAAAAGATCTTGGGGTCCTCATGTACAACAAGTTAAACATGAGCCAACAATATGATGCGGTGGCAAACAAAACCAATGGGATTTTGGCCTGCATAAATAAGAGTATAGTGTCTAGATCAGGGGTCCTCAAACTAAGGCCCAGGGGCCAGATACGACCCTCCAAGGTCATTTGCCCAGCCCTTGCTCAGGGTCAACCTACATCTGAAATGACTTGAAAGCATACAACAACACAACAACAACAACAATCCTATCTCATCAGCGAAAATCAGGCCCACACTTCCCATTGAAATACTAATAAGTTTATATTTGTTAAAATTGTTCTTCATTTTAATTATTGTATTGTTTTAAGTCTTTTTTGCACTATAAATAAGATATGTGCAGTGTGCACAGGAATTCATTCATGCTTTTTTCAAATTATTATCCGGCCCTCCAACAGTTTGAGGGACTGTGATCTGGCCCTCTGTTTAAAACGTTTGAGGACCCCTGGTCTAGATCCAGGGAAGTCATGCTACCCCCTCTATTCTGCCTTGGTCAGACCACATCTGGAATATTGTGTTCAATTCTGGGCACCACAATTGAGGAGAGATATTGACAAGCTGGAATGTGTCCAGAGGAGGGCAACTAACATGATAAAGGGGCTGGAGAACAAGCCCTATGAGGAGCGGCTTAAAGAACTGGGCATGTTTAGCCTGCAGAAGAGAAGGCTGAGAGGAGACATGATAGCCATGTATAAATATGTGAGGGGAAGTCATAGGGAGGAGGGAGCAAGCTTGTTTTCTACTGCCTTGGAGACTAGGATGCAGAGCAATGGCTTCAAACTACAGGAAAGGAGATCCCACCTGAACAACAGGAAGAACTTCCTGACTGTGAGAGCTCCTTGAGATTTATTTTAATTGCTTTGTATTGTTGTTGTTATTGCTTGTATTGATGTATTGTGGACTTGGCCTTATGTAAGCCACACCGAGTCCCTTGGGGAGATGGTAGTGGGGTACAAATAAAGTATTATTATTATTATTATTATTATTATTATTATTCTATGGAGGCTTTTAAACAGAGGCCGGGTGGCCATCTGTTGGGGGTGCTTTAAATGCAAATATCCTACTTCTTGGCAGGGGGTTGGACTGGATAGCCCGCAAGGTCTCTTCCAACTCTATGATTCAATGACACAAGGACCAAATTCATATTTAATATAAAGCTTTTATGGTTAGTGACTAAGGGTCCTTTCACAGTGTGAGTTTCCACACTATAATCTTAGGCTCCCTTTCAGAGAAATTGGGAACAAGAGTAAAAGAGAACTGCTTGCTGTTTGTACTTTCAGCAAATGGTGGTAATACAATACAGAGTTACATCCCAATCTTCCAAAGGTAAGGAAAAAAAATCAATGTGATGATCAGCCAAACTTCTTTCTTAAAAGCATTGTCTGAATCTCCAGGGGAAGAATAGAAACTTCAGCATTACAGGCAGCACCCAGGAGAGAGTGTCTGGTGGATGGGAAAGGAGGAGGGAGGAAATAAGTAGTATCCAGGTGTTTTCCCCGGCCAGTAATGTATAATAAGCTCCACAAAAGTGACCTTTAATGTCAATGTGTTCAATCTAACCTGCTGTGAAAGACCAGCAAGACCTCTGTTGTCTGGCGTCTGATCTCCTGATACAAATGGGAGAAGAAGGGCTGGAGTAGGAGGAGAGGAAGAAGGTAAAGCTTAGAAAAGGAGGGAGGAAGTATGCATCCATCAAGAAACACAGCCGAAAGGCTTTTGGGTGGATCTAAAAGGCAGATCGGAAATATGAGCAAGAGGGCAAAGGACCCCTCAACATTTCATTGCAACGCTGTCACTCTTCAGTTCTAAGGCCCCTTATACACTGCATATAAAATCCAGATTATCTGCTTTGGACTGGATTATATGGCAGTGTAGAAGGGGCCTAAGACACACCTTTCCCCCCATAAAACATATTTAAAAATGGGGTGCATCTTAGAACTGCAGATGTATATATCTTATATATTTTTGTTGGTGGCGGTGGTACTGGAATTAGTGTGCATCTTACAATTGATGGCATTTTAGGTAAAGGTAAAGGTTTCCCCCTGACATTAAGTCTAGTCGTGTCTGACTCTGGGGTGTGGTGCTCATCTCTATTTCTAAGCCGAAGAGCCGACGTTGTCCGTAGACATCTCCAAGGTCATGTGGCCAGTATGACTGCATGGAGCAGCGTTACCTTCCCGCCGGTGCGGTACCTATTGATCTACTCACATTTGCATTTTTTCGACCAGCTAGGTTGGCAGAAGCTAGGGCTGACAGTGGAAGCTCACGACACTCCCCAGATTCGAACCTGCGATCTTTCGGTCAACAAGCTCAGTAGCTCAGCGCTTTAACTCACTGCGCCACCGGTGGCTCCCTATGGCAATTTACAATTTAAGAAATATGGTATTTTGCTTATGTGCAACTCAGGACTGTCCTGTTAAAAGTGGCACCTCATCAGGAAGTTGATTTTGGAAGGCATGAGCTAATAGCCATTTAATTTATTATAACTGTATTTTTTTTCTTGATCAGGAGAGGGAGGAGTATGTGTGAAATGTGGTGTCTTCACTGTCAAAAGAGTTTGACCAACCTTTGGGTTGTTGCTGATTCATGGACAGGTGGTAGGAAGCTGAAGATGTTGTTCGGTAGTGTCATGTATTATGTTCTGCAGTTGATAGTCGTTGGTGATGGAAGGGTTAATGTAAGTCTTAGTTCTAAAGGGTTGAGTAATCTATAACTAAGAGTTTATGGGTGAACGCAACTCAGGGTGGAGGCATGCAAGAGATAGTTTGCAGCTGGGTGTTTCTGAAAATAAGGAGTTAGCGTTGGGACTGATCTTTGGGAGAAAAGTATTTGTTTCTTATTTTGGTGGTAGATGCTGCTGGTTTTCCCCCCAGGGTTTGTGGATTTTTGGTGTCCTGACCTGTCTCCTGTACCTTTGGAATCCTGGAACTGGCTTTTGACTACGGTATAGACTCTTGATCCCTGGACTTTGTTTATTGAACTCTCGGCGTTTGACCACTAGACTGGACTGTTTGACTACGGAGATATCTTGAACCTTGAACAAAGCCAACCTTAAAAACTCTGGCAACCTTAAAAACCCTTCTGTAACTGTCCGTTATATTTATATGTGGATGTATGTCAGTGTATGTATCTGTTTTATGCTTGTTCTGTATTTTATATGTAGATGTATGCAAAATAAAAAGTTTAATAAAAAAAAACTCTGGCATAGACTCTGAAAAATGGGAAGCCCTGGCCCTTGAGCGCTCCAGTTGGAGGTCAGCTGTGAACTGCAGAATTTGAAGAGGCATGAATGGAGGGCGAAAGAGAGAAACATGCCAAGAGGAAGGCACATCAAGCCAACCCCGACCGGGACTGCCTTCAGCCTGGAAACCGATGCCCTCAGTGGGAGAAGATGCAGATCAAGAATAGGGCTCCACAGTCATCTACGGACCCACCATCAGGATACTACACTTGGAAGACCATCATCCTCGGACTATGAGGGATCGCCTAAATAAGTAAGTAATCTTGAACCTGCAACAGTGTTTGCTGTTTTTGTTTTATATTCTGTGCCTGAGTGCAATCTTTATGCTAACCAAGGTGGTCAGTTGAAACATTCACACCTAGCTCCAGCAGACAAAAGTTCTTTGTCCCACCCTGGTCATTCCACAGATATATAAACCGTTTTTTCTACTTCCAACAGGCCTCACTACCTCTGAGGATGCTTGCCATAGATGCAGGCGAAACGTCAGGAGAAATTCCTCTAGAACATGGCCATATAGCCCGAAAAAACCTACAACAACCCAGTGATTCCAGTGATGAAAGCCTTTGACAATGCAATTTTTATGTTTTATATTTTGGACTATTAAAACAACGAGGAAGTAAATACTGTTTTAATTAAACTATTTTATACAAACTGGGTTTTTGTTGGGTTCGTCTCTGCCTCTGTAAAGGCAGAGCCCTGGCATCGTGACATGTAGGAGGCTTTATAGAGATGGCTTCAAGGTCTTTTAAAGGAACTGCTATTCAAACCTTTAAACCTGAGAACTAAAACTTATTTTCATAGAGAACTGGGATTCAATATCTAGCAGGAAGTTTTTTTTTTAACATTTGACTGTGAAAACATAACTGTGAAGAGATCTTTGTTTCCTCTCTTCTCAGGAACGAGGTGCATATCACTTCTGTGGTTTACGTAAGCCTCTTTGCTGCCTTGCTGTGTCCCACTTGGCTTGTCTCCTATATGACTCTTTCTTTGTGGAGGAAGTAATTAGCACTTGTGTTTGCTCAGTTAAACTGCAGCCAAAGCAACTGGGGATGGGGAGAGAAAAGGAGGGAGCTGATGGCCATGTGCCATTGGATGGCAGAAGAGACCCCTGGGTAGTTAGCCAACTTCATATTTCCCACTGCTCATAATTACAGTTTACCCAGCAAGGAGCTCCCTACTGCCCAGTGGGGCACCTGCTCTCCTGGGTGGAAAGAGGGCAGAGAAGAGACAATAGAGAGAGCCAGAGGTCACTTGACTGTGCCAGCCAGCGAGCCCCTGCGGAGGTGGTAGCCTTGAAGCAGCCTCTAAAGGCATTTGTGCATTTTTAAGAGCTGGAGTCTATGCAGGTTTACTCCAAAGTCACACAGCACTCCATACAAACAACTGCCTTATGACTCCATCACATTGAGAGGGGAAAGCATGGGTGACCGTCCCTTTAAGGTAGAGTATTGCTCCTCTTACATCTTCAGCAGCCCCATTTTGAGTTCTGCCTCCCCATCACAGTCACACATGGAAACTTAAGAGCTGGCAATACATTCATCTTACATTCATCAAAAGATCAGTATTACTTTAAACAAGTTCAATATTATTTTGAAATCACTTATTTCCATGGGATCTGCTTTGCCCCAAACTCCATAGGATACAAGAGGCTATTATCCAGGTTAAAACCATTGCTTTCCATGAGATCCTATGGTTCTTCATCAAAGCCTACGGGATACAACGTACTGCTGACAGTTGGGCAATGAAACAGGATGGAAAACATTTGATAACCCTAACCCTAACCCTAACCCCATCCCACCTTTTTTCCAGTTGTAAACATGGAAGTACAGTACAATAAGAGGTAGGAGCTTTGAACATAATTGCTGACCTGTGTTCAGAGTTCCCTCCTTTCAGGGCATTTCAAAACGATCTTGACAGACTAGAGAGATGGGCCAAAACTAACAAAATGAAGTTCAACAGTGACAAATGCAAGATTTGGAAGGAAAAACGAAATGCAAAGATACAGAATGGGGGACGATGCCTGGCTCGAGAGCAGTATGTGTGAAAAAGATCTTGGAGTCCTCATGGACAACAAGTTAAACATGAGCCAACAATGTGATGTGATGGCAAAAAAAGCCAATGGGATTTTGGCCTGCATCAATAGGAGCATAGTGTCTAGATCTAGAGAAGTAATGCTACCCCTCTATTCTGCTCTGGTTAGACCACACCTGGAATATTGTGTCCAATTCTGCGCACCACAATTCAAGAGAGATATTGACAAGCTGGAATGTGTCCAGAGGAGGGCGACTAAAATGATCAAGGGTCTAGAGAACAAGCCCTATGAGGAGCGGCTTAAGGAGCTGGGCATGTTTAGCCTGAAGAAGAGAAGGCTGAGAGGAGATATGATAGCCATGTATAAATATGTGAGAGGAAGCCACATTTACCAACCTTCACAGCAAAGAAAGGGGGAAACTCTGGTAATTGAACTCATCACAATGAGAAATATCCCCCTGATAGGACACTTCAACCTCTTTCCAAACATGAAGAGGCACTGAGCTCATTACATATTCCAGGGTTGAAAAGAATAATAGAATACTAGAATCATAGAATCAAAGAGTTGGAAGAGACCTCATGGACCATTCAGTCCAACCCCCTGCCAAGAAGCAGGAATATTGCATTCAAATCACCCCTGACAGATGGCCATCCAGCCTCTGTTTAAAATCTTCCAAAGAAGGAGCCTCCACCACACTCCAGGGCAGAGAGTTCCACTGCTGAACGGCTCTCATAGTCAGGAAGTTCTTCCTCATGTTCAGATGGAATCTCCTTTCTTGTAGTTTGAAGCCATTGTTTCGTGTCCTAGGCTCCAGGGAAGCAGAAAACAGCAAAAAGTCACTCAGAATATTGTAAAAGCAAGAAAGCTTTTCCTACGTTAATTCCTCTGTCCACTGATTTGTGTTACAAGATATCCCGTGACACACACACATTGAAAAGATATGTTGCCAACTAAACATATATATTGTGCATCATTTCAAATCTTTTGGCCTAAATACCTTTTTCCATTAAGCACACACACATTCTCAGAGCTAGCATGTGTGAACCACCTGGGTGGGGAATGTGGGAATGAATCTAGCTCTTACCTAAATGCCTCTGTGGCTCTCACAGGGCTGGATTGTTTCGCAACTGCTCTCAAGGTGTAAAAGTTGTTGGTACTCTGCTGGCACCTTACTGTGCCGTGAGCCAGCTGAGGAAGAAGCAAAGTTAAGCAATGAGCAAGCTACTTGACAGACTTCCATGGCTAACGTTATATTTCCGTGAAGGTACATGAAAATCAAACTGCATCCACCCACATCCTACAAATACATTTCCAGATGGAACTGGGATCCCCAAAGCAGCAAATATGTTGTTGTTGTTGTTCATTTGTTCAGTCATCTCCGACTCTTCGTGACCTCATGGACCAGCCCACGCCAGAGCTCCCTGTCGGCCGTTACCACCCCCAGCTCCCTCAAGGTCAGTCCAGTCACTTCAAGGATGCCATCCATCCATCTTGCCCTTGGTCGGCCCCTCTTCCTTTTTCCTTCCACTTTCCCCAGCATAATTGTCTTCTCTAGGCTTTCCTGTCTCCTCATGATGTGGCCAAAGTACTTCAACTTTGTCTCTAGTATCCTTCCCTCCAATGAGCAGTCGGGCTTTATTTCCTGGAGGATGGACTGGTTGGATCTTCTCGCAGTCCAAGGCACTCTCAGAACTTTCCTCCAACACCACAGTTCAAAAGCATCGATCTTCCTTCGCTCAGCCTTCCCTAAGGTCCAGCTCTCACATCCATAGGTTACTACAGGGAATACCATGGCTTTGACTAGGCGGATCTTTGTTGCCAGTCTGATGTCTCTACACTATTTTATCAAGACTGGACATTGCTCTCCTCCCAAGAAGTAAGCGTCTCCTGATTTCCTGGCCACAGTCTGCATCTGCAGTAATCTTTGCCCCTAGAAATACAAAGTCTGTCACTGCCTCCACCGTTTCTCCCTCTATTTTCCAGTTGTCAATCATTCTTGTTGCCATAATCTTGGTTTTTTTGATATTTAGCTACAACCCGGCTTTTGCGCTTTCTTCTTTCACCTTGATTAGAAGGCTCCTCAGCTCCTCCTCGTTTTCGGCCATCAGAGTGGTGTCATCTGCATATCTGAGGTTGTTAATGTTTCTTCCGGCAATTTTCACCCCAGCTTTGCATTCATCCAGTCCTGCACATCGCATGATGTGTTCTGCATACAAGTTAAAAAGGTTGGGTGAGAGTATGCAGCCTTGCCGTACGCCTTTCCCAATCTTGAACCAGTCTGTTGTTCCGTGGTCAGTTCTGACTGTTGCTACTTGGTCCTTGTACAGATTCCTCAGGAGAGAGACAAGGTGGCTTGGGATGCCCATCCCACTAAGAACTTGCCACAATTTATTATGATCCACACAGTCAAAGGCTTTAGAATAGTCAATGAAGCAGAAGTAGATGTTTTTCTGAAACTCCCTGCCTTTCTCTCTCCATTATCCAGCGGATATTGGCAATCTGGTCTCTCGTTCCTCTGCCTTTTCTAAACCCAGCTTGAACATCTGGCAACTCTCGCTCCATGTATTGCTGGAGTCTTCCTTGCAGGATCTTGAGCATTACCTTACTGGCATGAGAAATAAGGGCCACTGTACGGAAGTTGGAGCAGTCTTTCGCATTTCCCTTTTTTGGTATGGGGATATAAGTGGATTTTTTCCAGTCTGATGGCCATTCTTGTGTTTTCCATATTTGCTGGCAAATGGCATGCATCACCTCGACAGCATCATCTTTTAAGATTTTAAACAGTTCAGCTGGGATCCTGTCGTCTCCTGCTGCCTTGTTGTTAGCAATGCTTCTTAAGGCCCATTCAACTTCACTCCTCAGGATGTCTGGTTCTAATTCATTCACCACACCATCAAAAATATCCTCAATATTATTATCCTTCCTATACAGATCTTCTGTATAGTCTCGCCACCTTCTCTTGATCTCTTCAGCTTCTGTTAGGTCCCTGCCCTCTTTGTTTCTTATCATACCAATTTTTGCCTGAAATTTACCTCCAATGTTTCTAATTTTCTGGAAGAGGTCTCTTGTCCTTCCTATTCTGTTGTCTTCTTCCACTTCCATGCATTGCTTATTTAAAAATAGTTCCTTATCTCTTCTGGCTAACCTCTGGAATTGCGCATTTAACTGGGCATATCTCCCCTTACTATCACTGTTTCCTTTTGCTTTCCTCCTTTCTTGGGCTACTTCCAGTGTCTCAGCAGACAACCATTTTGCCTTCTTGGTTTTCTTTTTCTTTGGAACGTACTTTGTTGCCGCCTCCTGAACAATGTCGCGGACTTCTGTCCATAGTTCTTCTGGGACTCTGTTTACTAAATCTAGTCCTTCAAATCTGTTCTTCACTTCCACTGTATATTCGCTAGGAATGTTAGTGAGATCATATCTAACTGGTCTGTGTATTTTCCCTGATCTCTTTAGTTTTATTCTAAATTGGGCAATAAGAAGTTCGTGATCTGAGCTACAGTCAGCCCCTGGTCTTGTTTTCACCGACTGGATGGATGTCCGCCACCTTTGGCTGCAAAGGATGTAGTCAATCTGATTTCGGTGCTGACCATCTGGTGAGGTCCATGTATAAAGCCGTCTTTTAGGTTGTTGGAAGAAAGTATTCGTTATACACAGCGAGTTTTCCTGGCAGAATTCTATCAGCCTGCGTCCCGCTTCATTTTGTTCTCCCAGACCATGCTTGCCTGTGATCCCAGTTGTCATTTGACTTCCCACCTTGGCATTCCAGTCTCCTGTAATGAAAATAATGTCTCTTTTTGGTGTATTATCCAGTAGGTCCTGCAGATCCTCATAGAACTGATCTACTTCTGCTTCTTCAGCAGCTGTGGTTGGGGCGTATATTTGGATCACTGTAATGTTGAAGGGCTTTCCTTGCACTCGAATTGAGATCATTCTGTCATTTTTTGGGTTGTATCCAAGCACCGCTTTAGCGAATTTCTTATTAATTATGAAGGCTACTCCATTTCTTCGATGTTCCTCTTGTCCGCAGTAGTAGATCTGGTGGTCATCTGATGTGAAGTGGCCCATTCCAGTCCATTTCAGTTCGCTGACCCCCAGAATGTCTATCTTTAGTCTTGACATCTCACCAATAACAACATCCAATTTGCCCTGGCTCATAGATCTTACATTCCAGGTTCCTATGGTGTGTTGATCTTTAGAGCATCGGATTCGTCGTTCACCTCCAGTACCGTCGGCCGCTAGCCTTCCTTTCGGCTTTGAGCTAGCTGCGTCATCACATCTGGGGCTAGTTGAACTTATCCTCTGCTCCTCCCCAGTAGCATTTTGGCCATCTTCCGACCTGGGAGTCCCATCTTCCAATGGCATACCGACATATCTCTGGTTATACTGGTCCATTTAGTTTTCTTGGCAAGGATACTGGAGTGGTTTGCCATTGCCTTCCCCAGGGATCACGCTTGGTCTGACCTCTCTGCCACGACCGTCCCGTCTTGGATGGCCCTTCACGGTTTTGCTCATGACATCATTGAGGTGCTCAAGCTCCAGCGCACCGACAAGGCGGTGATCCTTTGCTGGAGGCAGCAAATATACTCCCTAGTAAATAGAGGTAATTGGATTACTCAACTCCACCTTTTCCTTTCCTGTTCTTCAAGACGGACTGTCCCCCTTGTTTTTAAAACCCACAAGAACTGAGTGATTCCGGCCATAAAAGCCTTCGACAATACATTGAATCATAGAACTGTTATGTCTTGTAAATGTAATCTTATGTCTAGTGGGGCAATTAATCAATGACTGTTTTTTTTCCCTCAGCCTCCAAGTAAAGTGGACAAATTGTACAGACATTGAGCCTGCTGAGAGGATGCATTAAATTTAGCAATGCCATATGTCCTTACTTGTCTTGCTGTCTCCCCAAGAAAAATGTCCCTTTGTTTGCATAGCTTGGACATAAAGTATTTTGCTGCCAAGTTGCATTATGACTGGGAATATTTATTTCACGGAGCAAACCATCTCTCATTTCTTGGACATACTAGTAACTAGTAACATTAAGCCACATCTGTTAGCATTTCTCTAAAATGAGAATATTTTCATGGGCTGGTATTGTTCACTGAGCACAAACGCTTAAAGGCTGAAGCTGGGACAAAAGGCAAGATTTATTTCGCAGTATGAAAATATGTTCTTCTAATATACAAGATGAAGATGTGTGGTTCAGTGGACTAATGCAAACTTGGGCAGGTGAGTTCAATACATAGCTGAACAGCAGTGCCACAGAATAGTCACCTCACTGAATTCTATGTTGGCTTGAAATCACAGTGTGCAGTTATTAACACTCTCTGAAAGAGAGTGTTAATAACTGTCTTCCATGCTTTTTAACATCTACATGAAACCACTGGGAGAGGTCATCCGGAGTTTTGGAGTTGGGTGCCATCTCTACGCAGATGACACACAACTCTACTACTCTTTTCCAAGGAAGCCCCTCGAGTACTAGATGAGTGCCTGACTGCTGTGGCTGTCTGGATGAGGATGAACAAGCTGAAGATTAATCCCGACAAGACAGAGGTCCTCCTGGTCGATCGTAAACCAGATCGGGGTATAGGGTGGCAATCTGTGCTGGACGGGGTTGCACTCCCCCTGAAGTCACAGGTCCACAGTTTGGGTGTCCTCCTGGATTCTTCACTTACACTTGAGGCTCAGGCATCGGCGGTGGCTGGGAAGGCCTTTGCACAATTAAGACTCGTGCGTCAACTGCGACCGTACCTCGGGAAGGCGGATCTGGCAAGGGTGGTCCATGTCTTAATCAACTCTAGACTGGATTACTGTAATGCACTCTACATGGGTCTGCCCTTGAAAACGGCTCGGAAATTCCAGATGGTCCAACGAGCGGCAGCCATGTTGTTAACTGGGGCTCCTTACAGAGAACGGTCAACCCTCTTGTTCAAGGAGCTCCACTGGTTGCCATTCATTTTCTGGACCCAATTCAAGGTGTAGGTTCTCACCTACAAAGCCGTGAACGGTTTGGGACCCGCCTACCTGCATGACCACATCTCTGTATACGAACCCACACAATCTCTTCGATCATCTGGAGAGGCCCTGCTCTTGATCCCACCTGCATCGCAGGCGCGATTGGTGGGGACGAAAGAGAGGGCCTTTTCGGTGGTGGCCCCTCGACTCTGGAACTCACTTCCTAAGGACATCAGGCAGGCCCCAACTCTGGCAGTCTTTAGGAGGAGCTTGAAGACCTGGTTGTTCCAGTGTCCTTCCCAGAATAATGATTCCATAGCACTTTGTCCTCTAAAGCACTTTACATTTTTTAGGTCTGCTTGTATGTTTTCCACAAACACCCCATCACTTTTTCGCCCATGTTCCAGTATTTTTTTCAATTTTAATTTTACGTTTGGCCTTCCCACAGTTTTAATTGTGTGTTGTCTTATTGTTAATTTTTCATTATTTTATTGTCCATGTTTTTATTTTAATTGCTTGTATTGTTGTTATTATTGCTTGTATTGTTGTATTTGGGCTCAGCCTCATGTAAGCCGCACCGAGTCCCTTGGGGAGATGGTAGCGGGGTACAAATAAAGTATTATTATAATTATAATTATTATATAGAATTTACTGAAGGCTGTGTAAGAACTGTTCTGAACTCATTGGTTGTGCCACAATTGTTAGTCTCAGTTAGAATAAAGCCACTGAATCAGTGAGAAGCACATAGAAGCTCAGAGTAGTAGTAGTAGTAGTAGTAGTAATACTAATACTAATACTAATAATACTTTATTTATATTCTGCTTTATCTCCCCAGAGGGGCACAGAGTGAATTGCAGTTTTACATACAGAAGGCAAACATTTAATGCCCTTTTACACAGTAAAAGTCCCAGCCAGCTGCGCCGGGACTGTGGCGCAGCTGGCTGGGAGTCAGCTGCATTAAGATCACTACTGACCGAAAGGTCATGAGTTCGAAGCCAGCCCAGGTCGGAGTGTGCTTCCGACCTTTGTGTAGCTTGCTGTTGACCTTTGCAGCCCAAAAGACAGTTGCATCAGTCAATTAGGAAATTTAGGTACCGCTTATGCGGGGAGGCTAATTTAACTAATTTATGATGCCATAAAATCTCCAGCAAGCAAGCAAAAAAGATTGAGGAAATACGCCATCAGTGTCTCAAATGGACGGTAAAGCAACAGCTCCCCTGGTGGCCAGAATACCCTCATGAAAGCTGGAAAGTTAAATAGCCTCTATATATGTTGTGTGTCTATGGTATTGAATGTTTGCCATGTATATGTACGTTGTAATCTGCCCTGAGACTCCTGCAGGGTGAGAAGGGCAAATATAAATACTGTAAATAAATAAATAAATAAACAACATACAATGCACAAACAGATGTAAAGGCCTTCTCCTTTCCATCCAATTGACACCAAATTTGGACACAAGACACCCAAGGAGTGACCATCACTCAAAAAATTATGATTTTGTCATTTAGGAGTTGTAGTTGCTGGGATTTATAGTTCACCTACAATCAAAGAGCATTCCGAACTCCACCAATGATGGAATTGAACCAAACATGGCACACAGGACTCCCATGACTAACAGAAAACACTAAAAGGGTTTGGTGGGCATTTACCTTGACTTTGGGAGTTGTAGTTCACCTACATCCAGAGAGCACTGTGGACTCAAACAATGATGGATCTGGACCAAACTTGGCACGGATATTTCATATGCCCAAATATGAACACAGATGGAGTTTGGGGAAAATAGACCTTGACATTTGGGAGTTGTAGTTATTGGGATTTATAGCTCACCTACAATCAAAGAGCATTCTGAACCCCACCAATGACATTACTTTATTTTCCAGATTGCAAGACCGGGCCACAGCAATGCCTGGCAGGGGACGGTTAGTGTATAATATAGATCTATAATTTAGATCGTGTTTACATGTATGCATGGACTCTTGACCTATATCAAGAATCACATCTACTACTGCCTTATATGAGATAAATTATGTGTTAGCCAAGCAATTTGTTTTTGGGGACAGACAAGTAAAATCCCTGCCAAAAGGATACAAATGAGAAATCATCTTCCACTTCAGTGACTCTCTTGCAAGCTTGCAAAGTAACGTGCCACCTATTCATGGAAAAAGTGCTTGCTGTTTCTAATCCATAGACAAATTAGGAGTTAATAGATATTGGCATGTTTGTGCAAAAGGGTAGACTGCTAACATCTGAAGGGGGAAGGACTGGAATGTGTGTGAGGCTTAGAGAGGCTTAAATGGTGTGCTTGACATGACTTGACATTGCAATTGATTGTGGCAATCATTTCCACTTGGTGTATACAAAAGTGAAACGTTTGATCAGAGCACACTCGATGGGCAATCCCAGCGGACTGGCAGAGGCATATGCCAAACAACAGTTGGAGCAAAAGGAATTGCTCTGCTGTATGTCAGAGGGAGGAAAGTGACACTGAGTTAGCAAATAACCAGAGAGGGTTCTTGTCTATAGGCCTATATTTCCTTCTGAGTCCACATTGGAAAGCTGTTTCATCCACTTTTGTTCATTTTTAGAGTAGTTAAGAAGAACCATTCGACTTCAGAGGAGCCTCTTCACTTTATTTTTCTGTATGAGAGTCACTGTTCTGCGTGTGTTGCTGTTCTGTCGCGCGCTGGGCCTGTAACAGCTGTACTTTTCTATAGGACGTCTACTTTAAGCCCAGCGGGAAGCCAGGGGTGCCTCAAAGAGAGGTTCTCAGGGATTTTTCTGAAGTGATAGTCTTTAGAGTCTTTGATGATGCAACAAAGTCTTTATTATGGAACAAACAACACATCTTCAGTGGTTCAAACAACACTTCAAGGCTTTCTTAGTCTATTTATTTATTTATTATTATTTATTTCGCATATTTCTACCCCACCTTTCTCAGCCCCTGAGGGGGGACTCAAGGCGGCTTACAAAATACAATACAAACAATAGAGAAAAAACATGTCAAAAGCAATTATAAAACAATTAAAACCATCAATTACACAACACAATCAATCAATAAAACCAGTCTAATGCTCAACGTTCGCCAGCTCAGAATCCATAAATTCATTCCACATTGTCAAATCCTATCCATTCCAGTTGTCGTTGTCCTTTGTCTATCTGCCAGATCACCCAAAGGCCTGGTCCCACATCCATGTTTTTAGTTTCCTTCTAAAAGAGAGGAGGGATGTCGATGACCTAATTTCCCCGGGAAGTGAATTCCACAGGCGAGGGGCCACCACCAAGAAGGCCCTGCTCCTTGTCCCCACCAATCTCACTTGTGATAGAGGTATGGCCGAGAGCAGGGCCTCCCCAGAAGATCTCAAACTTCGAGGTAGAAGGAAATGCGTTCAGAAAGATATGCTGGGCCAGAACCATATAGGGTTTTGTAGGTCAAAACCAGCGCTTTGAATTGTGCTTGGAACTGGATCGGCAGCCAGTGGAGCTGACATAACAGAGGGGTGGTATGCTCCCTGTATGATGCTCTGGTGAGTAATATGGCTGCCGCCCCCTGGACTAGTTTCTGAACAGTCTTCAAAGGCAACCCCATGTAGAGTGCATTACAGTAATCTATTCGGGATGTAACAAGAGCGTGGACCACTGTGGCCAGTCCTCAATGGACTGGCACCTGACTTTAACTAACTAAACTTTCTCTGTAGGAAAACCTCTTTTAAACCTCTCCCAGGCTGCTTTCTATCTATGCCTCATCGGTGTGGGACCTACTACCGATTCCAAATGCGTCTGGGTATCGAGTAGATCTACCAGCCGAGGCTTGAAGATATTTCAGCTAGAGTTCCATGGATCTGTAATGCTGTTTTCCCTTCAAGAATTCCTAGAAACTTCAGGGCTGTTCCCTCTGATGCTGTGAGGCTGAGAGGCTGTGAGCGCTCAGCCAGAGCTTTTGGGACCTTTCTCCTGGAATTTCTGTATCCCCGGATGTTACTTTTTCCCTGGATGGTTAATTCTCCTGGATGCTCTTGAGAAAGGAAGCTTTTCTACGGGACGAGCTGGTTTACGTCCTATAGCTTAGCTACCTTGTGTGAGACTGCTCAAAAAATGGCTCCTTTCCCTCCCAGAGCCCAGAACAAGGGAAAGAACCAAAGCTTAATTATGATGGACAGGAGGCCTGTCCTATAACTGCAAAACAGATAACAGACGGAAAATAAAGTTGAAGCTCCTGGTATGGCCATACCAGCACAGTTGCCCTGAAAGGCAAGAAACATTGGTTTTTCTTTGTTTATACGATCTGAAGAGAAACCAGAGTATACCAATTCTTTGTTTTTTAAAGTAATTTGTATTAATTGAAAAAGCAGATAAACAAACCTACGAACAACCAAATATAATAATCTATATAAATAAAAATGTAATGTTTGTTTGTGGGATGAACATAACTCAAAAACCACTAGACAAATGGCTACCAAATTTGGACACAAGACACCAACTAACCCATGGAGTGACCATCACTCAAAAAATGGATTTTCTCATTTGGGATTTGTAGTTGCTGGGATTTACAATTCACCTACAATCAAAGAGCATTCTGAACCCTACCAATGATGGAATAGAACCAAACTTAGCACATAGGAATCCCACAACCAATTCTGGAAGGGTTTGGTGGGCACTGACCTTGAGTTTGGAAGTTGTAGTTCACCTACATCCAGAGAGCACTGTGGACTCAAACAATGATGGATCTGGACCAAACTTGGCACGAATATTTCATATGCCCAAATGTGAATACAGATGCAGTTTGGGGGAAAATAGACCTTGTCATTTGGGAGTTGTAGTAACTGGAATTTATAGTTTACCTACAATCAAAGAGCATTCTGAACCCCACCAACAATAGAATTGGGCCAAACCTCCCACACAGAACTCCCATGACTAACAGAAAATATTGTGTTTTCTGGTGGTATTTGGTGACCCTTCTGACACCCCCTCACAACCCCCCCCCCAGTGGTCCTAACTGCCAAGTTGAGGAATTAGCCAGGAATACTGACAGTGGGAACAAGACCTTGCTTATGGTCTGTTTCTTTTATTCCCGAGGAAGGTTAAGGTAAAGGTAAAGGTAGTCCCCTGACATTAAGTCCAGTCATGTCTGACTCTGGGGTGTGGTGCTCATCTCCATTTCTAAGCCGAAGAGCCAGTGTTGTCCGTAGACACCTCCAAGGTCATGTGGCCGGCATGACTGCATGGAGCGCCGTTACCTTCCCGCCGGAGCGGTACCTATTGATCTACTCACATTTGCATGTTTTTGAACTGCTAGGTTGGCAGAAGCTAGGGCTGACAGCGGAAGCTCATGCCGCTCCCCAGAATCGAACCTGCGACCTTTCAATCAACAAGCTCAGCAGCTCAGTGCTTCAACCCGCTGCGCCACCGGGGGCTCGAGGAAGGTTAGGCCAAGGTTATTTGGCTAGATTCCAAAAAGTGGGAATTTGGTTTGGAATTATAATCAGGGATTAGTTTCCTGAGATAATGTCCTGTTTGTTAACTCTAGATTTGAACCCAGTACCCATCTGAGAATTGTACATCAAACGTAACCAAAAGCTTTTGTGCCATTCACTTACAGAAACCATTACGCATTTGTACCAGAAGAGTTTAAGCCTGTTAAATAAACGTTTTATTATAGTTAACACATTACAGCAGCCTGTGTGTGAACATCATTGGTATTTAAACCCTCTGAGGACAACAAACACCATAGTAACACAGAAGGGTGTTACTAAGTATCCTCTCCACACATATAATTCAGCCTGAATACTAAGCAATAAGGTGGCAGCGTACCCCAATTGAAGAAACATTTCAGGCTTAATTCAAATATATATTCAGTTACCTCCTTCCTGTGCTATTCATTATAATTTTGGTGAAGCAGCATTTGGATTATTCTTATATCTTTCCCTGTCTGATAAATTCAAAATATTTTAATTTCTTTTCTACTACTCAGCCTTCCTCTCCTGATAAACCTTATAATTGGTGGCACAGCAGTGTGATCCTTCCTGGGATAGTCTTTATAGGCGCCATAGGTGCCGATTTGTTAGCCGTCCTGAGTCCCTCTGCAGAGGTTGAGATAGGACGGGATATAAAAGCTCTAAATAAATAAATAATGAATAAATGAGTTGGTCATCTAGCATCTCCAACACATAGAACTCTGGTTTCATCATAAGTTTGACCTTAACAATTTGTTGCATTGGAACTGAGAGCATATTTCTACCATATTTCATTGCATAATAGTCACCATCACGCAATAGTTACACCCCCATTTTGGTGTATTTCTGTATTTCTCACATAATAGTCACACCCCTGCCTACACTCCTGTCCCTTGGAGCAGCCTCCATAGCTTCAAGGGGATGGCACATGTGTTGTTGTAAGTCATAGCAAGACCAAGGATGTGTGTGTGTGTGAGTTGGAAAAAAACCTTTACGGTGTTAATTATTATATGCAGCTGGTAATGTAGGTCAACCAGCAAGCTTGGATCACACCCAATGTGGCATATCTGTATGGGTTTTTTTAGAATACAGTTTGGGTGTGGGTGGTGGAGAGCTTCTGGAGAGCTTTAGGAGAGCCTTTTCTCTGAGGAGATCTATGCTCTTAGGCTTTGCTCTGGGGAGCAGCATGGAGAAGCTACTCTGAAGGAGGCTATGGTGGAATAGCTATTTACTCAAGGTTTATGTTTTTGCTCTCTCATTTGATTTAGGATGAAGATGCCTTATTTTGTGTTACTTACAAGAACTATGTAAGTTTCCTGCACTGTTTGATTTTTGTATGCAAGTTTATGTTCCATTTCTGCTGAGTAAAGAGTAAAGATTTTTCTGTTTATTTTTCATCTTGTCTATGAGTCTATTGCATTTGGACTTTGGGCGCTGGGTAAAATCCGCTGCTGTGCAACAACATGGATGGGTGAAGTTGCAATAGCTTGGAGGCTTCCTTCAGCTGCTGACAGCCAAGATAGGCCTCTATTCTGTCCAGCAGGTACCTGTGTGGATGAAGGCTGTGGTGAAGGCAAGAACTGCCTCCTATCATCAAAGCCTGATGCTTCTTGAAACTCTTACAGGTGTTTATCTCTGACTCAGTTCCTCGCAGTTGTCATATACAGCTGAGATATGCATTTCTTATTGTTCTCTGGACTGAATAAAAGCACACAATTTTCTGCAGGCCAGGCATCACAGGGAATGGGGCTCTTAAGACATCAGTTGCTTTGGCAACATATGCTATTTGGGAGAAAAAAACCCCACACCATTCATTGGATAAATATAGCAACCCTTACCTCCTTTGATCCATGTGTAGATGTAATTTTCTGTTAAGGGAATAAAATCTGAATGACAGGAGGAGAAAAATAAAAGAAAATAAATGTGTGACGGGCAAATAGGAAAATGTATGATGTAGAGACTGACTGGTTGTGCAATGTCAGTGTGAAAATCGGCAGTTTCTTATGCTGGAATCCCTTGAATTTATAGTCTATTGCTAAATCTGTAACTTTTTAAAAAATCAAGTAATCTGGAGAAAAGAAGAAACCCAAGAAGGAAATGTTGACAAGAATATTGCAGCCAGCCAGAGAATCTTGTAGTTAGTATGGAAACTCATTAAGGCAGAGTTTTTTTGGTCGTGTCAGGAGCAAGTCGCTGCTGGTGTGAGAGAATTGGCCATCTGCAAGGATGTTGCCAGGGAACACCTGGATGATTTGATGTTTTTATCATCCTTGTGGGAGGCTTCTCTCATGTCCCCACATGAGGAGCTGGAGCTGATAGAGGGAGCTCATCCGCCTCTCCCCGCATTCGAACATGCGACCTGTCAGTCTTCAGTTCTGCCTGCACAAGGGTTTAACCCACTGCGCCACCAGTGAGGATACTCTTTCTCTCTGCGTATTGTAATACCCATTCTTTTTTTAAAAATAAATGGTTGATTCACATATACAGATATATTGCATGACTAGCCGTCCCCTGCCAGGCATTGCTGTGGCCCAGCCTGGTGATCTGGAAAATAAAGTAATGACAAAGTGTTGGTTTCTAATCTATGTAATGTCTTTCTGCTTGTGTGTAAACAGTATTTCTTGCTGTTTCTTTGTTAGTGTTGATGTGGAGATTGTCTGGTTTGCCTACTCTGGAACATGCAATATAGAATTGTCCTTCTTTAGGGGGCCCTTTCAAGCCCATGATACTATATCTCTCTCTGTGTGAATCATATATATCTCTATATCTATGGCTGGATGGCTCTTTGTCAGGTGGGCTTCGTTGATGTTTTCTTGCCCGCAGTGAGGGCATTGGTTTCCAGGTGGAAGGCGGTCTCAGCCTGGGTTGGCTTGGTTCCTCTTGGCACGCTTCTCCCTTTCACCCTCCATTCGTGCCCCTTCAAATTCTGCAGCACTGCTGGTCACAGCTGACCTCCAGCTGGAGTGGTCAAGGGCCAGGGCTTCCCAGTTCTCAGTGTCTATGCCAGAGTTTTTAAGGTTGGCTTTGAGCCCATCTTTAAATCTCTTTTCCTGTCCACCAACATTCCGTTTTCCGTTCTTGAGTTCGGAGTAGAGCAACTGCTTTGGGAGACGGTGGTCGGGCATCCGGATAATGTGGCTGGTCCAGCGGAGTTGATGGCGGAGGACCATCACTTCAATGCTGGTGGTCTTTGCTTCTTTCAGCACGCTGACGTTTGTCCGCCTGTCTTCCCAAGAGATTTGCAGGATTTTCCAGAGGCAGCGCTGATGGAATCGTTCCAGGAGTTGAATGTGACGTCTGTAGACAGTCCACGTCTCGCAGGCATATAACAGGGTTGGGAAGACAACAGCTCTATAAACAAGCACCTTGGTATCCCTACGGGTGTCCCAGTCCTCAAACACTCTCTGCTTCATTTGGAAAAATGCTGCGCTCGCAGAGCTCAGGCAGTGTTGTATTTCGGTGTCGATGTTGACTTTGGTGGAGAGGTGGCTGCCAACGTAGTGAAAATGATCAACATTTTCTAATGTTACACCATTAAGCTGTATCACTGGCATTGGAGAGGGGTTGGCTGGTGTCTGCTGGAACAGCACCTTGATTTTTTCAATGTTCAATGACAGGCTGAGCTTCTCGTATGCTTCTGCAAAGGTGTTTAAGGTGGCTTGTAGATCTTCTTCTGAATGCGCATAGATGACGTTGTCACCAGCATACTGGAGTTCTATAACAGATGTTGTAACCTTGGTTTTGGCTTTCAGTCTGCTGAGATTGAATAGCTTGCCATCTGTCCGAGCGATGATTTCTATCAACAAGGGAATTATTTATTTATTTATTTACTATACTTGTATATACTATACTATATACAAGTATAGTAAATAAATAAATAATAAAGAGGAGTTTGTCATTGTTTTCAAAGGAAGGGGCCAAACATAGCTTTCCGTTCTTAGTTATACTTACTTCTATGGGAAGCCTTTTAAGAATGGAAAACGGACTGCTGATAGATTCCACAAGAAGAATCCCTGCAGCAGCACACTTTTATATTTTACTAGCGGTCCCCTGCCACACATTGCTGTGGCCCAGTCTGTTGATCTGGAAAATAAAGTAATTAGAAAGTGCTGGTTTCTAATATATGTAATATCTTTATGCTTGTGGGTAAACAGTATTTCTTGCTGGATTGTCGAAGGCTTTCATGGCTTTCATGGCCGGAATCACTGGGTTGTTGTAGGTTTTTCTGGGCTATATGGCCATGTTCTAGAGTATTTCTTGCTGTTTCTTTGTCAGTGTTGATGTGGAGATTGTCTGGTTTGCCTACTCTGGAACACGCAACATATAATTGTTCTTTTTTAGGGGCCCCTTTCAAATCTATGATACTATATCTGTATGTGTGTGTGAATCATATCTATCTATATCTATGGCTGGATGGCTCTCTGTCAGGAGGGCTTTGATTACGTTTTCTTGCCCTGCTGAAGGGAGTTGGACTGGATGGCCTTAAGTATTTTCTCTTGGTCATGGGGGTTCTGTGTGGGAAGTTTGCCCCAGTTCTGTCATTCGTGGGGTTCATTCAGAATGGTCTTTGATTGTAGGTGAACTATAAATCCCAGTAACTACAACTCCCAAATGCCAAGGTCTATTTCCCCCAAACTCCATCTGTGTTCCTATTTGGGCATATGGAATATTCATGCCGTGTGGTCCAGATCCATCATTGTCTGAGTCCACTGTGCTCTCTGGATGTAGATGAACTACAACTCTCAAACTCAAGGTCAATGCCCACCAAACGCTGCTAGTATTTTCTGTTAATCATGGGAGGCCTGTGTGCCAAGTTTGGTTCAATTCGATCGTTGGTGGAGTTCATACTGCTCTTTGATTGTAGGTGAACTATAAATCCCAGTAACTACAACTCCCAAATGACAAAATCATAATTTTTTGAGTGATGGTCATTCCTTGTGTTGTGAGACGTTTTGTTGCCACATTTGGTGTGATTTTGTTCATTGGTTCTTTTGTTTTTAGGGTACTCATTATGCACAGAGCATTTTTATATATATAGATGGTATATAACCACCAAAGAAATAATGTTGTTGTTCATTCGTTCAGTCGTCTCCGACTCTTCGTGACCTCATGGACCAGCCCATGCCAGAGCTCCCTGTCGGCCGTCACCACCCCCAGCTCCCTCAAGGTCAGTCCAGTCACTTCAAGGATGCCATCCATCCATCTTGCCCTTGGTCGGCCCCTCTTCCTTTTGCTAATAAATCAAACACTCGAAACATTGGTACAAGTTCAACTACAATGATTTTCTTTTCCCACAGGATAGTTATGCAATGTCAAATCAAACTATTCAAGGACCTGAGGTGGGACCTGAATGATTTCTTATTAATTAAAATGGAAGCGTATATGCTTCCAATAAATTGCATAAAGAAAAAAAAATATAAACAAGAGAGGGGAAACATTATTTATTCAACAGTTATGAAATATTTCTTAGCTTTTTTAACCGTTTTTCTGATAGCTGATAAAGAAGGCAAGGATGAAGCAGCACATTGCTTTCTGAACTAAATGTACCTACTCACTCCACGCCTTTAATGTATGCCCTGAGCTGAACCATTATTTATTCTGCACCATTTTGTTGCAAACAGTCACTGTGATTTCCCTGCAGGCATTTACATTTTTTTTTAAAAAAAATCCTCTTTGTACATATCAGTCTGAGAGATATTTTTTCTTCCTGCAGATGTTGGTTCTATCAGTGATTTTCTTGGGTTTTTTAAAATTAATATTTTATTTATTTATTATTTATTTATTTGATGCACTTATTAACCGCCATTCTCAGCCCATAAGGGCGACTCATGGCGGTGTACAGTACACATAAAAGACAATTACAAAAAAGCCAGTTTCAACAACATATAAACTATACAACAATTACAGACTACACTAAAAATCCGCTTCGTCTCTTAGTGGAATCATAGCCAGTCTCATATTCCTTGTTCCATTCCAGTTCTCATTACCGTATTGTTTAGCACTTAATTAAATGCCCTCTCGAACAGCCATGTCTTAAGGCTTTTTCGAAAGGACATGAGGGAAGGCGCCTGTCTGATGTGTGCAGGGAGAGTGTTCCACAGCCGGGGGGCCACCACCGAGAAGGCCCTCTCCCTCGTCCCCGCCAGCCGTGCCTGTGAGGCAGGCGGGATCGAGAGAAGGGCCTCCCCAGACGATCTCAAGGTCCTCGTGGGCTCGTAGGCCAAGATGCGGTCGGAAAGGTATTTTGGGCCGGAACCGTTTAGGGCTTTGTAGGCCAAAACCAGCACCTTGAATTGGGTCCGGTAGCAAATCGGCAGCCAGTGGAGCTGGGACAACAAGGGCGTTGTGTGCTCCCTGCCACCCGCTCCAGTTAGTAACATGGCTGCCGCGCGCTGAACCAGCTGAAGCTTCCGGGCCGTCTTCAAGGGCAGCCCCACGTAGAGAGCGTTGCAGTAGTCCAGGCGGGTTATTTTTGTTTTTCTAGTACAGAAAGTTTGGTAAGTGGAACAAGTGGGGGGGGGGGGGGGTTAGGATTCTCGAACTCTTCACCTGCTTTCTCAATTGTAGGGAATGGAAATCATGAGTGTCAGAGGAGTTTTATCATATTTACTCGATTGGTTTATGCCTGCTGGTAGAGCACTTTGGTTTTCTAAGTGTTCAGTGAGTGGCCAAGCTTTTCATATTAGAGAGATGGGCCAAAACTAACAAAATGAAGTTCAACAGGGACAAATGCAAGATTCTCCACTTTGGCAGGAAAAACAAAATGCAAAGATACAGAATGGGGGACAATGCCTGGCTCGAGAGCAGTACGTGTGAAAAAGATCTTGGAGTCCTTGTGGACAACAAGTTAAACATGAGCCAACAATGTGATGTGGCGGCAAACAAAGCCAATGGGATTTTGGCCTGCATCAATAGGAGCATAGTGTCTAGATCTAAGGAAGTAATGCTACCCCTCTATTCCACTTTGGTTAGACCACACCTGGAATATTGTGTACAATTCTGGGCACCACAATTCAAGAGAGATATTGACAAGCTGGAATGTGTCCAGAGGAGGGCGACTAAAATGATCAAGGGTCTGGAGAACAAGCCCTACGGGGAGCGGCTTAGGGAACTGGGCATGTTTAGCCTGAAGAAGAGAAGGCTGAGAGGAGATATGATAGCCATGTATAAATATGTGAGAGGAAGCCACAGGGAGGAGGGAGCAAGCTTGTTTTCTGCTTCCCTGGAGACTAGGACGCGGAACAATGGCTTCAAACTGCAAGGGAGGAGATTCCATCTGAACATTAGAAAGAACTTCCTGACTGTGAGAGCCATTCGGCAGTGGAACTCTCTGCCCCGGAGTGTGGTGGAGGCTCCTTCCTTGGAAGCTTTTAAGCAGAGGCTGGATGGCCATCTGTCAGGGGTGATTTGAATGCAATATTCCTGCTTCTTGGCAGGGGGTTGGACTGGATGGCCCATGAGGTCTCTTCCAACTCTTTGATTCTATGATTCTATGATTCTATATGCTTCTGCGAAAGGTGATTTCTTCTGAATGAGCACAGACGTTATCGTCAGCATATTTGAGAAATCGTTGTGACTTTATTTTTTACTTTGAGCCTGCTGAGGTTTTTAGTACAAGTAGAGGACATTGGTGGTGCAGCCAGAGGCAGCCCTAGGTAATTTTCAACAGTAAGCAAACAGTATTTTGGCGCCCCCCCCCCCCCCAACCAATCACTGATATATATTTTCTGTTCATTGTGGGAGTTCTGTGTGCCATATTTGGTTCAATTCCATCATTGGTGGAGTTCAGAATGCTCTTTGATTGTAGGTGAAATATACATCCCAGTAACTACAACTCGCATATGTCAAGGTCTATTTTCCCCCAAGAGCGCCTCAAGAGTGCCCCTGGGCAAAATCAACTATACTGCAAATGCTTACTTTGCATAATGGGTTGAGCCGCCCCTGGGTGCAGCAGGTTAAAACGCTGAGCTGCTGAACTTGCTGACCGAAAGATTGCTGACCGAAAGGGAGCGGGAGCTTCTGCCAACTTAGCAGTTCAAAAACATGCAAATGTGAGTAGATCAATAGGTACCGCCTTGGCGAGGAGGTAACGACACTCCATGCAGTCATGCTGGCCACATGACCTTGAAGTGTCTATGGACAACGCTGGCTTTTCAGCTAGGAAATGGGGACGAGGGCCACCTTTTTGCTAAATTGCATAGCCAAAAGTGATGTGCGCATTATTTATTTATTTATTTATTTTGAGCTTTTATAACCTGGTCTTCTCGACCTCCGGTTCACAACAGGAGATTCATAGACAAATAGTATAAACATAAAACATCATAATACATTAATACATAAAATACATTAAAATACAGATCATACATTTACATAAGGCCAGGTCGTCAGAGTAAGATCCGATGGTGCATTTGAATCATGCATGCAAACTTGCCTGCACCCCTCTGAACTTGGCAGACTCCACCTGACAGACTTGGCTTCCCAACCGGTCCCATCCTAAACCTGTAACTGATACAGTAGTATGACTAGGTAGGAAACTATGGGGGCAGCATGTCCTGGGTCAGAACAGATTTGGCACTCTTAAAACAATTGCCTTTCTTTCTGCTTACATACTCCCTTGCTTGTTTTCGTTGCTCACTCCTATCTAGTGACCCTTGGTAGCCTCAAAGTCAGTGCATCTCTACTCCAAGGTTCAGCACACACTTCCAAAGATTTATCCATGTTGCTGAAGTTATTGAGGGGATGTGGTCCTGTACCTTAGATAGGTCCTTTGTTGTCTGAACTAAAACTTGGAGCAGATTTATTGTCTCACTAGCTGTTCCCTGCCACATGTTGCTATGGCCTAGTCTGGTGATCTTGAAAATAAAGTAATGAGAAAGTGCTGGTTTCTAACATGTTATTTCTTTATGTTTGTGGGTAAACAGTATTTCTTGTTGTTTTTTTTGTCAGCGTTGATGTGGAGATTGTCTGGTTTGCCTACTCTGGAACATGCAACATATCATTGTCCTTTGTTAGGGGTCCCTTTCAAATCTATGATACTATATCTCTCTCTGTGTGAATCATTTATATATATATCTATGGCTGAATGGCTCTTTGTTAGGAGGGTTTTGATTATGTTTTCTTGCCCTGGTGAAGGGAGTCAGACTGGATGGCCTTGAGTATTTTCTGTTGGTCATGGGGGGTTCTGTGTAGGAAGTTTGCCCCAATTCTGTCGTTGGTGGGGTTCAGAATGTTCTTTGATTGTAGGTGAACTATAAATCCCAGTAACTACAACTCCCAAATGTCAACATCTATTTTCCCCAAACTCCATCTATGTTCATATTTGAGCATGTGGAATGTTCGTGCCAAGTTTGATCCAGCATTTTCAGTATTTTCTGTTGGCCATGGGACTCCTTCTTCTTCTGGCACACTCGCTGGAACACCCCAGCAAGCAAGAGTCCAAAAGTGGCAGGCTCAAACCCAGAACCTCAATCAATGGCTAATACCAAATGAGAGACTCCCCCCTGGGCACATAGAAAACTGGGCGACTTGGAAGGCGCTGAACAGACTGCGCTCTGGTACCACGAGATGCAGAGCCAACCTCAAGAAATGGGGCCACAAAGTGGAATCCACGACATGCGAGTGTGGAGAAGAGCAAACCATTGACCACCTGCTGCAGTGCACCCTGAGCCCTGCCACATGCACAATGGAGGACCTCCTTGCAGCAACACCAGAGGCACTCCAAGTGGCCAGCTACTGGTCAAAGATCATTTAATGAACTACCAAGCTTGCAAACTCTGTTTTGTCTGTTTGTTAAAAATTTGTTAAAAATGTAATACAATTGTCTGGTTGATACTGACACGATAAATAAATAATATGGGACTCCTGTATGGCGCGTTTGGTTCAATTCCATCATTGGTGGAGTTTAGAATGCTCTTTGATTGTAGGTGAACTATAAATCCCAGCAACTACAACTCCCAAATGACAAAATAATTTTTTGAGTGATGGTCACTCCTTGGGTTAGTAGGTGTCTTGCGGCCAAATTTGGTGGCAATTTGTCGAGTGGTTTTTGAGTTATGTTAATCCCACGAACGAACATTACATTTTTATTTATATGGACTAACCATCCCCTGCCATGCGTTGTTGTGGCCCAGTCTGTGTTTGTGTTTTGTGTGTGTATATATGTGTGTATGTGTGTATATATATTTGTGTATATATGTGGTTTTGCGAATGCATTATAATGTATTTTTTATTTTTGGGCTTTTAAAGTCTCCTCTGCTGTATTTTTCAGTGTTTTTATGTGTGATGGTCACTCGTTGGCCTGAGAGGTGTCTTGTGCCCAAATTTGGTGCCAATTCATCCAGTGGTTTTTGAGTTATGTTAATCCCACAAATCAACATTACATTTTTATTTATATAGACTAGCCGTTGCTGTGGCCCAGTTTGGTGAGCTGGAAAATCAAGTAATGAGAAAGTGTTGGTTTCTAATATATGTAATTTCTTGATGCTTGTGGGTTTCTTTGCAGTGTTGGTGTTGAGATGGTATGGTTTGCCCACTCTGGAATATGCAACATATCATTGTCCTTCTTTAGTGGTCCCTTTCAAATCTAGGATACTATATCTGTCATAGACACACATACACACACACAAACACACACACGTGTGTGTGAATCATATCTATCTATATCTATGGCTGGATGGCTCTTTGTCAGGAGAGCTTTGATTATGTTTTCTTTCCCTGGTGAAGGGAGTTGGACCGGATGGCCTTCAGGCAGCATTTCTCAACCTGTGGTTCAGGACCCGGGGGGGGGGGGGGAGTCATGAGGGGTTGTCAGAAGGGTCTCCCAAGACCACCAGAAAACACAGTATTTTCTGTTGGTTGAGGGTGTTCTATGTGGGAGGTTTAGCCCAAGTCTATCGTTGGTGGGGTTCAGAATGCTCTTTGATTGTAGGTGAACTATAAATCCGAGTAGCTACAACTCCCAAATGACAAAATCCATTTTTTGAGTGGACATACATTGGGTTGTTAGGTGCCCTGTGTCCAAATTTGGTGTCCATTCGCCCAGTGGTTTTTGAGTTCTGTTAATCCCACAAACGAACATTACATTTTTATTTATATAGAAGATTGACATGGAAGCCACCAGTCACCAGATCTCTGATCAAAGCACTTGTGTTATTCATGATCAGTCTTTAGATTCCTCTGTGTGCAACTCAAGGTCTGTTTCTTGAGACTCTTCCTCAGTATCTGCTCTTTCTGCTATGCTTTTTACCTGGATCACCAGCTTGACAGCTAAACTGCAAGCTACATTAAATATGCCACATGCGGTTTAAGATCCCTCTCTTTTCTACTTAAGTAATTATACACAGCTGTAGTCTCGATCAGGGCCAAGATATGTGGGTGGGAGAGGTTTAAACCTTACCTTCCATCTGTTTTTTAATTTATGTGATAGTTAAAAAAGAAAATAACTGTCAACTGACTGCTTCCTTTGTTCACAGTATCACCTTTCCTATTCTTATAAAACCCTGCCCACTGCTTTAATTCTTTTTATGGGTTTCAAGAAAGACTTTAAAAGTAGTCACTAAACACTGGAGATGAAGTCAAGGCAGTAAGCTGCATGCATGCAACAGTCCAGGGGTGGGATATGCAAGCATGTAGACTAGAGGAAGGTTACTGCAAACCACAAGTTGGATGTAGCATGTTCAGAATAATGACATTATTCATAGCACATTGCTTTGTGATGCCTTTGAGGAACGAGGGGTAATATCTTTAGTTTTCAATACATTTTTCAGAATTTTGGGAATGCTATTATGATTTGTTATGGCAAATCTGGCTTATTTGTTGAGGCAAATCATTTATTTGGGGTTGTTGGATTTCTTTGGCCAATTTTTGGGATATTTTAGTTAAAAATTAAGAATATTACTGAAATAAATGTTTGACCAGGGTATAAATCCAACCAACAGTGCTAGAGTGAAGAGAGAGGGGGCCAGTGGACAGTTCCCTCTTGTCTCCTGCATATGTCATAAGTTGGGGACATCTCCCCCCAGCGCCAACTGCCGCTCTGGCCAGAGTGAAGAGAGAGGGGGCCAGGGGACAGTTCCACCTTGTCTCCTGCATATGTCATGAGTTGGGGACCCCTCCCTCCTCACCAACTGCTGCTTTGCCAAAATGAAGAGAGAGGGGGCAGGGGGACAGTTCCACCTTGTCTCCTGTATATGTCATGAGTTGGGGACCCCTCCCTCTTCACCAACTGCTGCTTTGCCAAAATGAAGAGAGAGGGGGCCAGGGGACAGTTCCACCTTGTCTCCTGCCTATGTCATCATTTGGGGACCCCTCTCCCCAGCACCAACCGCTGCTCTAGGCCAGAGTGAAGAGAGAAGGGGCCAGGGGACAGTTCCGCCTTGTCTCCTGCATATGTCATCAGTTAGGGACCCCTCTCCCCAGCACCAACTGCTGTTCTGGGCCAGAGTGAAGAGAGAGGGGGCCAGGGGACAGTTCCACCTTATCTCCTGCATGTGTCATCAGTTGGGGGCCCCTCTCCCGAGCACCAACCATAGCTCTGGGCCAGAGCGAAGAGAGAGGGGGGCATAAGACAGTTCCACCTTGTCTCCTGCATATATCATCAGTTGGGGACCCCTCCCCCCAGCACCAACTGCTGCTCTGGGCCATAGTGAAGAGAGAGGAGCCCAGGGGGCAGTTCCACCTTATTCCCTGCATGTGCCATCAGTTAGGGACCCCTCCCCCATCACAAAATCCGGCTCTGGACCAGAGTGAAGAGAGAGGGGGCCAGAGGACAGTTCAATCTTGTCTCCTGCATATGTCATCAGTTAGGCACCCCTCCCCCCAGCACCAACTGCTGCTCTGGGCCAGAACAAAGAGAGAGGGGGCCATAAGACGGTTCCACCTTGTCTCCTGTGCTATGCTAGTAATATAATATACTATAATGTAATATAATATAATAGAATGTAATATAATATATATACATATAATATTTATAATATTATAATGCAATACAATATAATATTACTACTACTAATAATATGATATTATAATTATATATTTTATATGACATGTAATATTACTAATAATATTACAATATAATGGTATAGTACAATATAGTAATATATAATACTAATATTGTACTATGCTAATAATATAATATATATTGTATGTATATATATCTTGCAAGCCGCTCTGAGTTCCTTCAGAATGGAAGGGTGGCATATAAATGTCGTAAATTAAATAAATAAATAAATAGCTAAAGTAGACTCCTGATTCAGATCGCTGAAATCCACTTCCCTTTGCAGAGGTTCCTCTGACCTTCACAAACTCTGCTTTCTCTCAATTTCTACAGCTATTGAGTTTCTGCTACACCACACTGATTGTGATGTCTAGTAGTGTAATAATGCATTTTGAAAAGCAGGCATTCGGCATGACAGTTGCAGTAAACAAGGTCTGAAGGTGAATCACCAAATACAGACAGCTGTTTTCATCTCTGAATACCACCAGCACTGCCACATTTAAAACAAAACAAAACCAATACTGTTCTAGCAGATTTTGTCTACATCCCAAACAGGTCTTTTGTAAAGCTAACAACTCCTAAGTTTTCAAGCCATCCTGGTATCCTGTTTGTTACTTATGTAGGCATAAATCTGACCCCTGGCATTGTAATCCACTTTTGGGGTTCTAACAGAGGCTTCAATGTTCAATTAGCCGCACAAAAAGGAATGGGCTTTCTGTCACAGAGATACAACCAGTGCCTGGTTGTGTAGTGAAGATACAAACTGACCATAGAGTCTGCTACAACCCCAGTTTGACCCAGCCACATCTATTGAGATGATCATCAGTTCCAGATACCTACTGTGTACACTGGATTAACTGTATTGTGCCAATCAGAGCTCACCCATTAAGCTCATCAAGGATTTTTTAACATATTGCCACACTGCATTCCTTCCGATTACACCCCTTTCAGAGGCAGACCATTAAATGGACTGATACTTCAAATGCTCCAATAATAGTTTATTGAATTTCCCACCACAACCACCAAGAGCCAATCGGTGATGACTATGGAGTCCTCAGCCACTCACAGTATGGATCCTAGTGAGACAGGGTTTCTTGAATAGCTAGGTAAAGGTAAAGGTTTTCCCCTGACATTAAGCCCAGTTGTGTCCGACTCTGGTGCTTATCCCCATTTCTAAGCTGAAGAGCCGGCATTGTCCATAGACACCTCCAAGGTCATGTGGCCAGCATGACTGCATGGAGCACTCTTACTTTTCTGACCTATTGATCTACTCACATTTGCATGTTTTTTAACTGCTAGGTTGGCAGAAGCTGGGGCTAACAGTGGAAGCTCACGACGCTCCCCAGATTCGAACCTGCAACCTTTTGGTCAACAAGTTTAGCATCTCAGTGGTTTAACTCACTGCGCCATCGGGGGCTCCATTTGAATAGCTATTAAATGAAATAAAAATGCTCTGAATTGTCAAAGGCTTTCATGGCCGGAGTCACTGGGTTGTTGTAGGGTTTTTCGGGCTAAATGGCCATGTTCTAGAGGCATTCTCTCCTGACCTTTTGCCTGCATCTATGGCAAGCATCCTCAGAGGTAGTGAGGTCTGTTGGAACTAGGAAAATGGGTTTATATATCTGTGGAATGACCAAGGTGAGACCAAGAACTCTTGTCTGTTGGAGCTAGGTGTGAATGTTTCAACTAAGCACCCTGATTAGCATTTGATGGCCTGGCAGTGCCTGGGGCAATCTTTTGTTGAGAGGTGATTAGATGTCCTTGATTGTTACCTCTCTGTTGTTTTGCTGTTGTAATTTTAGAGTTTTTTTTTAATACTGGTAGCCAGAAATTGTTCATTTTCATGGTTTCCTCTGTTCTGTTGAAATTGTCCACATGCTTGTGGATTTTAATGGCTTGTCTGTGTAGTCTGACATGGTGGTTTTTAGAGTGGTCTATTTGAATGCTCTGTTTTTCACAACTGTGGTATCTTAGTACTTTGGAGCGCTTTCTGCGCTGACAACTTCTTTGTCCATCGAGAACAAACCTCTGGTTTTACTTTCTAACCTATCTGTGTCTGAATTGGCCTTCTGAATCGGCTTGACACACTGCACTTTCGAACCCATGGTTTTGCTGTAGCTGAAATCACTTAACAGCACGAGCGGATGGCATTGAATTTATGATTTATTCAGACGTACTGACCTTTTGTAAGTTGTATAATTGTTTTAATGTATTTCTGTACTATTGTATCATGATGTTTACTGTGGTTTATCTATTGTATTTTAACCCTCTGCTGTTAGCCGGCCTGAGTCCCTCTTTGGAAGTTGAGAAGACCGGGTTATAAAAGCTCGAAATAAATAATAAAATGAATCTAACACTTGTGAGTTCTGTTGGTTCAGTGCACCTACTCTGCTCAGGTCTAACAATTAAATTGAGGCCATTAATGTTGGAATTAACATCCATTATTCTGAGACTTAATGAGGTACTCTGAAGATTTCATCACATTTCCCATCACTCTATCTCAGCTTGCTTTATAGTTGGAGTGCTGAAATGGTGGGGGAGGCAAGGGCTTGGCATATCTTCCCTCTCTCCTGCTGCTTCCATGGCTCCACTTTTAATGTCCCCTCCCAAAGTGTAGTTGCTGAAAAATAAAAAGATGATGAGGGGGCACAATTACACATGTTGTGGTGTAACACATAGTTAACCCCTTAGGCATGACTAATGGTTGCTGCCGTGTTCCTCCCATTGTCTATTAACAGAAACACGTCCCTTTCTAAGTGCAGTACACCTACAAGGTAAGAAGAGTGCCCTGCTCTAGAAAAAGCAAGATGAATAGCGGTGTGTTACTAAACAATGGTCTGATTTGCTCGACTGTATTCGCTATTCAAAGGAGAAATGGGTTTACAGCTGCAGTGGGGATTTTTACCACTCTTGTCAGCCTGTTCCATTTGGTGACAAATACCGTAAGTGGAGGAGTAGTAAGAACTGATGAAGCTTTTACAGCTCTTGACAAGAACGTTATGGAGTTTTTCAAGGGGCATTTGCCATGCGTGGGCCTTAATGGAAAGCTAAAGGTTGTAAACTAAAAAAAATGTACATCTGCCACCTCGTAAGCAGATTGTAAACTGAATGTTGCAAAGACCTCTTCAGAAAATATTCACAATCAAGGTCTTATTAGACTGAATGTTGGGTAAATAAAGGCAACAAGTTTTGAGACGTCACAGAGTCTTTATGGAGGAATGAAGAGCTCTGTGGTACTGATAAGCCCATTACCATATATTCTGGTGTATAAGACTACTTTTTAACCCAAGAAAATCTTCCCAAAAGTCAGGGGTCATCTTATACGTGGGGTCGTCTTATACGCGGAGTAGTCTTATACATGGGAGTAGTCTTATACACTGGAGTAGTCTTTGTTGCGACCCAGGGCAGGAAACTGGACCCTCAGACAACAATCCACCACACTTGGTTTCAGGAAAACAATCCTTTTTTATTGATGAAAGATGAACACAAAATAGAAGAAAAAAATACAAAGGTAAAATGCCATAGTAAAAATCAGCAACAAGAAATGTCCATAAACAAGATCATGAAACCCACAGCTAAACTGCTGAGTCCTGGAACCTGTTAGCAAATCACTAACCGTACTTAGGGCAACTAGAAAACCTCCGAGGAACAAGGCTACTTGGATCAGGAGACCTGCAAACGCTGGCACATGAATCTGGAACGATGCCTGGTCTGAAGCTGGATTCAGAACAGGCATATTTAAGGCCAAGAAATCTATTGCGAGACACGCCTGAAGATTTTGTTTGGATTTCCTTCAATCTAGCTGACCTGCGTAAACATTGGGCTTCTCCCCGATTCTGCCAAATCTGCCCCCGGCTATCCTCATTAGGATTCTCTGGAGAGCTAAAACTGGGAGGAAAAGGGAGTGAACAGTCGCCGCTTGGCTCAGAATGTATGTTCTCATGGGAATCTTGACTTTTGCTTTCCAAGGCTGTAGGATTTTCACTACTCAAACCATCATAATCTAAATTGGCCTCAGAATTCACATTGACATCTACATGGGCATCAGGAAATTCAGGAAATACAATCAGAGAGTCAGAGTCAGGTTCACACACAGGCTGAACGCCAACAGTCTTATACACGGGAGTAGTCTTACAGAGCGGGTGCTGATACTTCCAATCGGATTGGAGAATCTGTGGATGCCGCATATGGTGGGGGGAGCTCAAAAATGGCAAAGGCCGTGTCCCTGCCATATGCAGTGACTGTATGAAAGCATTAAGGGCGACACTGCACAAGTACAGTAGAAGAAAATCCATTTATCAGGATTCGTGGACTTAATGCAGTTCCGATGGTGAGGTGAAGGGGCACTTCACCAGGAAGGTGTAAGTGAAGGGCGAAGCTAGCTGCAGGCATCTGGGGTATGGAAAAAAGAGATAGAGTGGCTCTGGGCCCAGACAAACACCCCTCTTTTACCTGTCTGACCTCCTCCTCTGCCTCTCAGATCTCGCTCCTGAAGACTGCAGTGAAGTGGTCCAGGTGCACATGTGAGAGATCTGAGAGAAGGAGGTACAGTAATAGGAAAATTACCATATTGAAATCAAATCTGATGCTTTAAATTTTTTTTTGGTGTGCGTTGGAAGATGGGTAGTCTTATACGGCAAATATATCCCAAACTCTATATTTTAACTGGAAAAGTTGGGGTCGTCTTATAAGCCCAGTCGTCTTATATGCCAGAATATACAGTACTTTCTGTCCCATAAAATATGCCACTTGAAACATGCTGGGTTTTATTTCTTTTCCTTCTATCTTCCTGCTGCATCCATACCTTGGGAAGTCAGACTTGGCCATGGCGGTCCACACTCTCATTACATCCAGGATAGACTACTGCAACACACTCTAGGTGAGGTTGCTTTTGAAGACTGCTCAGAAGCTTCAAATAGTCCAACAGGAGGCAGCCAGGTTAATAACTGGGGTGGCATACAGGGAGCATACAACTCTGGAGTCTATTCGTCCAGTGGTTTTTGAGTTATCTTAATCCCACAAACAAACATTACATTTTTATTTATATAGATTTGATAGTTAGCAATCAAACTCCAGCTTAAATTCTGTTGCTAGTCCTGCCTAAAGTAGATCCATTGAATAAATGATATTTACTTATGTGTTGATTTACCATTCAACAATTTATTGAATGGATCTACTGTACTTGGGACTAAATAAGAGGATTCCAGCTTATATCTTTGGTTAGTTATCACATTTCTTTGATTACAGTAAAACCAGATTGCTAGAAATCTAGCCCAATGGAAAATCAAGGGCTCTGTTGTTTTTGTGTTTATTTGTGAATCTGTACTATTCTGATGAGTTAATTAAATACAGAATGAATATTTTAAAAGCCTAGCAAGCAAGGAGTGATTGCTTTAATAAACAGAAGCTATTCAGTATTTACTTCATTATTTTAAAGAAGAAATACGCTTTTAGTAATAAGAAAATGTCTTTGAAATTTACCATATTTAGCTGATTACATAGAAGGCATGTGAATTATCTTTTGTAATGAAACAGATGTAGCATAGTCTTAATTTTATTGTTCCAGATGCTGGGAAGAACTAGGAAAGGGCCCTTGTACTGCACAGAATGGGTGCTTGTGGTGGATGGGACACCTCATTTTCAAATGGTAACTTTGAAAATGTCTTGGTGACTCTGAGATTTTGCTTACACAATTGCAAACATCATAGCAGCCTGACCTTGATGAAACGGGAATCTTAGATTGGGCTGACCGTTTGGAATTCAGAGTTCAAAGGAGTGTGAGAATAGCCAACAAGAAGCTATTTTGTTGATCAATGTTAAATTTTTGATGTATAGCTCTATGTTGTAATGTGGCAGAATTGGCAGAAATAGGGTAGCAACAGTAGAGGCAAAGTTAATTTGCATACATGCAGCTGATTGGTCGTATGCAGATGAGTGTAGGCCAGGATTTGAAAGGGCCACAGAGCCAGAAAGGCAGTTGGAGGGAAGAGAGCTGAACATTCCAAAGGGGTGAAGTTAAGTTTAAAAATAGGCAGTTAGAAAGTCAAAAAGTTTCAGTTAGGGATTCCTGTTTGTGAAGGACAGTTAGGAACTTCTGTGAGAGAAAAGCAGTTAGGAAAATGGAGCTTAAGTTTTAAGGAAAATAAAGAAGTGCCAGTGTGGTTTAAGGCAAAATATAGTTCTGTCAAGAATGTATGAAAAAGTAACATATTTGTTGATGTGAAACAGTTGAAGTTTGATAAGAAAAGTTAACTAAGTGAATGATATTGAATGTAAGACTCAAGACTGTAACAGAACACACAAATGTAACCATAAGCGTTGGAGCCAGAAGCTATAAATAAACTTTGTTACTTTGTTTACTACAAGAGTGTCTCAAGCCTGTAATATAAAAGCCTCAAGGAAAAATCTCACAAGAAAGCCCCAGCCAATTTAAAAAGGGGAAAATACATCTGTACAAGGCAGTAAAAAGATTTAAAAGAAAATATTTTCCCCCACATCGTCACACAATAAAAGACACCTGAAAAAGGACTGAAGTAGTGAAAGGTTGTCACAGAGGTCAGAGGCCAAAGAAATGCTTTCATGTATTGCAAAGAATATTAAGCAGTGTGCTTGAAAACAAACCTTTGTCAGAGCAACTTCTCACTCAACCAAGCAGCTTGGGCTCGTTTTCCTGTGTCCAGAGTCTTGGGATATTGTCATGTTCTCTGGGACTTTGTATCGTTGGTGCCATTTGGAATTCTGCTTTACAGCGCTATGTTTTATTAATCTTTGGAACACTATTTGCTTTTTAAACTTTTCATCATTTACTTTTTAATAAACTACAAAGACTTCAGTCTGTGTGCAGTTCTGGTGATTTCAGCAAGGTGAATCTATTCTGAGATGCAACACACGGGAGGCTTCCCATATTGCACAGGAAGCAATGGGAAAAAGCCACACAGTTGAAGCCTCCCCTCACGGGATCAGCTTCCTGCCAAGCCAGATGATTCAGGGCATGGGGCGATGAGTTCCCTATTCCCCCTGATGATGATCAATAGATTCGCTAGGATGCATGGCGATTCCTGTGGTCCATGTTATGGGGTTGTAAGACAGTGGAATACCATGGCTGGAATCCCTGATTGGCCATGGATACCCATTGAGTGATTTCGCATGTGCCATACTCTCTGTCTTCAAGAAACGCAATAGCGAACCTACTCTGAAAAATCTTGCCGAGAAAACCTTATGATGAGTGCATCTCTATGTGCCTTCTGTGACGGCGCGAGTGGCGCCACCTATGTGTAGAACTGTTAGTTGCAAGATTTAAACTGTTGTATCATGCTTAATCCTGCCCCTTTTACCCTGCTTATGTATAGTTGTATGGATTGGTTACTTATAGCTGTCAATCAGTACTGTTTGGCTTCACCTCTTCCTGCAGGAGGGGAGTGCTTCCTTTCTTTTCATTCTGCCATCAGAGTTCCTACCATATGGATGTGAGTAAGAGACTTGACTCTGAAAGACCCTAATTTAAATTACCTCTTAGCATCAGTTCTTGGGAAGTCTCAAGCGCCTTCAAACCGGTTCTTTTGGCACCAAAGGAAGATCCCGAGTCTTCAAACATAGGCCATCTGAACTGGGGTTGTGGTTTGCTCCGGCATTCACAGCCATTGAGGAAAGAGGAAACTTGGTGAGGCTTCTCAGCTTCAAAGAACCTTGGACCCAGGACTAATTGGGACTGTATCGTATATTTTCCTTCACCCCTCTGAAGTTTCCAGCTCATTGCTTTAAGAAATAACTCTTTGTGATAAATAAAACTTATTTTGAGTTATTTACAGAGTTTTGGGTTTTTGGGAGTTCCAGTTTCCTATAGGAGGGCAAGAAGCAATCCCCTGGGGGAGAGATGCCAGGCGCAACGGCACACCTTCAATTCACCTATTGATCTATGATAGGATCACTGATAAATCGAGGTCAATCTGAGGGCACAAACAAACCTCTTTGACTCGCTTACCATGAGCATGTTTACATTGACATTGAATGGATCTTCTAAATGGAAGCAGTCATACAGAGGTGAGTTTCCCCTTGTCCTTTCCCAAATTTGGGGCCTGTATTTACTATTAAAATGAAGAAATTAATCTGGGTGTCACTATTCTTACTGCACATGCCCAGAAGCGTTTGTCAATAGATCAATCAGTTTGAACTTTAATTTGATATTTTAGCTTATGGATTTTTTACAATGCCCTTTTCGATTCTTGTAAGGCACTTTGAGTCTAAGCCTGGGGAAAAGGCAGGATAGAAATAATCAGAATTGATGAGCAAGAAAAAAACCTCTTAATCACCAGATTTACCAATTTAAGTGCATGCTTATTTACTCATTTATAAAAATTGATTTTTTTTACTCTCTCTTGTCAGTGGTGGCCACAAAATGAGAAGACAAGAAAACATAGAATAGACAATGATGCTGGGGAAAATGGAAGGAAAAAGGATGAGAGGCCGACCAAGGGCAAGATGGATGGATGGTATCCTTGCTGTGACTGGCTTGACTTTGAAGGAGTTGGGGGTGGTGACAGTCAACAGGGAGCTCTGGTGTGGGCTGGTCCATGAGGTCACAAAGAGTCGGAAGAGACCGAACTAATAAACAACAACTTGTTGGAGTGGAAAAAAACTTTTGTTTTTGTGTTAATGTATATGTTATCCCACACTTCCTTCAATCACTTAGAAGGACATCTGTCAGAAATGTCTAAAAAAATTCATTTAATGATGGAGATGTCAAGCTAAAGAGGGCTCCCTTTTCATGTCAGGTGGACTTCTAAAAGTTATTGGTCTAAGATTTATATCTTAATCCTAAAATCAATTTAAAGTTAGATTTTGTAACATTACCACAAATAGTAATTAAATAATAATGTTAAGTGTATTACAGATAAAGATCCAGATGGTAAATATGGAATACATCTTTGCCAAATGACAACAGCAGCAAGAATATTGTTTTGCTCAAACTGGTTTTGATGATGGAAGAATTAATCATTAAGGTCACCGAACTAGCTGAAGTAACCAAATTAATGTGAATTTTCAAGGAGAAGATTTTTGAAGGATGAGAACAATTATTGACCTTTTCAGCATTAAGAAATCGAATCTAACAGTGCAATAATGTATGCTTATGATTATTCTTAAAACTGTTTAGTTGGATTTGTAATGGTAATATTATTTTGATTTCTCTTTTCATTATAATAAGTATATGGGGAAGGGGATGTCTGATTCCCTGCTTTAATTTAGATATATGTCTCTTCCTTTATCTTTCTGTCTCTTGTGCTTTTCCTTTCCTTTCTTTTTCTTTTGCATTTCTTTATTTTCTAAATATATAAATCTTACCTTATTTATTTGTTAATTAAACTTTGACTACGACTAACTTTTGTTTTGGGTATTTTAATATGTATTTTATGAAAATATGTTTTAATATGTGTATTCTACTGAGTGTTTTAAAATGACTTGAGAGCAGTGTGTGTGAAAAAGATCCTGGAGTCCTCATGGACAACAAGTTAAACATGAGCCAACAATGTGATGAGGCGGCAAAAAAAGGCCAATGGGATTTTGGCCTGCATCAATAGGAGCATAGTGTCTAGATCTAGGGAAGTCATGCTACCCATGCTCTATTCTGCTTTGGTTAGACCACACCTGGAATATTGTGACCAATTCTGGGCACCACAATTCAAGAGAGATATTGACAAGCTGGAATGTGTCCAGAGGAGGGTGACAAAAATGATCAAAGGTCTGGAGAACAAGCCCTATGAGGAGCGGCTTAAGGAGCTGGGCATGTTTAGCCTGAAGAAGAGAAGGCTGAGAGGAGATATGATAGCCATGTATCAATATGTGAGAGGAAGCCACAGGGAGGAGGGAGCAAGCTTGTTTTCTGCTTCCTTGGAGACTAGGACGCGGAACAATGGCTTCAAACTACAAGAGAGGAGATTCCATCTGAACATGAGGAAGAACTTCCTGACTGTGAGGGCCTTTCAGCAGTGGAACTCTCTGCCCCGGACTGTGGTGGGGGCTCCTTCTTTGGAAGCTTATTTATTTATTTATTTATTTATTTATTTGGGGTTCTTTTACCCCGCCCTTCTCACCGCGAAGGGGACTCAGGGCGGCTTACAAAAGCAAGGCACAATTTGATGCTTGCATCATAAAAACAATCAACACAAAATTACATCAATACACAGTTAACACCAAATATACATTATAACCATAAAATCAATAAAACCAAATACAAACCCAGTTTCTCCTCTTACATGGTCAGCGTTCGCTACTCATAGATCTAGTTTTACGTTCCACTTCATCAATCCTGCTGGACTTACTCGCCTGGTTGTCTGATTTAATTGCCGGAGTGCCCAAAGGCCTGGTCCCATAACCAAGTCTTCACCCTTCTCCTAAAGGCGAGGAGGGATGATGATGCCCTGATTTCCCCCAGGAGTGAGTTCCATAGGTGAGGGGCCACCACTGAGAAAGCCCTGCTCCTCGTCCCCACCAGCCTCACTTGTGACAGTGGTGGGGTTGAGAGCAGGGCCTCCCCAGATGATCTCAGACTCCGAGGCTTTTAAACAGAGGATGGATGGCCATCTGTCAGGGATGATTTGAATACAATATTCCTGCTTCTTGGCAGGGGGTTGGACTGGATGGCCCATGAGGTCTCTTCCAACTCTTCGATTCTATGATTCTATGATTATGTGTTTTGATTATGTGTTTTAGCAATGTTGTAACCCACCTTGAGCTGTGAGGAGAGGTGGGTAAGAAATAATAATAATCCAGTTCTTGTGGGTTTTTTCGGGCTATATGGCCATGTTCTAGAGGCATTTCTCCTGACGTTTCGCCTGCATCTATGGCAAGCATCCTCAGAGGTGAGATCTGCTTGCCATAGATGCAGGCGAAACGTCAGGAGAAATGCCTCTAGAACATGGCCATATAGCCCGAAAAAAACCACAAGAACTGAGTGATTCCGGCCATGAAAGCCTTCGACAATACAATAATAATAATAATAATAATAATAATAATAAATATAGTACATGTGAAAACACCTGGGCCATACCTGTCATAAGATACACTGCTGGCATCATAAACTGGACACAGGCAGAACTGGACAATATGAACAGAAAAACAAGAAAACCCATGACCATTCATAATTCACTACATCCTTGCAGTGATGTTGACCGGCTCTATCTGCCAAGAAAGTCTGGTGGCAGAGGACTCTTACAAGTAAAACAAGCGGTCAAAGAAGAAAAACACGCCCTGGCAGAATATGTCAAGGAAAGCCAAGAACCTGCTTAAATTGAAGTCAATAATCCGAAACTTCTCAAAGCACAGCATACAAAGAGTCAGTACAAGAAAACTGCACTCAAATCAAATCAAATCCTTTATTTCGGTCATTGACCAGCACAGGAAATAGAGTGCCAAAAGATCTCAGCCGGCATTTGGAAACAATAAACATAGACAAAATCACGATCTGTCAACTGCAAAAGGCCACCTTACTTGGATCTGCGCACATCATTCGAAAATACATCACACAGTCCTAGACGCTTGGGAAGTGTTCGACTTGTGATTTTGTGATACGAAATCCAGCATATAGATCTAGTTTGCTGTGACATACTGTGTTTTTGCGTCAGTAAAATAATTTAGTACTAGTGTTAATAATAAATACATTTCAAAAGGGTGCCTGTTACATGCACTTGACATGTTAAAAAACAGTCTCTTGCCTGATTCAGCAAGCAAAAAAATCCCCCTTATCTCTTTTGTGGGTAGGATCCTTTCAGTGTGTCTGGGGGCCAGGCTGCACCCTAATAATTTGGGATGGGCCACACACACTATTACTGAAACCCCTCTCCCAATATAGTGGCAAATTGCACTGCCAAACATCGGTGTAAAAGTGAGAAAGGCCATAATTGTTGGTTTCAAAGGCTTGTAGTAGTTTGTCACTAGGTTTTGGTGATGTGATTTGCTGTCAAAACTCAGCAGTAGAGGCAGAGGCGATGGGAACCATAAAATGGTCTTGGAATGTGTAAACATTACACAAGCTCCAGGCTGCAGTCCACATGATCAGGAAATTGTTTTCTATTTTCTTTTCTTTTTTAGGACAGAACATTTCAGCCACCTACCGCTCTGGTTACATCCTGCATAGACTACTGCAGCGCGCTCTACGTGGGGTTGCCTTTTAAAACTGTTCAGATGCTTCAAATGGTCCAGTGGGCGGCAGCCAGGCTACTAACGGGAGCAGTGCTTAGGAAGCACACAACATTGCTGTTGCGCCAACTCCACTGGCTCCTAATTTGCTACTGGGCACAATTCAAAGTGCTGGATTTAGCCTATAAAGCCCTAAATGGTTCTTGCCCAACTTACCTATCTAAATGTGTCTCCCCTTACGAACCTTCCATGAATTTAAGATAATCTGGGGAGGCCCTGCTCTCGATCCCACCTGCCTCACAGGTACGCTTGGCAGGGACGAGGGACAAGGCCTTCTCAGTGGTGGCCCCTCAGCTGTGGAACTCCCTTCCTGGGGATATTAGATCAGCCCCCTCCCTCCTGACCTTTATGTAAAAACCTGGCTCTTTGAGCAAGCTTTTGGAACCTCATTGTAAACTCAGTATTGTGGACGAATATGGAATGGCTTAACGATGCAAATGGACATGGATTTAAATCCAGAAGTAATTGATTTTTATAAAATTGCTATTTATTTATTTATTTATCCAACTTGTATACCGCTATTCCCAATTTGGCTCAGAGCGGTTTACAGAAACAGATTAAAATAATACAATTAGCTTTAAAATGACCATAACAATAACCATAGGCAGCGAGAACAGGCATAGCCCGGGTTGTTCACCCATCAAAAGCTTGTCGGAAAAGAAAAGTTTTACAGGCTTTCCGAAAAGTAAGTAGGTCTCGGATGGTTCGAGTTTCGACCGGCAAGGCATTCCATAAATAAGGGGCCATGATCGAGAAGGCTCTATGCCTAGTAGATGACAAATGATAGGTCCGGATGTTAGGGACTGCAAGCAGATTTTGGTCTTCAGATCGGAGTAATCTCTGGGGTTGGTAGGGGGATAAGCGGGCTCTTAGGTACGCCGGCCCCAGACCATATAAGGCCTTAAAGGTTAGTACCAGCACCTTGAAAGTGATCCGGTACTCAATCGGTAGCCAATGCAGCTGTTGGAGAATTGGGGTAATACGACACCTCATATAAAATTTTATATGAATTTTATTATGTGATTTAACCTGTTTCAAACATGTATTTATGTGTGTTCGGCATCTAATTGTTGCCAGTTTGTACGCCGCCCTGAGTTGCCTTCGGGCCGAAAAGGGCGGGATAAAAGTGTGGTAAATTAATTAATTAAATAAATAATGCTTAGACCAAATTATTCATTATCCACCTAAACATTAGGAAGTTCATGATTGGCAGCGAGATATGCTGCCTTGGAGTGTGGCGGAGTCTCCTTCTCTCAAAGATTTTAAGCAGAGTTTGTATGGCCATCTGTCAGGAATGCTTGGATTGTGTGTTCCTGCACGGCAGGGATCTGGACTGGATGGACCTTGTGTTCTCTATTGACTCTGTGATTTTATAAAGTGGGAGGAAACAGGGCAGCTGTTTCCAGGGACAAGAGGAAAGTGCTTGGCCCTCTGCATGTCACCTTAAGCCTGTGGATTCTCTGCCCACCTACGAAGGTGTGCCAAAACATGGCAGGAAACAGGAGTACTTCAACTTCACTCTCTGACAAGCTGTCATATGGAGATGGAAGTTGTCAGGTGCTGACTGAAGCCTCCTGGAGGAGAAGAAAATTTGGGGTTTGCTTATTTGTGAGATTGGCAGTGGAAAATCTTAAATTGCTCTCTCTCACAAGGATAATCTTGATAACAACCTCCTACTGTGAAGACTCCAAAAGTGCAGTTGGATGTGTTGATCAAAAACAATTTCTATCTGTTTTCATCTGTACCAGGAGAAGGGCTTTTGTGAAGCCACCCACAAATATAATGGTAGTTCATATAAATATATAATTGCTGGGGAAATCTATTTCCTTTTCAGGGACTGTAGGGGATAGCAGCAAAACTTAGGAGAACAAGGAAGTCCAAAGGGGATGGCAAATGATATTGATGTCCCTCTTGATCAGAAAATCTTGGGGCTTTGACTCTGCAAGATCTACTAGCTGGACTCTCTTCATATTCATCTAGGTCAGCATTTCTCAACTTGAGGGTCGGGACCTCTGGGAGGGCTGTAAGGGGGGTGCCAGAGGGGTTGACAAAGACAATCAGAAAACACAGTATTTTCTGTTGGTCATGGTGGTTCTGTGTGGGAGGTTTGGCCCAATTCTATCATTGGTGGAGTTCAGAATGCTCTTTGATTGTAGGCGAACTATAAATCCCAGCAACTACAACTGCCAAATGTCAAGATCTATTTTCCCCAAACTCCAACAGTGTTCACATTTGGGCATATTGCATCTTTGTGTAGAGTTTGGTCCAGATCCATCATTGTTGGATTCCACAGTGTTCTCTGGAGGTAGGTGAACTATAACTCCAAAACTCAAGGTCAGTGCCCACCAAACCCTTCCAGGAAATTCTGTTGGTCATGGGATTTCTGTGTGCTAAGTCTGGTTCAATTTCATTGTACCTTTGGAAGTCTGACTTGGCCACAGTGGTCCACGCTCTGGTTACATCCCGTATAGACTACTGCAACGCTCTCTACATGGGGTTGCCTCTGAAGACTGCCCGAAAGCTGCAATTATTCCAATGAGTGGCAGCCAGATTACTAATAGGAGCGGGGTACAGGGAGAATACTACTGCTCTTTTGCGCCAGCTCCACTGGCTGCCAATTAGCTTCCGAGCACAATTCAAAGTGCTGGTGTTGACCTATAAATCCCGAAATGACTCTGGCCCAGTTTGCTTGTCCGAACGGATTCTCCCCTATGAACCATCAAGGTTGTTAAGATCTTCTGGAGGGGCCCTGCTCTCAGTCCCACCACCTTCGCAAGCATGTCTGGTGGGGACGAGGGACAGGGCCTTCTCGTTGGTGGCCCCTCGGGTCTGGAACTCTCTCCCACCGGAGATTAGAACTGCCCCTTCTCTCCTGACGTTTACAAAGCTGGTGAAAACTTGGCTTTGGAATATAGCATTTGATGAGTGAGTCCATAACTCTTGACCACACGGACGGATGATGTTGAATTGTGATTTCATTCTGACGACTTGGCCTTATGTAATTATATGTTTGTATTTTAATGTATTTTATGGATTAGTGTATTATGAAGTGTGATGTTTTTATACTATTGTTTATGAATCTCTTGTTGTGAACCGGCCTGAGTCCCTCTTCGGAGGTCAAGAAGACCGGATTATAAAAGCTCTAAATAAATAAATAAATAATTGTTGTCATTCTGAATGCTCCTTGATTGTAGATTAACTATAAATCCCAGCAACTAAAACTCCCATATGACAAAATCACCCACCCCCCCAATCCCAACAGTATTCAAACTTTGACATATTGGGTATTTGTGCCAAATTTGGTCCAGTGAATGAAAATACATCCTGCATATCAGATATTTACATGACAATTCATAACAGTAGCAAAATTACAGTATGAAGTAGCAACTAAAGTAATTTTATGGTTGGGGGTCACCACAACATGAAGAACTGTATTAAGGGGTCGTGGCATTAGGAAGGTTGAGAACCACTGATCTAGGTCATGACAAGACTAATTGAAGGTTCTTCTATGTTTGTTGTTCATGTGCAATACCAATGCACTGCTTGGGTGTTAAATGCAATGATATTAATCTTTTCAGACCTGAGGCCCATCAGTTGAAACCTTTACTTTTGGTTCCACATTATCTGCTTTGAATGGGATTATCTGAGTCTACACTGGATTATCTGAGTCTTAACTACATAAACCAGTTAAAAGAAGTTGATTTTATACAGCTGTGTAGAAGGGGCCTCTGTGAAACACATGAACACTAGGTAATGAAACACCAGTCTGCTTAAGTATGTAAGGAAAATGGGGAGTCATCGAATCATAGAATCATAGAGTTGGAAGAGACTTCATGGGCCATCCAGTCCAACCCCCTGCCAAGAAGCAGGAATATTGCATTCAAAGCACCCCTGACAGATGGCTATCCAGCCTCTGTTTAAAAGCTTCCAAAAAAGGAGCCTCCACCACACACCAGAGCAGAGAGTTCCACTGCTGAATGGCTCTCATAGTCAGGAAGTTCTTCCTAATGTTCAGATGGAATCTCCTTTCTTGTAGTTTGAAGCCATTGTTCCGCGTCCTAGTCTTCAGGGAAGCAGAAAACAAGCTTGCTCCCTCCTCCCTGTGGCTTCCTCTCACATATTTATACATGGCTATCATGTCTCCTCTCAGCCTTCTCTTCTTCAGGCTAAACATGCCCAGCTCTTTAAGCCGCTTCTCATAGGGCTTGTTTTCCAGACCTTGATCATTTTCGTCGCCCTCCTCTGGACACATTCCAGCTTGTCAATATCTGCCTTCAATTGTGGTGCCCAGAATTGGACACAATATTCCAGGTGTAGAATCAAAACATTTACTTTTGATTCCACATTATCTTCTTTGAACTGGATTATCTGAGTCTACATTGCCATATGAACCAGTTCAATAAAGTCGATCTGGATTTTATACAGCTGTGTAGCAGGGGCCTATGTGAAACACATGAACACTGGGTAATAAAACATAATCCTGTTTAAGTATGTAAGGAAAGTGTGAAGATTTCAAGTGTTCAGAAAGGAGGACAATGATGCCACTTCATACTCCCCTTCCCATGGCCAGATATGGAAATGTGTTTGGTTAAAGAATAGTAAGGGTTATAGAATTTTGGCTAGTATTCAGTTCCTACCAAGGTCATTACTTGTTTTGCATCTGGAAGTGTATGTAGACATACCATGTCTCATTTTAGGATGAATGGCTCCCAAGTCCTTTAGATGGCTGCAGTAAGCCCTGGCGGGGACGAGAGATAGGGCCTTCTCGGTGGTGGCTCCTCGGCTGTGGAACGCCCTTCCTACGGACATTAGACTAGCACCATCTCTAATGGTATTCCGCAAAAAGGTGAAGACCTGGATGTTTGTGCAGGCGTTTGAGTAATTTAGTGCAATCTGGTAATGGAACATAGGAATGGAACAATGGACGACGAACCTGGACTACGCTTGGATGATGAGAAGATTGGGTACGGTTGTTTTTTGTAATAATTGTGCATTGTAATTGCTTATTGGTAATTTATGGATAATGTGTTAAGTCAATTGTTATATGTTGTATGGAACCACTGCTGTTTCTACTGTTTGTGAACCGCTGTGAGTCGCCTTCGGGCTTGAGATACAGCAGTATATAAGCAAAGTAAATAATAATAATAATAAATAAGTACCTTGGGCATTTAAACCAGTGCTTAGCTGGGTTGTTGTAGGTTTTTTTGGCCATGTTCTAGAGGCATGGCCATATAGCCCGAAAAAACCTACAACAACCCAGTGATTCCAGCCATGAAAACCTTCGACAATACAGTGCTTAACTGTTTTTCTGTAGCCAACCCTTCTTATCATTACAGAGCCATTTGCAGTGGTTCTCAACCTGTGGGTCCCCAGGTGTTTTGGCCTACAACTCCCAGAAATCCCAGCCAGTTTACCAGCTGTTAGGATTTCTTGGAGTTGAAGGCCAAAACATCTGGGGACCCACAGGTTGAGAACCACTGTGTTATAGTGATTAGAGTGTTGTACTGGGATGTAGAAATACATCTTGTAGTCCCCATTCAGCCGCGAAATTCACTAAGGTGACCACCAACCGACCTTTATATTTCTCTCCCCTCTTTCTCTTGGCACTCATAGGGTTGTTGTGAAGATTAAATCGGGATGCCAAGAGGCAAAGAGGCAGAATATAAAAGTATCCAATAAATAAAGCAAATGAGACTTTGATGATTTATAGCTCCATGTGACACTTTCCCCATGAACAATGGAAATTTCAGCTGGAGACATAATAGGGTTTTTTTTGTTTTGCGTGTTGAAAATGGTGCAAGACAGAGACTGTTGCTCATGATTTTTGCAATCATTGCAATGGAAATTGGCAAGATGGTAATGCATTTCTGTGATTACATTTTCGAGTGTATATATTGTATGCACATAGTAGGTGGGTGGCTATTCCAGATGGTATCATTTTACATCAGTGGGAAAATAGGATGGCTGTCGTAATATCAATAAAACTTTTGCCAGCCAAAAATTCCTCTTTAATTTTGCTTAACTCCCATGTGATTAAATCTGTAATAGAGAATATAAGCACACTCTTCCTGATGCCCTGAAAGGTGTCTAATGTGTGTAAAACCCAGGATGGATCTACACTGCCATATGATGTAGCTTGAATCTGTATTATATGAGGTAGACCCAAGTAATGCAGTTAAATTATATGGCAGTGTAGATCCATCCCCAAATTTCCTATGTCCAGAAAACTAGAGGTGTATTCTGAGAGACTCTGTGTATGGGGAGAACAAAGAGTGGAAGATATCAAACATTTCTTAATTGACTGTCCAGCATATGCTGAACTACGATACAGATATTTACATCCAATATTATCCCGCTGCAGGTCCCCCAACAGAAATGATCTTCTGACATCCCTCTTGCAAAGACAAGAAAGATCCACCATAATCAGAGTAAGCCTTTTAATTCTGAAAACTATCAAGAAAATAAGATTCTGGCTGTAAATAGAATGTCAGCTGATGTCCTCTTCTTTTTGCCTTGTATTTTATTCATGTTGCATTTTGAAATGGCCATATGACTAGTCAAATAAATAATAATATTATTAAGGGAATATCCAGAATTAATGCACCATATAAAATATGCACAGGCACCACCTAAAATATGAATGGGTGCTCACCAAATATATAATAACGCAGCAAGTAATTAGATTTTAACTTAAATTATATAGATGGGGAAATCCATATAAAATAATCCCAATGCTGCTCAGCCAAAATTATAACGCACACAAAAGGAAGAGGGAGTATGGTTGCTGAACCAACTGTATATTTAAAAGTTAGGAAATGGGAACCACTTGAACTGAGAGACTTAAAAATGATTCTTCAAATGAATTCCGCTGCCACCATTTCAATATTAATCAGGCTGAGGCAATATGGAGTTTGTTTTGTAACACATACAGTGCCACTGTAGTTTCTTAGAGGCTGCTGTGAAGCTTACTTATCGTGTCATCCGCAACCAGAACATTGTAAAAGCTGTGAAGCTGACTTTTAGTAATACTTTGACCACAAAGGTATTCACACTGAGGCTGGTATAAATTGATAAAAATAACAAGAACGTTTATTGAACAGGCTTGAATTAATCAGGTACAAATGCTTAATGGTTTCAGTAAAATACTGACATAAAAAGCTTGTGGTTGCGTTAGAGTCAAGATCTTAAAAACTTCTGGGTTACAAGTCTTCAAAGTTCCACCACAGAAAATTACTTCAGGAAATGAATCTCTGAAAGTAACTCTCAAAAATGCCCTTTAGGAATCTAGCCAAAAACCCTGAACTAGACTTCCTTAGGAATTGAACAGTCCACTAATGGAGTACTGCTCCTCCACAGTATTCTAGCTATTTACTCAATAGCTACTCTGAATACTTCACAAAAGACTAACCCAAACTCAAACTCGCTCTCACTAACACCAACACTTCTTCTCTCTCTAACACCCAACTCCAACTGACTAAACTGGGACTTCAAGCCTCAGTTTAAAAGACACTTTCCCCTCTAAACCACTTAGGCTCTGCCCCTATCTTCCTAACCAATCCAAGCCTTCTATTTTCCCTCTAAGACTGGAACACACCCCTTCAAGGCAAACCTAACTAAGATGGCTTCTCCCTCTCTCCCTTTTCTAAAATGGATACTGTGGCTTCACCAGGCCCACTCCCTTTAGGCTTCAGCCAGCCTGCTAGGGTAAGGGATTCATTACACACCACTTTGACTTCTGTGGTTTGATGCTATGGAATTATGGAAATTATAGTTTTACATAGTTTTATCCTTCTCTATCAGAGGGTGCTGATGCCAGAACAAACTAAAAATCTCAGGACTCCATGACATTGAACAATGGCATTTAAAAGTGTGGTCAAACTGCATTAATTCTACTTTGCTAACACACCCCAAGTGACAGAAATCTGTTTTTTGGTGGATCAGTCCTTATCACATTGAGAAATTTCTCCATCATAGGACACTTCAGCCTCTTTTTAAGCATGGAGAGGCACTGTGCTCATCACATGAGTTGAACAACTTCCAGCTGTCATGCATAGTCCTCTGTGGTTGAAAAGAGGCAGAGATGTCCTGAAAGTGGGGACTCCAACAATTGACCTCATCACATTGAGAAATGTCTTCCTCATAGGACACTTCAGACTCTTTTCAAGCATGGAGAGGCACGGATCTCATCACATGTTCCAGGGCTGAAAAGAGGCTGAAATGCCCTGAAAGGAGGGAATGTATGTATGTATGTATGTATTTATTTCAAACATTTGTACCCCACCCTTCTCAATCCCCCCCCCCCCCCGGGGGACAGACGGACTCAGAGAGGCTTACATTCGGCACAATTCAATGGCATTACACATAAATAATACATACAGTAATACATATAAAACACAGTAAATTGATTACAAAATTAGTTTAAAATAAAAAGTACAATGATAAATAAAACAATAATTTATCTGTCTAGCCTGGTCTAAAAATGAATTCAGCAAATGCAACACAATCAGAAACCTATCCATAGTCTATTTTCCATTACATTATCGTCATTGTCATTGTCAATTATCTGCAGGCTACTTGAAGGCCTGGTTTCATAACCACATTTTTAATTTTCTCTTGAAGGCGAGGAGGGATACTGCTGATCTGATTTCGCTGGGGAGTTAGTTCCACAAGCAGGGGGCCACCACCGAGAAGGCCCTGTCCCTCATGTTACGCCAGCTCCACTGGCTGCCAGTTTGCTACTGGGCACAATTCAAAGTGCTGGCTTTGGCCTATAAAGCCCTAAATGGCCCCAGCCCAAATTACCTGTCCGAATGCATCTCCCCCTATGTACCATCATGGAGATTAAGATCCTCTCAGAAGGCCCTGCTTTTCGTCCTGCCATTGTCACAGGCACGATTGGTGGAGACGAGAGACAGGGCCTTCTTGGTTATTGCTCCCCAGCTATGGAACTCCTTTCCTGGTGAGATCAGGTCGGCCCCCTCCCTCCTGTCCTTTCGAAGGATGGTAAAAACTTGGCTGTGGGACCAAGCTTTCGGGACAGGGCAATGAAGCCACAGTGGGAAAGATGACCAGGCCAATTGGACTTGGGAGCTCCTCTTGGATTCCTCTTGGATTCATCACAGCTTGGGAATCCTCTTGGATTCATCACTTACGCTTGAGGCTCAGGTGTCGGCGTTGTCCGGGAGGGCTTTTGCACAGCTAAGACTTGTGTGCCCGCTGCAATCGTACCTCGCAAAGGTTGATTTGGCCGGGGTGGTCCATGCCTTGGTCACCTCTAGATTGGATTACTGTAATGCGCTCTACGTGGGACTGCCCTTGAAAACGGCTCGGAAATTCCAACTGGTCCAACGGGCGGCGGCCAGGATGTTAACCGGCGCTCCTTACAGAGAGAGGTCAACCCTCCTGTTTAAGGAGCTCCATTGGCTGCTGTTTACCTACTGAACCCAATTCAAGGTGCAGGTGCTTACCTACAAAGCCCTAAACGGTTTGGGACCTGCCTACCTGCGTGACCGCATCTCCGTCTATGAACCCACGTGCTCCCTTCGTTCATCCGGAGAGGCCCTGGTCGCGATCCCACCTTTGTTGCAGGCGCATTTGGTGGGGACAAGGGACAGGGCCTTCTCTGTGGTTGCCCCCCGACATTGGAACACCCTCCCCAAAGATATTAGACTAGCACCTGGCTATTCTTTAGGAAGAACTTGAAGACCTGGCTATTCCGATGTGCCTTTCCAGAATAGGATAACCCCCAGCACTATGTCCTAGAAGCACTTTATTAGAGTTTAAGACTCTCTGCACATTGCACTTGCCCAGAATTCCAACATACCACCTGTCACACTCAGCACTTTTTTAACCTGTACCCATCACTGGCCCGGCCCTGGTTTTTTATTGCATAATGGTGTAATGTTTTGTTATTGCTTATGTTTTTAATTTGCTTTGTATTGTATTGTTATTGTTTGCTGTTGTTGCGTTGAGGCCTTGGCCTTTGTAAGCTGCATCGAATCCTTCGGGAGATGCTAGCGGGGTACAAATAAAGTTTAATAATTTAATAATAATAATCCCTGTCACCAAAGGTGGGGCTGAGAGCAGGGCCTCCCCAGAAGATCTTGAATTTTGAGGTGGAACATAGAGGGAGATATGTTCAGACAGGTAATCTGGGCCGGAGCTGTATAGAGTAGGCCTGGGCGGTTTCGTTCGTTAATTTTGTAATTCGTTAAATATTCGTTATTTTTAACAATTACAAAACGATTACAAAACTTATTTTCAAACCCGGAAGTGTTTTTAAATATCGAAACGGCATCCTCCATCTTTTTTACGAGCTTCCGCCCGTTTCGGAAATGACGTTTTAGGGATGGAGGATGCTGGGTGCGCCGGGAGCCAATCCGGCGCTCCCAAGCACCGTGGCTCATTGTGATTGGGCGGGCTGCCCTTTAAAAGCGGCTCCGCGTGGCCGCATCGCTCATTGCGAAGGAGACGGGAGGTGCGGGAGGGAGGCTTGGTTGGCTCTTGGCTGCTTGCTTGCATTCATTCATTCATTCATTCATTCATTGCTTGCTTGCATTCATTCATTCATTGCTTGTGCTTGCATTCATTCATTCATTCATTGCTGGGAGCAGCGGGGAGGCTTTGCCCTGTTTTCGCCCCACAACAGGGCAGGGCAAGCATTTTGTTAATTTTCCATTTTTAAATATTTCTGATAAATATATTTCTTTTATTCTTTAAAAAATTCAAAAAATATTCTAAAAAAAAGAAAAAAACCTTGTGTGCCTGTGTGTGTGTTTGTCCCTGTCCTGTGGCTGTGTTCGCTCCACAACAGGGCAAGCATTTTGTTAAAAATTTTCCATTTTTAAATATTTCTGATAAATATTTCTTTTATTCTTAAAAAAATTCAAAAAATATTCTAAAAAAAGAAAAAAAAGTGATTTGCGCATGCGCGGGGGGTCCGCCATCTTAACGAATCGATTCGTTAATAATAACGAAATTTCGTAAATACCGAACTTTTTTAAAGGAAAATTTTGTAATTCTTTTAAATAACGAAACGCAAAACCCCCCCAAAAACTAATCGATTTTAGAAACAAATTTTTGCGTTGTTACCCAGGCCTAGTATAGAGCTTTGTAGGTCAAGACCAGCACTTTGAATTGTACTTGGAATTGGACCGGCAGCCAGTGGAGCAGACATAACAGAGGGGTGGTATGCTCTCTGTATGATGCTCCAGTGAGTAGTCTAGCTGCCACCTGCTGGACTAGTTGAAGTTTTTTTTTTTTTTTTTAATAATTTTTATTGAATTTTTCACCATTATAAACATAAAAGAAAACGAATAATAACGTGATCGTACACTAATAACCCACCACCACACCTATAAAGCCCCAAAACACCCAAAAAGAGAAAAAGGAAAAATTAAAAAACACTAAACATCCTACTCTATACCCTAGTGTGACTTCCTTTCTTCTTACTTTCCTCTAATATTTTTTCCATTACCTCCTCTTCTTCTTTTCTTTATTTCCAATATCACTGGTTAATATACTAACAAGGAGGATTTTATACCTTTTCTTCCCACTCTCTTATTTAAGTTTCTTTTAACCATTCTCTCTTTTCAATATATTCTTCGACAGGGTTCCAATCTGTTTGTTTCATCCCTTGTCCATTACATTGTCTTAGCCAATATGTTAACTCATCCATATCTTTAATATCCATAATTTTTTTAATCCAATCCATTTTTTGAGGGATTTTCTCCTGTTTCCACACTTTGGCTAATACCATTCTCGCTGCTGTAATTAAAAAGGTAAATAGTTTTTCAATATTCTTGTCTTTGAATATATCCGAATCAAACATACCCAATAGATACATTTCTGGCCTAAACGGAAATTCCTTTTTTAGTATTATTTTACATTCTTTGTGAATCATTTTCCAATATTCATTAATTTTTCCACATGACCACCAAAGGTGGTAGAAAGTGCCTTCTTGGCTTTTGCATTTCCAACACTTATTGTCAATCTGTTTATTCATAATATTCAATTTTTGAGGAGTCATATACCACCTATGTAGCATCTTCAACCAGTTTTCCTGGAGGTCCGATGCATAGGTGTATTTCAACCTCTTTGTCCATATAACTTCCCATTCTTCAAGTCGGATTACCCTTCCAATATTTTTGGCCCATCGTATCATAGAGTCTTTTATAACTTCTCTTTCTGTTGCCCATTCCAGCAACTTTCTATAAATTTTTGTAATTGTCTTTTTCCCCCCTTTCTGTATTTTATCCCAAAAATCTTCTTTAGTTCCAAATCCCTTTTCTTTATCTTGTTTAAATACTTCCTGCACTTGTCTATAATGCAGCCATGAAACATTTTTGAATTTACTTCTGATTTCTTCCTGTGATTTCAGCACATACGTATCTCCTCTTTTAATTAACAAATCACCATATGTCGGCCAATATGTCCAACCAAGAAGTCGTCTTTGATTTGCTTCTAGGGGCGAAACCCATTGGGGAGTTTTCTCGAAAAAATAGTTTTTGTAATGCTCCCAAGTTTTCAGCAATGATGACCTAATGAAATGATTCCCGAAATTCTTTTCTTTATGCTTTCCTTCATACCAAATATATGAATGCCACCCTTTTCTTAGATCGAAACCTTCTAACGTTAAAATTTTTATATTAACCAATTTACTCCATTCTAAGATCCACATTAGGGCGGCTGCTTCATAATATAATTTCAAATTGGGTAAACCAAATCCTCCCTTTTCCTTCGCCGTATTCATAATTGTTGCATTAATTCTAGGTTTTTTGTTTTTCCAAACAAATTTCGTAATATTACTATTCCATTCTTTAAAGTAGTTATTGTTCCTTATAATTGGCAAGTTTTGAAAAAGATATAACATTTTAGGCAGGATATTCATTTTAACCGTTGAAGTTTTTGATCAGTCTTCAAAGGCAGCCCCACATAGAGCAGATTGCAGGGAACTCTGAACATGGGCTAGCAATCTAACTCTTATTGCGCTTTACTCCCTTTTGACTGTGGAGCTTCTCAGTTGCCTCCCTCCCTTCCCTACAAGGTCTTTCAGCATCCTTCATAAGTAGTGCATATGGGGGAGTTTGAATGAGTCTGGCACTTGGGGGCTGTAGCAATGAATGAGCCTGTCATTATGGTTTTGTCTAAAGCATTTTCTGTGGGAAGTCAGGGGTATGACAAAGGAAAACAATGAATGAAGGATTGCAGCTGTTCTCCAGTGGAGGACCAATTTACCTGCAGAGGTGGAATCTGTGACCATTACGCCATTGGTGCAGGTGTTGTTGTTGTTCATTCGTTCAGTCGTCTCCGACTCTTCGTGACCTCATGGACCAGTCCACGCCAGAGCTCCCTGTCGGCCGTCACCACCCCCAGCTCCCTCAAGGTCAGTCCGGTCACTTCAAGGATGCCATCCATCCATCTTGCCCTTGGTCAGCCCCTCTTCCTTTTTCCTTCCACTTTCCCCAGCATAATTGTCTTCTCTAGGCTTTCCTGTCTCCTCATGATGTGGCCAAGGTATTTCAATTTTGTCTCTAGTATCTTTCCCTCCAGTGAGCAGTCGGGCTTTATTTCCTGGAGGATGGACTGGTTGGATCTTCTCGCAGTCCAAGGCACTCTCAGAACTTTCCTCCAGCACCACAGTTCAAAAGCATCGATCTTCCTTCACTCAGCCTTCCCTAAGGTCCAGCTCTCACATCCGTAGGTTACTACAGGGAATACCATGGCTTTGACTAGGCGGATCTTTGTTGCCAGTCTGATGTCTCTACTCTTTATTATTTTGTCGAGACTGGACATTGCTCTCTTCCCAAGAAGTAAGCATCTTCTGATTTCCTGGCTACAGTCTGCATCTGCAGTAATCTTTGCACCTAGAAATACAAAGTCTGTCACGGCCTCCACGGTTTCTCCCTCTATTTTCCAGTTGTCAATCATTCTTGTTGCCATAATCTTGGTTTTTTTGACGTTTAGCTGCAATCCGGCTTTTGCGCTTTCTTCTTTCACCTTGATTAGAAGGCTCCTCAGCTCCTCCTTGCTTTCAGCCATCAGAGTGGTGTCATCTGCATATCTGAGGTTGTTAATGTTTCTTCCAGCAATTTTCACCCCAGCTTTGCATTCATTGAGCCCCGCACATCGCATGATGTGTTCTGCATACAAGTTAAAAAGGTTGGGTGAGAGTATGCAGCCTTGCCGTACGCCTTTCCCAATCTTGAACCAGTCTGTTGTTCCGTGGTCAGTTCTGACTGTTGCTACTTGGTCCTTGTACAGATTCCTCAGGAGAGAGACAAGGTGGCTTGGTATGCCTATCCCAAGTGCAGGTGAGAGAAAGCAAAAGGGAGGAGATGATTTGCAGGCTGAATTGAGAGAGATTTTGAGCAAAGGAGGATGCTTTATTTAAAGTGGCGGATTCTTGTCCTTGAGACGCTGCTGTAGAAGGCATGGTATGTTCTCTCCACTAAACATAGCAGGGATATTTCCTAGTGAAGTGGTCTTTACAAGGACAATACATTCTCTCACTCACTCACTCACACATACCTTCTAGGGAAATAAAATGATGTGGCATTGCCCTTGGAACCAATTACTGCTAAGATGTATAAAGGAATAATCATAGAATAACAGAGTTGGAAGAGACTACATGGGCCATTTCGTCCTACCCTCTGCCATGCAGGAAAAGCACAATCAAAGCACCTCTGACAGATGGCCATCCAGCTTCTGCGTAAAAGCCTCCAAGGAAGGAGCTTGGAAGAAGAGAGATTGGAAAAGTGACTTTTTGGAGTATATAATGGTGGGCTTTTAAGAATGACTCTTAAGGTTAGTACTTTGATATTTGGCTTATGCCTTTTTCTGTCTGATAGGTCTATGGTCTTAGAAAGCGGCATCCTGACTGTGAAAAGTTTATTTATTTATTTATTTACAGTATTTATATTCCGCCCTTCTCACCCCGCAGGGGACTCAGGGCAGATTACATTGTACACATATATGGCAAACATTCAATGCCAATTTGACATACAATGTATACAAACATACACAGAGAGGTGGGCATGGCCAAGCACAGCGCCGTTCTTACCCATGCCCACCTCCTTCCTCTTTGCATCGGCGGCTTTGCAAGGTGGGCTTTGCGAGGTGGGCTTTGCAAGGTGGGCTTTGCGAGGTGGGCTTTGCAAGGTGGGCTTTGCGAGGTGGGCTTTGCAAGGTGGGCTTTGCGAGGTGGGCTTTGCAAGGTGGGCTTTGCAAGGTGGGCTTTGCGAGGTGGGCGTGGCTACGCCCAACTCTTCCGCATTGCTGTTGTCACTGGTAGCCACGCCCACCTTGCAACGCCCACCTCACAAAGCCGCTGATGCAAAGAGGAAGGAGGTGGGCGTGGGTAAGAACAGCTGTTCCTGAAGGCCACGGCCCTAGCATTTACGATTCACTGCCGGAAGTCGTAAGGAAGATGGCGGACATGGCTTTGATATGGCAAAAACACTTCCGGGTTGCCAAAACATGTCGATATCACTTCTAAAGGTATTTTATTTATGATTTCATAACGATATTAGAAATTAATGAGCTGGATCAACCAAGCCTACTTTGTAGCTAAGAACCTGCACCTTAAATTGGGACTGAAAATGAACAGCAGCCAGTGGAGCTCCTTGAACAGGAGGGTTGACCTCTCCCTGTAAGGAGCACCAGGTAACAACCTGGCAGCTGCCCGTTGTACCAATTGAAATTTCCGGGCTGTTTTCAAGGGCAGCCCCACGTAGAGTGCATTACAGTAGTTCAATCTGGAGGTGACTAAGGCATGGACCACCCTGGCCAGATCCACCTGAAGTCCTAATTAACTTGACTATCTCATTAGCCGAAAGCAGCTCCACACTTTCCATTGAAACACTGGTAAATTTATGCTGGTTAAAATTTTTCTTTATTTTATATTGTATTATTCTTTCACTTGCATTTGTTCTTGGCCAGAACATAATCAAAGCCTTTGTCTCTGTCTGCGCTTCCTAGTGAGTCTTTAATCTGGAACCGATTGTTAGCGTAAATGCTTGCCTGGCTGGACTCTCATTTAATTGGGTCTAAATTTCAACTTCACTACAAATAAGATAAGTGCAGTGTGCATAAGAATTCATAGTTTTTCAGACTATAGTCTAGCCCTCCAAAAGTATTCGTGTTCTGGTACAGCCGCACCAGGAGCTCCAGCTTATCTTGCTATTTGTTGATTAGGTTCTTGTGGGTTTTTTCGGGCTATAGAGCCATGTTCTAGAGGCATTTCTCCTGACGTTTCGCCTACATCTATGGCAAGCATCCTCAGAGGTAGTGAGGTCCTCAGCAGGGCCGTAGCCAGAAAAAAATTTCGGGGAGGGTTGACAATTTGGGGGGGGGGGGGGGTGTTGAAAATTTCAGGGAGGGTTGAAAATTTCGGGGGGGGGGGGGGTTGAAACCTGCCTCCTAGCTGACGCTGAAGCAAAGAGCACAGCAGGGGGCAGAGCAACCTTCAATAGCCTGCAGCTCCGCCCCTGTCAACCACCTCCACCAAGTCTGGCCTCCTTAATGAGAGCATTCAGCACACACACACCCAACTTGGTTGCTTCACTACATCGGCTATTGCTGCAAGTAATGACAGTGTGAATAAATTGTCAATATTTGCTTGAGATAGTGCTTGCAGTTCTGGAGGGACTCTTAATTTTTTGCATCTCATATACTTAGCATGGGGATTTGGTTAACCAGTTAAAATTCATAAACCAGTTTTTTTTTAAAAAATCAGAAACATTTCGGGGGGGGGGGTTGAACCCCTAAAACCACTCCCTCGCTACAGGCCTGGTCCTCAGAGGTAGTGAGGTATTTGTTGATTACTGCATGTATTTTAAAGTTCTATGTCTTTGCAGTTAGATGGCTTTCCTTACTTTGCAGTTATTGGGTCAATTGCTTGTCAATTATCATTAGGTTCCTTGGTCCCGCCCTACTTTTGGGCTTTGGAGGGAAGGTGAGCCATTTTGTTAGTTAGTCTCAGCCAGGTTAGCTTTTGCATAGGATGTGTGTAACTTCCCCTGTACAAAGGCTTCAAGCTTTGGGAATTTCCAGAATTATAGAAATTCCAACAGAAACAGAAAAGAAAGAACTCCAGAGGAGAACAGCTTTAAGAGTCTCCCAAGAACTCCAGGGAAGCATTCCCACAGCTTTGGGAATTTCCAGGAAAACAGCCTTAAAGACTAAAGAACTCCAGCTGGAGAATATCCACTGCCTTGCTGGTAGGTCCACTCGGCGTCCGAGAAGCAGTTCGGCCCGGTAGCGGAGCACACATCACAGGGGGTTGGATTTCAGCCAGCCTGGGAGAAGTTAAAAAGGGGAATTTTCCTTTAAAGAAAACGTTATTGAAGACAGTGCCTGTCCCCTGTGAACAAGATTGAGAGAACCAATACTTTATCAAGAAAGCCTTGAAGTTCCTGTTTGATTTCATTAATAAAAGACTTTGCTGTACTTATCTAGCTGTCTGAAGATTCTTTGTAGTGGAAACCTCTGAGAACTTCTCCTTAGGCCCCTGGCTTCCTGCTGGGCAAAGGTTACACATCCTATTTTTAAAGTCAACTAACTAAAGGCCCAGCGGCGACAGAACAATTAGGGACTGTGAAATGGCCCTCGGCTTTAAAAATTTGAGGATCTCTGGATTAAGCAGCATATTTTACTTGCATTTAGAAATCAGTGTGTGTGTTTTGTAAGATTTGCTTCGCTTGTCTTCATCTTTACTTACTGTTGCCCCTTCTTCCTCTGACTCTTTTTGTGGGGCAACAATTACTCATAGGTTTAGAAAGCTTCCTTTTTGAACTACAACTTCTTGAATCTCCCAGAGAGGTCTTGGGAACTAAAAGGTAACTAATTTGAGTTCCAGTCTTGCTTATATTATTATGAAAAGCTCGGGATATATTTGAAAGTGCTACACAAGTACTGATGCTAATTACCGACAACAATGGCAACAATTTATTTGGCCAGACTGTGCTCATAAAACGATTGCTTTCATCGTTTCGTGATGGATTGGGTTGCTGCTGGTTTTCTGTAGTTGGTTTTTAAATGTGCGCAATAAATGTCAGAAAGACAGATTATAAATGTTTGCGAGAAATGTGCTGGGTTGGATGCAGAATTAGTCACATTTTGAGCAAATCCACTAGAGTTAATAAGATTTACATGACCAGCAAGTACTTTAAGATGGCACCAAATTCTTCGGTGTCTTTGTATGTACGCTTAGAAGTTACGATAGAAGGGCCTAAAATGGTTTCAGGATGGAGTAAAATTTATTTATTTACTTTATTTGTATACCGCTCTTCTCAGCCCTTAGGCGACTCAGAGCGGTTAACAACACAGTTACAATATACATAGTACAAAATCATTGGACATTTAAAGCAATAGTAACAATTAATTAAACATCAGACATCAAACATTAATATAACAAATCCATCACGTCTCATCGATAGAATCAGAATCCAGTCTCATTATCCTTATTCCGCGTTCCAATAATCGATTACACTGCCTAGTTGAATGCCTGTTCGAAAAGCCAGGTTTTCACTTTCCTCCGGAATGCCAACAGGGAGGGGGCCGATCTGATTTCTGTAGGAAGGGAGTTCCACAGCCGAGGGGCCACCGCTGAGAAGGCCCTGTCTCTCGTCCTCGCCAGGCGTGCTTGTGAAGCTGGCGGGATCGAGAGAAGGGCCTCCCCGGATGATCTTAATGTCCTAATTGGTTCATAGGAGGAGATACGTTCAGACAGGTAGGTCGGGCCAGAACCGTTTAGGACTTTAAAGGCTAAAGCCAGCACTGAATTGTGCCCAGTAGCAAATTGGGAGATACCATTCTTTTCAACTGATAAATTTGAGAAGTCTTTCCTAAACAAAGCGATCCCCTTTGCCCACCCCACACACCAGCAATCCCATCAGTTATAAAAATACATTTTCTCTTCCAAACTTCAGGTTTTATTTATTTATTTATTTGCAGTATTTATATTCCACCCTTCTCACCCCGCAGGGGACTCAGGGCAGATTACAATGTACATACACATGGCAAACATTCAATGCCACAGACACACAACATATATAGACAGACACTCAGGGGCTATTTAACATTCCAGCTTTTCTTGAGGGTATTCTGGCCACCAGGGGAGCTGTCCCTTCACCGACCATTTATGACACTGATGAAGTACTTCCTCATTCTTTGCGTGCTTGCTGGAGATTTTTATGGCCTCGTAAATTAGTTAAACTTGCCTCCCCGCATAAGCGGTACCTTAATTTCCTACTTGACAGATGCAACTGTCTTTCGGGCTGCAAAGGTCGACAGCAAGCTACACAAAATTGGTTGGAAGCTCACTCCGACCTGGGCTGGCTTTGAACTCATGAGCTTTTGGTCAGTAGTGATCTTAATGCAGCTGACTCCCAGCCAGCTGGGAATCTTATATGAGGGGTATTTTTAAAGTAAGGTCCGTTTTGTTGTAGACACTAGTAGTTCATGCACATACCACAACGAGCGCGTGCGTCGTGTACCGGCATGCCTCGGGAACAACTGTGCTCAGTTTCCACTCTGTAGCTAACTTGTACGTTTCTGTTCTGTGCTTTAAAAATGTTTAAGACTATCAACTCACCCGCCGCATGTGAGGTTTGCTCAGTGATATGGTTTTGGTCAGCAAGGAACCTGCCTGCTGCAGAAATTCATCGACAGATTTGTGAAGTGTACGGTGATACTGTTATGAGTGGAAGCAAAGTGTGTAAGTGGGTACGACAATTCAAAGATGGCCGTGACAACGTCCATGATGAGGACCGCTCCAGTCGCCCTTCTTTGATTACAGTGAACTCTTGGTTATCAGAGCAGGCGGCAAGTTTTTATGAAGAGAGTATTTTAAAATTGGTTCAGAGGTATGATAAGTGTTTGAACAAACTTGGCAACAATGTCAAAAAATAGAATGAAATATGTACTTTCTGAAAATAAATTTACTTTTTTGAAACAAACTTTCGTTGTGCACTTATGTTAGAATGGACTTTACTTAAAAAATACCCCTCGTATATACATACTTGGGAATAAACTCCACTGAATCAGTGAATCAGTGACACCTGATTATAAATATGTGCCCATAGCTTTACACTGTATCCCTGGCTGTTTTCAGAGAAATCAAACTGAACCATAATCTCCGAGCCCTGAAATGGCAGAACTAAACTTTGAAGACTGTTTGGAAGCTTCAAATGGTCCAATGAAAGGAAGCCAGGTTAATAACTGGAGTGGCATACAGGGAGCATACAACTCCCATGTTACACCAGCTCCACTGGCTGCCAGTTTGCTACCAGGTACAATTCAAAGTGCTGGCTTTGGTCTATAAAGCCCTAAACGGCCTTGGCCCAAATTACCTGTCTGAACGCATCTCCCCCTATGAACCATTGCGGAGATTAAGATCTTCCAGGGAGGCCCTGCTTTCCATCCCGCCATTGTCACAGGCGCGATTGGTGGGGACGAGAGACAGGGCCTTCTCGGTGATTGCTCCCTGGCTATGGAACTCCCTTCCTCGTGAGATCAGGTCGGCCCCCTCCCTCCTGTCCTTTAGAAGGAGGGTAAAAACTTGGCTGTGGGACCAAGCATTCGGGACAGGACAATAAAGTGGCAATAGTAAAGATGACCAGGCCAATGATTTGACGCAGATGACTAGGACGGTTTTAAATGGTGTATTTTAATATTTTGATAAATGTTTTTTAATGTTTATATATTGTACGGCATATACCTGGCATTGAATGTTTGCCGTGTATATGCCGTGCTCCGCCCTGAGTCCCCTTTGGGGTGAGAAGGGCGGAATATAAATGTTTTAAATAAATAAATAAATAAATAAATAAATAAATAAATAAATATGCTTATTTTAGGTTTTATTGGATTTTAAACATTTTCTTACACGAACTACAACTTTGGGGAAAACTTACACTGAAAGAAAACATTGTGATCCTTAAGTTCTGTGACTTGGTTGGTAGAGCACAGCTTGTAATGTTTTCTTTGCCTCATTATGTTGCTAAATACCTAGTTGAAAATGTATTTAATTGTTTTATTCGTAAGGACACATATCTATTGCTACTCTAATATAGTGTCATGCACTTATAGACCACACCATATAAATATGTTGGTGGTGATGATACTTACTTACTTAGGTGATCCCTCATAGTCTGAGTATGATGGTCCTCCAAGGTTCTGTCAGTGGGTCCGTAGGTGACTGTGGAACCCAATTCTTGATCTGCGGAGTTGATGGGAGAGGACCATTACTTCAATGCTGGTGCTCTTTGCTTCTTCCAGCACACTGACATTTGCCCACTTCTCTTCTCAAAAGATTTGCAGGATTTTCTGGAGGCAGCGCTGATGGAATCGTTCTTGGAGTTGCATGTGACGTCTGTAGACAGTCCACGTCTCACAAGCGTAAAGCAGTGTTGGGAGGACAATAGCTTTATAAACAAGCACCTTGGTATCCGAACGGATGTCCCGGTCCTCAAACACTTTCTGCTTCATTCAAAAAAAGGCAGCACTCGCAGAGCTCAGGCAGTGTTGAATTTCAGTGTCAATGTTGACTTTTGTGGAGAGGTGGCTGCCAAGGTAGCGGAAATGGCACATTACACTGAAAGAAAACATTGTGATTCTTAAGTTCTGTGACTTTGGTTGGTAGAGCACAGCTTATAATTTTTCTTTGCCTCATTATATTGCTAAATACCAAGTTGAAATGTAACATTTTCTAATGTTACACCATTAAGCTGTATTTCTGGCATTGGAGAGGGATTGGCTGGTGACTGCTGGAAGAACACTTTGGTTTTCTCAATGTTTAATGACAGGCCGAGGTGCTCGTATGCTTCTGCGAAGGTGTTTAGAGTGGCTTATAGGTCTTCTTCTGAATGTGCACAGAAATGATGATAATGACACCTAGAATCAGAGAATCATAGAATCACAGAGTTGGAAGAGACCTCATGGGCCATCCAGTCCAACCCCCTGCCAAGAAACAGGAATATTGCATTCAAAGCACCCCTGATAGATGGTCATCCAGCCTCTGTTTAAAAGCTTTCAAAGAAGGAGCCTCCACCATACTCTGGGGCAGAGAGTTCCCCTGCTGAATGGCTCTCACAGTCAGGAAGTTCTTCCTCATGTTCAGATGGAATCTCCTGTGTCCTTTGTGTGCCTTTTATGAACTGAAATTTTTGCAAAACCTCATACAATTTTCCCTTGCAGAATTTTTTGCTCAACTATTTATGGTGTTCTTGGCTTAGAATGCTTGTGTGAATACAGATAGCTTTCCTTAGTTGGTTTACTCTCAGTTGTATTTTTTGAGAACATTGTTAGAAAATGAGGCTAATTAGTCCCTCTGTTTCAGTCTTCAGTCTTGCCTTTCCATTTGCACTTTGTAGACATATCAATTTTGTTCTCCTAACCATCCATCTCCCAGGAAAGCGCAAAGTTGTGTTTACCTTCTTCTTAGGCTTTTCATTACACAAATGCTGGCTATATATTTTAATAAGCATTTCCTCCACTGCTTGGTGTGGGCAGAAGCAGTCTCATTGCACTGCTCTGGAGTAAAACATTTGCCCTCTCAATTGTTTTGTTCTACCATTCCTGCAGTATGAGGTTTTAGCTCTCTGTACCTTGCTTTGGGCATTCTTGTCCCTGTACACACATTTATTTGCTATACTTGCTATACTTGTATACCGCCGTTTCTCAGCCTAGCCGGCGACTCAACGCGGTTTACAACAACTTATAACAAACAACAGTATACAGTTTAAAAACATAGAAACACAATCCACAATACATATATCAATAAACAATCCAATTCATCTCTTGACTAAAATCGCGATCCAGTTTCGTCGTCCAAATTGCCAGTCCTTCAATCATTACACTTATTGCACTGAGTTAACCGAACGCCTGCTCGAACATCCAGGTTTTTAGTCTTTTCCGGAATACCATCAATGAGGGGGCTGATCTTACCTCCATGGGGAGGGCGTTCCATAGCCGCGGGGCCACCACAGAAAAGGCCCTGTCTCTCGTCCCCGCCAGCCGCACCTGTGAAGCAGGCGGGATAGAGAGCAGGCCCCCCCCAGCAGATCTTAGGGTCCTGGTGGGCTGATAGGCCGAGATACGTTCGGATAGGTAAATTGGGCCAGAACCGTTTAGGGCTTTAAAGGCCAACGCCAGCACTTTGAATTGAGCCCGGTAGCAGATCGGCAGCCAGTGGAGCTGGTGCAGCAGAGGAGTTGTATGCTCCCTGCGCTCCGCTCCAGTTAGTATCATGGCTGCCGAGCGTTGGACTAATTGGAGCTTCCGGGCCGTCTTCAAAGGCAACCCCACGTAGAGAGCGTTGCAGTAGTCTAAACGGGATGTAACCAGAGCGTGGACTACCGTAGCCAAGTCAGACTTCCCAAGGTACGGGCGCAGTTGGCGCACGAGTTTTAACTGTGCGAATGCTCCCCTGGTCACCGCTGAAACCTGGGGTTCCAGGCTCAACGATGAGTCCAGGATCACACCCAAACTGCGAACCTGTATCTTCAGGGGAACACATGTTCATTTCATGTATTTTTATCCCTTTGTATGTCAATTTGAAATCCAGCTGGGGTAGATGTGAACAGAGGCTTACTGCAAGAATGTTAGCACTGTTCCATCATTAACAGTCTCATATTTTCATTTCCTGCTTGCTGGTCGTCTTTTAAGACTCTGGTGGTAAACAACATTGACACTGAAATACTACGCTGCCTGAGCTCTGCGAGTGCAGCATTTTTCTGAATGAAGCACAGAGTGTTTGAAGACTGGGACATCTGTAGGGATACCAAGATGCTTGTCTATAAAGCTATTGTCTTCCCAAACCTGCTATACACCTGTAGTTCCAACAGACCTCACTACCTCTGAGGATGCTTGCCATAGATGTAGGCGAAACGTTAGGAGAGAATGCCTAACCACCGTCATCAATAGCTCTTGCAAGGGCTATACAAGCACTACTGTAAATGCTCTTAAATACACTGGGGTTTTTTCATGGCTCTTCAGTTTAAGAATGAGCCATATTTGAAATCTGCCTCTGCTCCTGAAATCTGATGTGGCATTTCTGTTTCCAGCTTTAAAGTTCAACATTTAGGGGATTAAAAGATGATGTTCAGTTTCATATTTGACACCACATAATAAGACTCCAGGGACACAACCTAAGCAGGCTTTTCAGAGAGATTTTCCACCGCAGTGTATTCCTACTGGTTTGGCACTGATAATGCTGCCAAGGGTAGACTCTGAAATGCTGGCACACTGTTAGCAGGAGTGAAACTGCTATTCCCCTTGTACACAGAACGGCATGCCCTGCCTTTGGCTAGATAGGGATATGCACTCTTCTCAGTGCCCAAAGTGGGTTTTCCTGGCAGCAGCAAATGCTTTAGGAATTGTACTGACAGCTTGAATTGAACAGAGGCTACAAATTCTGATTCATCCCCATAGAACAGGTGAAGGGGTGAGCATTCACACTGATTTGTATTTTGAAACTATGAAGCGTTTTATTTTGGAGGGTCAGGAGGAAGGAAAGCAAAACCAAAGGACATCTGCTCAACAGGAGCTCCCCCTCACCGCCAGGGTTCAGCTACCCTTGTCATAAAATTGTAACCATGGAAACATCAGACTCCCTATCATCCTTTGGTCCCTGAACAACCCTAGATGATCAGAGGGTAACTTGTTCTCAAATATTTTGTTCTGAAGGATGAATCACAGTGTTGGAAGGACCATCTTAGACAGGGACGGCTCATCCATTACGCGAAGTAAGCGGTCGCAGAACACTTTTTTTTGCCAGGGGCGCAGAGGCGCCTCTGTAAAAGCCCCTTGACCTCCACTTGAGGAGCGTCCCCTCAGCTCACAACAACCCTAGCAGTCCAGGGGGAGCCTCGGCTTTCTTGCCTTGCTGCCGGGTGATCCTCGTTCCCAAAGGGGCCGGACCTAGCCTCGTTCCTGCTCCACCCGGCCACCAGGTGTGCGAGCAGAGCCAGCACTCAATCGTTCTCCATGTTCGATCCCTTCCCATGACCGGCTCCCATGACCGGCTCCACCCGCCTCCTCTCCTCTCCCCAATCTGTGGGTGGGCCAAGGGGCGGAGCCGCCACGCCTGGCCTGCTTTGGGTCCGGAGGCATGTCTGAAGACCCCAGCGTGCACACCAAAAGTCGCCTCTTCTCCTGACTTTCTCTTCAGCCATTGGGACCAAGAGAGAGAGAGAAAGAAAGAGCCCCTCCGGCTGAAGGTATCTCCCACCTCCGCTCCCTCCTTTGTTTTTGCGCCTACCTTCAGGAAAGGTGGGCATCTCCACCTCTCTCTCTCTCTCTTGGTCCCAATGGCTGAGGAGAAAGTCAGGAGAAGAGGTGACTTTTGGTGCACACGCCGGGGTCTTCAGGCACGTCTCTGGACCCAAAGCGGGCCAGGCAAGGGAGCAAATGCGGCAAGTGTAGTTACTGGGATGTATAGTTCACCTATAACCAAAGAGCATTCTGAACTCCACCCATGATGGAATTGAACCAAATATGGCACACAGAACTCCCACGACGAACAGAAAATATATATCAATGATTGGTTGGGGGGGGGGGGGGGCGCCAAAATACTGTTTGCTTACCGTTGAAAATTACCTAGGGCCGCCTCTGATCTTAGACCAACCTCCTTTTCATACAGCTCAAGCACTCCTGAGAGGTGGCCATTCAATCTCTGTTTGAAACCCTCAGAAAAGGAGAGTCCACTATCTGTTTATGCGGTTCATTCTACTGTTAAACAGCCATCACAATAAAGACTTAAGATCTTCTTTCTAACATTTAGGTGGAATCTGTTCTTGTAATTTGAATCCCTTAGTTCATGTTCTAGTCCAGCGATTCTCAATATCAATATCTCAACAGGCTGCATTTGCATTTGATTGGATCCATCAGCTACCTCAAAGAAGTAGCTGATGGACAACCTGGGGATCACAACCAGACACAGTGAAGACATCCGCCCTTGCGCTATGCTACTCTGCTGCTGAGTATGCATGCCCAGTGTGGAACACATCTCACCACATTAAAGCAGTGGATGTGGCTCTTAATGAGACATGCCGCATCATCACGGGGTGTCTGCACCCTACGCCTCTGAAGAAATTACACTGCTAAGCCGGTATTGCACCACCTGACATCCGCCGGGAAGTAGCAGCCAATAGTGAAAGGACCAAGGCAGTGACATCTCCAGCTCATCGCTTGTTTGGGCATCAGCCAGCACGCCAACGACTTAAATCAAGAAATAATTTTCTAAGATCTACAGAGACACTTGCTAAAACACCTAAGCAAGCGAGAGTCCAAAAGTGGCAGGCTCAAACCCAGAGCCTCAATCAATGGCTGATACCCAATGAGAGACTCCCCCTGGGCACACAGAAAACTGGGTGACTTGGAAGGCGCTGAACAGACTGCGCTCTGGCACCACGAGATGCAGAGCCAACCTTAAGAAATGGGGCTACAAAGTGGAATCCACAACATGTGAGTGTGGAGAAGAGCAAACTACAGACCACTTACTGCAATGCAACCTGAGCCCTGCTACATGCACAATGGAGGACCTTCTTGCGGCAACACCAGAAGCACTCCAAGTGGCCAGATACTGGTCAAAGGACATTTAATCAAGTACCAAGCTTGCAAACTCTGTGTCTTTTGTATATTTGTTTGTTTGTTCTGTCAAAAATGTAATACAACTGTTTGGTTGCCTGACACGATAAATAAATGACCTCAATGGAACCCATACAACTTGAGGCAATGTAAAGGATAACAGGAACCGGATTGTCCACAATTCCCTTGAGTCACCACTTGGACTATATACAATATTTGCAATCCCAGCATGAGGATTCCAAGGGATAATCATGCCATTGTGTTTGGAAATGGTAGTCTCCCTCTTTGTTATTCCCAGCCATTGGGCATTTGTCATGAAAATATCATTGCAGATAAATATGGATTTAATATGATGTGTGGGAATGAATGGAAGAATGGAAGATGAATGTATGGATGGAGCTAATAATTTTGGAGACACCAGTAAAAGACCCAGGCCTGCAATGACTAACTATTTATTTTATTTTATTTTTATTTTGAACATTTTTACCCCGCCCTTCTCAACCCCTGGGGGGATGCAGGGCGGCTTGCAATTGGCAATAATTCAATGCCGCATCATAAAATACAGAATATCAAAAATAACAATTAAACATGAACATTAATAAATAAAGATTAAAACAGTATACTTACACTCTGATTAGCTATTGCCCGTCTGGTGGCTGTTTAGCTAGCCTTCTATTAATGATTACTCCGCTTAACTTATCCAAATCCTCTTCCATGCCATAATCAAACATTATCAATTGTCCTTTAACCTGATTGCCCGAAGGCCTGGTCCCACAGCCACGTTTTAACCATTTTTCTAAAGGTGAGGAGGGATGACAATGACCTAATTTCCCCGGGGGGCAAATTCCACAGGCCACCACCGAGAAGGCCCTGTCCCTTGTCCCCACCAAGAGTGTTTGAGACAAAGGCAGGGCCGAGGGCAGGGCCTCCCCAGACGATCTTAAGCTCCAAGGTGGGACGTAGAAGGAGATACGTTCGGACAGGTATGCTGGACCGGAGCCGTATAGGGTTTTATAACAACCTGCTTGCTGGATTGTAATTAAAAGTTGCTAATGAGATCGGAAAAGTATACTCTGATAAGAATTGGGACAGTTATAACAGAAATGTTTACAATGTTAAGAAGGAAGTCAACATAAGATCAACAGCAATCAAGAAGATCAACATCTGGCCAGGAAACTGAGATGGATCCAGGATGGAAGACGACTATTATTAATTTACAACTCTGGGACAACATCAACAGAATATTCCTATAAAGGACTCAGTCTAATAATGCTCTAAAAATGGGTAAATCTGGAGAAGCACTTGCTCTTTTCCTCAATAATTTTCCAGAGTGTGTGTACAGCTTTACTAGCTGTATTTGCGAACAGTGGCTTAGTATTGCTGATGACTACATGCAATATCTATATATATAAATCTGTTCTGGGCATTAAATGGAGCTGCAAAACTCAAAAAACCCCCAACGGAAATTAACCAAAATTCCCATGTACCTACCACAACCCACAAGGTACAAACAAATCAAATCAAAGTAAAAAACAACACAACAACACACTCACAAAATGACAAAACAACTGAGCATGCGCAATGGCACCCAGCCGCAAGTTCCCTGGCGCGCGCACATGCCCTGCCGGCCAACGCTCCCTCCGCGCAAGCCATGCCCCCATCCTCCCGCCGCGCCGCTTCCCACCCTGTCAAAACCATCCCTCCGCCCCTCCTTCATCTAACCCCGCCCACGCCGCCTCCAAGCCCCGCCCACTTTTAACCCCACCCACCCCCTTCCCCCTTGTCAAAACCATCTCTCGGCGGGCGCGTGATGTCACCCAGATGGGGCGCGGGACAGTGATGTCAGCGGCGCCAGTGGAAGGAAGGGAGAGAGAGAGAGAGAGAGAGGAGAGTGAGGCCTGCCTCCCTCCAGGGCCTTCCCCAACACAATATCCCCGCCAGGTAGGCCTCAGAACCACCTCTCGAGACAAGTTGAGAAGACAAGGGGGAAGGAAGGAAAGTAAGAGAAAGAAGGAAGAAGAAAAGGAAAGAAAAGGAAAGATGGAAGGAAAGATACGAGAGACAGCAGAAGAGAAAGAAAAAGGGGGAAGGAAGGAAAGAGGTAGAGAAGAAAGAAATGAGAGAAAGAGGGAGGGAAAGAAAAAGGGGGAAGGAAGGAAGGAGAGAAGGAAAGAAAAAAGGGAATGAAGGAAGGAAAGAGGGAGTGAAGGAAGGGGGAAGATGTAGAGAAAGAGGGAGGGAAGGAAAGAGAGAAGGAAGAAAAGGGAGATAGCAGAAGAGAAAGAAAAAGGGGGAAGGAAGGAAAGAGAAATTGAAGGAAGAGGAGAAGGAAAGATGGGAAGGAAGGAAGGAGGGAAAGAAGGAGAGAAAGAGGGAAGGTTGGCCACAGCAAATAAAAAGTGAAAGAAGGAAGGAAACATGGAGGGAAGAAAGGAGGCAAAGGAAGAAAGGGGGAGGGAATGAAGGAAAGAGAGAAGGTACCTCTCTTTCATGTTGTTCATTCGTTCAGTCGTCTCCGACTCTTCATGACCTCATGGACCAGCCCACGCCAGAGCTCCCTGTCGGCCGTCACCACCCCCAGCTCCTTCAAGGTCAGTCCAGTCACTGAGTTGCCAGATGTTCAGGCTGGGTTTAGAAAAGGCAGAGGAACGAGAGACCAGATTGCCAATATCCACTGGATAATGGAGAAAGGCAGGGAGTTTCAGAAAAACATCTACTTCTGCTTCATTGACTATTCTAAAGCCTTTGACTGTGTGGATCACAATAAATTGTGGCAAGTTCTTGGTGGGATGGGCATACCAAGCCACCTTGTCTCTCTCCTGAGGAATCTGTACAAGGACCAAGCAGCAACAGTAAGAACTGACCACGGAACAACAGACTGGTTCAAGATTGGGAAAGGCGTACAGCAAGGCTGCATACTCTCGCCCAACCTTTTTAACTTGTATGCAGAACACATCATGCGATGTGCGGGGCTTGATGAATGCAAAGCTGGGGTGAAAATTGCTGGAAGAAACATTAACAATCTCAGATATGCAGATGACACCACTCTGATGGCCGAAAGCGAGGAGGAGCTGAGGAGCCTTCTAATCAAGGTGAAAGAAGAAAGCGCAAAAGCTGGGTTGCAGCTAAACATCAAAAAAACCAAGATTATGGCAACCTCTCTTTCATAATAGACCAGCTATCTACCTCTACTATGAAAAGATTTACTATAGGCCACAGCAACGCGTGGCAGGGCACAGCTAGTATAAAATAAAAATGGTCCCAGCATCATAACTATCAGTTCAACAGTGCAATTCAAGGGGGAAATGTTTGAATAATCACCCAAGATCAGCACAAGGGGGGGGGGGGGGGGATACCATCACCTCTCAATGTACGCCTGTTCAAGGTGTGCACAAAAAGACAACAACCAAAAAGTCCTCACACTGTGGCACATGTTGTTTTTTTAAATAATTTTTATTGAAGTATTTTCATCGTTACACACATACATACAAGCATTTATATATTCACATAGACCGGTTACAGTATCGATCCCAACAGTTGAATCCATACCAAGAGGTCTTATATATACCTGTCCCTATCTATGCTTACATATAATCCACGCATACCTGGGAGGGGAGGGGTGGGGCATGGGTACGGAGGGGGTGTGTGTGGGTGGGGTGTGGTGATTTGGGAAGTGTTAGTGTGCTGTTTTCCATACAACCGGTTGACTTCCCAACCTTCTGCGAGGTGTCTAATTGTTTCCTTATTTTCTTTATTATTGCGTTGCTCTCGTCAACTTTCGAATTTTTCATATCTTAATATTTTTCCTTTCTTTTAAGTATCATCTAAGTGGATGCCAATCTACTTTTCTCTTTTTACTTACATCATACACTATATTCGCTAATGAATCTAGTTCCATGTAATCAGGGCCGTAGCCAGAAAATTTTTTTGGGGAGGGTTGAAAATTTCGGGGGGGGGGGGGGGGTTGAAACCTGCCTCCTAGCTCACGCTGAAGCAAAGAGCACAGCAGAGGGCAGAGCAACCTTCAATAGCCTGCAGCTCCACCCCTGTCAACCACCTCCACCAAGTCTGGCCTCCTTAATGAGTTGCTTGGTTGCTTCAGTACATTGGCTATTGCTGCAAGTAATGACAGTGTGAATAAATTGTCAATATTTGCTTGAGATAGTGTTTACAGTTCTGGAGGGACTCTTAATTTTTTGCTTCTCATAGACTTAGCATGGGGATTTGGTTAGCCAGTTAAAATTCATGAGTAAACCAGTTTTTTTAAAAAAAATCTGAAACATTTCGGGGGGAGGGGTTGAACCCCTAAAACCACCCCCTCGCTACAGGCCTGCATGTAATCCTTTATTTTAAGTAGCCAAGACTCTACTGAAGGCAGCTCCCTCGATTTCCATCTACTTGCAAACACAGTTCTTGCTGCTGCCGATAAGTGATATAATAACATCTCCTTATTGCGTTCCAGCCCAAAATCTAATAGGTGTAGTAGGTAATATTCTGCCTTTAACTCAAATTTTGTTTGTAATACACCTTGTATAATGTAGATGAATCTCCCTCCAGAATATCCTTGTTCTCTTACACTGCCACCAAATATGTAGATATGAGCCCACCTTAGTACCACATTTCCAGCAGTTTGGGTTTGAGCTCTTATAGAATTTCGCCAATCTCTGAGGTGTTAAATGCCAGCGTACAAACATCTTGTACCAGCTCTCTGTGATGTTTATCGATTTGGTGAATTTTGTTTTAACTTTCCATATATCCTCCCAGTCTTTTAACAAGATGGAATGCCCCAGGTCTGTTGACACTGTGGCACATGTTGACGTGTTCTAATGTTTATCCTAAGCATTGTTTGATTGTGTAAAAATGGAGCAAATGTTTCTACTTGATTTCTTGGAATGAAATGCTCAATGAGACTTTGGTGTTTCTTTTGTTTTGCTTTTCCCCAGGACTGGAATTTTTAATGTGGTGGCGGCACTAATAATTAGAGAGATGCAAGTGTTTAAGCACTGTGAATAATTAGGGGCATACGTGATGTAACTGGAAAGCCCGAGGAGCCTAGCATCACATGGGTAAACAAGCATGTGTGTGTTTTCCACTGCTTTCTCCTCCTTTCCCCTTCTCACAACTGGATGTCAGAGAGCCAGTTACCATGGCTACTAAATGGAATCCGTGCACTGAATTATTAAACTGGGCCTGTTCTTTGGAGCCAGTGCTACTGGTAATGAAGTCAAGTTAGGTGGCGGCGCGTGTACAGCAAATGCATTTGTCAGACTATTGAATGGCAATTGCTCGTTTGGAAGGATGCTCTCATGGCACTGGGACAGAATAAGCGGGTGATGGCCAAAGGGTACCAAGACCAGTCCAGGGATGGTCTATGACCGGGATGCATTGAGTCAGTACTACATTTTATTCCAGGCTTTTAAAGGTGGATCTGTAATTGGTTAAGCGGATGAACCTAGAGGGAAGAAAGTGACGAGCGGAGTGCCGCAGGGTTCCATCCTGAGCCCGATCCTGTTCAACATCTTTATTAATGACTTGGATGAAGGAGATTCCATCTGAACATTAGGAAGAACTTCCTGACTGTGAGAACCGTTCAGCAGTGGAACTCTCTGCCCCGGAGTGTGGTGGAGGCTCCTTCTTTGGAAGCTTTTAAACAGAGGCTGGATGGCCATCTGTCAGGGGTGATTTGAATGCAATATTCCTGCTTCTTGGCAGGGGGTTGGACTGAATGGCCCATGAGGTCTCTTCCAACACTATGATTCTATGATTCTATACTTTACTTACTTAGGCGATCCCTCGTAGTCCAAGGATGATGGTCATCCAAGTTTGGTGTCCTGGCGGTGGGTCTGTAGGTGACTGTGGAGCCCTATTCTTGATCTGCATCTTCTTCTGCAGTGAGGGCATTGGTTTCCAGGTGGAAGGCAGTCTCGGTCGGGGTTAACTTGACGCGCCTTCCTCTTGGCATGTTTCTCTCTTTCACCCTCCATTCATGCCTCTTCAGATTCTATTCTATGAAGGGCTAGAAAGCATGATCATCAAGTTTGCAGATGACACCAAATTGGGAGGTGCAATAGTATCCCACTTCGCTGACACCAATTTGCAATGGTGTCCCACCAATTTGTAAAGATTGCCGTTCTAATGCCACCGAATGCCACAAATTTGCAATGAGATTTGTTTGTTAGCAACACTGGCCAATCTGCGAAGGTATTCCATCTACTACTGTTTAAATCTCCAAAGGTTTGCTAATTTATAAAAGGTGTGGATAATTATAGATTTGAGAACTTTGTATGTACCTTGGTTCGTAATACAGTTCACTCTTCTGTATAACACAACTTGTATTTGACTTTTACTGTAGTGAAACCCTTTCTTAAACAATGTTTCCTGAGGTGAATAGCCTTCCTGTTTGATCCTTTCTTGATCAAACCCTAGATCTCTAGTTCTTTCCTAACTAGTGATCTAAACAAGCTTCCCTTAGTCCTTTCTGACTAATGAAACTAATCAGGTTTCCCCCTTCAACCGTCCTAGACTGAAGAAACCTCTGGCTGTTCACACACACTGCTTCTCCACTTCCCTCTCTCCTCTCTCAACTGCTCACTCCGAACTCCAAACCCTAACAAACTGCTTCTTTTCAAAACGCAGATAGATTTCTCTTGCTAGGCTCCGCCCACTTTCCACTCTCTCCTGCCTGGTCTCCTTGGCAACGCCACAATGGATACAACTAGTTATCTCTAGCTTTCAGCTACTGTTACCAAACAAATAGTTAAACAGTTCAAATACATATACCTAGTTTCAATAACTTCCTTACAGAGGGATAGCCAATACTCCATGCCCAGGACCAGAATTCAAAACGATCTTGACAGATTAGAGAGATGGGCCAAAACTAACAAAATGAAGTTCAACAGTGACAAATGCAAGATACTCCACTTAGGCAGAAAAAAATGAAATGCAAAGATACAAAATGGGGGATGTGTGGCTCGAGGGCAGTACGTGTGAAAAAGATCTTGGAGTCCTCGTGGACAACAAGTTAAACATGAGCTAACAATGTGATGCGGCGGCAAAAAAAAGCCAGTGGTATTTTGGCCTGCATCAATAGAAGCATCGTGTCTAGATCTAGGGAAGTCATGCTATCACTCTCTTCAGCCTTGGTTAGACCACATCTGAAATATTGTGTCTAATTTTGGGCACCACAATTAAAGAGAGATATTGACAAGCTGGAATGTGTCCAGAGGAGGGCAATTAAAATGATCAAGCATCTGGAGAACAAGGCCTATGAGGAGTGGCTTAAAGAGCTGAGCATGTTTAGGCTGAAGAAGAGAAGTCTGAAAGGAGACATGTTAGCCATGTATAAATATGTGAGAGGAAGCCACAGGGAGGAGGGAGCAAGCGTGTTTTCTGCTCCCCTGGAGACTAGGATGCAATGGAAGAATGCCTTCAAACTACAAGAAAGGAGATTCCATCTTAACATGAGGAAGAACTTCCTGACTGTGAGAGCCTGTGGAACTCTCTGACCTGGCATGTGGCAGGGGCTCCTTCTTTGAAAGCTTTTAAACAGCGGCTGGATGGCCATCTGTCAGGGGTGCTTTGAAAGCAATTTTCCTTTGATAGGGGGTTGGACTGGATGGCCCATGAGGTCTCTTCCAACTCTATGATTCTATGATTTTATGATTCTAAGACCTCCCCAGAGTTGCAGAACACATTTTGAGGACTGGGGTCAGGGGCACAGATCTGAAACTGAAAGCAAGTTCAGCAACTGGCATGGAGACCACAAGTTGCATCTGCAGATCATCCTTTCAGCCTAAAGACTAGAGTCTGAGATAAACAGTAAGCTCAGAGGTCTTCAGCCTTTTCACATCCAGGAGCAGAGGCAGGGGCGGCTCAACCCATTACGCAAAGTAAGCATTTGCAGTATAGTTGATTTTGCCCAGGGGCACTCTTGAGGCGCTCTTGGGGGAAAATAGACCTTGACATATGCGAGTTGTAGTTACTGGGATGTATAGTTCACCTACAATCAAAGAGCATTCTGAGCTCCACCAATGATGGAATTGAACCAAATATGGCACTCAGAACTCCCATGATGAACAGAAAATATACATCAGTGATTGGTTGGGGGGGGGGGGGGTGCGCCAAAATACTGTCTGCTTACCGTTGAAAATTACCTAGGGCCGCCTCTGAGCAGAGAAGAGACTTTTCGTCTGCATGTGTGACAGGAGAGAATGCTATTGGAACATGGTCATACAGCCCAAAAATCTCAAAGAAACCCAGTGATTCTGGCCAGGAAAGCCTTTCACAACACAAGAGAAAAGTTCTTAAAACTGGAACTTGCAGTATCTCTTGGCCACCATGGCCAGAGGCAGATGAGGCTTAAAAATGAGCTTTTCCAAAATACTCTCTGGAAGCAGCCTAGAACCCAAACATGCCACTGGGGGTCCAGTTCCTCTTTTCATTGACATGTTTTCTGCAAAATATTTGCTTGGTGATGGTGACACTACTTCAGACCACTTTAGGTCAGGTCATAATTTGACCACTGTACTAGATCCTGTTTGCTGTTATTAGTATTGTCCCTGAGCACCTACTGAATGATAATGATGATGATGATAATAATAATAATAATAATAATAATACTTTATTTATACCCTGCCATCATCTCCACAAGGGAACTTGGGGTGGCTTACATGAGGCCAAGCCCAACAACACATCAGTAAAAACAAAACAGCAAGCAAAATAAAACAGTACAATTAATATAACTCACATATAAACAATAACATACAGAATTTAAAACCTTATGGCCGGGCCAGATGTAATAAATTAATTTTTTAAGAAAAAAACACTGGGCGTGATATATGGCTTCACATATATACACTAAATAAATACCTAGCACAGTCGTTCTCAATCTGTGGGTCCCCAGGTGTTTTGGCCTACAACTCCCAGAAATCCCAGCCAGTTTACCAGCTGTTAGGATTTCTGGGAGTTGAAGGCCAAAAACATCTGGGGGGCCCAGGTTGAGAACCACTGATAGCAGATAACAGAACTAGTTATCTCATGAAGCCAGAGTTCATAGGATCAGAGAAGCGCTTTTGTTTGTTTGGTTTTCCCCTGACATTAAGTCCAGTCGTGTCCAACTCTGGCGTGTGGTGCTCATCTCCATTTCCAAGCCGAAGAGCCGCCGTTGTCCGTAGACACCTCCAGGGTCATGTTGCTGGCATGACTACATGGAGTGCCGTTATCTTCCTGCTGGAACAGTACCTATTGATCTACTCACATTTGCATGCTTTCGAACTGCTAAGTTGGCAGAAGCTGGAGCTGACAGCGGAAGCTCACACCGCTCCCCGGATTTGAACCTGTGACCTTTTGGTCAACAAACTCAGCAGCTCAGCGCTTTAACCCACTGCACCCCCGGGGGGGGGGGGGTTGGTTGTAGAAGCGCTACAACTCTTGAATTGCAAGTGATGACATCAGTTTCCTCATCGCTTTCCCTCCATTTGTTTGTTCTCTCTGAGTTTAGCAGCAGTTTTTTGCAGTAGTTGGTATTTTGTTTGAACTTTTCCTAGGAACAATATATTGTTCTGATCTATTGTTGTCATACAAAAGCCTTGAGTGGCCAATTAAAGCTCATTAACTTTACAAAAGACATGTTTCTGTTACAGATCAAAACAGATACAGATTTGTTGCTACAGATCCACATGTCTGATTTTTTTTCCTTAGGAGTATGTCTGTGGGGATTGTCATTATAAGTGCCTACATTCCAAAATTACTTTTTATTGATTGACTGATTCATTTTAACACTAAGAATCTAATTTTCAAAGTAATAGATATATTCAAATAAAAAAAAGAGAAAAAACGGAAAAAGGCATATAACTAAAACACAGTAAATCTCTGACATTCTCTCCCCAGTCCTAACTGTAATGAAAAGAAAAAGAAAAAAGAGATCTATATAAATAAAAATGTAGTGTTCGTTTGTGGTATTCACAGAACTCAAAAACCACTGGACGAATTGACACCAAATTTGAACACAATACATCTATCAGGCCAATGTATGTCCTTCAATTAAAAATTAAAAAATTTGGGAGTTGTAGTTGCTGGGATTTATAGTTCACCTACAATTAAAGAACATTCTGAACTCCACCAATGATGGAATTGAACCAATCTTGGGACACAGAACTCCCATGATCAACAGAAAACACTACAAGAGTTTGGTGGGCATTGACGTTGAGTTTGGGAGTTGTAGTTCACCTACATCCAGATATCACTGTGGACTCAAACAATGATGGATCTGGACCAAACTCTACACGAATACTCAATATACCCAAAAGTGAACACTGGTGGAGTTTGGAGAAAATAGAATCTTGACATTTGGGAGTTGTAGTTGCTGGGATTTATAGTTCACCTACAATCACAGAGCATTCTGAACCCCACCCATGACAGAATTGGGCCAAACCTTCCACACAGAGCCCCCATGTGGGCCACAGTAATGCGTGGCAGGGGACGGCTAGTATATAATAAAATAACATGTATTGATTTCTGGTAAAAAAAATTGGATTCCTGCATTGCTCCCATTGTAAGATGCCATTGATTGTGAGACACACTCTAATTTCAGTACCACTGCTAACAACAAACATGCATAAGAAACACCTACTTTTAGAGGTGGTTATATAGGAAAAAAGTCTCAGAACTGAAGAAATATAGTAATTTACGGTTATGTAGAAGTCTTAGACCAGTAACTTTTTGCCTTCTTACAAGTCCACCACATGTGAAAAAAAGCCTGCCTTTGCTTGACATCACCAACATTAGTTTGAAACATTTTAGGATATTTTCAGAAGTTTATTTCGATTATATACCATCTATACACCATCTCACACACTTTTTTTAAAAATATATATATACAAAATAAATTATATATTTGGACCACATGGCTTTATGACTTTGGCAAACTTTCTGTGAATAAATTTTGTCCTGAAAATCCTATCGTAGGGTTGCCATAAAGTAGAACTAATTTGAAGGCACATAACAACAGCAGCAAACCTACTTGAAGGCACATAACAACATATCAGCCTCCTCCCAGTGTCATCGAGGGCATCGGAGGCCCCCGCTTTCAAGTTGGTCTAACCGCAGCGGAGAGTTCTGCAGTTCCTGGAAGCCATAATTGGGACAAACTGATGAAATGTGCCCCAACAGACAGCTCAAACAGGGACTACACACAGCTTCTATGCCTTTCTATCACTTTCCCCAAGCCCTAACTTTGTAACAATTCCCCTAATAAAGGTACTTGAATTTGCAACTTTTTAACTCTCTAGCTTGATACTCTGTGTCACTTTTTGCCTGAACTATCTAAATGCATGAATTCTAAGTTTTCCGGGCTGCAGGAGACTGCGAGCCTGCCCGGAATGCCTCCCTGGCGTTCCGGGGACACCAGATCCACGTCGCTTCAAACCGCGGATATGGAATCTCTCCTTTCAGATCTCCGTATCCACAAAATGGCGGATCGGCTCTGTTTTAATGACTTATTTTTCTGTGTCAAATTCTAACCCTATCTGCCATTTCGCTTTTCTGATTTTGGGTCCCTACGCTCAGGAAATAACCTCTCAAGTTTTGAGAATATATTTTATTAGAAACAGATGATTGTCAAAAGTGCCGGTTCCATTGAAATTATCACATTCTCTACATTCAGATATGTCTACATTTACCCATGATTCACTGTCTTCTTTAAAAGAAATCACATGATGAAAAATAAACAGACTAAAGGGGTCTGTGCTGGTTTAGAAGCTTGATTAGATTTTTTTTAAATGACAAACTCATAATACACCACCTGTCTGGTGTTTGTTTGCAGAAGATTGCAGCTATCCCAACAGCATGCTTGGTAAAGCTAAACAACCGACCCTAGTTTATTCATTTGGAAAGTTTCCACATTACTCTAATTAGCAGGCGGTTCTAATAAATAGCAGAAGAAGATATAACTGGATAGTTTTTGTGTTCCTTCTACCTTGGTAAAATATTTATAGAAATATTTGCTCTGACAGGGCATAGAATCCTATGGGGCCCATATGCTCAGGATTCTGAACCAGCTTTTTTTTTTTTACTTCTCAGAGTAATATAATGCTATGCTCTGTTAATTGGCTAGTATTTAGGATGAAAGCAAGCCAAGGAATTCAAGATTCTGCTACTGACTTTGCTTGGATGACCATCTAAATGTGGTCCATGGACCGCCATTGCTCCGTAAGAATTAAAATATGGTCCACGGCCTCACTGTTACTACACCATTGACTGGTTTCGCAAAACTCTCTTATAGTTCCAAGGCTCATTAAATATGTTTTTCTGTGGGTGAGCAGATGGCGACTACTGGATGGCATATGTTCTGTATCGGAAAATAGAGCTGATGTGGTCTATCCAATGCAATTTTCTGAATCAGCACCTCAAATAACCAAACCAAATCTAAAGTTGAACAAAAACTTATTCGTAGCCCTTTTGGTACTAATGTGGGAGAGTGGTCCCTGGTCAAAAAAAAAAAAAAAGTTGGGAACCACTGATCTAAATTCATGCTCTCCAAACTAAAGAGCGGTCGAGAGACAGTCCTCTCTTTGAAGTGCTAAACAGTCCTGGTTTGTATTTCTGTTGAAATAATTTTCATTTACAGATTTATTTACATTTCTGGCATCTTGTATTCGCTTTCTGTGATATTTTTCTCCTTTTCTGGCAGAGTTTAAGTGGCTATCCTAGGCTTTTGATTTTTCTGTGGTGTGAATGTTTCAACTGACCACCTTGATTAGCATTTGATGGCCTGGCATTTCAATGGCTTTTCTGTGTAGTCTGCCATTGAAATCCACAAGCATGTGGACAGTTTCAACAGAAAGGAGGAAACCATGAAAATGAACAAAATCTGGTTACCAGTATTAAAAATACTCTAAAATTATAACTGTCAGGACTCGGTTTCCTGGCCTTGGATGTTGGCGCAAAAAACCGGATTCCTGACATGGAGGACTGATAAGGATTTGCAGCTGGTGGCCTTGGGAGGGGCAGTTGGTGGTTTGGCGGGGAATATTGAGCGGGATTCTTGGTCGGCAGGAAGAGGGGATTCGAATGTGGGGGAGGGTATATAAGGGTTGACTTGCGTCTGTATGCCAATCCTGGCTTTCATTGTGTATATGCATCCAGTAGTAAAAGTTTCCTGATTGATTACGGATTGGTGTCCTGTGTCCTTTCTGGGAGCGGCTGCTGTGAGCTTACATTAAGCCAGGATTCATCGGTGCCATCCCACGGCCGTGGTGAGGTACCCCTATGCAACAGGAGGAAGATCCAACGGAGGGGGGAGAACCAGCCTCCCCTTTTGAGAATGCGGAAGAGGAGCTGGAGAGAGTGAATGCCTTGGCTTCATCGACTGCGTACGCCCAGCCCAACGGAGTCACACAGAGGCGAGTGAAGGGGGCAGGGGCAGCAACGAGAGAAAGCAGCGGGCTAGATTTTCCCTCCCCGCAGAGGTTGGATTTCCTGGAGGAAAAGATGGCATCAATGGAGACCACCCTCACGATGATGTCAAAGGTGATGGAGCGGCTGGCCCCCCTGTTAGAGGAACCACCACCCCGAGGGGAATCGATGTGGAGCGCGGAGGAGAGGAGTGACCGGGGACCCGGGGCACGTCCTAAAGCGCAGACGAGTTGGAGGGCCGCTGCGGAGAGCGATGAGGAGGAGGAATGACCCCGGGGACTGACGTCCCAGCAGACGTTCCTGGTGCCCCCGGCCGGAGCCGGGCGCGGCACAGGGCGTCAGGAATTGCCCCCGGAGCAGCGAGGGCTCCAGGGAGGGCCACCGCGAGCGGAGAACCGGGAGAGGCAGCCCCTTCTCTACCAACCTAGAAGGGAGGAGCTGAGGATCGGGTTCGGAGGAGAAGCCGGGAACCTCGCGTACTTCCTGACTATGGTGAGGGGATATCTAGAAGATAACGCCCTTACCTTCGGATCGGAGGCAAGCAGGGTGCGAGCAGTGGGCGCAGCACTGAGAGGGGGAGCAGCGGAGTGGTACGTCCAGCTCCACGCCAGGCACGACCCATGTTTGGGATCTACGAGGCGATTCCTGGCTGCGATGGAGGCACGCTTCAGGGATCCGCTCGAGAGGGTCTGGGCGAGGGAAAAGCTGCAGACGATAACCCAAGGACATCGCTCCGTGTCCGAGTACGTGGAGGAATTCCAGTTGAGGGCGGAGAAGGTGCCAGAGTGGTCCAATACCACCAAGGTCCAGATATTCAAAGAGGGCCTGCGGAAAGAAATCTTGACCTGGGCACTTCATCGTGACGATCCGGAGGAGATAGGCGGATGGATTGAGCTGGCCGGCCGCATCGAGACAACCTTGGCACAGGTCAAGAGGCATCAAGGGGCAGCGCCACAGCAGATGAGAGCAAAGGAGGAGAATCGGAGGACGGAGAGAGGCACGGTCGGGAAAGCCCCAACCGGAGGGCCCAAGGAGCAGAGGGGCGGCTGTTTTGTATGCGGTCGCCTTGGCCATCGGGCTGCCGAATGTCGACAAAGGAAAGGGGGAGAGTCCCATTTCCCAAAGTTCAAACCGGCTGCAGGGAAGAGAGCGGAGGAGAGCCCCCCTTCTAGGGCCCCAGTGGGAGATCTGGTGAGTCACAGCCCGGGAATGCTGGTGTTCCCGATCAGGCTAGAAGGGGAGGGGAAGTGGGCCAGCTGCAAAGCCCTCATGGATTGCGGCTGCTCAAGAAACATTATGACCCCAGAATTAGCGGACGAACTGAAATGTGAGAAAACCCCCTTGCAGAGCCCCATAGCATTCTCGCAGCTAGATGGATCAGTGGCGGCTGGGGCCCCGGCGCGATTTGAAGTGGGAGAAGTGAGATGTAAAGTGGGGAGCTGGGAAGGCAGCATAACCTTTGTAGTATCCCCTATGGCTACTTACAATGTAATACTGGGGATGCCATGGTTAAAGGAAGCCAACCCACAGATCAATTGGAGGGAAGGCAGCATAACATTCCAGAGCGAGGGGGAAGAAGGCACGGCAGGCGGAGTGCAGGAAATTCCCCCTGAGTACAGAGACTTCGAGGATGTATTTGACGAAAAGGAAGCAGATCAGCTTCCCCCTCCTAGGAGGGTCGAAGTAAAGATTGAACTCAATGAGGATGCTAAGTTACCCAGGAGTAGATTATACCCCATGTCGATCAAGGAGATGGAGGAACTGAGGAAATATGTTGATAAAAACTTGGCCCGAGGGTTTATAAGGCCATCCGAATCACCCTTGGGAGCCCCAGTGCTGTTTAGGCACAAAAAGGACGGCTCGTTGAGGCTGTGCGTGGACTATAGGGGGCTGAACGCAGTGAGCACCACCAACAACTACCCCATGCCACTAACTAAGGACTTGCTATCGAGACTATCAGAAGCAAGGGTGTTCACGAAAATTGACTTGATCGAGGCTTATCATAAGCTGCGCATAAGGCCCGAGGACAGGTGGAAAACGGCGTTCACCTGCGCGCTCGGCCATTTAGAATTTTCCGTCTGTCCTTTTGGGTTAAAAGGCTCTGGATCAGCATTTATGCAAATGATTAATGAGGTGTTACACCCATTATTGTATCGCGGGGTGTTTTGCTTTGTGGACGATGTAATTGTGTTTACCCGGGATAGACGATCTCATATCAAATTGGTGAGAGAGGTGCTCCAGAAATTGAGGGAGGAAAAATTGTTTGCAAAGCTGCCAAAATGTGAGTTCAATAAGGAGCAGATAGATTTCCTGGGATACCGAATCTCCAAGGGAGGGATAGCAATGGATCCGGCAAAGGTGGAGGATGTCAGGGGGTGGAGCCCTCCCCAAACGCGCAAACAGTTGCAATCATTCCTAGGATTTGCAAATTTCTACCGGGGTTTCATAGAGGACTTTGCTCAGGTAACATTGCCCCTAACTGAACTGCTAAAAACAAAGGGAAAGGGGGAAACGGTAAAGGTACGATCCCCGGGAGCAAAGCTAAATTGGTCACAGAGTGCCAAAGAGCTTTTGAAGAACTGAAACGCAGATTCACTGAGGAACCAGTCTTAATCCACCCCGATTTGACCAAACCGTTCGTAATCCATTGTGACGCATCAGATTGGGCTTACGGGGTGGCCCTGATGCAAAGGGACCCAGAAGGGAGGTTGAAACCCTGCGGGTTCATCTCAAAAAAGTTCAGCGAAACTGAACGGAACTGGCCAGTGTGGGAGAAGGAGGCCCTGTCAGTAGTGAGAGCTCTAGAAACATGGAGGCACCTATTAGAGGGAAGCGGCATCCCCTTTGAAGTGTGGACCGACCAGAAAAACTTACAATACCTCACTTCACCCAGGCAATTGTCAGCAAAGCAAATAAGATGGGGACAATATTTCAGCAGGTTTGATTTTAAGCTGCGGTTCCAAAAGGGAAAACAAAATGTAATCGCAGACACGTTGTCAAGAATGCCAGAGGATGGAGGGAGGGGGCGAGGCCCAAAGGGGAGCATATTCTCAGAGCGGCAGTGGGGCATGGCAGTGCAAACCCGAGCACAAACGGAGCGCAGTCAAAAACTGGTGGGGGTTGAGAGCAAGGACGGGGGATGGGAGGAGGAGATAAGGCAAGCATGCAGGGAGGATGAGTGGCTAGAAAGAAATAAGGAAAAGGTGGAATGGAAGGATGGATTGGGATTTGTACACAAGAAGTTATACATCCCAGGCAACCTGAGGGAAAAGATGATGGTCAGATGCCATGGCAACAAGGGAGCAGGACACTGGGGAGTAACGAAAACCCTGAAAATGTTGGCACGTCAGTGTTGGTGGCCCAGGATGAGGGGTGACACCAAAATGTATGTATCCCGATGTAATGCGTGTGCACAAAATAAGGCAACCACACAAAAGCCAACGGGGTTATTGCAAAAGGTGGCAGAACCATCCAAACCCTGGAGGGTGATTGCTATGGACTTTGTGGGCGAACTCCCAATTAGCCGAGGTCAACGTTACATATGGACGGTGATGGATCTGTTCTCAAAGCAAGCGCATTTCATAGCACTGCCTAAATTGCCATCTGCAGAGAAATTGGCTGAGTTGTTTATCAAACATATCTACCGGTTGCATGGTTGCCCGGACCAGGTGATTAGTGACCGAGGGGTGCAATTCACGGCCCGATTCTGGGAAAGATTCATGCAGTTGATGGGGGTGGAAAGGACCTTAAGTTCAGCGTTCCATCCCATGACCAATGGGGGGGTCGAGCGCACACAACAGACCTTGGGACTGTTCCTAAGGACATACACAAACCAATGCCAAACCGATTGGGCTGATCTACTCCCGTTTGCAGAAATTGCATACAATGGGGCCTGTCACGCATCCACAGGGAAATCCCCCTTTGAGGTAGTATACGGCATGGAAGTAACCCCTTTACCCAAACTGCCGAGTTGGGGGGAGGAACTGGAGGGAGAGGAAGGATGGCCAGACAAAATGAAAGCGAACTGGGAGGAAGTGGCAAAATCACTACGAGAGGCCCAACGAAAATATAAATTGTTTGCAGATCGGAAAAGGAGGGAAGGTGAAAGATTGGAAGAAGGGGATTTAGTGTGGCTGAGCACCAAAAACCTCAAGCTAAATACCCCCTCTCGGAAATTGTCTCCCAAATACATTGGTCCCTTCAGGATTTCTGACAAAATAAATGAAGTGACATATACTTTGAAACTACCTAAGGTGTTGGGGAAAGTACACCCAACGTTCCATTGTAATTTGTTGAAAAAATACCAAGGTCCGCTAGACAAAGAAGGGACATGATGGTGACGTGTGTTTCCCTTCCAGGAAGAAGAGGAGGTGGAGGGGGACGTTATGTCAGGACTCGGTTTCCTGGCCTTGGATGTTGGCGCAAAAAACCGGATTCCTGACATGGAGGACAGATAAGGATTTGCAGCTGGTGGCCTTGGGAGGGGCAGTTGGTGGTTTGGCGGGGAATATTGAGCGGGATTCTTGGTCGGCGGGAAGAGGGGATTCGAATGTGGGGGAGGGTATATAAGGGTTGGCTTGCGTCTGTATGCCAATCCTGGCTTTCATTGTGTATATGCATCCAGTAGTAAAAGTTTCCTGATTGATTACGGATTGGCGTCCTGTGTCCTTTCTGGGAGCGGCTGCTGTGAGCTTACAATAACAGCAAAACAATGGAGAGGAAACAAACAAGGACATCTAATCACCTCTCAACAAAAGATTGCCCCAGGCACTGCCAGGCCATCAAATGCTAATCAAGGTAGTCAGTTGAAACATTCACACCTAGCTCCAACAGACAAGAGTTCTTTGTCCCACCCTGGTCATTACACAGATATATAAACCCACTTTCCTAGTTCCAACATATCTCTGAGGATGCTTGCCATAGATGCAGGCGAAACGTCAGGAGAGAATGACTCTAGAACATGGCCATATAGCCCGAAAAAATCTACAACAACCCAGTGATTCCGGCCATGAAAGCCTTCGACAATACATTAAACAAACTGTGTTTATAGTGATGTAACACCCAAGTGAAGTGCAGAGGCACTCTTACTGTTGTTCAGTTGGACAACTTAAGGTCAAAGCCAGCATGATGAAGCTAGGTGTGTTTGTGGTTCATGTACTTTTGCCTCCATCTGGTCTCATCTCCAGCCATGTGGGATAAGTCGTTGCTAGCTGCAGAAGAGCTGCTTTGCCTCACTGCTGTCAGGTAGAAAGCTCACAAGTTTGTTTCTTTGTCCTGTTTCTTAGACAGTTGTCCTTTAAAATGTACACATATTGTTTTCTAAGGTGGAGTGCTTTAAGGAAGGGGTTCTTTAACAGCTTACTTGCCAACCCTGTAAATCAGTGGTTCTCAACCTGGGGGTCGGGACCCCTAGAGGGGTCACAAGGGAGTGTCAGAGGGGTCACTAAAGACCATCAGAAAACACAGTATTTTCTGTTGGTCATGGAGGTTCTATGTGGGAAGTTTGGCCCAATTCCGTTGTCGGTGTGGTTCAGAATGTTCTTTGATTGTAGGTGAACTATAAATCCCAGCAACTACAACTCCCAAAAGTCAAGGTCTATTTTCCCCAGGCTCCACCAGTGTTCACATTTGTGCATATTGAGTATTTGTGCCAAGTTTGATCCAGATCCACCATTGCGTGAGTCCACAGTGCTCTCTGGATGTACGTGAACTACAACTCCCAAGCTAAAGGTCAATACCCACCAAACCCTTCCAGTGTTTTCCGTTGGTCATGGGAGTTCTGTGTGGCAAATTAGGTTCAAATCTATCGCTGGTGGAGTTCAGAATGCTCTTTGATTTTAGGTGAACTATAAATCCCAGCAACTACAACTCCCAAATTACAAAGTCAATCTTCCCCCAACCCCACTAGCATTTACATGTGGGTGCACTGGGTATTTGTGCCCAGTTTGGTCCAGTGAATGAAAATACATCTTGCATATCTGGTATTTACATTATGATTTATAACAGTAGGAAAATGACTGTGATGAAGTCGCAACAAAAACAATGTTATGGTTGGGGGTCACCACCACAGGAGGGACTGTATTCAGGGGTCACTGCATTAGGAAGGTGGAGAACCACTGCTGTAAATACTGCAGGTTGCTGCTATCAGATTTGTGCAATGTCTAAAACAACCACTAGGTGGCATTCAGAAACCTTTTACTGTTGCCAAATTTGTCGCAACCCCAACATTGAGCTAAGGTGACCCCATTGGGATCCACAGTTTTAAACACAGTGCTTTGAAAATGAGGGAGGAAGGAAGACAAGGAGAAAATGGTTTCACGGAGCACAGGAATTTTGTTACTCTGTTCGCTATTCTTATAATCACAAAGGCTGACAACTTCTCACTATAAAAAAAGGAAAGTAGAAATTCCCAGAAATCTGTATCTTCTAGGCTTGGGCGGTTTTGTTCGTTAATTTCGTAATTCGGTATTGATTCGTATTTAAATTAGCTTACGATCCAATATTGAGCCATGCAGGAATAGTGTGAGGAATAAATTAGATTCGAAACAATTTTTTCAATTTATTTCATAATTATTTTGTAACTATTTAGTAATTATTTTGTAATTATTTCGTAATTATTTCGTAATTATTTTCGCATGTCTGGTGCAAGTTTTATAGTTGTTGTGTGTTTTATCACACCAACAGTCAACAACAGAGGGAGAGGGAAGCTTCAGAAGTTCCCCCTGTCCCATTTGGAGGTTTTTTTAGCATATTGTGCAATCGCGTCCGCCATTAACGAATCAATTCGTAATTATACGAAATTTCGTATATATTTCAAAATTTTTAAAAGTAAAATTTCGGAATTCTTTAAAAAAACGAAACGCAAGGGCCCCCTAAAAACGAAACGAGTTTAGAACCACTTTTTTCGTGGTTACCCGAGCCTAGTATCTTCTGTTAAACAGTCACCTTATTTTTGTTGGAAGTTGACATTAATAAAGAATAAGGTCCTGGCCTTTGCCGAGTGGCTGAACTTATTATTTTTACTACTAGCAGAAGTAGTTTAATTTCTTATGTAGGTTATAGCATATATTTTTTTTGTCGTGCCAGGAGCGACTTGAGAAACTGCAAGTTGCTTCTGGTGTGAGAGAATTGGCAGCTGTCCACAGGCAAGATTTTTCCCATTAGTTTCTGAACCTTGTATATTCTATATGCTTGTTTTGAATGACAGGACACAGGAAATTGCTGACCTGCCTCACAGCATGACAGTTATAAAAACAGCCTGAGCATTTTAGTTGGTGTGTTTCCAGACAGATGGCTCTTAGTACTAAGGAGTCATTTCTTTGCTATGAATTCCCAGTGGAATAGCAACGGACTTTCTACACTACCAGATGATATTGTATTTTTGCTGTGTGCATATGTTTGCTCTGTTCTGTTCATACCACCACCCTTAGTGCAACAACCTGAGATGCTATCTCTATGCAGATGATATCCAAATCTGTCACTCCTTCTCACCTGTCACCAAGGAGGCTGTCCAGACTCTGAACCGGTGCTTGGCTGCTGTGTTGGACTGGATGAGAGCTAACAAATTGAAACTGAATCCAGACAAGACAGAGGTCCTACTGGTCAGTCGCAAGGCCGAACAGGGCATAGGGTTACAGCCTGTGTTAGATGGGGTTACACTCTCCCTGAAGATGCAGGTTCGCAGCTTGGGAGTGATCCTGGACTCATCGCTGAGCCTGGAACCCCAGGTCTCAGCGGTGGCCGGGAGAGCTTTCGCACAATTAAAACTTGTGCACCAGCTGCGCCCGTACCTTGGGAAGTCTGATCTGGCCACAATGGTCCACACTCTTGTTACATCCCGAATAGATTACTGCAACGTGCTCTACGTGGGGTTGCCTTTGAAGACTGTTCAGAAACTTCAACTAGTCCAGCGGGCGGCAGCTAGACTGCTCACTGGAGCACCATACAGAGAGCATACCATCCCTCTGTTATGTCAGCTCCACTGGCTACCGATTCAGTTCCGAGCACAATTCAAAGTGCTGGTCTTGGCATGAATATTCCATATGCCCAAATGTGAACACTGATGGAGTTTGGGGGAAATAGACCTTGACATTTGGGAGTTGTAGTTACTGGGATTTATAGTTCACTTACAATCAAAAAGCATTCTGAACCCCACCAACGACAGATTTAGGCCAAACTTCCCACACATAACCCCCATGACCAATAGAAAATACTAAGGCCATCCAGACCAACTCCCTTCACCAGGGCAAGAAAACTTAATCAAAGCCCTCCTGACAAAGAGCCATCCAGCCGTAGATATAGATATGATTCATACACAGAGATATATTATCATAGATTTGAAAGGGACCCCCTAAAGATGGACAATTATATGTTGCATGTTCCAGAGGAGGCAAATCAGACAAAGAAGCAGCAAGAAATACTGTTTACCCTCAAGCATAAAGAAATTACATATATTAGAAACTTTACTTTATTTTCCAGATCACCAGACTGGGCCACAGCAATGTGTAGCAGGGGACGGCTAGTAAATAAATAAATGTTCAGCTTTGCAAATATATATATATATATATCACTAAAAAGAAGGGTAGTTATAGTGCTGTAATGAACCTCAGTTCCCAAGGCAAACAAAGCTCAAGGGTCTGTCAAAATGAAACCGAGCTACAGCTGAACCAAAACAACGTTTTATTGATTATGCGAAGGTGTTAAGTGAGATTCAGCAAGAAAACCAAAAAAGCAAAGTTAGCATGCATCCCTTCATGTGATCAAAGTAGCTCTTTCATCACAGCTGCTGCTCACTGGGGTCCACATGACAAACTAGATGCCACCTCAATGCACTGGATTGGACTACAATCTATTTTACACCCCCTTAGGAAGAGATCAAAGAATCCGACTTCCCTCTGATCTTTATATATTTTCCTCCCTCGTTCTGAGAAGTACTGATACCTTTTCAGGTAAAGGTGCAGGGAGATCACATTCTTATAATTTGAGCTAAATTTGTATAGTCTACTAGACAAAGTCCACTACCGAAAGCTGCATTTTATTTTATCCTGCCCTCTAACAAGCCTGCTTTATTAACTAAATGCTCAATTACTGGGCTATGCATCTAAATCAGTGGTTCTCAACCTATGGGTCCCAGATGTTTTGGCCTTCAACTCCCAGAAATCCTAACAGCTGGTAAACTGGCTGGGATTTCTGGAAGTTGTAGGCCTAAACACCTGGGGACCCATAGGCTGAGAACCACTGATCTAAATCAACCTATGGCTTTCCCACTTTTGCTTGATGTTCAGGCAGTGCTTCTTGTAGGTCAGGGCACGGCCCAGAGTGACTCCCAGGTATTTGGGTGTGCTGCAATGCTCCAGTGGGATTCCTTCCCAGGTAATCCTCAGAGCTCAGGATGCTTGTCTGTTCTTGAGGTGAAAAGCACATGTTTGTGTTTTAGATGGGTTGGGGATCAGCTGGTTTCCCCTATAATAGGCAGTCAGAGCACCTAGAGCTTCGGAGAGCTTCTGTTCTACCATCTCAAAGTCCCTGCTTGAGCAGTGATGGCACAATCATCAGCATAGATGAAACTCTCTGTCCCTTCTGGCAGTGGCTGGTCATTTGTGTAGATGTTGTACATGGATGGAGCAAGCACGCTCCCCTGAAGCAGGCCGTTCTTCTGTTTCCGCCATGTGCTTCTCTGGCCCTGGAACTCAACAAAAAAACTCCTGTTTTGTAGCAGGTTTCCTATGAGGCAGGTGAGATGGTAGTCCTTTGTGATATTATACATTTTTCTCAGGAGGAGGTGGTGGTTCACAGTATCATAGGCTGCTGACATGTCTATGAAGAGAGCTCCTGTGATCTGCTGCCTTTCAAAGCCATCTTCTATGTGCTGAGTCAGGGTCAGCACTTGCGATGTGCAGCTTTTGTCTTTCCTGAAGCCAGAAACAATAGAAACAATATCATATGAAAGCTGACTGGCACAACCTGGGGATCACAACCAGACACAGTGAAGACATCTGCCCTTGCGCTATGCTACTCTGCTGCTGAGTGTACATGCCCAGTGTGGAACACATCTCATCACACTAAAACAGTAGATGTGGCTCTTAATGACACATGTCACATTATCGTGGGGTGTCTGCGCCCTACATTACTGGAGAAATTACACTGTTTAGCCGGTATTGCACCACCTGACATCTGCTGGGAAGTAGCAGCCAATAGTGAAAGGAACAAGACAGTGACATCTCCAGCTCATCCCCTGTTTGGGTATCAGCCAGCACGTCAACGACTTAAATGAAGAAATAGTTGCACTATGCTACTCTGCTGCTGAGTACGCATGCCCAGTGTGGAACACATCTCACCACACTAAAACAGTAGATGTGGCACTTAATGAGACATTTTATTTTTTGGCTTTTAAAGTCTCTTCTGCTGTGTTTTCCAGTGCTTTTATGAGCCCAGTCTGTGTATATGTGTTTTGTGTGTGTGTATATGTGTGTGTGTATGTGGTTTTGTGCATGTGCATTGTTTTGCATTTTTGGCTTTTAAGTCCCTTCCACTGTGTTTTCAGTGTTTTCATCAGTGATGGTCACTTGTTGGCCTGATAGGTGTATTGTGTCTAAATTTGATGTCAATTCGTCCAGTGGTTTTTGAGTTATGTTAATCCCACAAACGAACATTACATTTTTATTTATATAGATACTAGCGGTCCCCTGCCACACGTTGCTGTGGCCCAGTCTGGTGATCTGGAAAATAAAGTAATGAGAAAGTGTTGGTTTCTAATATACATAATGTCTTTATACTTGTGGGTAAACCGTATTTCTTGCTGTTTCTTTGCCAGTATTGATGTGGAGATTGTCTAGTTTGCCTACTCTGGAAGATGCAACACAGAATTGTCCTTCTTTAGGGGTCCCTTTCAAATCTAGGATACTATATCTGCCATAAACATGTGTGTGTGAATCATATATATTTATCTATATCTGTGGCGGGATGGCTCTTTTTCAGGAGGTTTTCTTGCTCAGGTGAAGGGAATTGGACGGAATGGCCTTAAGACAGCATTTCTCAACCTGGGGTTTGGGACCCGTGGGGGGGTTGCGAGAGGGTGTCAGAAGGGTCACCAAAGACCACCAGAAAACCCAGTATTTTCTGTTGGTCATGAAGGTTCTGCGTGGGAGGTTTGGCCCAATTCTGTCGGTGGGTTCAGAATGCTTCTTGATTGTAGGTGAACTTTAAATCCCAGTAACTACAACTCCAAAATGTGAAGGTCTATTTCCCCCAAACTCCTTCTGTGTTTATATTTGGGCATATGGAATATTCGTGCCAAGTTTGGTCCAGATCCATCATTGTTTGAGTCCACAGTGCTCTCTAGATGTAGGTGAACTACAATTCCAAAATTCAAGGTCAATGCCCACCAAACCCTTTTAGTGTTTTCTAGTGTTCATGGGAGCTCTGTGTCCCAAGCTTGGTTCACTTCCATCGTTGGTGGGGTTCAGAATGCTCTTTGATTGTTAGGCAAACTATAAATCCCAGCAACTACAATTCCCAAATGACATAATCAAATTTTTTTTTAGTGAAGGACATACATTAGGTTGTTAGGTGTCTTGTGCCCAAATTTGGTGTCAATTTGTCCAGTGGTTTTTGAGTTATGTTAATCCCACAAACGAACATTACATTTTTATTTATATAGATATATGCTATACCTTTGTAATGCTGTTTTCTCTAAAGTAGTGATGCAGAGCATCCCCCCCCCAAGTATTTTGTAGTTCGCCAAGGGCTGGACAATGGATTCTGCTGCTTCCTGACCCAGCACACATAACTGGGTTCCTGTTTCCTCTCTGTGAATTCTCTGGCTTGTGCACTGGACCCTGGCCCCTGATCGGGGAAATGTAGTTCTCCAAAGGACATTGCTCCACTCTCCACTACTTGCAGATTCTTTGCGGACCTTTCTGCCTTCTCTGATTGACTTGGTGCCCTAGCATCACGGACTTCCTCCCTGAACTCCAAAAGCCAAGCCGCTTGGGAAGCATGGCCCCCGCCTGTGGGTGCATGCCCTTGTTACAAAGGATCATACCTCAGGAACTCTGCTGATTGCCTTTATTAACTGCCTTGGCTGCCAGGTGGGAGGGGATTCTAGGTTTTCTGAACCAGCTTCGGAGTCGGCCCACTGGGGAGGGATTCTCTAGGTCTCGGTAACAAATTCCTGGCGGGGGGTAGCGAACATCCACGTTTGAGGCCTGGAATAGCAACTCAGCTTGCTTTTGCGGACTTGGCTGGAGCTACGCTGGAAAGGGAGCCCTCCCCTTTCGGACTGCCTAGCTGTCCAAGTGCTGATCGCCTCGAGCTCTCCTGCTAGGGGACCGTTCGGGCTCTAGCCTGCCAGCGGTTGGGGGGGCTACCCTGATTAGCCACTTCAGTGTGGGGCTACCAGGAGAGATGGGCGCATGTTATTCTGGGGTCAAACGTCCTGCTTCATCAGAAACATCTTTTGGGAAGATACTGGCGGAATGGGGCAGGGTTGCGTCGCCGACGCAGGCCAGTAGGGTAAAAATCGCATGGAGAGGTGGCCCTCCAGGCCCTCAGCAGGTGGAGTTTCGTGGCCCCTCATGGCAGTCGGATCGCTGTGAGGGGGCCAAGAGGACCGAAACCGCCTCTGCCTCATGCTTTTTGCCATGTGCCGGAGGGAGGTGGAAGGGGAGGTAGTTGTGGCCAACTCCTACCATGCAAGGGGAAGGTAACAAAGCCCCAACCCCCCAGGAAACCCCCTCCAGACCCCTTCACCCTCTCCCTTTGGAAGAAATTGCTTGTTCCCCTACCATCCCATTCCCATTTCCCTTTACCCAATCTCCCTGACTCCTTCCTTCCCTTCCCAACCCCTCCATTTCCCTATTCCCTATTTATGATGCATTTATATGCCCCTCTGTTTGTTTGTCTTTTTTCACTGCTCCTTGAGGAAATGATCAGGGAAATTCTTTGCTCTCCTCCTCTCCTGCTTTCTCCTGTGCCACCTTTTTTCCTTCCTTCAGATGGAAAAGGGAGGCCTTGCTCATTCCCCTCTTCACCAAGCTACTACATCCCTTTCTTTCAAAAGCTGAATCTTCAGTGCCTGTTTATTTATAATAAACAGTGTTTCCCCTCACCAGGAGAGACCCTGCCACTGATGTGACTCAGCTGCCTTGCAAAAAGTCTCTCTCTCGCCTGGTTTCCCTGACCCAAGAACTCTCTTCCTCTCCCCTTCTCTTCTGTGCAACTACAAAACCCATTTTTCAGGGGCAGTCACCAATGTCCCTGCCTTTCCTTTGTTTTCTCTTCACTCACCAACTCCCCTTTTTTGCTTTCAAACCCCTCCTCCCTCTCTCCTCTTGCAAACAAAGGGAGGTGTAAGGGGGGGGGGGACCTTTTTCCTGCTCCTGTTTCCTTTTGCCAAGTAAAGTTTGCTGGGTTTCTCTCTCTCTCTCTCTCTTCTCCCTCCCCTCCCATCTTCTAAGAAGCCAGCATTCTGTGAATTTTTTTTCCTCTATCCCCCAGAGAAATCCTGCTGCTCCCTCTTACCTCCTTCTCCAAAAACCTAAGGAAGGGATGTTCCAGAAGCATTCCCTCCTGACGTTTCACCCACATCTATGGTTAAGTCTCTCACACACGCAGTCCCTCGGACGCTTTTTTCCTTCCTGGCCCTTCCTCCCTCCCCTTTCCCTGAGCGCATGTATGTGTATGTCTAAATTATCCCATTAACTGCCTTAAATATGAAGGGGGCGTCGAGGTCCAGGGGTCCCCTCTGCACAGTGAAGAGGCCCAGATCGAACTGTGGGACCCATAATCCACTCCTGGCACTGAGGACAACTACCTGGGTGAGGTGAACAATGGGAGGTCTGTGGACTTTCCTGTGTGGAACCCAGATGGCACAGGAGGATCCCACAGAGAGCAGGACCAGACCCCATGCCGCCCAGAAGAGACAGCCCCTCCTAGAGGCTGATCTGAGCCCCCACGGGGGAATGCCATCGCAGGAGGAGCAACCAGGATCCCACAGCAACTGCCATGAAGGAAGGAGGCCCTGCCCGTTCCAGAGGCTGTGCAGAGGAGTGGCCCAAAAGGAGACCACTGACATCCCCACTAGGTATGAGAGTTTTTTTTCTCCCTTTTGTTTCCCCACTAACTACCCTTGGGCTGGGAAAGGGGGGGGGTGGGAAGGGGCTGTAAACCTTCTTTCTGACTGTCCTAGACTCTACCCCTGAGTCTCTGTGATGATGGAGAGCCGGACCTGTCTGCGGTCACCAGGAGGCGCCACGCCAGAAGGAGTAGCCAGACTGTGCCCCATCTTCTCCCTCCCCCAAGCGCCAAGGGAGGAGCCAGCGCCCCCAGGAGGCCTGAGGACCACTGCCAGATGGGAGAATTCCACCGTGTGCTATCCTTCTTCATTGGGAACTCACTCGGGACTCCTGAATGCTCCATGCTGGCTGCCATCACAGACTCCATCATCCCCTGCCTCCACCGTCTTCGCCTTCTTACTTCAGTCTTTTTTTTCCTCCAACCCAAAGGACATTCTGCCACTGGTCTCTCCCACCCGGCTGGGTCCTGCTGTTGTTGCTTGAGTTGGGCCCCGAAATAATCAACAGAATACAATCTAATCAGTCTAGAAAGAGGCCCTGGGTGCTTGGGGGGGGGATTGTCGAGGCTTGAGGAAATGAGTGTGACCATTTCCCAGCCTCGAAGGGAGGATTTGATGCAGAGCATCCCCCCCCAAGTATTTTGTAGTTCGCCAAGGGCTGGACAATGGATTCTGCTGCTTCCTGACCCAGCACACATAACTGGGTTCCTGTTTCCTCTCTGTGAATTCTCTGGCTTGTGCACTGGACCCTGGCCCCTGATCGGGGAAATGTAGTTCTCCAAAGGACATTGCTCCACTCTCCACTACTTGCAGATTCTTTGCGGACCTTTCTGCCTTCTCTGATTGACTTGGTGCCCTAGCATCACGGACTTCCTCCCTGAACTCCAAAAGCCAAGCCGCTTGGGAAGCATGGCCCCCGCCTGTGGGTGCATGCCCTTGTTACAAAGGATCATACCTCAGGAACTCTGCTGATTGCCTTTATTAATTGCTGTGGGTTTTCTAATAAACTTTACTGGGATGGGGATCTTTCCTATGAAATCTATGAAGAATATATATGAAGTATATGATATGTAATGAGATGAAATGAAATGAGATGTACCCTCACCTTTTCCTTGCCTTTTCCCCCCTTGAACTTTACCCTACAAAGAGTATGTGACCTGGGGATTACAGTTTAAGGAATCCAATTTCCTTGGAAGAAACTCCATTCATATTGACATTGCATGGATAAATACTGGCAAATCTATGGCTTTGTTTTCAGAGTCAGACGAACAAAGGCCAGAGATTTTGTCAGCCAAAAGCCCGGAAAAACAGACTGATTAAAATCAATCATGGTGTTTGTGTATGCTCCCTTGTGTCAAAGGATCTCCTTTGCCTACAGGGTTGAGATCCAGACACCATCCATAGCCTCCCTTTTTGCTCATACACATCTTTTATCAAGACCCAGGAAATCCCTTGTTCTCCCCATCCGCCTCCCTGCCGTGAAGAGACAAAAGGTGTTCCATCAGCGGGCAGTCGCCTCCCAGGCATTCCGCCCCTCTGCGCTGTCAAACTAGAGCCCGCCTCCTGGCCGCTGATTGGACAATCTCTGGAGGCGCTCCGAGGGCTCCGATTGGCCCTCTGGAGGCAACAGCGGCCGGCGATTGGAGGGAGGGTGGGACCAGCGGCCAAGCCTCCTCCCAGCTGTTCCGGAGCCGGCCAATCAGGACAGAGGGAACTGACAGGAGGCGGGCGGGGGATTCAAACCTGGATTTCTTTGTTTTGCCTGTATAAATATGCCTGAAATTCACTGTACTGTATGCTTATAGAGGAAATATCCCTGTAATGCATCCTTTTCAGCTGAATCGCTAAATAAACGCCTCGGTCGTAGACTTCTCTTCAGCCTCTGGCGAGATTGATCTTCAGTAACTTTGCGTCTTCTTGAATTGGCGTCCGCTGGCCGCTCGCCAAGGTCAGGACCCCATTCGAGGTCCTTTGGGTCTCCCCTCGCTGGGAGAACCCCCCCAAAAGAGCTCGATATCAGTAGCATCAAGGGGTGAAATGCTATACTTCTGTATCATTGTTTTAAAATAACTTTCCAAACGCTTTTGCTCGTCATCACTATTACCTGTCTTGTTAAAATGGCAGTGACTGAACAGCCTTTTCCTTCATCATTAAAGAAACCATGCTTCAATTTGAGTGACATTTTGTTGTTACTTTGATATTTTTTAAATAAAAAAATACCAGTGGAAAAGTGCTTCAGTGTTACTTAAAGGTTATGACGAATAGACCTTTAAGTAACAGGTGACAAATGGCAATAGTTCTAGTGAATCTGTGCTGACTCATGATCGGTTCATCTGTCTGATAGATCAGTGCCCAGATCAAAAACACCCTTCTTTAAACAGGCAGAAGAGAGACGACATCTGAGCACAATCTGTTATTCTTCCATCTCTTTTAAAGAAGTCAGGTTTTCTCTGGTTAAGAAAAAGACAGAACTGTTGGAAATGCCTAGAGAAGGATTCCAAATGAACGAACCATGGAAATTATATACCAGATCCTTACCTGGAAGTGGTTTTGCAGGGCATAAGTGCTATTGTGTATTTACAAGACATAAACCAACATCATTTTAGCAGTCTTCAAACTAGTCACAAGTTCAATTTCCTACTTGACTGGGTGACACAGATCCTGCCATAATTTCTCAACCTAACCAACCTGTTGTAAGGATAAAGTTGAATGACAAACTTTGGACTCTTGGGCAAAGGAAGCGAATGTTCTCATTCATAACTTGGAAAGAAATTGGAAATTTTTAAGTTTTAACAGATTGGAGAGAAGGTTGGCTAAAACTAACAAAGTGAAGTTCAACAGGGACAAATGCAAGATACTCCACTTAGGCTGAAAAAAATGAAATGCAAAAATACAGAATCACTTCACTTTCACTTAGGCGATCCCTCGTTTTCTGAGGATGATTGTCTTCCAGTGTTCTTGTGGGTCCGTATGTGGCTGTGGAGCCCTATTCTTGCTCTGCATCTTCTTCCGCAGTGAGGGCATTGGTTTCCAGGTGGAAGGCGGTCTCGGTCGGGGTTGGCTTGACGCGCCTTCCTCTTGGCACGCTTCTCCCTTTCGCCCTCCATTCGTGCCTCTTCAAATTCTGCAGCACTGCTGGTCACAGCTGACCTCCAGCTGGAGCCAGGGCTTCCCAGTTCTCAGTGTCTATGCCAGAGTTTTTAAGGTCGGCTTTGAGCCCATCTTTAAATCTCTTTTCCTGCCCACCAACATTCCGTTTTCCGTTCTTAAGTTTGGAGTAGAGCAACTGCTTTGGGAGACGGTGGTCTGGGATCCGGACAATGTGGCTGGTCCAGCGGAGTTGATGGTGGAGGACCATCGCTTCAATGCTGGAGGTCTTTGCTTTGCAAAGGAAACAAATGTTCTCATTCATAACTTGGAAAGAAATTGGACATTTTAAAGTTTTAACAGATTGGAGAGATGATTGGCCAAAACTAACAAAATGAAGTTCAACAGGGACAAATGCAAGATACCCCACTTAGGCAGAAAAAAATGAAATGCAAAGATACAGAATGGGGGACGCCTGACTCGACAGCAGTATGTGTGAAAATGATCTTGGAGTCCTTGTGGACAACAAGTTGAACGTGAGCCAACAATGTAATGCGGCAGCTTAAAAAACCAATGGGATTGGATATTGTTGAATAAAGAAGACTTTTTGAATATAGAAGGAAATGATCTAAGAGTAGGATGGCATGCTTATTTATGGTATGAAAGGGAAAAGAAAGAAAAGAGTTTTGGTAATCATTTTGTGAGAGCATCCCTATTAAGAGTATGGCAAAAATATAAAAGATACTTTTATTCTAAAACACCTTTATGGGTCTCTCCCATGGAAGCAAACCAGCGAAGACTTTTAGGATGGAGAAAATGGCCAATCTACAAAGATTTGTTAAACAAAGTTACCAACAATATTAAGTCTTGTCGAAGGCTTTCATGGCTGGAATCACTAGGTTCTTGTGGGTTTTTTCGGGCTATAGGGCCATGTTCTAGAGGCATTTCTCCTGACGTTTCGCCTGCATCTATGGCAAGCATCCTCAGAGGTAGTGAGGTCTGTTGGAATTAGGACAATAGGTTTATATATGTGGAATGGCTGGGGTGGGGCAAGTCTACATAGGGACCACCAAACGCAGCATTGCCCAGACATGCATCAAGGAACATGAAAGGCACTGCAGACTACTTCAACCAGAGAAGTCAGCCATAGCAGAGCACCTGATGAACCAGCCTGGACACAGCATATTATTTGAGAACACAGAAATGCTGGACCACACCAACAACCACCATGTCAGACTACACAGAGAAGCCATTGAAATCCACAAGCATGTGGACAATTTCAACAGAAAGGAAGAGACCATGAAAATGAACAAAATCTGGCAACCAGTATTAAAAAACTCTAAAATTATAACAGCAAAACAACATAGAGGACCAACCAGGCACAGATTAACACCTCCCAGCAAGAGATTTTCCCAGGCTCAGGCAGGCCTTCAAATGCTAATGAAGGTGATCAGCTGAACATTCACACCTAACTGCAGCAGGGAAGAGCTCTGTGCCCCACCCCAGCCATTCCACAGATATATAAACCCATTGTCCTAATTCCAACAGACCTCACTACCTTTGAGGATGCTTGCCATAGATGCAGGCGAAACGTCAGGAGAAATGCCTCTAGAACATGGCTCTATAGCCCGAAAAAACCCACAAGAACCTAATATTAAGTCTTATGAGGAATTAAAACAAAATTTTTCTAATACTTGATTATATGCAAATTAAAGAATATTACAATCAAGATAAAAAAAATTGGATTTTCCTGGGAGGAAACAGCGTGGGATAAAATTTTAAAATTGGAAAAGAAAGTAATATCAAATATTTATAATATATTACTTACCTGGCTGACTGAAAAAGAACAGGTTAAAAACTGTATGAAAAAATGGGCTCAAAATTTAAGAAGACCAATTCAAATGAGGGAATGGGAACAGAAGGTCTATTTCCTCCAAACTCCATCTGTGTTCATATTTGGGCATATGGAATTTTTGTGTCAAGTTTAGTCCAGATCCATCATTGTTTGAGTCCACAGTGCTCTCTGGATGTAGGTGAACTACAACTCCCAAACTCAAGGTCAATGCCCACCAAACCCTTCCAGTGTGTTCTGTTGGTCATGGAAGTCCTGTATGCCATGTTTGGTTCAATTCCATCATTGGTGGAATTCAGAATGCTCTTTGATTGTAGGTGAACTATAAATCCCAGTAACCACAACTCCCAAATGTCATGGTCTATTTCCCTTAAACTCCATCTGTGTTCATATTTGGGCATATGGAATATTCGTGCCAAGTTTGGTCCAGATCCATTATTATTATTATTATTATTATTATTATTATTATTATTATTAACTTTATTTGTACCCCGCTAGCATCTCCCGAAGGACTCGATGCGGCTTACACGGGCCGAAGCCTCAAAACACAATACAATAGAAAAAACATAACACAGCAATAAACAAAGCAAATCAAAACAATTAAGCAAAATAACAACAATGACAATAATATCAAGACACTATTAAAACTGGTTCGGCCGGCACAATGGGGTACAGGGGTTAAAAGTGCTGAAATGGCAGGAGGAACGTAGGATTAAAAGTGCGGTGTGCAGCAACATTGGTTGTGCTAAAGTGCTTCAAGGACTTGGGATGGGGATTCCTAATCTGCGAAGGCACATCGGAACAGCCAAGTTTTTAGGTTCCTTCTGAAAACTGCTAGAGTAGGGGCCTGACGAAGATCTTTTGGAAGGGCATTCCAGAGTCAGGGGGCCGCCACAGAGAAAGCCCTGTCCCGTGTTCCCACCAAGCGCGCTTGCGACGTAGGTGGGATCACGAGCAGGGCCTCCCCAGATGACCGGAGCGAGCGTGTGGGTTCGTAGATGGAGATGCGGTCACGCAGGTAGGGTGTTTGAGTCCACAGTGCTCTCTGGATGTGGGTGAACTATAATTCTCAAACTCAAGGTCAATGTCCACCAAACCCTTCCAGTTTTTCCTGTTGGTCATGGGAGCCCTGTGTGCTAAGTTTGGCCCAATTCCATCATTGGTGGAGTTCAGAATGCTCTTTGATTGTAGGTAAACTATAAATCCCAGCAACGACAATTCCCAAATGACAAACTCATTTTTTTTTAGTGGAGGACATAAATTGGACTGTTAGGTGTCTTGTGTCCAAATTTGGTGTCAATTCCCCCAGTGGTTTTTGAGTTCTGATGGTAGCACAAACTAACATTACATTTTTATTTATATAGATCCCCACCCCTCTTTATTAATCCATCTTAACACCAGGACTGATCTTGCAATTAGGCAGACAATAGCCCCAGGTGGCAGAAGCCGTGTGAGTGTTGGTGGGTGGCTAGTAGCAGTGCCTAGGTATCTCTTTGGAGCCTGCCCTCGGGTGCTATGGAGGACTTTTCTCTTTTCATCAATGCGGAAGGTAAGATTCAGCAGATAGTCCAGTATACTTCTGTGTGTCAGAGGGAGATTGCCTTCTTGTCCCTTGCTTTTGGAAGTGAAATATCTTAAGCTGGTTCTGTTGGGTGCTTATACTGGAAACAGGGTGAGGAGGGAGAGAATGCTCAAGCAGGGAACTTTGAGATGGTTGAACAAAAGCTCTCCGAAGCTCTAGGTGTTCTTACTGCCTAATATTAATATTAATAATAATAATAATAATAATCATCATCATCATCATCATCATCATCATCTTTATTTGTACCTCGCTACCATCTCTCCATGGGACTCGTGCGGCTTACATGAGGCCAAGCCCAAAGTAAATCAAACAAAACATCAATAAACAATCAATAAAATACAAATCATATAAATCACATAAACAAAAAGCAATCAATAGTGACAAAAACAATTTAACAAATGGCCAGGACAAATGTAATAGATTAAAATTGAAAATATGCTGACGTGAACAAGGTAAAATATAACTAGGATAAGATTTTTCGGAGAGAAATGAGGGAGCATAGTCCATGCTAAGTCAGTATTAAAGTGCATTGTGAGACACTGAGAACTGGAAAGCCCTGACCCTTGAGTACGCCAGCTGGAGGTCAGCTGTAACCAGCAGTGCTGCAGAATTCGAGGAGGCACGAGTGGAGGGTGAAAGAGAGAAACGTGCCATGAGGAAGGCACGTCAAGCCAACCCCGACCGGGACCGCCTTCCACCTGGAAACCAATGCCTTCACTGTGGGAGAAGATGCGGGTCAAGAATAGGGCTCCACAGCCACCTACGAATCCACAAGGAAACCTATCATGGAAGACCATCTTACTCGTCCAACGAGGGATTGCCTAAGAAGAAGGCATTGTGAGGACATACTGCTGAGAGTTCTCCTTATTCTGGGAAGGCACACTGGAACAACCACGTTTTCAGGCTCCTCCTAAAGACTGCCAGTGTTGGGGCATGTCTAATGTCCCTGGGAAGTGAATTCCAGAGTCGGGGGCCACCACCGAGAAGGCCCTCTCCCTCGTCCCCACCAATCGTGCCTGCCTATTATAGGGAAAACCAGCTGATCCCTGATTGATCTAAAACACAGACATGTGCTTTCCACCTTAAGAACAGACAAGCATTCCGAGCTCTGAGGATTACCTGGGAAGGAATCCCACTGGAGCATTGCAGCACACCCAAATACCTGGGAGTCACTCTGGACCGTGCTCTGACCTACAAGAAGCACTGCCTGAATATCAAGCAAGAAGTGGGTGCTAGAAACAATATCATACGAAAGCTGACTGGCATAACCTGGGGATCACAACCAGACACAGTGAAGACATCTGCCCTTGCGCTATGCTACTCTGCTGCTGAGTGTACATGCCCAGTGTGGAACACATCTCATCACGCTAAAACAGTAGATGTGGCTCTTAATGACACATGTCACATTATCGTGGGGTGTCTGCGCCCTACATTACTGGAGAAATTACACTGTTTAGCCGGTATTGCACCACCTGACATCTGCTGGGAAGTAGCAGCCAATAGTGAAAGGAACAAGACAGTGACATCTCCAGCTCATCCCCTGTTTGGGTATCAGCCAGCACGTCAACGACTTAAATGAAGAAATAGTTTTCTTAGATCTACAGAGACACTCGCTGAAACACCTCAGCAAGCAAGAGTCCAAAAGTGGCAGGCTCAAACCCAGAACCTCAATCTATGTCTGATACAAAATGAGAGACTCCCCCCTGGGCACACAGAAAACTGGACGACTTGGAAGGCGCTGAACAGACTGCGCTCTGGCACCACGAGATGCAGAGCCAACCTTAAGAAATGGGGCTACAAAGTGGAATCCACAACATGCGAGTGTGGAGAAGAGCAAACTACAGACCACCTGCTGCAATGCAACCTGAGCCCTGCTACATGCACAATGGAGGACCTTCTTATAGTAACACCAGAGGCACTCCAAGTAGCCAGCTACTGGTCAAAGGACATTTAATCGACTACCAGGCTTGCAAACTTTGTATTTTGTTTGTTTGTTAAAAAATGCAATACAACTGTTTGGTTTGCTCCTGACACGATAAATAAATAAACCATGAAATGCACTGACATACTCACAGTCAAACTGGGATGTTGAATCAGTAGTGATTGGGAACTCTTTAGAGACTAAAACACATACTGATGACATCTCTATGGGCTGCTGTGACTCAATGAAATGCATATAGAAACCATATCAAAGTTAAGAACCAGTAGTATGTCTACAGTATTTTTCAGATATAGTTTGGGTATTCCACGTACCCTATAATACTCTAAAGCAGTGTTTCTCAAACTCTGCTCCCCCAGGTGTTTTGGACTTCAGCTCCAGAAATCCCAGCTGTTAGGAATTGAGAGTGTTGAAATCCAAAACATCTGGAGGAATAGAGTTTGAGAAACACTGCTCCAAAGGAAAAGGAACATTTATCCTGGTAGCTCAAAGACTCATAAACTTGATGAAGACAATTGACTTGACAGGGAAATAATAAATTTGTACAGCAAAGATTGAAAAAAAAATGAGCCATATAAAATGAGGCTGGATGGCCATCTGTCGGGGGTGATTTGAATGCAATATTCCTGCTTCTTGGCAGGGGGTTGGACTGGATGGCCCATGAGGTCTCTTCCAACTCTTTGATTCTATGATTCTATGACTATAGTTGTGCAAATCAGGCTCATGAAACATGACTTCAAATCCTGGTTCTACCACTGATTTAACAGATGGCTTTGGTACTTCATTCACTATCGTGCCCTGTCCATTTGCAAAAATGGAATTAAACATCTGCCTCAGTTATTGTAAAACCTGATAAAGAAGGATGTATTTATTGCATCTTATGTGAAACTTTTGCAAACCAGCATTCTTCACTTAAAGCCAACATAAAATACAACATATTCCATAGCTGTTACGAGTTCAAGCCTGTCTTTTTTCCAAGGAGCTCAGGATGACATGCTTGGGGATATCGCCTTGTATCCTTACAACAAGTTTGTGGTAGTGTATTGTTGAAGGCTTTCATGGCCGGAATCACTGGGTTGTTGTAGGTTTTTTTCGGGCTATATGGCCATGGTCTCAGGCATGTAGCTGGAGAGGGGGGGGGGGGCTCGGGGGGCTTCAGCCCCCCCCCCCCACTAAAATTTTCATGGTGGTTCACGAAAAGGCCTTAATGGTGCATTATTTAAACTGTTATGTTTATTCATATCATGATCTGATCACCTTAACTTTAACTTAGGCGATCCCTCGTTGGACGAGTAAGATGGTCTTCCATTATGGATTTCCTTGTGGGTCCGTATGTGGCTGTGGAGCCCTATTCTTGCTCTGCATCTTCTTCCGCAGTGAGGGCATTGGTTTCCAGGTGGAAGGCGGTCCCGGTCGGGGTTGGCTTGACGCGCCTTCCTCCTGGCACGTTTCTCTCTTTCACCCTCCACTCGTGCCTCCTCAAATTCTGCAGCACTGCTGGTCACAGCTGACCTCCAGCTGGAGCGCTCAAGGGCCAGGGCTTCTGATCTGATCTGATCACCATGCTCAATATATTCCATATGCATGGGGGTATTGGGGTAATGATCCAAAAGGTTTGCTAGGCTAGACCCTCTTTCACTCAGACTCAGCCCCCCCGAAACTCAGCCCCCCCGAACCCCCCCTGAAAAAAAAATTCAGCCCCCCCCCCGAAACGAAATCTTGGCTACGGGCCTGCATGGTCTAGAGGCATTCTAAGAGCGGGATACAGAGACCATACGACCCCTCTGTTACGCCAGCTCCACTGGCTGCCGATTAGCTTCCAAAGCCTAAATGACTCCAGCCCAGTTTACCTGTCCGAACGGATTCTCCCCTATGAACCATCAAGGTTATTAAGATCTTCCGGGGGGGGGGGGGAGCTGCTCTCGGTCCCATCACCCTCGCAATCATGGTTGGTGGGGACGAGGGACATGGCCTTCTCGGTGGTGGCTCCCCGGCTTTGGAACTCCCTCCCACTAGAGATTAGATCTGCTCCCTCCCTCCTGACTTTCAGGAAACTACTAAAGACCTGGCTCTGGAATGTGGCATTCGAGGACTGAATCTATAACCTCCGCCCACAAGGAAGGAGGATGATGAACTGTGACTATGACTATGACTATGACTGGATTGACGACTTGGCTTAGGTAATTGTGATGACGATGTTTTTATTGTACTTTATTGTACTATTTTAATCTGTAATGACGTTGCAATTTGTTGTACTTATATATTATTGTATTTGCATATATGTTGTAAACCGACCTGAGTCCCTCATTGAGGTGAGAAGGCCGGTATAGAAAACGTCTAAATAAATAAATAAATAAATAATCTCCTGACGTTTCGCCTGCATCTATGGCAAGCATCCTCAGAGGTAGTGAGGTCTGTTGGAACTAGGAAAAAAAGTTTATATATCTGTGGAATGACCAGGGTGGGACAAAGGACTCTTGTCTGCTGGAGCTAGGTGTGAATGTTTCAACTGACCACCTTGATTAGCATATAATGGGCTGACAGTGCCTGGAGCAAACTTTTGTTGAGAGGTGATTACATGTCCTTGTTTGTTTCCTCTCTGTTGTTGTGCTGTTGTAATTTTAGAAAAGAAAGGAGGAAAGGAGAAAACTATGAAAATGAACAGAAAATGAACAGAAAGAAGGAAACCATGAAAATGAACAAAATCTGGCTAGCAGTATTAAAAAACTAATTTTAGAGTTTTTTTAATACTGGTAGCCAGATTTTGTTCATTTTCATGGTTTCCTCCTTTCTGTTGAAATTGTCCACATGCTTGTGTATTTCAATGGCTTCTCTGTGTAGTCTGACATGGTGGTTGTTAATTACAAATTAAATTAAATTAAAATTACAACAGCACAACAACAGAGAGGAAACGAACAAGGACATCTAATCACCTCTCAACAAAAGTTTGCTCCAGGCACTGTCAGGCCATTATATGCTAATCAAGGTGGTCAGTTGAAACATTCACACCTAGCTCCAGCAGACAAGAGTCCTTTGTCCCACCCTGGTCATTCCACAGATATATAAACCCTTTTCCCTAGTAACAACAGACCTCACTACCTCTGAGGATGCTTGCCATAGATGCAGGCAAAACGACAGGAGAGAATGCCTCTAGACCATGGCTATATAGCCCGAAAAAACCTACAACAACCAAGTTTCTGGTAGTTGTTACAGTAAGTCATAGCAGGATCAAGTGTGTGTTAAAGAAAAAACCTTATGATGTTAATTATGTACAGCTGGTAATGTAGGTCAGCCAGCATGTTTGGGCCACACCCGATGAGCTATAACTGGATGGATTTTAGAATACAGTTTGGAGAAGCAAGATGCTGTAATGCTGCTATGCCAGTGGTTCTCAACTTGTGGGTCCCCAGATTTTTTGGCCTTTAATTCCCAGGAATCAGAACAGCTGGAAAATTGGCTGGGATTTCTGGGACTCGTAGGCCAAAACACCTGGGGACCTACAGGTTGAGGACCACCGTGCTGTGCTCTAACAGCGATGCTCTTTGCTATGGTAGAATAGCTATTTACTCAAGGTTTATGTTTTGCTCTCTCATTTGAATGAAAATGAAGAAGCCTTTTTTCTGTGTTACTTATAAGGACTATGTAAGTTTGTTGCACGGTTTGATTTTGTATGCAACATTGCAAGTTTATGCCTCTGTTGATAAGAGTTAAGTTTTTCTGTCCTTTTTTCCTCTTGTTTGTGTGTCTTTTTGCATGGGATTTGGCTAAAACATGCTTTGCGCAACAGTAGTGTGGTCTAAGAAATAGTGATTTACAACTAACTCTTCATACAAAGAGAAACTTTAAACCAGCTCAAGCTTTATTGATTCTATATTCATCAAAATGTTACACACCTTGCCAGTTAGAAGCAGGAATCAACATACCGGTAACTGTTCATACGACAGATGTTGTATACTATAATATAATATATTTCAAACAAATGAGTGAAAAAAGCCCCACAATATCCAACATCAATGAACATAAACCAAATGCTTCTTCCAAGAATCAATTCAAACCAAGTTTTGGAAAGCTTGTTTGTGGGTTCTCCCTGTCCATGAATGCAACCAATCATGGATTTTAAAATATATAACATGGTACAATATGTACTATATTTGTGAAGATGGAGAAAGATGTGAGACTGTAGAACAGCGTTTCTCAACCTGGAGGTTGGGGCCCCTGGGGTGGGGGGTGTCGCGAAAGGGTGCCAGAGTGGTCACCATAAGAAAACACAGTATTTTCTGTTGGTTGTGGGGGTTCTGTGTGGGAAGTTTGGCCCAATTCTTTCATTGATGGGGTTCAGAATGCTCTTTGACTGTAGGTGAACTATAAATCCCAGCAACTACAACTCCCAAATGTCAAGGTCTATTTTCCCCAAACTCCACCTGTGTTCACATTTGGGCATATTGAGTATTTGCGCCAAATTTGGTCCAGATCCATTATTCTTTGAGTCCACAGTGCTCTCTGGATGTTGGTGAACTACAACTCCCAAACTCAAGGTCAATGCCTACCAATTCCTTCTAGTGTTGTCTGTTGATCAAGATCCATCATTGTTTGAGTCCACAGTGCTCTCTAGATGTAGGTGAACTTCAATTCCAAAATTCAAGGTCAATGCGCACCAAACCCTTCTAGTATTTTCTGTTGGCCATGGGAGTTCTGTGTGGGAAATGTGGTTGGATTCCATCGTTGGTGGAATTCAGAATGCTCTCTGATTGTAGGTTAACTATAAATCCCAGTAACTACAACTCTCAAATGACAAAATGAACCCCTCCAACCCCATGAGTATTCAAATTTGGGTGTATTGGTTATTTGTGCCAAATTTGGTCCAGTGAATTATTGGATATTAATATTACGATTCATAACAGTAGCAGTTATGAAGTAGCAACAAAAATAATGTTATGGCTGGGGGTCACCACAACATGAGGAACTGAATTAAGGGTTCACATCATAAGAGAGACAGAGAATGTGTGAAATGGTGGGAGGCACAGGTTTATGCAGAGCACTACACTTGGATTCCCATTATTTCACACATTCAGTAGAATATACTACGCTACACAAATTCAGAAGAGTATATGCTATGCTACTTGTGGCATTCATTATGAAGAGAGACTGAAGATCTGTGAAATGGTATGAAGCCAAGCATAATGTCTCCCTACAGTCTTGCAAACACAGTATGTATTATGCCATTTTGTCTAATGAGATTTGACCATCCATGTACATATTTTGGTGCAGTCATGGAACCATGCCCCCTGTTGCACTCCAGGACAGGAAAAGCCCTATGACTTTAAACACCACACCATTGGATGGAAAACAATCCTTTTATTGAAGATAGTTAAAAAGCAATAAGGTAAAAACACTTTAAAGAAATAGGTAAATCCAATTAGGTAGGAAGAATAGCAGGAACAAATTAGTCCAGAGTAATAGTCCAGCAAAGTCCATAAAAAGAAAGGCAAAACTTCCCAAATAAAATGCAAGGAATCAAGATGAATCCAAGGCATGAATTTAGAGCATAAAATCCATGAATCATAACTATGAAACAAAGGCAATTAAAACATGAACTTCCCAAGCTAAACTTCCATGAACAAGAACGAGATCTTGACTTGATTCCAAACAATGCTTCATCTGACTACATATCCTGTACTTAAGACTTTTATCTCTTTGTTAGCTAAGTCTCTAGCATTCAGAAACTGGTTTTGTTTTAACTGAGAATTTCTTAGCTTTTTCTCTCGGAGCCTGGCAGACCGCCGAAGCCACTGTTCGGCTCTCCTGTTTTGACTAATCTCCTCGCGTCTCTTTGCTCATTATCTGTTTGCTCATTAATTTCTGCAGCTGGGCCAGGTGCCGAGCTGTTTTCATGTTCCCTATCACGGGAACTCTCTGGTAACAATTCAGAAAGCCATCATCCCCTCAGGGACATTCTCATGGGAAACTATACTTTGAACAGGGATATCCTGGTTATTCTCTGCATCACAATTATTGCCATCTTGAAACTCATCTTGAAACTCATTGACATCACTCCTCACATCCAAAGCACCCTGATCCTGGAACATAATCACAGGCTGAGCTACAACACCCCCATGAATACAGAGGGCTGACTGTACATATGCATGCATGCAGCATACAGGCACACCAATACTGCAATAGGCCTTGCTTGTTGGTACTTTCCCCCGTAAAGTTACTCCTCTTATTTTGCCTCCTGAGTGTGTGTTGTTGAAAGTCTGTTAACAAGAGTTGATAAACACTAATATTCTTCAGTTTTTACCTTCTACCAGGCTTTAGTCCCTCCAAAAGGGTGGGGATAGAACACATGAACACCTCTAAAAAACATGGAGGTAAATGCACATACACAAATACTGGGGCACCATGTATTGTGCAGTCTGCCATTTTAAAGGCAGCAGTTGTTGAGGTTTATTTTAAGCTCTTGTTAACACAGCATAAGTCTGTGTTTCCCTGGGCTATTTCCAAATAAATAAACAGTCTACATAAATAGGCACAATTATCCAGAAGGAAGGATATAAATATGAGAGATAAACAAGATGCAACAGACACAGTGAAGTCTCTAGCAATGCATGGTGGCAGTGAGGGTGGGCTGCTTGGTATGTTACAAGGGTACGTAAATGCTTACATTAGGGTGGCCATTGGGTTTGGTGTCCTCTCTAGTGGACTCTCCAGGAAAATCCAGTTTAAAGTAGAGGAGAACCATACCAAAAGTGGTTTTCTGGGGAACTGAGAATGTCTCTTCATATTTAGGCAGCAGAATCTAAAGTGGGTCATGGGGGCTCTGTGTGCCAAGTTTGGTCCTGATCCATCATTGGTGTGGGTCACAGTGGTCTCAGGAAGTGAGTGAAGATATTGGAAGTCCCATTGCCCATGGTTCATCCTCCTTCAAACTGCACCAGGATGTAACATGGGTTAAGGAAGTTCTGTATGCCAAATTTGATCTTGATGTGGATATGCTATTGTGTATTTTGTTTGCCAGGGGAAGTTGTTTTGTGCATGCACTGTAGCGTCTTTTTGTTGTTGTTTTTTTAAAACTTTTTAAATGCCTTCCACTGGGTTTTTCAGTGTTTTTATAAGTAACGGTCACTTGTTGGCCTGATAGGTGTATTTGTCCAAAACTGGTCTCAATTCATCCAGTGGTTTTTGAGTTATGTTAATCCCACAAACAAACATTACAATTTTATTTATATAGACTAGCCATACCCTGCCACACGTTGCTGTGGCCCAGTCTGGTGATCTGGGGGAGAAAAAAAAAAACGAATGAGAAAGTGTTGGTTTTTAATATATGCAATTTCTTTATGCTTGTGGGTAAACAGTATCTCTTGTTGTTTCTTTGTCACTGTTGATGTGGAGATTGTCTGGTTTGCCTACTCTGGAACATGCAACATATAATTGTCCATCTTTAGGGGTCCCTTTCAAATCTATGATACAATATATGTGAGAGGAAGCCACAGGGAGGAGGGAGCAAGCTTGTTTTCTGCTTCCATGGTCACGGAACAATGGCTTCAAATTACAAGAGAGGAGATTCCATCTGAACATGAGGAAGAACTTCCTGACTGTGAGGAGCCGTTCAGCAGCGGAACTCTCTGCCCCGGAGTGTGGTGGAGGCTCCTTTTTTGGAAGCTTTTAAACAGAGGCTGGATGGCCATCTGGCAGGGGTGATTTGAATGCAATATTCCTGCTTCTTGACAGGAAGTTGGACTGGATGGCCCATGAGGTCTCTTCCAACTCTTTGATTCTATGATTCTATATCTGTGTGTGTATGTGTGAATTATATCTATTTATCTATATCTATGGCTGGATGGCTCTTTGTCAGGAGGGCTTTGATTATGTTTTCTTGTCCTGATGAAGAGAGTTGGACTGGATGGCCTTAAGTATTTCCTGTTGGTTATGGGGGCTCTGTGTGGGAAGTCTGCCCCAAATCTGTCGGTGTGGTTCAGAATGCTCTTTGATTGTTGGTGAACTATAAATCCCAGTAACTACAACTCCCAATTGTCAAGGTCTATTTTCCCCAAACTCCATCTGTGTTCATTGAGTCCACAGTGCTCCCTAGATGTAGGTGAACTACAAGTCCCAAACTTAAGCTCAATGCCCACCAAACACTTCCAGTGTTTTCTGTTGTTCATGGGAGTTCTGTGTGCCATGTTTGGTTAAATTCCATCGTTTGTGGAGTTTAGAATGCTCTTTGATTGTAGGTGAACTATAAATCCCAGCAACTACAACTCCCAAATGCCAAGGTCTATTTCCCTTAAACTCCATCTGTGTTCATATTTCGGCATATTGAATATTCGTGCCAAGTTTGGTCCAGATCCATCATTATTTGAGTCCACAGTGCTCTCTGGATGTGGGTGAACTACAATTCCCAAACTCAAGGTCAATGTCCACCAAACCCTTCCAGTTTTTTCTGTTGGTCATGGGAGCCCTGCGTGCTAAGTTTGGCCCAATTCCATCATTGATGGAGTTCAGAATGCTCTTTGATTGTAGGTAAATTATAAATCCCAGCAACTACCACTCCCAAATGACAAAATCGATTTTTTTAGTGATGGTCACTCCTTGGGTTAGTAGGTGTCTTGTGGCCAAATTTGGTGGCAATTAGTCCAGCGGTTTTTGAGTTATGTTCTGCTAGGGAGTAAGCAGAACTGAGTTATGTTAATCCCACAAACAAACATTACATTTTTATTTCTATAGACTAGCCGTCCCCTGCCACATGTTGCTGTGGCCCACATGGGAGTTCTGTGTGGGAGGTTTGGCCAAATTCCATCGTTGATGGGGTTCAGAATGCTCTGTGATTGTAGGTGAACTACAACTCCCGAATGTCAAGATTCTATTTTCCCCAAACTCTACCAGTGTTTACATTTGGGCATATTGAGTATTTTTGCCAAGTTTGGTCCAGATCCATCATTGTTTGAGTCCACAGTGCTCCCTAGATGTAGGTGAACTACAACTCCCAAACATAAGCTCAATGCCCACCAAACCCTTGCAGTGTTTTCTGTTGTTCATGGGAGTTCTGTGTGCCATGTTTCGTTAAATTCCATTGTTGGTGGAGTTCAGAATGCTCTTTGATTGTAGATGAACTATAAATCCCAGCAACTACCGCTCCTAAATGACAAAATCAATTTTTTTGTGATGGTCACTCCTTGGGTTAGTAGGTGTCTTGTGGCCACATTTGGTGTCAATTCGTCCAGTGGTTTTTGAGTTATGTTAATCCCACAAACAAACATTACATTTTTATTTCTATAGATGGTGATCCTGTCTCCTCTCATCATGGTGAACTTCCTCAAAGTTGTGGCCGGTTTGCTTCCAATGGACTTTCTCTCTCTCTCTCTCTCTCTCTCTATATATATATATATATAATGTTTTTTTCTCATGTATATATATATTATATTTCTATATTTCTATATTTCTCTATTTCTATTTATATATATATATATAGAGAGAGAGAGAGAGAGAGAGAGAAAGTCCATTTACTGGAGTATAGAGAAAGGATATAGGAAAGTATAAGAGAAGAAAGAAGATCAAGAATATAGGGGATGGTGGATGGGGTGGGGGGGTGATACAGAAAACTACCGCTCCCAAATGACAAATCAATTTTTTAGTGATGGTCACTCCTTGGGTTAGTAGGTGTCTTGTGGCCAAATTTGGTGTCAATTCGTCCAGTGGTTTTTTGAGTTATGTTAATCCAACAAACAAACATTACATTTTTATTTCTATAGATGGTGATCCTGTCTCCTCTCATCATGGTGAACTTCCTCAAAGTTGTGGCCGGTTTGCTTCCAATTGACTTTCTCTCTCTCTCTCTCTCTCTCTCTCTCTATATATATATATATATATATAAAATGTTTTTCTCATATATATATATATATATATATATATATATATATATATAATATACATTATATATATTTCTCTATTTCTATTTCTATATATATATTATACAGAGAACTACCCCTCCCAAATGACAAATCAATTTTTTAGTGATGGTCACTCCTTGGGTTAGTAGGTGTCTTGTGGCCAAATTTGGTGTCAATTCGTCCAGTGGTTTTTGAGTTATGTTAATCCCACAAACAAACATTACATTTTTATCTCTATAGATGGTGATCCTGTCTCCTCTCAGCATGGTGAACTTCCTCAAAGTTGTGGCTGGTTTGCTTCCAAAGCTCCTTTCACAACTTCCAGCCAAATAATAGACAGTAAGCAGAACTGGGCTGTATATTTGAGAGATTTTAAAGACTTTTTCCACTCACTCCTCTTGCCAAATTGCCAAGAAATGAGCTACAGGTGTCCAAACTTTCATCAACCCAGCTGATCAAAATGACCAGAGATAGGAAAGGCAAGCACCAGTTTCTCAGACCCCTCACCCCAAATAGTCTTGGATATCTTATGATGCTTGGACACTTCTCTTACTGTTTTGCTTTTGCTTGATTCCCTGTTCTGCTTTGCGATTTCCCTGATCTTCGTCTCTGGGTTTGTATATGTGTGAGATCTCTCTCTCTCTCCCTTTCTCTCTGCTTGTCAGAATTTTCTTTTCCACTGTGTGGGCAGGAGTCAGATTTTTACCATCTCGGTTTTCATCCTCTCCCTGCCGTCTTTCCTTCTGCCCCTTCCCACCTCTCCTTCTTCTTCTGCCTTTCTCTCCATCCTCAGTCCTTTTATCCGTTCAATATTTATTTCCCTCCACCTTTTCCTCCTCCCTTTCCTTCTCTCCTCCCTCTTTCAGTCTTCTTTTCTCTTCCATGTAGAAATAATGCTTCTTTAATGCTACCACAGTCCAGATCCTGGAGCCATGCAAGTGATCCAAGGTAAGTGCTTCTTTTAGCTTTGCCTATGTTTGCAAGGATGTCTATCTGGGGGTAGATTGCTAGCTTTCTTAAAGTAGACAATGCCACTTTAATTTTTTTTAAAAAAATTACTTATTATTTTTTGCCGTCATACATAAAAGGAATCCTAGACGGAGCTGATCTCAGTGCAATGCTGCTACCTGTTGGGGAGAAATGGATGGCTTCAGGACTCCCCAGTCTCTTTCCCAATGGTTACTATTTGCTTCCCATTGTACACACACATTGGCATCTTAGCTGAATTTTACCTTACCTCGAATGGCTTTTCTTTTTAGTACTACTTTTATGGCAATGCTGGACAGCGACATAGATGCTTTTTGCTCATCTTGAGGATGATCAGCAGATTTAAGAGCAACCTGGTCAGAGGTAAGAGCATGACAGTCTCTTTGCCATCCTTTCCTCTGTATGCCCAGGAATAGCTTGGTGAAGGTATTAGGTGGGTGAATGGGGTACTGCCCCCTCCACTACACCTCTATTTACAAAGATGCATTTGCAAAGACCCCTCTCCAACCCTCTTTGTGTGTTTTTAAAGTTTTAAAGAGGTACTTCAGTCAAGAGGAGTGATGCTCTCTGCTTGTCTTTGCTGCCTTCTGGCCGGAGAAAGTTTTTATTAAGGTAGCCTTAGTGCATCCAGAGGTTACTCAGTTTTTTTAAGGTGGATCCCTTTAAGGTATTTATTTATCATGTCATCAGCAACCATACCATTGTATTACATTTCTAACAGAACAAAACAAACAAACAGATTTAAAAAAACACAAATTTTGCAAAACTTGGTAGTTGATTAAATGTCCTTTGACCAGTATCTGGCCACTTGGAGTGCCTCTGGTGTTGCCGCAAGGAGGTCCTCCATCGTGCATGTGGCAGGGCTCAGGTTGCATTGCAGCAGATGGTCTGTTGTTTGCTCTTCTCCACACTTGTATGTCGTGGATTCCACTTTGTAGCCCCATTTCTTAAGGTTGGCTCTGCATCTCGTGGTGCCAGAGCGCAGTCTGTTCAGCGCCTTCCTAGTCGCCCAGTCTTCTGTGTGCCCAGGGGGGAGGCTCTCATCTGGTATCACCCACGGACTGAGGTGCTGGGTTTGAGCCTGCCACTTTTGGACTCTCGCTTGCTGAGGTGTTCCAGCGAGTGTCTCTGTAGATCTAAGAAAACTATTTCTTGATTTAAGTCGTTGACGTGCTGGCTGATACCCAAACAAGGGATGAGCTGGATATGTCACTGCCTTGGTCCTTTCACTATTGGCTGCTACTTCCTGGTGGATGTCAGATGGTGCGATAGAATAATAGAATCATAGAATCAAAGAGTTGGAAGAGACCTCATGGGCCATCCAGTCCAACCCCCTGCCAAGAAGCAGGGATATTGCATTCAAATCACCCTTGACAGATGGCCATCCAGCCTCCGTTTAAAAGCTTCCAAAGAAGGAGCCTCCACCACACTCCGGGGCAGAGAGTTCCACTGCTGAACGGCTCTCAAAATCAGGACGTTCTTCCTCATGTTCAGATGGAATCTCCTCTCTTGAAGTTTGAAGCCATTGTTTTGCATCCTAGTCTCCAGGGAAGCAGAAAACAAGCTTGCTCCCTCCTCCCTGTGGCTTCCTCTCACATATTTATACATGGCTATCATATCTCCTCTTAGCCTTCTCTTCTTCAGGCTAAACATGCACAGCTCCTTAAGCCTCTCCTCATAGGGCTTGTTCTCCAGACCCTTGACCATTTTAGTTGCCCTCCTCTGGACACATTCCAGCTTGTCAATATCTCTCTTGAATTGTGGTGCCCAGAATTGGACACAATATTCCAGGTGTGGTCTAACCAAAGCGGAATAGAGGGGTAGCATTACTTCGCTAGATCTAGACACTATGCTCCTATTGATGCAGGCCAAAATCCCATTGGCTTTTTTTGCCGCCACATCACATTGTTGGCTCATGTTTAACTTGTTGTCCACGAGGACTCCAAGATCTTTTTCACACGTACTCCTCTCGAGCCAGGCATTGTCCCCCATTCTGTATCTTTGCATTTCGTTTTTTCTGCCAGAGTGGAGTATCTTGCATTTGTCACTGTTCAACTTCATTTTGTTAGTTTTGGCCCATCCCTCTAATCTGTCAAGATCATTTTGAATCCTGCTCCTGTCCTCTGGAGTGTTGGCTATCCCTCCCAATACCGGCTAAACAATGTAATTTCTCCAGTGGTGTAGGGCGCAGACAACCCGTGATAATGTGACATGTCTCATTAAGAGCCACATCCACTGTTTTACCATGGTGAAATGTGTTCCATACTGGGCATGTGTACTCAGCAGCAGAGTAGCATAGTGCAAGGGCAAATGTCTTCACTGTGTCTGGTTGTGATCCCCAGGTTGTGCCAGTCAGCTTTTGTATGATATTGTTTCTAGCACCCACTTTTTGCTTGATGTTCAGGCAGTGCTTCTAGCAATAGTTCCCTTTAAGGTGAACTATTGCTAAAATATACAAGGGTAGGACTGGACCGTTCATGGCTGTTTTAAAAGACCAAGGAATGACAGGCTTTTTGTTGTTTGTTTGACTTCTCTCCTCCTCCTCCTCCCCCAAAATATTGCATCTTTTATTTTGTCAGTTTAATTGTCAACTTGTTAATGTTAAGAGTCATAATCTTGCTTCATTCACAATTTTGGACCGCCATTCATTGGGGTTTCTAGAGAGTCTTTTCAGCTAATTCATGTCACATTCTGGCCATGTGCTTAGTACAAGTGTTCCCTGTCACACCATATGTGATTCATTTCTACTTTTGGAGGCTGAATCAGAATTTGGGAAAGTGTTTGACTTCATCTCTCCCTCCTCCCAGCACAAATGGACTTGAATCTCAGCCCCCTTCGACACTGTCATATTATCCAGATTATCTGTGGTCCCCTCCACAAGGCTGTATAAAAACCCACACTGAACCGGGTTATATGGCAATGTGGGATCAGATAATCCAGTTCAAAGCAGATATTGTGGATTATCTGCCTTGATGTTCTTGGTTATATTATTTATTATTTACTAGCTGTCCCCTGCCATGCATTGCTGTGGCCCAGTCTGTTGATCTGGAAAATAAAGTAACGAGAAAGTGTTGGTTTCTAATATATGTAATGTCTTGATGCTTGTGGTTAAACAGTATTTCTTAGAATCATAGAATCAATCATAGAATCAAAGAGTTGGAAGAGACCTCATGGGCCATCCAGTCCAACCCCCTGCCAAGAAGCAGGAATATTGCATTCAAATCACCCCTGACAGATGGCCATCCAGCCTCTGCTTAAAAGCTTCCAAAGAAGGAGATTCCACCACACTCCGGGGCAGAGAGTTCCACTGCTGAACGGCTCTCACAGTCAGGAAGTTCTTCCTAATGTTCAGATTGAATCTCCTCTCTTGTAGTTTGAAGCCATTGTTCCGCGTCCTAGTCTCCAAGGAAGCAGAAAACAAGCTTGCTCCCTCCTCCCTGTGGCTTCCTCTCACATATTTATACATGGTTATCATATCTCCTCTCAGCCTTCTCTTCTTCAGGCTAAACATGCCCAGTTCCCTAAGCCGCTCCTCACAGGGCTTGTTCTCCAGACCCTTGATCATTTTAGTCGCCCTCCTCTGGACACATTCCAGCTTGTCAATATCTCTCTTGAATTGTGGTGCCCAGAATTGGACACAATATTCCAGATGTGGTCTAACCAAAGCAGAATAGAGGGGTAGCATTACTTCCTTAGTAATGCTGTTTCTTTGTCAGTGTTGATGTGGAGAGTGTCTGGTTTGCCTACTCTGGATCATGCAATAATAATAATAATAATAATAATAATACTTTATTTATACCCCGCTACCATCTCCCCAAGGGATTCAGTGCAGCTTACATGAGGCCAAGCCGACAGCACATCAATAAAAAATCAATAACAACAAGCAATACAAAACAGTCAAAATAAATGTCATAAACAAAAAAGCAGTAAACATTAACACGGAATGTTAAAAGGGAGGGGGCTGATCTGATATCCCTAGGAAGGGCATTCCATAGCCGAGGGGCCACCACTGAGAAGGCCTTGTCTCTCGTCCCCACCAGGCGTACTTGTGACGAAGGCAACATCTCCTCCTACAAACCTGCCCGTTCCCTTCGTTCTTTGGGGGAGGCCCTTCTTTCGCCCCCTCCATTATCACAGACCCGACTTAAGGGAACGAGGGAGAGAACTTTCTCCTCTTTGGCCCCTCGACTCTGGAACGCATTACCTAGCGAGATTAGGCTAGCCCCTTCCTTAGAAATTTTAAAGAAGAACCTCAAGACGTGGCTTTTCCGTTGCCAGGTCACAGACCCTCAAACTGTTGGAGGGCCGGATTATACTTGGAAAAGAACATGAATGAATTCCTATGCACACTGCATATATCCTATTTGTAGTGCAAAAAACCAAAAACAATACAATAATTAAAATGAAGAACAATTTTAACAAATATAAACTTATTAGTATTTCAATGAGAAGTGCCCGCCTGCTTTTGCCTGATGAGATAGGATTGTTGTTGTTGTTGTGTGCTTTCATTTCGGATTTAGGTTGACCCTGAGTGAGGGCCAGGTAAATGACCTTGGAGGGCCGTATCTGGGCCCCGGACCTTAGTTTGAGGACCCCTGGCCTAGATGGTTCATAAGGGGAGATGCGTTTGGACAGGTAGGTTGGGCCAGAATAGTTTAGGGCTTTATTGGGTAAAGCCAGTACTTTGAATTGTGCCCAGTAGTAAACTGGCAGCCTGTGGAGCTGGCGCAACAGAGGAGTTGTGTGCTCCCTGAATGCCGCTCCTGTTAGCAATCTGGCTGCCGTTAGTTGCACCATTTGAAGCTTCTAGACAGTCTTCAAAGGCAGCCCCACATAGAGTGTGTTGTGGTAGTCTATTTGTTTGTGTTTTTTCACTACAAATATGATATGTATAATATGCATAGAGATTTGCTCATTATTTTTGTTCCAAATTATAGTCTGATGGATCGTGAACCGGCCCTTGTCTTAAAAAGTTTGAAATCCTTAAAATCCTTTTCCATTGGTTTCCAAGCATGTTTTAGCTTAGTCTTAGACAAAGTGTACACTTGTCTCTGCTGTGCTTGGTATACTCAGGTAGGAGTAGGAGGTAGACAATTCCTTAACTATTATTTCTTCCTCTAATTAGGTTGTGTCAGCTCTCTAATTAACTCCCTGCTTCTTAACAATTGTGGGACAGGGAAGAGATTTATTTTATTTTGTTTGGGTGACAGGTTACTACTTGAAGGATCACAATTCTTCCATGTTATGTTTGTCTCATGCCTACTTTTCGAACAGTGGCTTTTCCGTTGGTCTGCTTCTAAGGAAGTGTGCGTTTGAAATGCTTTCTCAACAATAGAATTGACAAGGTATCCATCCAAGAGCTGAGCAGTTTCAAAATGCACACCATCTCAACAAGATCAAGCAAGGTATGATTCGGAGAAGGAAATCAAAAGGTCAAACAAGAGAAGAGAGAAGCAATTTTGTCGCTGTGCAGAGCGAAAATGAATCCATTCATGCTCATTTGTGATGTAATCTAACTATTGTATTCCTTTTTGCATAGTATGATGAAATACTATTTCTGAATGTGAAAATGCACAAATGCACAAGCTGCAATATATTTTCTTCGTGGTACGTAAGTGGGAACTTCATAAATGCCAGCACACAAACAACTCTCTCTGCTAACATGACCACATACGGCATCTGACAAAGGAGGCTGTCAACCCCAAATGCTTATGACATGATAAATGGCCTTTAATTGTCTTTTCGAAGACAGATAATTTTTCTGACAGCGGCAGATTAACATGGCTCCCACTCTAGAATCTGCTGATGTTGAAGCCCATTAGACATTGTCTTGACTTCCTTTCCTATTGCAAACTGCTCAATTTCTCTTCAGTTTGGGGACTCATGTCAGAACATGAGCACATTAATTCGCTCTACCCAAGAGTCTTCCCTATCTGGAATAACATTCATTTATCAACTCATTAAAATTATCCAGACTTTTCTTTCTTTTTCTCTTTGAGGATCAATCTTGAGGTCTCTTTTGAGAAATGTTGATTGGGATATGATGAGTAACGTGTCCCAATACTGTAGCTCTGAGTTATTTCTTTCTGTTCATTGGCACTGCCAACACCTCTTCCATTATACAATTCTGTAGTGTGTTTTCAAGGACATAAATGATGCTTCCTTTCCCCCCTTCTCTTGTCCCAAATGTAACATGAAGTAACTTCGGTTCTCCTTTCTGCTGATATTGGAATATAGAGATTCCCAATTCCCCTAATAATAATAATAATAATAATAATAATAATAAACTTGCCCAGCTCTTTAAGCTGCTCCAATACAACAATCAGCAGAGTGTCTGCTGTGGACTTATCTTGTTGTGTTACAAATAATAATAATATAATAAGGCCTCTGGCATAAACCAGTATAGGTGGTCCCAGTGGTCATCGGCACACTGGGTGCCCTGCCAAAAGATCTCAGCTGGCATTTGGAAACCATAAACATTGACAAAATCACAATCTGTCAACTGTAAAAGACCACCTTTCCTGGACCTGCACGCATCATTCGAAAATACATCACACAGTCCTAGATGCTTGAGAAGTGTTCGACTTGTGATTTTGTGATACAAAATCCAGCATATAGAACTCGTTTGCTGTGATATACTGTGCTCTTTAAGCTGCTCCTCATAGGGCTTGTTCTCTAGACCCATGATCATTTTAGTCACCCTCCTCTGGACACATTTCAGCTTGTCAATATCTCTTTTCAATTGTGGTGCCCATAACTGGACACAGTGTGATTCCAGATATGGTCTAACCAAGGCAAAATAGAGGGGTAGCATGACTTCCCTGGATCTATTTATGTAGGTCAAAACTGTTGTACAGCAGCAGATTTTAGCCACGTCCCATGCAAAAGACACACAAGCAACAGGTAAAAGGAACAGAAAAACTTTACCCTTTACTCAGCAGAGATAGAACATAAACTTGCAGTGTTGCATACAAAATCAAACAGTGCAACAAACTTATATAGTCCTTGTAAGTAACACAGAATAAGGCTTCTTCATCTTCATTCAAATGAGAGAGCAAAACATAAACTTTGAGTAAATAGCTATTCCACCACAGCAAAGATCATAGCTGTTAAATCACAGCAGCATTACAGCATATTGCTTCTCCAAACTGTATTCTAAGATCCATACAGTTATACCACACTGGGTGTGACTCAAACATGCTGGCTGACCTACATTACCAGCTGCACATAATATTTAACACACACTTGATCCTGTTACAACTTACTGTAACAAAACCTCCATTGGCTTTTTTAGCTGAAGCATCACATTGTTGGCTCATGTTTAACTTGTTCTCTACAAGGACTCCAAGATCTTTTTCACATATACTGCTGTCAAGCCAGGCGTCCCCCATTCTGTATCTTTGCATTACATTTTTTCTGCCTAAGTGAAGTATTACACATTTGTCCCTGTAGAACTTCATTTTATTAGTTCTGGCCCATCTCTCTGATCTGTTAACATCGTTTTGAATTCTACTCCTGTCTTCTGGAGTATTGGCTATCCCTCCCAATTTGATGTCGTCTGCAAACTTGATGATCATGCCTTCTAACCCTTCATCTAAGTCATTAATAAAGATGTTGAACAGGACCAGGCCCAGGAGGGAACCCTGCTGATGGCACTCCGCTCGTCACTTCTTTCCAGGATGAAGAGGAAGCATTGGTGAGCACCCTCTGGGTTTGTCCACTTAACCAATTACAGATCCACCTCACCATATTTTTGCCTAGCCCACATTTGACTAGTTTGTTTGCCAGAAGGTCATGGAGATTGTGTTGAATAGATTTCTGTCATGGAGTAACTTGAATTAGTTGGCTGAGAGCATTCAGAGATAGGGAAGGTGTTCTGGAATTCTATATTAAAGTATCTCTAACAACAGCAACAACTGAAATAAATTGTGCAAATTAACTTAGATTTCCCAGCCAATTTTTAATAAACCTTTAAAATAACTTTACTGAAGGCAAAGAAATAACTGTAACAACAAAACAAAACCACATGCAGTAATAAAGCATATGCTAAACAAAAAAAAACCATTAAATTTATTAAAATGACTTCCAGCGAGAGCCTCTAAAAGTATATAACTCCATATATCATTATTACTCTCTCTAATTAAGATGGAAACAAATAAACATATCCCTATCACCGGATTATTTCTATATAATTAGTTTAAATATCAACTAAGAATAAATATATTCACATTTATTTCAGTTGACAAAGTAATATATAATAACTATACATTTACTCAGTAAATGTATTCAAGTAACTCCTCAAACCCTAGCCAATTTTATATATGTCTCCTTGGAAGAAATTTTCAGGGTAGTCTCTTGAGGCTTCTTTCCACATATGTTTGAATGAGTTTGTAATTTGCATTGATTTTGTTGGACTTCCTTTGCAAAAATTGGATTTTTGGGTTTATTGTGGTCAATAAACTGGGGAAGAAGAGTGTTAATGGGGAGTAGCAAGTTTCACGCTCTCACTCTCTTTTGCAAACCCTCTCTGAACTAGTATTGCCCGAAAATCCCAGGATAGGTTGCTGGTGATATGCATGGCCCATAGTAAGGGACTCTATGGGCCCTTCCACACAGCCAGGGGCGGCTCAACCATTACGCAAAGTAAGCATTCGCAGTATAGTTGATTTTGCCCAGGGGTGCTTTTGAGGCACTCTTGGGGGAAAATAGACCTTGACATATGCGACTTGTAGTTACTGGGATGTATAGTTCACCTACAATCAAAGAGCATTCTGAACTCCACCAATGATGGAATTGAACCAAATATGGCACACAGAACTCCCACGACGAACAGAAAAAAAATATCAATGATTAGTTGGGGGGGGGGGGGCGGCACCAAAATACTGTTTGCTTACCGTTGAAAATTACCTGGGGCCGCCTCTGCACACAGCCATATAACGCAGAATATCAAGACAGATAATCCACAATATCTGCTTTGAACTGAATTATTTGAGTCCATACTGCCATATAATCCAGTTCAGTGTGGATTTTATACATTTCCTAAGAAAGAAAATTCAAAACATCTGGAGTATCAAAGATCTAGATCAGTGGTTCTCAACCAGGTATTATGGCCTACAACTCCCAGAAATCCCAGGCAGTTTACCAGCTGCCAGGATTTCTAGGAGTTGGAGGCCAAAACATCTGGGGACCCACAGCCCTATGAAGAGCGGCTTAAGGAGCTGGGCATGTTTAGCCTGAGGAAGAGAAGGCTGAGAGGAGATATGATAGCCATGTATAAATATGTGAGAGGAAGCCACAGGGAGGAGGGAGCAAGCTTGTTTTCTGCTTCCCTGGAGACTAGAGCATGGAACAATGGCTTCAAACTACAAAAAAGGAGATTCCATCTGAACATGAGGAAGAACTTCCTGACTGTGAGAGCCGTTCAGCAGTGGAACTCTCTGCCCCGGAGCGTGGTGGAGGCTCCTTCTTTGGAAGCTTTTAAACAGAGGCTGGATGGCCATCTGTCAGGGGTGATTTGAATGCAATATTCCTGCTTTTTGGCAGGGGGTTGGACTAGATGGCCCATGAGGTCTCTTCCAACTCTTTGATTCTATGATTCTAGGTTAAGAACCACTGGTCTAGATAGTATAATTTCCTGAAACAGTGCCTTTAATTTCACTTAAAAAAAGTTAGTTTGAGTTTATGTTTTGTTGTGATCCTCAGTGCTCATACTAATTATTTTACCTTAAATCAAAACATGAACTGGAGTATTGCTCTCCCCCCTGGTTTGTAACTGCTGCTTGTGATACAAGTGACAACACAGAACTTTGTGCCTTACCAATGCCTGTCTATGAGTCTTTAAAAAGCTCCTTCTAATACCTCCACAATATTAGGTGTGTTCTCTCACTGCTCATGTTTAATGTATACATTATGTGAGTGTGTGACATGCAGTCATTTCCAGAAGTGTTGTGTGGTTTCCAGGCTGTATGGCCATGTTCTAAGAGCCTTTTCTCCTGGTGTTTTGCTTGCATCTGTGGTTGGCATCTTCAGAGGATCCTCTGAAGATACCAGCCACAGATGCAGGTGAAACAGCCGGAGAAAAGGCTGCTAGAACATGGCCATACAGCCTGGAAACCACACAACACTCCAGTGATTCCGGCCGTGAAATCTTTCGACAATAAATGATTTTCAGGCTAGGGATCATTTTCCAATTTATGAAGGTATCAAGGTAGTTGGTGGAGCCAAGAGAAAAGTAGAAGGGATAAAAAAGAGGGTGTATATAGATGTAATTTTTACCCCTTTGGACATTCCTACACCCGGCATGGAAAGCCCAGATCAATTTTGTGCATATTTGTTCAGATATAAGCCCCAGTGTATCATCTCTCCTGCCTGCATTCCACAGTTCAGTTCTATGCATTAATTTAAAGTTATACCTTTATATACCTTCTTATCACTAAATGGAGATAAGAACAGGATAAGCTTGGAGAGTTCACAGAAGCTATGAAATCAGACCTGGACAGACAAATCCATATATATATATATATATCTTTATTGGTTTTATTTTGCAAGTTAAAATTAGATAGAAAGAGAAAAAAAAAGAGAAAGGAGAGAGAAAATTAAAGCAAAAAAGGGGGGGGGGGGAGGGGGTAGTGGGATATTTATAAATCTTCCTAAATCTTGACCGTGGGCCTGGATTGTTGGGTTCTTCGTTGCCAATTCTTAACTAGATTGATTGTCTGCTCCAAGTGATTGAACTATTCTTTGTTCTTCTATTCATAGCATAATCTTCACCTTCTCCCCTTTCAGAACGTTGATTAGTTGTGACCAGTCCATCTCTTTTCTAGTTATGTTTTGGTTGTGAGCAAGTTGTTGAGTTAGTAAATCCATTTTCATAATCGCTATCATTTTTGTCAAGCTAGCATGTTTGGGCTAATGTGCCAAGTTCTAAGATATTGCTAGATAATGAGAATTTTCCAAAGTGCTCCATTGACATCTTTTAAAATACGAAAGGTAATTGCTAATGTATATGACGCGGCAATAAAGGCCACAAAGAAATCCTTCTTTGTGGCCAATATTGCATCCGCAAAGAACCGTCCGGTGGAGCTGTTTCGAGTCGTCAGAGGCCTGTTAAATCCCACTGCTCCGAATGTGCACCCTGACAACTTGGCAGCCTGCTGTGAAGCATTTGCTCGGTTCTTTGCAGACAAAGTCGCTTTGATCCATTCCGATTTGGACACCATGTTAATGGCAGTCTCTGAGGATGTAACACGAGCATCTGCTTGTCCAATTTTGATGGAGTCATTTCCATTGGTGAAACCCGAGGATGCAGACAAGATACTTGGAGGAATGAGAGCGACCACATACATCCTAGCGGGGACGAGAGACAGGGCCTTCTCAGTGGTGGCCCCTCGGCTATGGAACGCCCTCCCCAAGGAGATTAGATTAGCTCCCTCACTCTTAATGTTTCAGAGACAAGGTAAGACATGGATATATGAGCAAGCCAAGCCATCAAATGCTAATTAAGGTGGTCAGTTGAAACATTCACACCTAGCTCCAGCAGACAAGAGTCCTTTGTCCCACCTTGGTCATTCCACAGATATATAAACCCTTTTTTCCTAGTTCCAACAGACCTCACTACCTCTGAGGATGCTTGCCATAGATGCAGGCGAAACGTCAGGAGAAAATGCCTCTAGAACATGGCCATATAGCCCGGAAAAACCTACAACAACCCACTATATGAGCAAGTGTTTACAAATGCAGAGTAACTGACATAGGAAATGGAATCACTCGACAATGGAACTTGAACAACATTATTTAACTAGGAGAAGCTGATGATAATGATGTTTGTTTTTATTGTTTTATTGTTTTCATTGTTGCTTCTATTGTGGTTTTATACTGTTTAAATGTTTAATTTGTATTTTGTTGTTATGTGTACTGACTTGTTGTAAACCGCCTTGAGTTGCCGATAAGGCTGATAAAGGCGGTATACAAGTACAGTAAATAAATAAATAGTGTTCCATAGCCCTGGAAATGCATTTTTGCTTAAGATCATAGGAACATTGGAGGATTATGACCAGGGCCACCTCATCTAGTAGTCTCAGCAAGTAGAGGAAAATTATAGGTAGTTGCTTACAAAGACTCATTTCCTTCCAAAATATTCAACTGAATAGATCTTATAGGTGTCGCTGGCCACATCGAACAAATACTTCAAAATTAATTTTGTTCCCCGCCGTGTACTAGAAGCTGGAACAAGTTGGGAAAAGAGAAACTTCTGGAAAAACTGCCAAAATGGCTATGGCATTATGGAATGTACCATTTTCCTAGTAACGGATCCATTGTTCCAATGTGTGCTAGATGGCATCGTGCTGTTCAATGAGTTGTAAAATTGCAGCTTGTAGTCTAGGAATTGGGCCAGCTGAAATAATTATACTGTTTCTTAACAAATACCCCTGTACTTTGAAGCGGCATTGTCTTAAGAAATGTCTCTTATCCACCTCCTGCTGGAAACATCTGTGTAGCTGTTGCTTGAATAGCTTCTTTGGCTGGTGTATGCCAGGGCATCTTTTACCTGAACTTCATCTCAGGTGCCAGATTAGCTTCAGGACTAGTATCCAGCCTAGTGTTTCCTTCAGTGGCAAGTAGAGCATCTCCTGGCCAGCCTGTACCATGTCTTTCCTGGCACAAACAATACTTGTAGAGCCAAAAGGTTCACAAACAATTCCCTTTGCTGCTTTATTTTGCCTTCTAGAGACCTTCATGTCAATCATTTCTCATACTGCAGATCCAAACTGCAACAGTGGCTGTTCCCTCTTTCGAAAGAAGTAATTGTAGTTCATATGGGACACCATGGATCAGTGGTTCTCAACGTTCCTCATGCTGTGACCCCTTAATACAATTCTGCATGTTGTGGTGACCCCCAACCATAAAATTATTATCGTTGTTACTTCAAAACTGTCATTTTGCTACTGTTATGCATCGTAATGTAAATATCTGATATGCAGGATGTATTTTCATTCACTGGACCAAATTTGGCACAAATACCTGATATGCCCAAATACTGGTGGGGTTGGAGGTAGGTTGATTTTGTCATTTGAGAATTGTAGTTGCTGGGATTTATAGTTCACCTGCAATCAAAGAGCATTCTGAACTCCACCAACAATGGAATTGGGCTAAACTTGGCACACTGAACTCCCATGACTAACAGAAAATACTGGAGGGGTTTGGTGGGCATTGGCCTTGAGTTTTGGAGTTGTAGTTCGCCTACATCCAGAGACCATTGTGGACTCAAACAATGATGGATCTGGGACTAAACTTGGCACGAATACTCAATATGACCAAATGTGAACACTAGTGGAGTCTGGGGAAAATAGTCCTTGACATTTTGGGAGTTGTAGTTGCTGGAATTTATAGTTCACCTACAATCAAAGAGCATTCTGAATGCCACCAATGATAGAATAGAACATCCCACACAGAACCCCCATGACCAACAGAAAATACTGTGTTTTCTGATGGTCCTTTGTGACCCCTCCAGGGGTCCCGACCCCCAGGTTGAGAACCACTGCCATGGATGCTTACCATTCCCAGCACTCTTTGGACAGGTTCATACAATTGCCAACTAGGAAGGGACCACAAGGACTATTTAGCTTAACTCACTGCCCTGAAGGAAAGCACAATTACAGCACCATCCTTACAGCTCAAGTTACATAAAACAGATAAAGATATTTGTAGCAATGTATCCCTGTGAGACTGTTCAGATGGCACTGATGCTATTTGCAGTCATAAGAGTTCTGAGCTGAGTTGCAGGTCACACAGGGGGCAATGGCAAGGTGCTCTACTGTTCCAGAACACCCCACCAACCGTACTTGGGCACCATGTCTCTTAATTTTTTCTTTTTCCTTCTCCTTGAAACAATCATTTTCTAACAGATAAATTCCAGGCACAATTTTAGCAATAACTTTATTTTTGCTACATTTTGTGTGTGGCTGTTTTGGTGATTCTACACTTTCCCAAAATCTCTATGCAATCTATCTATATAAATAAAAATGTAATGTTCGTTTGTAGGATTAACAGAACTCAAAAACCACTGGGGGAATTGACACCAAATTTGGACACAATACACCTAACAACCCAATGTATGTCCTTCACTGAAAAACACAGCAGAAGGGACTTAAAATGCCCCAAAAAGCTAAATGACAATACAGAAAAAAGGGAAGAAAGAGGGGGGGAAGGGGAGGAAAAAAAAGAAAGAAAGAAAAGGAAAAGAGGGAGGGAAAGAAAGAAGGAAAGGGAGAAAGAAGTATGGAAGCAAAGAGAGAAGGAAGGAAAGAGGTAGAGAAGGAAAAAAGTAGAGAAAAAGGGAGGGAAAGAAAAAGGGGGAAGGAAGAAAAGTTAGAGAAGGAAGGAGATTAGGAAAGAAAAAAGGGAAAGAAGGAAAGAAAGAGGGAGTGAAGGAAGGGGGAAGATGTAGTAAAAGAGGGAGGGAAGGAAAGAAGGAAAGAGAGAAGAAAGAAAAGTGAGACAGCAGAAGAGAAAGAAAAAGAAGAAAGAAAGGAAAGAGATAGAGAAGGAAGGGAGAAGAGAAGGAAAGACGGGAAGGAAGGAAAGAAAGAGGGAATGAAGGAAGGAGGGAAAGAAGGAGAGAAAGAGGGAAGTTTGGCCACAGAAATGCGTGGCGGGTACAGCTAGTATAAATAAAAAATGTGATGTTCGTTTGTGGGATTAACATAACTCAAAAACCACTGGACGAATTGCCGCCAAATGTGGCCACAAGACACCTACTAACCCAAGGAGTGACCATCACTCAAAAACAATTGATTTTGTCATTTGGGAGTTGTAGTTGCTGGGATGTATAGTTTACCTACAATCAAAGAGCATTCTGAACTCCACCAATGATAGAATTGATCAACATGATCAACAGAAAACACTAGAAGGGTTTTCTTGAGTTTGGGAGTTGTAGTTCACCTATATCCAGAGAGTACTGTGGACTCCAACAATGATGGATCTGAACCAAACTTGGCACAAATATTCTAAATGCCCAAATATGAACACAGATGGAGTTCGGGGGAAATAGACCTTGACATTTGGAAGTTGTAGTTAATGGGATTTATAGTTTACCTACAATCAAAGAGCATTCTGAACTCCACCAGTGACAGAATTAGGGCACGCTTCCCATACAGAACCTCCATGACCAACAAAAAATACTTAAGGCCACCCAGTCCAACTCCCTTTACCAGGGCAAAAAAAGTAATGAAAACCCTCCTGACAAAGAGCCATCCAGCTATAGATATATATATATATATATATATATATATATATATATATATATATATATATATGATTCACACACACAGAGATATAGTATCATAGATTTGAAATGGACCCCTAAAGAAGGGCAATTATATGTTGCCTGTTCCAGAGTAGGCAAACCAGACAATCTCCACATCAACACTGACAAAGAAACAGCAAGAAATACTGTTTACCCACAAGCATAAAGAAATTACATATATTAGAAGCTATCACTTTCTCATTACTTTATTTTCCAGATCACCAGACTGGGCCACAGCAATGCGTGGCAGGGGATGGCTAGTTGTTTATTAAGAAAACAGTGCCAGTTGTGTCCAGAAACTTCTACAGATAGGCGAACTATTTGAAATTATTCCTGATGATATCAAAGCTTTCTGGGTTTTCTAAACCACAGAACCCTTTAGGTAGTAAACAAAGCACATTTTGTTTTTTGTTTTTCTCTCTTTTGCAACTGCCCATTCAATTGTGGCTGGATGATATAGTGTCTGGTGGAGTGTCCAGGTAGCTCCCATATTAGGTATTTTGTTTGCCTTTTTCTTCTATAACTCTATTCCACTCTGTAGATTTTCCTTTTTTAAAAAAATGATCTGCAACTTCTTTCTCTTCCCTTAAATCTTCAAACCCCAATTTCAATGTAGAATTTTACAATCCTCCGAGCGTACTATATATTGTGCTGTTACGAATGTACCTTAAGAAACTAGTGTTCTGTCTTTGCAAGGGATTGTAAACTAATGTCTTGTCTCTCCCCGTGTGGTTCTATAAAACTGATTGCATTGAATCTCACTGTGCTCCTGTGTGAGAGCAAGAGGCTTTAGCAGTATGAGATATTTGGATATATGAAGCTATCTTACAGGGCTGTAAAAGAAAGTGCAAAAGCTGGGTTGCAATTAAACATAAAAAAACCAAGATTATTGCAACGAGACTGATGGATAACTGGCAAATAGAGGGAGAAAATGTGGAGGCAGTGACAGACTTTGTATTTCTAGGTGCAAAGATTACTGCAGACGCAGGAGATGCTTACTTCTTGGGAGGAGAGCAATGTCCAGTCTCGATAAAATAGTGAGGAGTAGAGACATCACACTGGCAACCAAGATCTGCATAGTTGTGTTGTTCACTCGTTCAGTCGTCTCTGACTCTTCGTGACCTCATGGACCAGCCCACGCCAGAGCTCCCGGTCAGCCGTCACCACCCCCAGCTCCTTCAGGATCAGTCCAGTCACTTCAAGGATGCCATCCATCCATCTTGCCCTTGGTCGGCCCCTCTTCCTTTTGCCTTCCACTTTCCCCAGCATAATTATCTTCTCTAGGCTTTCCTGTCTCCTCATGATGTGGCCAAAAGACTTCAACATAGTTAAAGCAATGGTATTCCCCGTAGTCACCTACGGATGTGAGAGCTGGATCATAGGGAAGGCGGAGCGAAGGAAGATAGATGCTTTTGCATTTTTGAATTTCTGTTGCTGTATTAAAAAAAACTCACTTTTTAAGTATATTAAATTTTCTTGAACCTCATCAATCTCAATTTTATCCAATTCTTTTTTTTGGCACTTAGTTTTATATATGTTTGTTTATCTACCTTTCTAATATAATCCTTCTACAGCTCTTCTATATCTTTATTCAAACTCTTTTCCCTTTCTTCTTCTTTCCTCTTTAATTTGCTTGCCTCTTTTATGCATAAGCCTCTTATCACCGCCTTCATTGTATCCCACAGTATTCCTTTTGATGCGTCCCCTTCATTTATTTTCCATATTTCTTGCCATTCGACGCTTACTTTTTCCACGATCTTTTTATAGTTCAGTATCATAGAATCATAGAATCAAAGAGTTGGAAGACACCTCATGGGCCACCCAGTCCAACCCCCTGCCAAGAAGCAGGAATATTGTATTCAAATCACCCCCGACAGATGGCCATCCAGCCTCTGTTTAAAAGCTTCCAAAGAAGGAGCCTCCACCACAATCTGGGGCAGAGAGTTCCACTGCTGAACGGCTCTCACAGTTAGGAAGTTCTTCCTCATGTTCAGATGGAATCTCCTTTCTTGTAGTTTGAAGCCATTGTTTCATGTCCTAGTCTCCATGGAAGCAGAAAACAAGCTTTCTCCTTCCTCCCTGTGGCTTCCTCTCACATATTTATACATGGCTATCATAGCTCCTCTCAGCCTTCTCTTCTTCAGGCTAAACATGCCCAGCTCCTTAAGCTGCTCCTCATAAGGCTTGTTCTCCAGACCCTTGATCATTAGTGTCGCTTAGTGTTTAGTCGCCTAGTATCCTAGTGTTTAACCTCCACCTTTTTATTTTTTCATAGTCACATTTTAACACATTTTCCATTGACACCAAGGCATGATCAGAGACCCTTATGTTACTAATATTTGCATTTAACAATTTACTCAACATATTTGCAGAAACAAAAAAGGTAATATATTCTTGTGTATACTTTATGTATAGCAGAATAAAATGTGTATTTCTTTTCGTCACCCTTTACCACCCTCCATACATCCTTTAAATGCCATTTATTCATAATTTTACTTAAGTCTGTTAATACACTCTTTATTCTTTGCATTGTTTTGTCTTTTTCTTCATCCATACAACAATTACAATTTCCTCCAAAGATAATATTTTGCTGGTGGTAGTTTTCTACTTGATAGATGCTTTGAACTGTGGGGTTGGAGGAAAGTTCTGAGAGTGCCTTGGACCGTGAGAAAATCTAACCAGTCCATACTTCTATGCCAGAGTTTTTAAGGTTGGCTTTGAGCCCATCTTTAAATCTCTTTTCCTGCCCACCAACTTTCCATTTTCTGTTCTTGAGTTTGGAGTAGAGCAACTGCTTTGGGAGACAGTGGTCGGGCATTCGGACAACATGGCCAGTCCAGTAGAGTTGATGGCGGAGGACCATCACTGCAATGCTGGTGGTCTTTGCTTCTTCCAGTACACTGTCATTTGTTCACTTGTCTTCCCAAGAGATCTGCAGGATTTTTCAGAGGCAGTGCAGGTGGAATCATTCCAGGAGTTGCATGTGAGGTCTTTATATAGTCCATGTCTCGCAGGCATATAGCAGGATTCGGAGGACAATAGCTTTATAAACAAGCACCTTGGTATCCCTACGGATGTCTCGGTCCTCAAACAGTCTCTGCTTCATTCGGAAAAATGATATTTATTTATCGTGTCATCAGCAACCAGACATTTGTATTACATTTTAAACAAAAACAAACAAACAGACAAAACACAGAATTTGCAAGCTTGGTAGTTGATTAAATGTCCTTTGACCAGTTGCTGGCCACTTGGAGTGCTTCTGGTGTTGCTGCAAGAAGGTCCTCCATTGTGCATGTGGCAGGGCTCAGGTTACATTGCAGCAGGTGGTCTGTAGTTTGCTCTTCTCCACACTCGCATGTCGTGGATTCAACTTTGTAGCCCCATTTCTTGAGATTGGCTCTGCATCTCGTGGTGCCAGAGCGCAGTCTGTTCAGCGCCTTCCAAGTCGCCCAGTCTTCTGTGTGCCCAGGGGGGAGTCTCTCATTTAGTATCAGCCATTGATTGAGGTTCTGGGTTTGAGCCTGCCACTTTTGGACTCTCGCTTGCTGGGGTGTTCCAGCAAGTGTCTCTGTAGATCTTAGAAAACTATTTCTAGATTTAAGTCGTTGACGTGCTGGCTGATACCCAAACAAGGGATGGGCTGGAGATGTCACTGCCTTGGTCCTTTCAATATTGGCTGCTACTTCCTGGCGGATGTCAGGTGGTGCAATACCGGCTAAACAGTGTAATTTCTCCAGTGGTGTAGGGCGCAGACAACCCGTGATAATGTGGCATGTCTCATTAAGAGCCACATCCACTGTTTTAGCGTGGTGAGATGCGTTCCGCATCAGGCTGGCATACTCAGCAGCAGAGTAGCATAGCGCAAGGACAGATGTCTTCACTGTGTCTGGTTGTGATCCCCAGGTTGTGCTAGTAAGCTTTCGTATGATATTGTTTCTAGCGCCCACTTTTTGCTTGATATTCAGGCAGTGCTTCTTGTAGGTCAGAGCACGGTCCAGAGTGACTCCCAGGTATTTGGGGTGTGCTGCAATGCTCCAGTGGGATTCCTTCCCAGGTGATCCTCAGAGCTCGGGATGCTTGTCTGTTCTTATGGTGAAAGGCACATGTCTGTGTTTTAGATGGATTAGGGATCAGCTCGTTTCCCCTGTAATAGGCAGTAAGAGCACCTAGAGCTTCGGAGAGCTTCTGTTCTACCATCTCAAAGCTCCCTGCTTGAGCAGTAATGGCACGATCATCAGCATAGATGAAGCTCTCTGTCCCTTCTGGCAGTAGCTGGTCATTTGTGTAGATGTTGAACATGGATGGAGCAAGCATGCTTCCCTGAGGCAGGCCGTTCTTCTGTTTCCGCCATCTGTTTCTCTGGCCCTGGATCTCAACAAAGAAGCTCCTGTTTTGTAGCAGGTTTCCTATGAGGTGGGTGAGATGGTAGTCCTTTGTGATATTATACATTTTTCTCAGGAGGAGGCGGTGGTTTATGGTATCATAAGCCGCTGACAGGTCTATGAAGCCAGCTCCTGTGATTTGCTGCCTTTCAAAGCCATCTTCTATGTGCTGAGTCAGATTCAGCACTTGTTATGTGCTGCACTCACAGAGCTCAGGCGGTGTTGTATTTCAGTGTCAATGTTGACTTTTGTGGAGAGGTGGCTGCCAAGGTAGCAGAAATGGTCAACATTTTCTAACAGGAGTAAAACCATTTCCCTCTCTTTTCCTGTTATTTCCCCACCCATGTCCCTGTCATGGGTGGGAAAATATGGGGAGCGGGAATAACCAGCGAAAACGGGGAAATTGTTTCCCTCCATCAATCCCCCCCCCCCCCCAAATGGACTGTCCATCTTGACAATTACGGCTAAACATTCATGTCATTCTTTCCAAACTGCAAAGGCAATTTTCTTGGTATGGAAACAGAATGTGGTCAGGTTATTCCATCTTAGATTTTGATCTGAAAAAAAAAGTTCATTCTGGGACAGTACAACCCTTTTGGCAGATAGCAAAAATATTTCTTACCACCGCGCTAATAATTTTGACTAGGATGTTATTAAATCAAATTCTTGACTCAGATTTTAATATACGAAAAGGTTTAAAATATATATAGTGCATGACTGTCTCACTTAACTGGCAGATATTATAATGAAGGACCTGGGAATAATTCATTAGTTGAAGATGGGGGTGGGGGAGCTCTAATGCTGATTGAAATAGGGCAAAAAAGAAAGAAAAGAATGTGAAAGGAAAATCTATATGATAGTACATTAAGGTATGAAGCAACCTTAACAGAGCTTATTCCAAATAAACTGTTCATTCCGTAAATTGCTGAGGAAACCCAGGGAACATATGGAATTTGGGGAAAAACCTATGCCAATTCTTTAATGTATTTGGTAAACTAAAGATGTTTACAAATATATGTCATCTGGATTGGGAGAACAGAACCCGATAAGTAAAGTGTTTCCAGGGAGGTGAAACTAGATTTCTGAGCATGTGCCAAATAATAATAACAAAACATTTTGTTCGAATGATATTTGTTTCCATTACTTACTTTCTTACTTACTTAGGTAATCCCTCATTGTCCGAGTTGGATAGTCTTCCAGGATTAGTGTGCTTGCGGTTGGTCTGTAGATGACTGTGGAGCCCTATTCTTGATTTGCATCTTCTCCTGCAGTGTGGGCATTGGTTTCCAGGTGGAAGGCGGTCCCAGTCAGGGTTGGCTTGATGCGCCTTCCTCTTGGCATGTTTCTCTTTCGCCCTCCATTCGTGCTTCTTCAAATTCTACAGCACTGCTGGTCACAGCTGACCTCCATCTGGAGCGCTCACAGGCCAGGGCTTCCCAATTCTCAGTGTCTATGCCAGAGGTTTTAAGGTTGGCTTTGAGCTCATCTTTAAATCTCTTTTCCTGTCCACCAACATTCAGTTTTCTGTTCTTGAGTTCGGAATAGAGCACCTGCTTTGGGAGACGGTGGTCAGGCATCCGGACAACGTGGCCAGTCCAGCGGAGTTGATGGCGGAGGACCATGGCTTCAATGCTGGTGGTCTTTGCTTCTTCCAGCACGTTGACATTTGTCTGCTTGGCTACCCAAGAGATTTGTTTGTTTCCATTAAGCATGTATGAATATGTAGGTCAAGTAATAAATACCAGAAGTGTAAGCTTTTACTGAGTTCTAAGAAATGCGGGGTATTTATTCCTGATGGATCCAGTGGCTATACTTGCTTTGTTAGGTTAAGATTAATTCTGTCAGAAGACATCAAAGGGGGGCTATTTAGCTGTTACATCAGATGGAAACGCATTAAAACTCTCCCATTGAATGAGAGACTTTTCAGAGTATTTGGGGCATTGCTTAGTAATTAACTTCTATACGTCATCTTTCTCCCAATAGAAGACCCAAAATGGCCCAGTCTGTGTATATGTGTTTTGTGTGTGTGTATATGTGTGTGTGTATGTGGTTTTGTGCATGTGCTGTAGCATTGTTTTGCATTTTTGGCTTTTAAGTCCCTTCCACTGTGTTCTTCAATGTTTTCATCAGTGATGGTCACTTGTTGGCCTGATAGGTGAATTGTGTCCAAATTTGGTATCAATTCAATCAGGGGTTTTTGAGTTACGTTAATCCCACAAACGAACATTACTGGGCGTTGCTGTGGCCCAGTCTGGTTATCTGGAAAATAAAGTAATTAGAAAGTGTTGGTTTCTAACATATATAATGTCTTTACACTTGAGGGTAAACACTATTTCTTGCTGTTTCTTTGTCAGTGTTAATGTGGTGATTGTCTGCTTTGCCTACTCTGGAACATGCAACATATCATAGTCCTTCTTTAGGGGTCCCTTTCAAATCTATGATACTATATCTCTGTGTGCGTGAATCATATATACATCTATCTATATCTATGGCTGGATGGCTCTTTGTCAGGAGGCCGACTAAAATGATCAAGGATCTGGAGAAGAAGCCCTATGAGGAGTGGCTTAAGGAGCTGGGCATGTTTAGCCTGAAGAAGAGAAGGCTGAGAGGAGATATGATAGCCATGTATAAATGTGTGTGTGTGTGTGTGTGTGAATCATATATATCTATCTATACCAGGGTTCCACAAACTTTTTAAACAGAGGGCCAGGTCACAGTCCCTCAAACTATTGGAGGGCTGGATTATAATGTGAAAAAAACATGAATGAATTCCTATGTACACTGCACATATTTTATTTGTAGTGCAAAAAACACTTTAAAACAATACAATAATTAAAATGAAGAACAATTTTAATAAACATAAGCTTATTAGTATTTCAATGGGAAGTGTGGGCCTGCTTTTGGCTGATGAGATAGGATTGTTGTTGTTGTTGCTGTTGTTGTGTGCTTTCAAGTCATTTCAGACTTAGGTTGACGCTGAGCGAGAGCTGGGTAAATGATCTTGGAGGGCCGCATCCGGCCCCCGGGCCTTAGTTTGAGGACCCATGATCTATATCTATGGCTGGATGGCTCTCTGTTGGGAGGGCTTTGATTACAGTTTTCTTGCTTTTGTGAAGGGAGTTGGACTGGATGGCTTTAAGTATTTTCTGTTGGTCATGGGGATTCTGTGTGGGAAGTTTGCCCCAATTCTGTCATTGGTGGGGTTCAGAATCCTCTTTGATTGTAGGCAAACTATAAATCCCATTAACTACAACTCCCAAATGTCAAGATCTATTTCCCACAAACTCTATTTGTGTTCATATCTGGGCATTTGGAATATTCGTGCCAAGTTTGGTCCAGATCCATCATTGTTGGAGTCCACAGTACTCTCTGGATGTAGGTGAATTACAACTCCCAAACTCATGGTCAATGCTCACCACACCCTTCTTGTGCTTTCTGTTGGTCATGGGAATCCTGCATGCCACGTTTGGTTCAATTCCATCGTTGGTGGGGTTCAGAATGCTCTTTGATTGTAGGTTAACTATAAATCCCCGCAACTACAACTCCCAAATGGGAAAATCATTTTTTTTTGAGTGAAGGACATACATTGGGTTGTTAGGTGTATGCTGTCCAAATTTAGTGTCAATTGGCTCACTGGTTTTTGAGTTCTGTTAATACCACAAACAAACATTACATTTTTATTTATATAGATTAAACACACAGTTGAAACCTGTTGTCTCCAAAAGTTTTATTCTACAGTTTTTAATCAACATTGATCAAAAAATAGTTTAAAAACACATTAGATCATATTGAAATGGATAAAAGCATAACACAGCCAGATAAAAGAACTTTATTCTGTGGTAAGTTAGGTGTAAAGGTCTAAATAGAAGTCCCTTTGTGTTTTGAAGCCTTTCATGGCCAGAATCACTGGGTTGCTGTGAGTTTTCTGGGATGTATGGCCATGATCCAGAAGTATTCTCTCCTGATGTTTTGCCCACATCTATGGCAGGCATCCTCAGAGGTTGTGAGGTCCGTTGGAAACTATTTATTTATTTATTTCGGGTACTTCTACCCCGCTCTACTCAACCCCCTAAGGGGGACTCGGCAGCTTCCAGCCGGCATACGTTTGATGCCTACAATTCAACACAATAAATACATAGTAACAATAATTATAAACAGTTAAAACATTACATTAATACAATAAATAGCCAGCCTGGTGGCCATCGTTTCTCCAAGTCCATAATTAATAAATTCATTCCGCTTATCATAGTCTGTTTCCAAAGCTTTAGTCATCATTATCCTTGTCAGTCTGCCAGATTACCCAAAGGCCTGGTCCCATATCCATGTTTTTAATTTTCTTCTGAAAGAGAGGAAAGATGATGATGATCTAATTTCCCCGGGGAGTGAATTCCACAGGCGGGGGGCCACCACCAAAAAGGCCCTGTCCCCCGTCCCCGCCAATCTAATCTGTGACGAGGGTGGGGCCGAGAGCAGGGCCCCTCCAGAAGATCTTAAATTCCTAGGCGGGATGTAGAAGGAGATACGTTCGGACAGGTATGCTGGGCCGGTGCCGTATATGCAACTGAGGTTTATATATCTGTGGAATGTCCAGAGTGGGAGCAAGAACTCTTGTCTATTCGAGACATGTGTGACTATTGCAATTGGCCACCTTGATTAGCATTGAATGGCCTTGCAGCTTCAAAGCCTGGCTGGTTCCTGCCAGGGGGAATCCTTTGTTGGGAGGTGTTAGCTGGTCTTTGCCTTCTGTTGGAAGGAGATCAGATAGGTGGCCAACTGAGCCATTGGAAAGTTCTGCATCCTCATCAAATGCTTTTTGACAAAACATCCCAATCCCCCAGATCTTAAAGGTAAGGCAGAGAAATGATATAACAGTGGATATGGCCTTTCTGATAATCTGGATCCAAGCCATTATTGTATGGGCAAGCTAATATTATTAGAACGAAAGAAGGACAAACACAAGTGAAATGGAGATTATTTATTGTTTACTGGAATAAGGAAGTACAAATTACAGCTTAGCCATTTGCTGCATTGAGAACGCTATCATTATCAAACATGTATATAAAAGTTTAATGGTCAATAAAATGTATAAAATTCAATTGCTGTTATTTTGTGCAAATCAGCTCTGACTGATGGAGACCCTGTTTTATTAGTAAGGTTTAATATCCAGAAGCAGTTTGCCATTTCTGTTCCCTTCAGTGGAGAGTGTGACTTGCTCAAAGTCATCTATCGGCATGGCATGGATGAGCAAACACTCAAACCTTGGTCTCCATGAGTCCCAGTCCAACCTTCTAGCTGCAACACCATGGTGGCTCTCTGAATGTTCAATAGCCTGGGAATATTATATAGGTTAAATATCCCTTAATTCAGGTGTGTCAAACTCATTTTCATCAATAGCCATATCAGTCTTATGGTTGTCTTCAAAGTGCCGTTGAATCCATGAACAGAGAAACGATAATTTTTGGTGCACCAGACCGGGGTATAGGGTGGCAACCTGTGCTGGACAGGGTTGCACTACCCCTGAAGCCACAGGTCTGCAGTTTGGGGGTCCTCCTGGATTCTTCACTTACGTTTGAGGCTCAGGCGTCAGTGGTGGCCGGGAGGGCCTTTGTACAATTAAGACTCATGCGCCAACTGCGACCGTACCTCGGGAAGGCAGATCTGGCCAAAGTGGTCCACGCCTTAGTCACCTCTAGACTGGATTACTGCAATGCACTCTACGTGGGGCTGCCCTTGAAAATGGCCCAGAAATTTCAGATGATCCAACGGGTGGCAGCCAGGTTGTTAACTGGGGCTCCTTACATGGAGCGGTCATCCCTCCTGTTCAAGGAGCCCACTGGCTGCCATTCATTTACCGGACCCAATTCAAGGTGCAGGTTCTTATTTATTTATTATTTATTTTATTTGCTGCATTTATTAACCGCCGTTCTCAGCCCTTTAGGGCGACTCACGGCGGTGTACAATATATAAAAGACAGTTTACAATCAAGCCATAACAACAAAAATCAATATATCACTAATACACAGTTATCTAATTACACTAAAAATCCGCTCCGTCTTATAGTAGAATCATAACCAATCTCGTAATCCATATTCCGTTCCAGTTGTCATTTCCAGTTACTGTAGCACTCAGTTAAATGCCTTCTCAAATAGCCATGTCTTGAGGCTCTTACGGAAGGACATAAGGGAGGGCGCCTGTCTGATGTCAGCAGGGAGGGTGTTCCACATCCGGGGGGCCACCACCGAGAAGGCCCTCTCTCTCGTCCCCGCCAGACGTGCCTGTGAAGCAGGCGGGATCGAGAGAAGGGCCTCCCCGGACGATCTCAAGGTCCTCGTGGGCTCATAGGCCGAGATGCGGTCTGAAAGGTATTTTGGGCCGGAACCGTTTAGGATACCTACAAAGCCCTGAATGTTTTGGACCCGCCTATCTGCATGACCGCATCTCCATATACTAGGCCCGTACCCAGGATTTCGATTCGGGGGGGGGGGGGGGGGCTGAGTTTTTCACCTGTTTTTCAGGTGGATGGCAACCATATTTGCTCAATGTAAATAGAACTCTCTACACTGATAGTTCTCCCTCCCTCCCTCCCTCCACTCCATGATTAAGTCAAGGCAGCCCACCCACTAAATCCAGCACAGTGACTCAGAGACTTTTCATACATGGGTATGAATCACTCACTCAGTGCGACACTGATGACTTTTTAGTGACAGCTGAAGAGTCTTTTTTTTTTTTAAGCTCATCTTCCTTTTCCTTTCAGAGCCCAACCCATTCCTGCTTAAACAAGCTCCTTGGTTTAGAATTGGGAAAGCAGGCTGTAGTTGAGTGAGATTTGCTACTCATAAGAAACACAAGTAGTGAACTTCACTATAAGAAATTATGTTGGAACTTCCTAGTGCAGCGGCTAACAATGTCATGATAACTACACCTGATGAACCAGCCTGGACACAGCATATTATTTGAGAACACAGAAATGCTGGACCACACCAACAACCACCATGTCAGACTACACAGAGAAGCCATTGAAATCCACAAGCATGTGGACAATTTCAACAGAAAGGAGGAGACCATGAAAATGAACAAAATCTGGCTACCAGTATTAAAAAAAACTCTAAAATTACAACAGCAAAACAGCAGAGAGGAAACAACCAGGCACATCTTAACACCTCTCAACAAAAGATTTTCCCAGGCTCAGCCAGGCCTTCAAATGCTAATGAAGGTGGTCAGTTGAAACATTCACACCTAGCTCCAGCAGAGAAGAGCTCCTTGCCCCACCCCAGCCGTTCCACAGATATATAAACCCATTGTCCTAATTCCAACAGACCTCACTACCTCTGAGGATGCTTGCCATAGATGCAGGCGAAACGTCAGGAGAAATGCCTCTAGAACATGGCCCTATAGCCCGAAAAAACCCACAAGAACCTAGTGATTCCAGCCATGAAAGCCTTCGACAATACAATGTCATGATAAGATTAGCTGTTTGGACTGTGGCAAAACTGTTGTTTTGTTATCACACATGGGGAGGAAAAGAGCTGGAGTGATACATGAACAGTCAATGTATAAACTCGGTGACATGTCACCGTTACAGGTCATGTTGGAATCTGATGAGTTGCCAGATTTCAGGTCTGGACAGCACTTTGCTACGACTGAGTAGTTAGGCAGGAGAAGAGAAAGAAAGAAGTACAGCTCTGCTAAATTCCTACATTTATTTTTTTATATACAACTAGCCGTCCCCTGCCACGCATTGCTGTGGCCCAGTCTGGTGATCTGGAAAATTAAGTAATGGTTTCTAATATATGTAATTTCTTTATGCTTGTGGGTAAACAGTATTCCTTGTTGTTTCTATGTCAGTGTTGATGTGGAGATTGTCTGGTTTGCCTACTTTGGAACATATAACATATAATTGTCCGTCTTTAGGGGTCCCTTTCAAATTGATGATACTATATCTCTGTGCGTGTGAATCATATATATCTATATCTATGGCTGGATGGCTCTTTGTCAGGAGGACTTTGTGTTTTCTTTCCCTGATGAAGGGAGTTGGATTGGATGGCCTTAAGTATTTTCTGATGGTCATCTGTGTTGGAAGTTTGCCCCGATTCTGTCGTTCATGGGATTCAGAATGCTCTTTGAACTATAAATCCCAGCAACTACAACTCTCAAATGACAAGGTCTATTTTCCCCAAACTCCATCTGTGTTCATATTTGGGCACAGGCATGTAGCCGGGGGGGAGGGGGGCTTGAGGGGCTTCAGCCCCCCCCCCCCGAAATTCTCATGGTGGTTCGCGAAAAGGCCTTACTGGTGCATTATTTAAACTGTTATGTTTATTCATATCATGATCTGATCACCATACTCAATATATCCCATATGCATGGGGGTATTGGGGTAACGATACAAAAGGTTTGCTAGGCTAGACCCTCTTTCACTCAGACTCAGCCCCCCCCTGAAACTCAGCCCCCCCAAAAAAACCCCTGAAAAAAATTCAGCCCCCCCCCCCCCCCCCCCGGAAACGAAATCCTGGCTACGGGCCTGTTTGGGCATATTGAGGATTCGTGCCAAGTTTGGTCCAGATCCATCATTGTTTGAGTCCACAGTGCTCTCTAGATGTAGGTGAACTACAACTCCCAAACTCAAGGTCAATGCCCACCAAACCCTTCCAATATTTTCTGTTGGTCATGGGAGTTCTGTGTACCAAGTTTGGTTCAATTCCATCGTTGTTGGAATTCAGAATGCTCTTTGATTGTAGGTGAGCTATAAATCCCAGCAACTACAACTCCCAAATGACGAAATCATAATTTTTTGAGTGATGGTCACTTCTTGCGTTGTGAGACATTTAGTTGCCAAATTTGGTGTGATTTCGTTCATTGGTTCTTTTGTTTTTAAGGTACTCATTATGCACAGAGCATTTATATATATATAGATAGATACAGATAGATGTGTATACCTGACTGTTAATTATTTCAGTCACCTAGAACAGATGCAATGAACAAATCCAGTAAATAAGCTGGCAGTAGCTTTTCTTCACCCAAGTGTAGCTGTGGCCAAGAAAGCCACACCACCTCAGATCTTCTAATTTGCATCCAGGTAGCATAGAAGGATCTCTGTCCCAAATGGGGACGGGCATCCTTGTGTTCCATATATATCTAGAGTTTTTGTCAGTCCAAGGCCTGCATGAAGTACTAGACTATAGATTCCATTTTCAGAGAATCATAGAATCAAAGAGCTGGAAGAGACCTCATGGGCCATCCAGTCCAACCCTCTGCCAAGAAGCAGGAATATTGCATTCAAATCACCCCTGACAGATGGCCATCCAGCCTCTGTTTAAAAGCTTCCAAAGAAGGAGCCTCCACTACACTCCGGGGCAGTGAGTTCCACTGCTGAATGGCTCTCACAGTCAGGAAGTTCTTCCTCATGTTCAGATGGAATCTCCTTTCTTGTAGTTTGAAGCTATTGTTCCTTGTCCTAATCTCCTTGGAAGCAGTAAACAAGCTTGCTCCCTCCTCCCTGTGGCTTCCTCTCACATATTTATACATAGCTATCATATCCCCTCTCAGCCTTCTCTTCTTCAGGCTAAACATACCCAGCTCCTTAAGCCGCTCCTCATAGGGCTTGTTCTCCAGACCCTTGAACATTTTAGTCGCCCTCCTCTGGACACATTCCAGCTTGTCAATATCTCTCTTGATTTGTGGTGCCTGGAATTGGACACAATATTCCAGATGTGGTCTAACCAAAGCAGAATAGAGGGGTACTTCAGCACTTCAGCTATGGAGTGATGGGCATTGCCATCCAGCACATCAGGATGGCATTAGATTAGAGATGGCTGATATTAAGATGTTAGTTCAATGAGGCAACTCTGCCTGCAGAAAGATCCAGAGAATCTGGAAATCTCATTGAGCAAAATTGTGGGAATACTGGCACTGCAACTGCATATTGATTTAATAACATATGTTGGATCCAATTGTTCTCTTCTGTTGCATCCTGCTGCTTCCTCTGAATAGATGATTTCACTCCTTTCTTCAGCATCACCTACCAATGCACTCTAAAAAATCCAGTCTGTAGGACTGTAAAATCTCTGAGACAGATTTTGATACTTTGTAGGTCTAAAGCAAGAGAGGGATGAGAATGAAAATCCCATTTTCTCAGGCCCTGGATGTGTAAGTACATCATTAGGGACCTTATCACATTAAGTGAAGGATGCCACAGATCGTGGCGAATCTGTTGGGCCCAAAGTGGGGAGTGGGGAACACAATGCCCCACATTGCCCAGCTTCCCCCTTTCCCCATCGCTCGGGGGAAGCGTCCACTGCCTGGCTTCTTCCCATTGTTGGCAATGCAACATGGAAAGCGTTCCCTATTGGTGCTGCAGTGGCATATGCTGGTTCCCCATCACTTTTGCCACAGAGACCCACCAAAAATAGATGTACATTGTGGGATGGGAGCCGGTGGGTTCCGTGGCAAAAGTGAAGAGGAACCGGCGTATGACGGCCAATTTTGCCCATCTAATGAGGTCATTGGTCTTGGTCATAATGCCTCAACTGCTGTGGTCCATTATACTTTGTCCTGATCCTGATCAGCCCTCCAGTGGAAATATTTTTATTTTGCCAATTTTTAAAAAAAGAATTCAAGGTTGGAAAATGATCATTTGTGCTTGGGACACAGCCATGCTTGCATACAAGGTTTAGTTCATTGTCGTGTCAGGAGCAACCTGAGGAACTGCAAGTCGCTTCTGGTGTGAGAGAATTGGCCGTCTGCAAGGACGTTGCCCAGGGGACGCCCGGATGATTTAATGTTTTATCATCCTTGTGGGAGGCTTCTCTCATGTCCCCGCATGAGGAGCTGGAGCTGATAGAGGGAGCTCATCTGCCTCTCCCCAGATTCAAACCTGCGACCTGTCGGTCTTCAGTCCTGCCAGCACAGGGGTTTAACCCACTGCGCCACCGGGGGGGGTGGATTCTTTGTTGATGTGAGATCTCTAAAGTAGTTGCCAAAGCATGTGGGAAAAACTGATTCTTGAGGACACTTTCAGGTGGAAAACTTTTGTCATTCAACCCAGACACTAGTTAAAATAAATCAGGCTAGGAAAATTGAGCTAGTACGATGGAGGAACAGCAAATGCAATATAATGGCTGAGAGGATCAGATATTCAAATACCTTCTTAGCAACCAACACACTTGGTCTCTTTAAGCAAGTCATACTCTCCCTTTCAACATGGGTCTAGCTTAAAAGACTGTAAGAGTTAGTGATCTTCCTTTGAAGTACTGTAAACACTCTAATACTGTAATTGCAATTGCTATCATGTTAGCTACAACTAATGTAACAGTGATTATTTGCACATTACCACCTATCCAGGTCCTGCACTTTAACATGGTCCCTTTCTGGCACTTCTTTGAGTTCCCCCAGAGGTGAAAAAGGCAGAATATAAATACTGTAAAAAAATAAATAAACTTCTAATACTTTAATAGCCTAAGGACATTTGCCTCCTAGCCAAACCTTTCGATTGTTGCACTTTCCCTGGCTGTACTTAGGATTCATTGCACTTAGTAATTATGAAGCGAACCCAGCACTTTATTTTCTCAGCCATGATATTGCTTTTAATTGTTTTTATAACGTTGTCTGATTTTCTGTTTAAAAGTTTATGTTTTAATTGTTTTTATAATGTATTGTCGGAGGTTTTCATGGCTGGAATCACTGGGTTGTTGTAGTTTTTTTCGGGATATATGGCCTTGTTCTAGAGGCGTTCTCTCTTGACATTTCGCCTGCATCTATGGCAAGCATCCTCAGAGGTAGTGAGGTCTGTTGGAACTAGCAAATTGTTTTTATAATGTTGTCTGATTTTAGGTTTTAAATGGCGTATTTTAATATTGAGATATTTTTTTAATTTTTATGTATGCGTATATGAATTCTTGTCCCGGCATTGAATGTTTGCTGTATATATGCTGTGCTCCACCCTGTCCCCTTCAGGGTGAGAGGGCGGAATATAAATGTTTTAAATCTATATAAATAAAAATGTAATGTTCATTTGTGGGATTAAATTTAAATCTATATAAATAAAAATGTAATGTTCGTTTGTGGGAGAGGTCAACCCTCCTGTTTAAGGAGCTCCATTGGCTGCCGTTCATTTTTCAAGGTGCAGGTGCTTACCTACAAAGCCCTAAACAGTTTGGGACCAGCCTACCTTCGTGACTGCATCTCCGTACATGAACCCATACGATCTCTCCGATCATCTGGAGAGGCCCTGCTCACGATCCCACCTGCGTCGCAAGCGTGATTGGTGGGGACGAGGGACAGGGCCTTCTCCATGGTGGCCCCCCAACTCTGGAACTCTCTCCCCAAGGACATCAGACAAGCCCCAACGTTGGCAGTCTTTAGGAAGAGCTTGAAGACGTGGCTGTTCCAGTGTGCCTTTCCAGAATAGGAAACTCCTAGCATCATGTCCCAAATGCACTTTATTAGAGATTTAAGATTGTCTGCATACCGCACTTATCTCCAAAAACCTATCCATCTCACCTGTCATGTTCAGCATTTTAAAATTTTAATCATTACATTTGGCCCGGACTTAGTTTTAAATGTGTCATGGTGTTATTGTCTAATATTTATTGGTATTGTTCTAATGTTTATTGCTTGTTTTATGAGTTTATTTATTGTTGTATTTGTTATGCTGTTGTTTTATTTATAGTCCTTCGGAAGATGTTAGCGGGGTATAAATAAAGGATTATTATTATTATTATTATTATTATTATTATTATTATTATTATTGGGCATGTCCCTTTGTAAGCTGCCCCGAGTCCCTTTGGGGAGATGGAGGTGGGGTATAAAAATAAAGTTATTATGGCTGAATGAGCACTCAAAATCCCAAGTAGCTTATTTGGTGGTGTTGTCATCTGACCTCTGCTGTTATACCCAATAGTTACAATGCTTAATTTTTATCTGGAAAAAACAGTGCTTGCTGATTAGGATACACTGAAAAGTGCACAGTGATAGTGGTTTTTCTGTTCAGTTGGCAACCAAGCAACTCATGCTCTCTTGTTTTTGAATACTGATTCTAAGACCATTAAAAAAATTGCTAGAGCAGAACCATTGGGCCATGTAATCCTGATCTCTTTCCCACTCGCCATGGGCGACTAAAATGATCAAGGGTCTGGAGAACAAGCCCTATGAGGAGCGGCTTAAGGAGCTGGGCATGTTTAGCCTGAAGAAGAGAAGGCTGAGAGGAGATATGATAGCCATGTTTAAATATGTGAGAGGAAGCCACAGGGAGGAGGGAACAAGCTTGTTTTCTGCTTCCCTGGAGACTAGGACGCGGAACAATGGCTTCAAACTACAAGAAAGGAGATTCCATCTGAACATGAGGAAGAACTTCCTGACTGTGAGAGCCGTTCAGCAGTGGAACTCTCTGCCCCGGAGTGTGGTGGAGGCTCCTTCTTTGGAAGCTTTTAAACAGAGGCTGGATGGCCATCTGTCAGGGGTGATTTGAATGCAATATTCCTGCTTCTTGGCAGGGGGTTGGACTGGATGGTCCATGAGGTCTCTTCCAACTCTTTGATTCTTTGAGATACCTGTCTCTCGTGTTAGGAAGCTCATAAGTAGAACATGATGGAAAGATCTTTCTGTTGCTGTTGTTGTTTGTTACCAGTTTCAGCAAGGTCACAGTTTCTCAGTGTTATGCAATCATCATTGTGGGTTAATCCAACGAATATTCATTTAAAAACTCTGTGTAGGCAGTCATTATCACATTTTTGGCAATGATTCCAATAATCAAATTATGCATTGCATGAATTAAACACTTCAAAATTTTCCCTTAGGTCTGCCAGTGACATGCACTAAATGACTTGGAGTTCTAGCATTCACAAAAAGAAAAAGACCTTAATATCATTCACCTTTTTGGAGCTAAATTAACCCAAGCCATGTGTTCTATGTAAAATTATATTTCTCCACTATTTCTTAGACAAACTCTCTTGGGCTATTCTGTTGCCTAGTTGGACTATGAAACATTGTTTTCACAAATACATTCTGAACTGCAATGACCAGGAGCCTAAAATAGGAAACAGCGATAAAACATAGGTGCGGAATGAGAGAAGGTAACTCATATTATTATGGAGAAAGTAATCAGAGGCAATTTATTTATTTATCATGTCAGGAGCAAACCAAACAGTTGTATTGCATTTTTTAACAAACAAACAAACAAACTACGAAGTTTGTCCTTTGACCAGTAGCTGGAGTGCCTCTGGTGTTGCTGCAAGAAGGTCCTCCATTGTCCATGTAGCAGGGCTCAGGTTGCATTGCAGCAGGTGGTCTGTAGTTTGCTCTTTTCCGCACTCGCATGCCGTGGATTCCACTTTGTAGCCCCATTTCTTAAAGTTGGCTCTGCATCTCGTGGTGCCAGAGTGTAGTCTGTTCAGCGCCTTCCAAGTCGCCCAGTTTTCTGTGTGCCCGGGGGGGGGGGGGGGGTCTCTCATTTGGTATCAGCCATTGATTGAGGTTCTGGGTTTTAGCCTGCCACTTTTGGACTCTCGCTTGCTGAGGTGTTCCAGCGAGTGTCTCTGTAGATCTTAGAAAACTATTTCTTGACTTAAGTCATTGACATGCTGGCTGATACCCAAACAGGGGATGAGCTGGAGATGTCACTGCCTTGGTCCTTTCACTATTGGCTGCTACTTCCCGGTGGATGTCAGGTGGTGCGATACCGGCTAGACAGTGTAATTTCTCCAGTGGTGTAGGGCGCAGACACCCCGTGATAATGCGGCATGTCTCATTAAGAGCCACATCTTCTGTTTTAGCGTGGTGAGATGTATTCCACACTGGGCATGCATACTCAGCAGCAGAGTAGCAGAGGTAATGGAATATGAAGTGTCTTTGTTTTTGATAAACACCGATAGTATAAGTACAACACAAAGGACTTTGGCTTCTGAATGGATGGAAAGCCCAAATACCTTCCTAAAAGGAAGCAGATAATGGGACTGAGAGACAGGGGAGTTGTTGTTTATTTGTTCAGTCGCTTCCTACTCTTCGTGATCTCATGGACCAGCCCATGCCAGGGCTCCCTGTTGGCCGTCACCACCCCGAGCTCCTTCAGAGTCAAGCCAGTCACTTCAAGGATACCATCCATCCATCTTGCCCTTGGTCAGCCCCTCTTCCTTTTTCCTTCCATTTCCCCCAGCATCATTGTCTTCTCTAAGCTTTCCTGTCTTCTCATGATGTGGCCAAAGTACTTCATCTTTGCCTCTAATATCCTTTCATTCAATGAGCAGTTGGGCTTTATTTCCTGAAGTATGGACTGGTTGGATCTTCTCATGGTCCAAGGCACTCTCAGAACTTTCCTCCACCACCACGGTTCAAAAGCATCTATCTTCCCTCGCTCAGCCTTCCCTGTGATCCAGCTCTCACATTTGTAGGTGACTATGGGGAATACCATTGCTTTGGCTGTGTGGATCTTCATTGCCAGTGTGATGTAGAATCATAGAATCATAGATGTCTCTACTCTTCACTATTTTATTGAGATTAGTCATTGCTCTCCTCCCAAGAAGTAAACGTCTTCTGATTTCCTCTTTCACTGAGATAGGGGAGAAGTGTTCATTAAAAAAAAACCATGTTTAAATGTTACCTGTGGACTCAGTATTAGAGAAGCAGAAACAAAACTTTAGATTATTCCTGATGCCATGATGGTGCTAAGGTTTGGCATATTTCAAAGACAAAACTGGGCATACTTAGAATGTTCCCTTTTTTAAAAAAACAACAACAAGGCATCAATAATAATAAATAGAGCCTTTGTGTATTTCCTTGATGTAGCATAAATGCAAAACAAGTAATAAAGCATGAATGGGAAAAGAGAGGACAGAAATGTTAGTACAAAGTCCAATAGTAAAACAGTGCTGACTCAGTTCCCACTGCCACCCTCTACAGGACCATTAAGTTCCCAGAATCTAAAATTATGTATCTGCACTAGCATTTCAAAGGCACTTCAGTGTATAAAGCAATTTAGATGCATTGTGTGAGTAGTTCTTATCACCCTATTAATCAGTAGTTGTAGCCTGTTTTCAGATCTCTCTGTCTTTGTATGTGTGGGACTAGTTTATCATATATTGCAGCCCCAGAGGCCACCTGAAGCGATTTCAGCTAGGACCGTAGATAAGAAGGTCCGTCCCCGGTGAGGTTCTGCTAAACCAGATCAGCCAGGATAAAGAACAAACACCTCAGGTTGAATTCAAACTACAGAGGTGTATTACAGTTTGGCCTAAAGGGATGCACGTACCAGCCAATGCACAAAATGTACAATTGTAACTCCATAGAAAAATACAAGACATTTTATTCACTTTTGACAGCTATTCCAACTTCCCATGCCTCCTCCTGACTGGTTGAGAAAATGAGTCGGCTAGGATCTACACAGGGATTGGACAGATATTTCCCTGATGTGATTGATAGGAGGAGGGGATCTCCATGACAGGAAGAAGAAATACTGATTATTGGTAGGTTTAAAATTTATTTATTTATTTATTTACTTCATTTGTATACCGCCATTCTCAGCCCTAAGGCGACTCATAGCGGTTTACAACAAGCAAAAACAAGGCGAACAATCAAGGCAAAAATTCAATGCGACATCAACAAGGTACTTAAAAACAGTTAACACAGAAACAAATTAAACAATTTAACAGTCATAAACATTCAGTGGCGTCTCATAACTAGAATCATGATCCAAACTCGTCAGTCGTAGTTCCATTTCCTGAAATTAATTGCACTGCTTATTCAAACGCCTGTTCAAATAACCAGGTTTTCACTTTCCTCCGGAATACCATCAATGAGGGGGCCAATCTGATGTCCTTGGGAAGGGCGTTCCACAGCCGAGGGGCCACGACCGAAAAGGCCCTGTCTCTCGTCCCTGCCAGCCGCGCCTGCCAGCAGGGCCTCCCCGGAAGATCTCTAAGTCCTAGTGGGTTCGTAGGTGGAGATGCAATCGGATAGGTAACTTGGGCCAGAACCGTTTAGGGCTTTATAGGCCCTGAATTGGGCCAGGTAGCAAATTGGTAGCCAATGGAGCTGGCGCAATAGAGGGGTTGTATGCTCCCTGTGTGCCGCCCCTGTTAGTATCATGGCTGCCACACGCTGGACCAATTGAAGCTTCCGAGCCGTCTTCAATGGCAACCCCATGTAGAGAGCGTTGCAGTAGTCTAAACGGGATGTAACAAGAGCGTGGACTACCGTGGCCAAGTCAGTCCAGTCCATTGTAGACACCCACATGGAGAGTGCAAAATGAAGTGTCCAGTTCCACAGAGACAAAGGTGCAAGACCCGAAAAACAAAAGGTGACAATCCTGGCCAATCAGAGGCTTGGGTGCTTCTTCAGAAGGCTAATATATTCATACCTGTTTTGCCTTCTCTTCCATGGGAATGGTAAGCCTCCAATTATAACTACACAAGTAAACACCCTAAGCCCATCTTGGTGATAAAGGGATAATCTGTCTTACACACATACACAAAAGGCCTGATATTATCTGGCTTGCGAGTCCGCTGGAGGGACCTTCCTTAATTGTTCAGTGATCTCAGTTCCCAAGAGCTTATCTAAATAGGAGGAACTGGGGAAGCAGATGTCTCCATGATACATTTTATACAGTTTTATAGATTTAGAAATTGATATAGTACACAACTGATTGGCCTACCTTACGGGGTTGGTGTAAAAGCATTAAACCGGGCTGGCTTGGAAAAGCTAAGTAGAGCAGGGGGGGGGGGGGGTGAAACGATTGTCCTCCATAGCTGGAAGGACAGTCTGACTGGCTGATGAAACTGGAAGGAATTGCTTAGCAATGGAAATTGGCAGAACTAAAGGGAAAGGAAGGAGCAAAGGCAGCCATAGTTTAGTTCAGTTAGGACAGTGGTTCTCAACCTTCTTAATGCCACGACCCCTTAAAACAGTTCCTCGTGTGGTGGTGACCCCCAACCGTAACATTATTTTCGTTGCTACTTCATAACTGTAATTTTGCTACTGTTATGAATTGTAATGTAATATCTGATATGCAAGATGTATTTTCAAATCCCAGATACCTGATATGCCCAAATTTGAATACTGGTGGGATGGGAGTGATTGATTTTGTCATTTGGGAATGTTGGAGTTGCTGGGATTTATAGTTCGCCTAAAATCAAAGAGCCTTCTGAACTCCACCAATGATGGAATTGAATCAAACTTGGCACACAGAATTCCCATGACCAAGAGAAAATACTGGGAGGGCCTGATGGACATTGACCTTGAGTTTTTGGAGTTGTAGTTCACCAACACCCAGAGAACACTGTGGACTCAAACAATGGTGGATCTGGACCAAACTTGGCACCAATACTCAATATGCCCAAATGTGAACACTGGTGGAGTTTGGGGAAAATAGACCTTGCCATTTGGGAGTTGTAGTTGTTGGGATTTATAGTTCAGTCACAATGAAATAGCATTCTGAACGCCACCAATGATAGAATTGGACCAAACTTCCCACACAGAACCCCCATCACCAACAGAAAATACTATATTTTCTGATGGTCTTTGGCGACCCCTCTGACACCCCCTTGCGACCCCCACAGGGGTCCCGACCCCCAGGTTGAGAAACACTGAGTTAGGAGTTTGGAATTTGAAGGGTTGGTTCGGAGTTTTGAAGGGGAAGGAAGGAAGGAAGAGTTTTGGGAACTGTTGTTAAAAGATACCTCTTTGAGGAAAATAGTTAGGCCTCTATAGTATAAGAGGGCTTTTTGTATTCCTGTGTGTGGAACATTGCTTTTAAGGAACTCAAGTTAAAAGGCCATTCTCTGTAAAGTTAAGCCTGACATTTTATTGAAACCATTACACATCTTTCTGTTCAACAACAAAATAAACAACATATTCTTCCCTCAGTTCTTGTGGGTTTTTTCGGGCTATATGGCCATGTTCTAGAGGCATTTCTCCTGACGTTTCGCCTGCATCTATGGCAGGCATCCTCAGAGACCTCACCCTCTGAGGATGCCTGCCATAGATGCAGGCGAAACGTCAGGAGAAATGCCTCTAGAACATGGCCATATAGCCCGAAAAAACCCACAAGAACTGAGTGATTCCGGCCATGAAAGCCTTCGACAACATATTCTTGTTTCATTTCACCTGAAGAGTTTGTGTGTCTTCTTAAACATTCTGGCAAGGAGGTGACCTAGGAAACAATAGAAGGTGGCAGAAAAAGAAATCTTATTAAATATTTGGTGGCAGCAAAGAAAAATATAATATACAGTGTGCTGCACTCCAGAACAGGAATAACCCTCTGACTTCAAAACACCACACGTTGAGTATAATCCTTTTTTTATTGAAGATAAGTAAAAGCAACAAAGTTAAAAAAAAGCACTTCAAGGGAATACGTAAATCCAATTAGGTAAGAAGATAAGCAAGGAGAAAATAGATGGGGCAGAGTAAGCACTTGTCTGTTGCCACTCTTCTCACAGAAAGATACGTTTCCTTTTTTGATAAGAGTTAAGGTATATTGATCTGTGGATAGGTCGCCATTGGATTTTTTTGGTTGATTTTTTTAAACGAAAATTTCTAGACTTATACATGAATATCTAGGGTAATTAATAAGGTAAAGGTAAAGGTAGTCCCCTGACATTAAGTCCAGTCATGTCTGACTCTGGGGTGTGGTGCTCATCTCCATTTCTAAGCCGAAGAGCCAGCGTTGTCCGTAGACACCTCCAAGGTCATGTGGCTGGCATGACTGCATGGAGCGCTGTTACCTTCCCGCCAGAGCGGTACCTATTGATCTACTCACATTTGCATGTTTTCGAACTGCTAGGTTGGCAGGAGCTAGGGCTGACAGCGGAAGCTCACGCCGCTCCTCAGAATCGAACCTGCAACCTTTCGATCAACAAGCTCAGCAGCTCAGTGCTTTAACCCACTGCGCCACCGGGGGCTCAGGGTAATTAATATGCAAACAAAAAGAAAAGAGGACTAAGTCTGGCAGATACTGCCTTTTCTTCTCTCCCTCCAAGACCAGGGCAATGGCAGTGTCCTGTTTTGCTCTTAAAAATAGCCTCAATACAAAATTGAAAGTAAAAGAAAAATGCTTTACTCCAGCAAACAAAATAAGCAAACGCAATTGAAAAAGAAAACAAGGAAGTCTTACTACAAACGCCAATGAAAGTCTTTTGCAAAAGTCCCATCAAAATCAGCAGACAATAAGGCACAGATCACAAAGCAGGTTCCAGCAGTAACAGAGATGTTGTTAGCAGCGAAAAGCTAAGTTCTCCTGCTTCTGATTTATACCCCATGCAGGAGGGCTTAGGGCAGTGTTTCTCAACCTGGGGGTCGGGACCCCTGAGGGGGTCGCGAAGGGGTGTCAGAGGGGTCGCCAAAGACCATCAGAAAACACAGTATTTTCTGATGTTCATGGGGATTCCATGTAGGAAATTTGAGCCAATTTTATCATTGGTGGAGTTCTGAATGTTCTTTGATTGTAATGAACTATAAATCCCAGCAATTACAACTCCCCAAAGTCAAGGTCTATTTTCCCCAGGCTCCACCAGTGTTCACATTTGTGCATATTGAGTATTTGTGCCAAGTTTGGTCCAGATCCACCATTGTGTGAGTCCACAGTGCTCTCTGGATATAGGTGAACTACAACTCCCAAACTCAAGGTCAATGCCCACCAAACCCTTCCAGTGTTTTCTGTTGGGCATGGGAGTTTTGTGTGGCTAATTAGGTTCAAATCCATTGCTGGTGGAGCCCAGAATGCTCTTTGATTATAGGTGAACTACAAATCCCAGCAACTACAACTTCCAAATTACAAAATCAATCCTCCCCCAACCCCACTAACATTTAGATGTGGGTGCATTGGGTATTTGTGCCCAGTTTGGTCCAGTGAATGAAAATACATCTTGCATATCTGATATTTACATTATGATTTATAACAGTCGTAAAATGACTGTTATGATGTAGCAACAAAAACAATGTTATGATTGGGGGTCTCCACAACATGAGGGACTGTATTCAGGAGTCACGGCATTAGGAAGGTTGAGAACCACTGGCTTAGGGTGTCACCCAATTAGGTCATCAATCTTTTAGCCACTAATCGAGCTGACCGCCGTCTGTTCTCTGACTCCTTCCGTCTTTCTACAAAAGTAGGCACCTGCAAAGCCTCATTGTCGGATTCTTCTTCCTCTCCCTCCAAGACCTGAGCACCTCCCTGCTCCCCTTCCTCTTCTGACGATGAGGAACCCCTAACAGGCAGGTGGGGTGGGAGGAAGGCCTTTCATCCATGGTGAGCATCACAGAGCCATGCAAAACTATTTCTTCTTTCCTTTCAGCACCTCCTCGCAATCCACACTCATTTCTCAGCCTGATGCACAGCTCAGTTCCCTGGGCAGAGGGCCTCACAGATCCAACTAATGGAATGTTTTGACATCTCTGCATTATTCCGACACTTATTTTCAGCTGTAGGGAATAAGAAAAGAAGAAAGAAAATGTGGCAATGGTGCTCTCAACTGCTGTTGTAGCAGCCATGGCAGGGAGGCACTTCTTCCTTTGCAAGAACTCTAAACAGGTGCACCCTCAAAATGATGTTTTTAAAACATGTAAACAAGGAATGGCAGTGCCCTTCTTAAGGACTGCCTTGCTATCTGACATGAATTCATATATATTCAGAGAATACATTTGTAGAAGGTTTCTTCTGACTTTGGCAGGTACGCATCCCAAAACAGTGGTTGTTTTGGGATGCTTTGAAAAACCTTTCTCTTCTTTTAATCTTAGGGTCCATCCAGACAGGCCTTTAAAGCGAGACCTATCTTAATTTTATTGGAGGCGTCCAAATGCCACCTCCCATAAAACTGAATTAATTCAGAACAAAGCAGGGTTTACCTGCTTTATATTGAATTAATTAGATATTCCATTAGATCCGGGCCTTCTTGAAAGGCCCAGGTCTAATGGTGTTGTGACACAGTTGGAATCAGAGGGTGTTTCTGACTAGGATGATGGGATTCAGGTTCACAGTGTGGTTCAAGATGTCCCTGCTATAAACAGTGAAGCAGAAGGGCAGTTTCCCACAGCAAGGCCTGAGAGCGTAGAGACTGAAGATAGCAGCCAGTTGCAGATTGACTCTGAAAGAGAAGATAGCTCTTTGCCTAGGCTGCTAACTAACAGATTGACCTTGATGAAATGGGAACGTTAGATAGGGCCGCTCGGTTGGAATTCCATGTCCAAAGGAGTGAAAGGATTGCAAACAAGAGGGAAGCTAGAGGCCAACGAAACACCTTCATGTTTGCAAAGGATATATTACAGGAGGTTTGAGATCAGATCTTTGTCAAAGCAACTTCCGCGTTCACCTAAGAAGTTTGCCTAAGCTAGGCTGGATTTACCTTGCAGTTTTTGTGTTCATGATTCTAGGACTTTGTCATGTTCTCTTGGGTCTTGTTTTGCTGATGCCTATTTAGATTATGCTTCAAGTGCTATGTTATCCTGATCTTTGAAAACATTACTTTTGCTTTGAAAAACCTTTTACCTTTTACTCTTAATAAACCATAAAAACTATTGTCTTTACTAATAATATAATATAATATATTGGAATGAGGATTGGAATGAGAGGATATATCTCTTTTTAAATTGTTATTGCACTGTCTTTTTTGTCTAAATGCACTTAATTGTTTTTGCTTTTGTATTGTATTGATGGCATCAAATTGTGCCGATATGTAGACCGCCCTGAGTCGCCTGCGGGCTGATATGGGTGGGATATAAGTGATGTAAATAAATAAATAAATAAATATTGTATATACATATAATATTTATAATATTATAATGTAATACAATATACTAGTAATAATAATTCAATATTATAATTATAATTATATATTTACATTACATGTAATATTACTAATAATATTACAATATAATGGTATAGTACAATATAGTAATATATAATACTGACATTGTACTATGCTAATAATATAATATATTGTATGAAAATATATATTGTAAGCCGCTCTGAGTCCCCTTCGGGGTGAGAAGGGCGGCATATAAATGCCGTAAATAAATAAATAAATAAATAAATATTGGCTGTGTGCAGTTTGGTGTCCTTCAGCAAGGTGATTCTACTCTGAGGTGCAACAAATGGGGCATTGGGCCTGTGGGGACTCACCCCAGGGTAGTTCCATGACCAACCGGAACTACCCAAGGGTAAGTCCCCACAGCCATCTCACTTGTTTTGAGCTCTTGGAAATGACACACAAGGAATCTGGGGCGGGGGTGAGGAGTGATTTTCCTCCTCATTCCCTGTCTCCTGGTGCATCATTTCTAAGTGCCAAGAGGACTGAAGATCACCTTAATGGAGGCTTGGTAAGTTTTTAAAAAAGAAAATTAAAACTTGTTTTGGGGGACCTCGAGATGGCACCTATACAACCCTCCAGGAAAGCCTGTCTTTTTTTTTTTTTTTTGCAAAGGGTGTGTGGGGACAGAAATGCATGCCAAAGCAGGTTTTAAAAACCCACTTGGTGCACATTTCTGTCATGTGTGGAAGTGCCCTTAGATATTTCCGAAGTTTGTCTTTGTCTTGATTGTGTCCCTATAACACAGTGGTTCTCAACCTGGGGTCCCCAGATGTTTTTGGCCTACAACTCCCAGAAATCCCAGCCAGTTTACCAGCTGTTAGGATTTCTGGTAATTGAAGGCCAAAAACATCTGGGGACCCCAGGTTGAGAATCACTGCTATAACAGTTGCTACATGAGAGATTCTCCAGTGCAGAATTGTATAAATCCCAGATTCAGATAGGATGGAATTGACTGTGTAGTGTAGATACTTATTTATTTCATGGTGTTTTGGAGGAATTGTGCTTATAGCAAACTGTGATCTTATATTCACAGTTTTTCCCATGGAGATAGCCAGCTCCAAAAAGGTTGATGTATGTTCCAATCGGCTTTCCCTGGGAAATCTGTTTTGTGTGGAGCTGGGCCAATCTTTTTTGCAGGTAAATGTGTGAGATTAACAATCTGCATCCAGAGATGTTTTACACATAAAAAAGTTTGGATGGGATGCTGCCTCTTTTGGGTACTGCCCACTTGATTCCAAGTCAAAATATTTCCTTTGTTTGGTTTATTCATCCAGTGCATTAGTGGGACTGTTGACATAAACTCCATTGACACTCGGCACTTTGTGAATTGATGGCAGCTAGTTTTACAGTTGTTTTAAAAATTGTATTATTTTGATTTTATGTAACTTGTTTTATACTCATGTACCGTTTTAACCTCTTGTATGTTATATATGCACCCTGGGGTGTCTTTGTAAGCCACCCCAAGTCCCTTTGGGGAGATGGTGGCAGGATATAAATGAATTTTTTCATTGTCACCATCATCATCATCATCATCTAGATCAGTGTTTCTCAACCTGGGGGTCGGGATCCCTAGGGAGGTCGTGAGAGGGTGTCAGAGGGGTCACCAAAGACACAGTATTTTCTGTTGGTCATGGGGGTTCTATGTGGGAAGCTTGTCCCAATTCGGTCATTGGTGAGGTTCAGAGTGCTCTGTGATTGTAGGTGAACTATAAATCCCAGCCACTACAACTCCAAAATGCCAAGGTCTGTTTTCCCCAAACTCCACTAGTGTTCATATTTGGGCATATTGGGTATCTGTGTCAAGTTTGGTCCAGATCAATCATTATTTGAGTACACAGTGCTCTCTGGAAGTAGGTGAACTACAACTCCAAAATTCAAGGTCAATGCCCACCCACGAAACCCTTCCAGTATTTTCTTTTGGTCATGGGAGTTCTGTATGCCAAGTTTGGTTCAACTCCATCCTTGGTGGAATTCAGAATCCTCTTTGCTTGCAGGTGAACTTTAAATCCCAGGAATTACAACTCCCAAATGACAAAATGCACCCCCCCCCCGAACCCACCAGTATTCAAATTTGGATGTAGCGGATATTTGTGCCAAATTTGGTCCAGTGAACGAAGATACATCCTGCATATCAGATATTTACATTACGATTCATAACAGTAGCAAAATTACAGTTATGAAGTAACAAACAAAAGGAATGCGGGGAATGCCGTGGATGTAGCATACCTGTCTTTCAGTAAGGCCTTCGACAAGGTCCCCCATGACCTTCTGGCAAGGAAACTAGTCCAATGTGGGCTAGGCAAAACTACAGTTAGGTGGATCTGTAATTGGTTAAATGGACGAACCCAGAGGGTGATTCTCACCAATGCTTCCTCTTCATCTTGGAAAGAAGTGATGAGCGGAGTGCCGCAGGGTTCCGTCCTGGGCCCGGTCCTGTTCAACATCTTTATTAATGACTTAGATGAAGGGCTAGAAGGCAGGATCATCAAGTTTGCAGACGACACCAAATTGGGAGGGATAGCCAATACTCCAGAGGACAGGAGCAGGATTCAAAACGATCTTGACAGATTAGAGAGATGGGCCAAAACTAATAAAATGAAGTTCAACAGTGACAAATGCAAGATACTCCACTTTGGCAGGAAAAACGAAATGCAAAGATACAGAATGGGAGACGCCTGGCTCGAGAGCAGTACGTGTGAAAAAGATCTTGGAGTCCTCGTGGGGAGGAAGGTGAACATGAGCCAGGAATGTGATGTGGCGGCAAAAAAAGCCAATGGGATTTTGGCCTGCATCAATAGGAGCATAGTGTCTAGATCTAGGGAAGTAATGCTACCCCTCTATTCTGTTTTGGTTAGACCACATCTGGAATATTGCGTCCAATTCTGGGCACCACAATTCAAGAGAGATATTGACAAGCTGGAATGTGTCCAAAGGAGAGCGACTAAAATGATAAAAGGTCTGGAGAACAAGCCCTATGAGGAGCAGCTTAAGGAGCTGGGCATGTTTAGCCTGAAGGAGAGAAGGCTGAGAGGGGATATGATAGCCATGTATAAATATGTGAGAGGAAGCCACAGGGAGGAGGGAGCAAGCTTGTTTTCTGCTTCCCTGGAGACTAGGACGCGGAACAATGGCTTCAAACTACAAGAGAGGAGATTCCATCTGAACATGAGGAAGAACTTCCTGACTGTGAGAGCCGTTCAGCAGTGGAACTCTTTGCCCCGGAGTGTGGTGGAGGCTCCTTCTTTGGAAGCTGTTAAACAGAGGCTGGATGGCCATCTGTTAGGGGTGATTTGAATGCAATATTCCTGCTTGGCAGGGGGTTGGACTGGATGTCCCATGAGGTCTCTTCCAACTCTTTGATTCTATGATTCTATGATTCTATGATTCTATGATTCTAATGTTAGGGTTGGGGGTCACCACCACATGAGGAACTGTATTAAGGGGTCGCGGCATTAGGAAGGTTGAGAAACACTGATCTAGATATTGCAGAGAACCACAAACCAGTCAAATTATTTTGATATATGAAGCATAAAAATCTCAAAAGACCTTTTCTTATCCCCAGGAGGCTGCCCCACTCTTGGCTATATTTATATCTTTTTAGATATAAAGATGTTCCTACTACTCCTGTAATTCCCACACTGGGACCTGCTGCATCTTTTAGTATAACTGAAATGCCAAAAGATTGTCTCTTTCAATCTGAATCTTGGCATTTTGTGTGGTATGCGCTGCTGTTGATCCTGTTCAGTGAACTTTAGATTACATCACTGGCTAGTCTTCATATGGCAAAAAAACCTCAAAAATATTATTTCCAGATCTTACATTGCACCATTATTTCTGTTTATAGCTCACATAACTGAATCCTTTTCCTTCTGGCACTGCAGCCCCCAGAGACAGATTTGCTACATATGTTTAGACTTGTAAAACAATTTAGTTATTGCAAGAAGATATGATTAGATAAATAAATGTTGTGTTTTGGGCTACATGCTTTATGGTCCTGCATCTTATATGATGGTGATAATTTCCAGCCATTTGGATTCTGAGCGTTAATCAGAAAGTCTAGATTGCCAGATCTGTCTTAATTCCAAACAAATTATCTTAAAGGCTTGGAAATCAGCTGAGTTAAGAAACTCTGCTCCTGCAGCTGTCACTTGTATAGCTGTCAATGGGGTGAGGAAAAGGTATTCAGAGAAAGATCGGTGTGTATGTGTCGGGGTGGGTGGAGAGACATGTTTTTGTGAAGCAAGAATGCCTTTAAATTACTTTACTATGCAAAGTCAGATCAGTATTCCTTGGCTGTTCACACTTCTCTTTCCTTAGGCACCTTTTTTGCTCTTTCTCTCTTTTTCATCTCCTCTGGAATAACAGATCATTAATTGTCAGAGCTTGATAAAACCGATTTTCAATATTTGATGTTTTTTAAGTGGCTGATTTGTGTGGTTCATTTTTTGTCTGGAACATTAGTAAGATGCATAAAGCATCTTGATGAAACTACTGGTAATGAGTTTTTGGAACTAATAATTTATTACAAATCTGAAGAACTAGAAGCAGATGAATGAAGGCCCAGTAGTCTAGATGAGTAGAAGACCCTGTGCCCATTCCCACCCAATATCTCTGTTTGGAGGGCTTTCTGGGTTGTCAAGAGTAGGCTGATCTAGGCTGATCTCTGGAGAACATAGTAAATGCCCCACTTATCTGGGTACTTGATTTGGGACGACTTTCCGGGATTGGCCTTGGGGGCACGGTTCTATCGTGGCTCCGTTCTTTCCTAGAGGGTCGTTCCCAGTTGGTGAAGCTGGGAGACACCTGCTCGGACCCCTGGCCTTTGACCTGTGGGATCCCACAAGGTTCCATTCTATCTCCCATGCTTTTCAACATCTACATGAAACCGCTGGGTGAGGTCATCTGGAGTTTTGGAGTTGGTTGCCATCTCTACGCAGATGACACACAACTCTACTACTCTTTTCCACCTAACTCCAAGGAAGCCCCTCGGGTTCTGGACAAGTGTCTGACCGCTGTGGTTGTCTGGATGAGGAAGAACAAGCCGAAGATCAATCCTGACAAGACAGAGGTCCTCCTGGTCGATCGTAAACCGGATCGGGGTATAGGGTGGCAACCTCTGCTGGACGGTGTTACACTCCCCCTGAAGTCACAGGTCCGCAGTTTGGGTGTCCTCCTGGACTCATCACTGTCGCTTGAAACTCAGGAGTCGGTGGTGGCCGGGAGGGCCTTCGCACAATTAAGACTCGTGCGCCAACTGCGACCGTACCTCGTGAAGGCGGATCTGGCCAGGGTGGTGCATGCCTTAGTCACTTCCAGATTGGACTACTGTAATGCACTCTATGTGGGGCTGCCCTTGAAAACGGCCCGGAAATTTCAATTGGTCCAACGGGCGGCGGCCAGGTTGTTAACTGGTGCTCCTTACAACCCTCCTGTTTAAGGAGCTCCACTGGCTGCCATTCATTTTCTGGTCCCAATTCAAGGTGCAGGTGCTTACCTACAAAGCTCTAAATGGTTTGGGACCCGCCTACCTGCGTGACCGCATCTCTGTGTATGAACCCACATGATCTCTTCGTTCATCTGGAGAGGTCCTGGTCACGATCCCACCGGCATCGCAAGCACTTTCTTGGTGGTGGCCCCTCGACTCTGGAACTCTCTCCCTAAGGACATCAAGCAGGCCCCGTCGCTAGCAATCTTCAGGAGGAGCTTGAAAACGTGGTTGTTCCAGTGTGCCTTTCCAGAATAAGGAAACTCCTAGCATTATGTCCCAACGCACTTTATCAGAGATCCAGGATATCTGCATACCCATCCCTCTCCAAACACCCCACCTTGTCACGCCCAGCACTTTTAATTTTAATTTTAATTATTACACTTGGCCCGGCCATTGTTTTTAATTGCGTCATTGGGTGTTGTTAATGTTATTGCTTTGTTTTTTGAGTTATTGTGTTGTTGTTGCTGCTGTTTTAATTGTTGTATTTGGGCTCGGCCTCTTGTAAGCTGCACCGAGTCCTTCGGGAAATGGTAGCGGGGTACAAATAAAGGATTATTATTATTATTATTATTAAGGGCTGATGGTAGCCCAAATTCCCCCTTTAAATTCTAAAATTGACTTCAAAATGGAGCAAAGAAAAAACAACTTGATGCAAAGGAGATGGGTTTGCTTAACCTTTTCCTAAACATCTTTTCACTTACAAATATGTCTGGAATCTTACTTCATGTTATGTATATGGGTAAATTTGTGCACACTTAAGGTGAAGTTGAAAGTACAAAACAATAAAGCCTTAGACACAGAAAAAAAAAGTTGTGTAATATTGGCCTGGAATAAACTGATTTCTGAATTTGTGTAGTTGACAGAAGTTGAGCCCGAATTGGTTTGAACAAAATGATTTGTAATGTTTGGTGACCTGTTTTGTATAATATCTGAAAACAGAATAGGGAGGAGGGAGCTGCAAAGCCCGCCAAAACAGATTAAGGGAGCCAGATTTCATCGGCTCCTGGAAAGGAAGGGGTTAATACCTGAAGCAAGAGTCTGCCACAGGGCTCCTGGAGAAGGTGGGATTAACTGTAGTGCCTTTTCTGCTTCCCCAACAGTGGAAAAGTTTCCTAGGCTCCTCCTCCAGAGAGGATCCTGTTGGGGAATTCACTTTCCCAGCAGGTTGCATGGGGCGGGCATTAAAAAGTCACTCTCTGAGTCCATCTTGGAGCATGATGGAAGTTTCTCTGTTTCTCGACCAATAAAAAGCCTAATTGTGTCCATGCTCTGATTGGCTGAGAAAGGACACAAGCCGTGACTACAATTCCCAGAACCCTCTCTTGTGGTTTGTCTTATTTTATTTATTTCAATTAAAGCCTGTGCGCCAGCTGCGCCCGTACCTTGGGAAGTCTGACTTGGCCACGATAGTCCACGCTCTCGTTACATCCCGTATAGACTACTGCAACGCTCTCTATGTGGGGTTGCCTCTGAAGACTGTCTGGAAGCTTCAACTGGTCCCAACGGACAGCAGCCAGATTGCTAACTGGAGCGGCTCTCAGGGAGCATACAACTCCCCGTTGCGCCAGCTCCACTGGCTGCCAGTTTGCTACTGGGCACAATTCAAAGTGCTGGTTTAAACCTTTAAAGCCCTAAACGGTTCTGGCCCAACTTACCTGTCCGATAGGCTTGGGCGGTTTCGTTCGTTAATTTCGTAATTTGTTATTAATTCGTATTTAAATTAGCTTACGATCCAATATCGAGTCATGCAGGAATAGTGTGAGGAGTAAATTAGATTCGAAACAATTTTTTCAATTTATTTCGTAATTATTTTGTAATTATTTCGTAATTATTTTGTAATTATTTCGTAATTATTTTGTAATTATTTCGTAATTATTTTCGCATGTCTGGTGCAAGTTTTATAGTTGTTGTTTGTTTTATCACACCAACAGTCAACAAAAGAGGGAGAGGGAATCTTCAGAAGTTCCCCCTGTCCCATTTGGAAGTTTTTTTAGCATATTACGCAATCGCGTCTGCCATTAACAAATCAATTCATAATTATACAAAATTTCGTATATTTCGAAATTTTTAAAAGGAAAATTTTGGAATTATTAAAAAAAAACGAAACGCAAGGGTCCCCTAAAAACAAAACGAGTTTAGAACCATATTTTTCCGTGGTTACCCAAGCCTACTGTCTGAACGTATCTCCCCTTATGAACCATCTAGAACCTTCATATATCAAAATAGTTTTGGGACAAAACAGGAAAACTTTGCTTTGTGCTGAAGTAATTTGTCAGCTGGGAAGGCCTGGGTCTTTCAGAAGACCCCGGTCTTTCCAGTTGTGGGTGCTGTGTAGATGGGGACTGTGGAATCACATCATGTGACTTCCAGCACCCATCTATGCAGCTGTCTTGGTTTTCTTGGGATCCTGGAGCCCAGAAAACCCAAAACAGCCCACACCCTCTCCCAAAACGCCTTCAAAAGTCTTAAAAAAAGAAAACAACTCACCCGGCTGCCATTCCCCCTTCTACAGAGCTCTCTTGACACGTACCAATGATGTGCCAGGAGAACACCGGAGAAGGCTGGGCGAGTTGTTTATCTTTTTAAAGGCTTTTTTTTTGGGGGGGGGGGAGTTGTGCCCCGGTGCTCTGCCAAAAAACCCAGCAGGGCATCTCAACCACCCCCCCCCCCGAAAGCATGCGCCAGGCGCAATTGTGTTTTTAAAATGTGATTGCTCCTGGCTTAAAAGGCTGTGTGGAACCACCCTAGGTTAAGACTATACACCTGTAACACGGCCTTCCTCTTTTCCTATTAATATATTAATAATTAATATACTTTATATATATATTCCACTCTCCATTTTGATTAATGATTGAGTCGAGATATAGGAAATCTGCATGTTGGTTTTTGCAAAAGTTCTGTCACTGCTCTGCTTGCCTCCTCACTGGATGCAGACAAAGGTTTCCGATCATCCATTTGTCTTGTCCCTCATTTTCTGTGACATGCAATTCAAATAACCCAGATCTACACCATTTATTTTGAGCTAGGTTTTCCCCAAGGCAGAAACAGTTGTAACCTGAAACTGAGGAGGACATGTTAGCAGAATCTGTCAAGGCAGTTGTCACAATAATGTGTAAAGATGTCAATATTTGCAGATTTCACTTTTGCAATTAAGAAAAGATAATTTTTGAAAATGTTATCCCAACTGGGCCAAACTGCAAGAACTTTTGCACATTTGGAGATACTGCATTAGGATTTTTTTGCGGGTGGGGTTGTGAAATATGTTTTTTTTGTGTGTGTGTAAACAGAGGCAGCCCTAGGTAATTTTCAACGGTAAGCAAACAGTATTTTGGTGCCGCCCCCCCCCCCCCCAAACCAATCACTGATAAATATTTTCTGTTTGTCGTGGGAGTTCTGTGTACCATATTTGGTTAATTTCCATCATTGGTGGAGTTCAGAATGCTCTCTGATTGTAGGTGAACTATACATCCCAGTAACTACAACTTGCATATGTCAAGGTCTATTTTCCCCCAAGAGCGCCTCAAGAGCGCCCCTGGGCAAAATCAACTATACTGAAAATGCTTACTTTGTGTAATGGGTTGAGCCGCCTCTGTGTGCAAACTCCAACATTTTGTGTATTTATTCAAAGTATTGTGCTTCCTGTGGGCATTTTTGGGTTTTGCACAAATCTAAGGTTTCTATGCCAACAAAGTGTTTGGATGTTTGATTGATTGTTTGCAATTGTTCATGAAATAATAATAAAATGATGATGAGTATGAGCAGGCATCAGCTTGTACAGAAATATGCTATAAGAAACTAAATCTCCTGTTCAGATCTCATCTCAGCTGTGAACTCACCAGGTAAGTCACCTGCTCATCTCTCTGTAGCCCTCCTGCCTGTTGTAATTGATAGAGAGGATTCATTGGCTAAGAATGACCTATTTATTTATCATGTCATCAGCAACGATACCATTGTATTACAATTCTAACAGAACAAAACAAACACACAGATTAAAAAGAAAGAAAAGAAAGAAGAAAAAAACACACAGATTTTGCAAACTTGGTAGTTGGTTAAATGTCCTTTGACCAGTATCTGACCACTTGGAGTGCCTCTGGTGTTGCCGCAAGAAGATCCTCCATGGTGCATGTGGCAGGGCTCAGGTTGCATTGCAGCAGGTGGTCAGTGGTTTGCTCTTCTCCACACTCGCATGCCGAGGATTCCACCCTGTAGCCCCATTTCTTAAGGTTGGCTCTGCATCTCGTGGTGCCAGAGCGCAGTCTGTTCAGCGCCTTCCAAGTCGCCCAGTCTTCTGTGTGCCCAGGGGGGAGTCTCTCATTTGGTATCACCCATGGATTGAGGTGCTGGGTTTGGGCCTGCCATTTTTGGACTCTCGCTTGCTGGGGTGTTCCAGCGAGTGTCTCTGTAGATCTAAGAAAACTATTATTATTATTATTATTATTATTATTATTATTATTAAACTTTATTTGTACCCCGCTAGCATCTCCCGAAGGATTTGATGCGGCTTACACAGGCCGAGGCCTCAACACACAACACAACAATACAATCTAAGCAAATCAAACAATTAAAAACAGAATAAAGCAGAATAAACAACAGGCACAATACAGTAAACACAATAAAACTGGGCCGGGCCAGAGCAATGGGTACAAGATTAAAAGTGCTGATGTGACAGGAGGTGTATATAGGGCTTCCAGGGCAAGTGCGATGTGCGATGTGCAGCAATCATTGGTTCTGATAAAGTGCTTATGGGACTTGGTGGTGGAGATTTCCTAATCTGGGAAGGCGCATCGGAAAAGCCAGGTCTTCAAGTTCTTTCTGAAGACAGCCAATGTAGGGGCCTGTCTAAGGTCTTTGGGGAGGGTGTTCCAGAGTCGGGGGGCCACCACGGAAAAGGCCCTGTCCCGCCTGTTCTTAAGGTGAAAGGCGCATGTCTGTGTTTTAGATGGATTAGGGATCAGTTGGTTTTCCCTGTAATAGGCAGTAAGAGCACCTAGAGCTTCGGATGTCTTGATTTCAGTCGTTGATGTGCTGGCTGATACCCAAACAGGGGATGAGCTGGAGATGTCTCTGCCTTGGTCCTTTCACTATTGGCTGCTACTTCCCGGTGGATGTCAGGTGGTGCGATACCGGCTAAGCAGTGTAATTTCTCCAGTGGTGTAGGGCGCAGACACCCTGTGATAATGCGGCATGTCTCATTAAGAGCCACATCTACTGTTTTAGTGTGGTGAGATGTGTTCCACACTGGGCATGCATACTCAGCAGCAGAGTAGCATAGCACAAGGGCAGATGTCTTCACTGTGTCTGGTTGTGATCCCCAGGTTGTGCCAGTCAGCTTTCGTATGATGTTGTTTCTAGCGCCCACTTTTTGCTTGATGTTCAGGCAGTGCTTCTTGTAGATCAGAGCACGGTCCAAGTGACTCCCAGGTATTTGGGTGTATTGCAATGCTCCAGTGGGATTCCTTCCGAGGTAATCCTCAGAGCTCGGGATGCTTGCCTGTTCTTAAGGTGAAAGGCGCATGTCTGTGTTTTAGATGGATTAGGGATCAGTTGGTTTTCCCTGTAATAGGCAGTAAGAGCACCTACAGCTTCGGAGAGCTTCTTTTCAACCATCTCAAAGCTCCCTGCTTGAGCGGTAAGAATGACCTATGAAGTGGATGGAGTTGCCATGATCATGGGAAGTTGATTGATGTTTCCCTAGACAAATCATGCACACTGTCTCCCCACTTTAACCACCCAAACTAGGAAATTATAACACAACAGAAGTGGGAAAGGAGTTAATTATCTGTTTTTTGTATTACTAAAAAGAAATGTTTTTGAAGTAGTCTCCCATACGAAAACTACAGAAAAGATGTCATTTATTTATTTATTTATTTATCAATCATGTCAGGGGCAGACCAAACAAATTGCACTGCATTTTTTAACAAACAAACAAACAGAACACAAAGTTTGCAAGCTTGGTAGTTGATTAAATGTCCTTTGACCAGTATCTGGCCACTTGGAGTGCTTCCGGTGTTGCTGCAAGAAGGTCCTCCATTGTGCATGTGGCAGGGCTCAGGTTGCATTGCAGCAGGTGGTCAGTGGTTTGCTCCTCTCCACACTCGCATGTTGTGGATTCCAGTTTGTAGCCCCATTTCTTAAGGTTGGCTCTGCATCTTGTGGTGCATGTCATGCGATAAGCCCCAAATAAAGGTGCTAATACTCCTGAAGTAATTGCAATTTAACGTCCTCTTGCGGAAAAGCCCAAAGGTGAACCTTCCATGGGGATTTCATGGGATGGTTTGTTCAGATGAGGCTTGGCATTGGCTTCTTCAGAGAGGGAGAAAGTGTGATTTGCCCAAGGTCAGTTGGGTTTCGAATTAAAGGTGCAGGTGCTTACCTACAAAGCCCTAAACGGTTTGGTACCCGCGTACCTGCGTGACCGCTTCTCTGTGTACGAACCCACACGATCTCTACGCTCATCTGGAGAGGCCCTGCTTACGATCCCACCTGCATTGCAAGCGCGATTGGTGGGTACAAGGGATAGGGCTTTCTCGGTGGTGGCGCCTCGACTCTGGAACTCTCTCCCTAAAGACATCCGGCAGGCCCCGTCGCTACCAATCTTTAGGAGGAGCTTGAAAACATTGTTCCAGTGTGCCTTTCCAGAATAAGGAAACTCCTAGCGTTATGTCCCAACGTACTTTATCAGAGATTTAGGATATCTGTATGCCCATCCCCCTCCAAACTCCCCACCTTGCCATGCCCAGCACTTTTAATTTTTAATTATTACATTTGACCCAGCCAGTGTTTTAATTGCGTCATTGGGTGTTGTTAATGTTATTGCTTTGTTTTTGAGTTATTGCATTGTTGTTGTTGTTGTTGTTGTTTTATTGTTGTATTTGGGCTTGGCCTCTTGTAAGCCATACCGAGTCCTTCGGGAGATGGTAGCGGGGTACAAATAAAGGATTATTATTATTATTATTATTATGAACAGGACGTTCGGACATTGGTCTTAGACACGTAAACCCTATACCCTCCTGCCTCATCTTCTAAGCTGTCCATTAACTGCTGTTGCCATAGATCACTGCTCTCTAATTGCTTCCTTCCTTATTAACCTTTAAAAAATAAGGCATGTGTAGAGTGAGTAAAGTGTTCATGGGAGAAGAAAAGAAAGTGGGGCATTTAAGATGGTGATACTCACTATTTGACATATTCTTCCCTCATAATTAAGCATGCTCTTACATTTTTCGTTTTTAAATGTGAGTCAAAGGCAAACCGATATCACTGTTCAATGGAGAAAAAGTTGCGGGCCTGAAAATAATTGTTCTTTTATGATTTTGGGGTGCTGAAAACGAAAATGACATTTAAAAATGTATATTGGCTCTAGTTTTTATGATATAAGCAATCATGTGATCACGTATGGTTGAAAAAATGCATGTTGCGACTTACACTATGGAACATTCTAGATTATTCTAGAAAGTTTGATGATGCAGTATTAGTGCTGTGTGCAAAAGCCAGAAAGCCCTATATAAGGCCAGACTTTTGAACGGTGAGGGTCAGTCAGTTGAAGACTGAGACAGTATCGTTAAACATCGTTTTACATTGTTCTTTTTACTGTAGTTATGCCTCGCACGTGTGTAAATAAAGCACTATGGAAAAAAGATATCAAGGTAAATGGACTCCGTCAATGCTGTCAGATTACTGCTGGAGCATTGTAAGAGACAATCCTTTCCTTGAATACAAAAGAAAAGTCAAGAGAAGCAAACAGGATATAAACTCAAGTCACGATTAAAGCGGCCTTTAAACTTTCAGACTTTTCAACTGCATTAGGCCTACTAATATAGTTTCTTGCTGCACAAACATAAACAATAGACTAATTAAATAAATATTTCTCATGTATAAACTATTGGCAATATAATTTGACTAAAATTTAGTAAATATTCACAGTTTATATACATGCAGTAAGGTTAGGCGCATTATCATAATATTAACGAATTACCTATTGTGGAGAAAATTGAAATAGCTGTTGCCTAAAAACCAGAGCCAATTAACACATTTAATTATTATATTTGAATTCAGCATGTTAAATTTATTAAGAAACGGCACATTTCGTTTCCGCAACTGAGAAAAACTGAAAATTTGTAGAACAGTGTATTTTGCAAGCCTATTTATTATTTATTTATTTACTTCATTTGTATACCGCCATTCTCAGCCCTAAGGCGACTCATAGCGGTTTACAACAAGCAAAAACAAGGCGAACAATCAAGGCAAAAATTCAATGCGGTATCAACAAGGTACTTAAAAACAGTTAACACAGAAACAAATTAAACAATTTAACAGTAATAAACATTCAGTGGCGTCTCATAACTAGAATCATGATCCAAACTCGTCAGTCGTAGTTCCATTTCCTGAAATTAATTGCACTGCTTATTCAAACGCCTGTTCAAATAACCAGTTTTTCACTTTTCTCCGGAATACCATCAATGAGGGGGCCAATCTGATGTCCGTGGGAAGGGCGTTCCATAGCCGAGGGGCCACCACCGAGAAGGCCCTGTCTCTCGTCCCTGCCAGCCGCATCTGTGTTGCAGGCGGGATCGAGAGCAGGGCCTCCCCGGAAGATCTCAAAGTCCTAGTGGGTTCGTAGGTGGAGATGCGATCGGATAGGTAACTTGGGCCAGAACCGTTTAGGGCTTTATAGGCCAAAGCCAGCACTTTGAATTGGGCCCGGTAGCAAATTGGTAGCCAATGGAGCTGGCGCAACAGAGGGGTTGTATGCTCCCTGTGTGCCGCCCCTGTATCATGGCTGCCACACGCTGGACCAATTGAAGCTTCCGAGCCGTCTTCAATGGCAACCCCACGTAGAGAGCATTGCAGTACTCTAAACAGGATGTAACAAGAGCGTGGACTACCGTGGCCAAGTCAGAGTTCCCAAGGTACGGGCGCAGCTGGCTACTATAGTACAACCTTCTATATATTTTACTGTTATAGATAGTGTACATATCTAATAGTGGCTTAACTTGTGCAGTTTCTCAAGTCGCTCCTGACATGAAAAAAGTGGTTTAATGTAGCAGTGTGTATTGTAAGTTTATGATTGTTGCATGTACATTCCATACCATGAAATGTAAGTGGTTTATGCATATTTGTGAAAAAGTAAATAGTAATAAATAATGTAAAAGCTGTGCTTGACACTGCTAAGTGCACTGGTGGACCCATGTTTATGCTGAGTATTCTTGGGAATGCCACCCTTCAGTTGGAAAGCAGAAGATGCTGCCTTTGTTTGCGATCATTATGTAATAACAATCATTACTAGCAGTGGGAAGAAAAATGTTTCTGTACTGAGCTCCGGCATATGTATTGGTATGAGACTCAGTGAAAGGGAAGTGTGGGTTGCAACACTTCCTGCTGGAGAAAATCTTTTAAGCTGTGAAATGGCTTCTAAAGATGATGCAGCAAAGCCCCTATTGTTCGCCAGTTCTTCATGCAGCCTTGAAGAAACATATTTAACATGATCTCAGCTATTCCCTGCATTTGCAAAGTGTGAATCTTGCCACAAAGGGTATTTTCTAACAGGAACCTTCTCTGCTCATATAATGTCTGTTTAAAATCAAGAGGTGTTCAAGAAAAAGAGAGAAAGAGACAGTAAGAATCTTATTGGGTTGTTGTAGATTTTTTCGGGCTATATGGCCATGGTCTAGAGCAGGGGTCCCCAAACTACGGCCCGCAGGCCACTTCCGGCCCACCAAGGGCCCTTATTTGGCCCGCGGAGGAGGAGCGCCCCCCCACACAGTGCCCCTCCCTTGGCTGGCTCACGCTATCCGTCAGGCCCGATGGACAGCATGAGCCAGCCAAGAGCGGCTGCTCCACATGGTCTACTCGCGTGTAAAGCACCTTGTGAGGTGCTTTACTCGCAAGTAGGCTGCGCGGGCCTGCTCCTCCCTTGGCAGGCTCACGCTATCTGTCAGGCCCGATGGACAGCGTGAGCCAGCCAAGGGAGGCTGTTCTGCGTGGTCTACTCGCGTGTAAAGCACCTTGCGAGGTGCTTTACTCGCAAGTAGGCCACGCCGGGCTGCTCCCCCTTTGGCAGGCTCACGCTATCAGTCAGGCCCGATGGGCAGCGTTAGCCAGCCAAGGGAGGCTGCCCCGGCACTCCATGCAGTCATGCTGGCCACATGACCTTGGAAGTGTCTACGGACAACGCCGGCTCTTTGACTTAGAAATGCAGATGAGCACCACACCCCAGAGTCAGACATGACTGGACTTCATGTCAGAGGAAAATCTTTAACCAGGAAAATTGTGGAAGATCCAGGGTGGGAGAAAGAACTCTTGTCTGTTGGAGTTCCCCTGTGTTTGAGTGTTGTTCTTTATTTACAGTTATAATTTTAGAGTTTTTAAAATACTGGTAGCCAGATTTTGTTCAGACTAGAAATAGGAAGATTTCCCATTCTCTGCTCCTGGAATTACTGCCTAAAGAGGGCTAGAAAGTACCCCCTCTAAGGGTCCTTCCACACAACAAAATAAGATATGTGCAATGTCCATAGGAATTTTTAAATTGATTTTTTTAAAAAAACTATAGTCCGACCCTCCATCGGTCTGAAGGACAGTAAACTGGCCCCCGGTTTAAAAAATTTGAGGACCCCTGGTCTAGAGCCATTCTCTCCTGACATTTCGCCTGCATCTATGGCAAGCATCCTCAGAGGTAGTGAGGTCTGTTGGAACTAGGAAAAAAGGGTTTATATATCTGTGGAATGACCAGGGTGAGACAAAGGACTCTTGTCTGCTGGAGCTAGGTGTGAATGTTTCAACTGACCACCTTGATAAGGATATAATGGCCTGACAGTGCCTAGAGCAAACTTTTGTTGAGAGGTGGTTAGAGGTCCTTGTTTGTTTCCTCTCTGTTGTTGTGCTGTTGTAATTTTAATTTAATTTGTAACTCTCACAACCACCATGTCAGACTACACAGAGAAGCCATTGAAATAGCCAAGCATGTGGACAATTTCAACAGAAAGGAGGAAACCATGAAAATGAACAAAATCTGGCTACCAGTATTAAAAAAAACCTCTAAAATTACAACAGCACAACAACAGAGAGGAAACAAACAGGGACAAAGACTCGCTGGTTTGTAAGTTTTTGAAAATATTAATAAAAATTAAAAAAAATATTTACGTCCAGTGGAGGCCAGGGACCCTGGAAGTGCGGCGGCTTGAGGCACGGCAGGGAAGACCTGTTGTGATGAATTCCCTACCTGTTAGGCTTGGAAAAGCTTAGAAAAGTAGGCCCAGGAACTTTGGCAGCCATTTTAAATATTATTTCCTGGAGGGGGTGTGCTTAGGAACAGCTTGGAGGGAAATGAGGGGAGTTAGTGATTGGCTGGGAGAGAGTGGGTGGAGCTTAACTTAGAAAAGGAAAAAAAATGGCTTTAAGGGTGTGTTTTAAAACCCTATCAGCTCAGATTGAGTCTGGGTGTCAGAGAAGTAAGAGTTAGGAGTTTGGAGTAGAGAAGAGAGAGTCAGGGAAGCCTAAAGTGGACAGTTAGCTAGCAGAAATAGCTAGTGAGAAGATTTTACAGCTATTAGGGAAGATAGCTGGTGGAGGAGTGTAGAGATAGATCCAGAAAAGGACTATATGTGGTGGAGTTTAGAATTACTTTCAGAGAAGAAATCCTGTCAGTAATTTCTGGAGGGAGAGAAGAGTGTTATTTGCAACTAAGTTTGAACTGCTTAAAGAAACCACACGCTTTTAAGTCAATACTTCAGAACAGCTAAGCTTAATGCCTGTTTTGTTCAAGTTCTCTTAAATAAACATCATTGTTTTATTGTTCACAACACCTGTCTCACGTGTTCCTCTGTGGGTGAAGTTTTAAAAGCAGTTTCCTGCAGCAATCAAAAGTCTAATGGTGGCAGCGTATATTTTAAAAGAGTAATCTTTTTAGTTTTATCTCAAGCACAAGCCTGAGTGCAAATCCAACACATTTTCGCCTTAAAAGTAAGCCTCAAGTAAGCCAAGGGCTTAACATTGCTTTTAAGTTTGGTGGTGACTAGAGTTCTTTCAAAAGGGTTTTTCAGCCAGAAGAAAGTTCCAGCTGTAGTGCAGCTTATTACAGCTTTTTTATTTTAATTTTTAATTACAGAAGTCATATTCTATCACAAGTGGTGTACAAGCATTTGGGATTTATATTGCCCAAATAGCCTCTATCATGAGTTGACTACGGGCTGAGAGAGTGCGGTATACAAATGAAGTAAATAATTAGTAAATAATAAATTATACGTGGTTGTCATCTTGTGGGATTTTTAGTCCCTACCTTTTACATTTGGCTTGCAGCGGTTGGGATTTAGTGCCAAATAAGCCCCTTTCCATTATAATTGGTGGCAAGTGCTGGGATTTACACTTAAGTAATCCCTCAATTTTTATACCTGTCTCCCTGGCCTCCACAGACTTTGGAAGTGTGGCAGCCTGAGGTGTGGTGGGGAAGGCCTGCCTCCCTGGCCTGGTGCTACCTGCATGGCTCTGAGGGCTTTGCCAGGGTCTGCAGAGGCCAGGGAGGCAGGCAGGTGCCCTTGGGATGGGCGAGGGGGTGGGTAAGGAAGCAAAGGCAAGAAAATAATATATAATATATATAAAATAATGTATAAATATTAAAATGAATCTGGTGTTTCTTCTTTGCGGATTTTCACTTATCCTGGAATAGAACCCCCACGATAAGTGAGGGAACACTGTAATATAATATAATATCTATATAAATAAAAATGTAATGTTCGTTTGTGGTATTCACAGAACTCAAAAACCACTGGACGAATTGACACCAAATTTGGACACAAGACACCTATCAGGCCAATGTATGTCCTTCACTCACAAAATTGATTTTGTCATTTGGGAGTTGTAGTTACTGGGATTTATAGTTCACCTACAATCAAGAACATTCTGAACTCCACCAATGATGGAATTGAACCAATCTTGGGACACAGAACTCCCATGATCAACAGAAAACACTACAAGAGTTTGGGGGCATTGACATTGAGTTTGGGAGTTGTAGTCCACCTACATCCAGAGGTCACTGTGGACTCAAACAATGATGGATCTGGACCAAACTCTACACAAATACTCAATATGCCCAAAAGTGAACACTGGTGGAGTTTGGAGAAAATAGAATCTTGACATTTGGGAGTTGTAGTTGCTGGGATTTATAGTTCACCTACAATCACAGATCATTCCGAACCCCACCAACAATGGAATTGAACCAAACCTTCCACACAGAACCCCCATGTAGGCCACAGCAATGCGTGGCAGGGGACGGCTAATAATACAATACAATACAATACAATACAATACAATACAATACAATACAAACTTGTTTCTTTGACTTCTTTCCGAGAAGAGATACATTAGTAAAACAAATGCATTGACATAACATTAAAATAAAACTGAACATAGCAGAGGTGTCCTTTTAAACTGGCTTTTTGGCCAGTAGGGAGATATCACGTGTCTGTTGCTTCTCATAAAATAGGTGTAGCAGTGAAAACCAAAGCATCTTTTCTTCAAAAAGTCATTAATTGCTTCAGAATGTCAGTTACTTAGAAGTGAGAATGCCATTTTGCAGAGGTTCCTTACGGCTAATAGGAAAAAAAAACCTAATCACTTCCTTTCATGTCTGTTTTGGCTCTTTAATGATGAAGTTTTTGTCATCTTTTCCTCACTCATACTGAAAAGTGTTAATCTCATTTGGTTGATTGGTGTTTAAAACCAAAGCTCTGTGTTGTTGGAGCATTCATTTAAAAGGACACCTCTGCTATGAAACTCCATCAGAGGCAGGTAGAAGCGGTTCTCTCTTATAGGTCAGGGTTGGAAATGGCAATCTTCTACAAGCCTCCTATACTAGTTATTTGTTATGTGTCCCATTCTGGGCACCACAATTGAAAAGAGATATTGACAAGCTGGAATGTGTCCAGAGGATGGTGACTAAAATAATCAAGGGTCTGGAGAACAAGCCCTATGAGGAGCGGCTTAAAGAACTGGGCATGTTTAGCCTGAAGAAGGCTGAGAGGAGACATGATAGTCATGTATAAATATGTGAGAGGAAGTCATAGAGAGGAGGGAGCGAACTTGTTTTCTGCTTCCCTGGAGACTAGGACACGGAACAATGGCTTCAAACTACAAGAGAGGAGATTCCATCTGAACATGAGAAAGAACTTCCTGACTGTGAGAGCTGTTCAGCAGTGGAACTCTCTTCCCCAGAGTGTGGTAGAGGCTCCTTCTTTGGAAGCTGTTAAACAGAGGCTGGGTGGCCATCTGCCAGGGGTGCTTAGAATGCAATTTTCCTACTTCTTGGCAGGGGGTTGGACTGGATGGCCCATGAGGTCTCTTCCAACTCTATGATTCCATGATTCTATATAATTGAGATTATTTACTATATTGTATATAATAGAGGCATTGTAGAACAGAAAACACGCCGTTTTGTTTTGCTGATTTGTTCCAGTTATAATATTGTACTTAGACGAGAGCTGTCGTCCCTGTTTATAGAAATGCATGATTGCTCCTTCCTATGGAAAGAAGTGGTTTAAAACAGCATCCCTATTTCAAGGGCCCAATGGGTGTTGATGCAGAACAATTGGATTCAGGCATGTAGCCGGGGGGGGGGGGGGGGGAGGCTTGAGGGGCTTCAGCCCCCCCCCCCCCCCAAAATTCTCATGGTGGTTCGCGAAAAGGCCTTACTGGTACTGCTATGTTTATTCATATCATGATCTGATCACCATACTCAATATATCCCATATGCATGGGGGTATTGGGGCAATGATACAAAAGGTTTGCTAGGCTAGACCCTCTTTCACTCAGACTCAGCCCCCCCCCCCCGAAACTCAGCCGCCCCCGAAACCCCCCCTGAAAAAAATTCAGCCCCTCCCCCCCCAAACGAAATCCTGGCTACAGGCCTGATTGGATCCCATGGATAGCAATTGTTTAAATCAGCATCCCTATTTCATGGGCTCAATGGGTTTTGAGAGAATAATTGAATCCCATGGAAAGCAATGTTTTAAAGCAGCATGGGTCAAATAGGTTTAGATGCAGGGCTATTGCATCCCATGAAAAACAAATGGTTTAAAACAGCATCCCTATCAAGGATTCAATGGACTTTGATGCAGAATTATTGGATCCCATGGAAAGCAATGGTTTAAAACAGTATCCCTGTCTCCAGTGGGTTTAGATGCCGAACAACTGGATCCCATTGAAAGCAGCGTTTGAAAACAGCATCCCTGTCTCAAGGGTCCAATGGGTTTAGATGCAGAAAACTATTGCATCCCATGGAAAGGGATTCTTGCAGATTTGCCTGTAGGAAAAAAAAAGCTGGGGGAGGAGGTTGTGTGTGATGAGGACACCTACGGGAAAGTCTGATGAGAGGAGAATGAATGAAAATGAGCAAGGGAGGACTGGAAGGTATGATCAGCTTCCAATTCCTCTTTTTTACTTAACAATGCCTCTCAATACTGCTATCTTTTATGAGCCAAGTCATCACACACAAAGTTAACTTACTTAGGCGATCCCTCATTGGACGAGTAAGATGGTCTTCCATTATGGGTTTCCTTGTGGATTCGTAGGTGGCTGTGGAGCCCTATTCTTGACCCGCATCTTCTCCCACAGTGAAGGCATTGGTTTCCAGGTGGAAGGCGGTCCCGGTCGGGGTTGGCTTGGCGCGCCTTCTTCCTGGCACGTTTCTCTCTTTTACCCTCCACTCATGCCTCCTCGAATTCTGCAGCACTGCTGGTCACAGCTGACCTCTAGCTGGAGCGCTCAAGGGCCAGGGCTTCCCAGTTCTCAGTGTCCATGCCAGAGTTTTTAAGGTTGGCTTTGAGCCCATCTTTAAATCTCTTTTCCTGTCCACCGACATTCCGTTTTCCGTTCTTGAGTTCAGAGTAGAGCAACTGCTTTGAGAGACGGTGGTCAGGCATCCGGACAACGTGGCCAGTCCAGCGGAGTTGATGGCAGAGGACCATCGCTTCAATGCTGGTGGTCTTTGCTTCTTCCAGCACGCTGACATTTGTCCGCTTGTCTTCCCAAGAGATTTGCAGGATTTTCCGGACGCAGCGCTGATGGAATCGTTCCAGGAGTTGCATGTGACATCTGTAGACAGTCCACGTCTCGCAGGCATATAGCAGGGTTGGGAGAACAATAGCTTTATAGACAAGCACCTTGGTATCCCTACGGATGTCCTGGTTCTCAAACACTCTCTGTTTCATTCGGGAAAATGCTGCACTCGCAGAGCTCAGGCGGTGTTGTATTTCGGTGTCGATGTCGACTTTGGTGGAGAGGTGGCTGCCAAGGTAGCGGAAGTGGTCAACATTTTCTAATGTTACACCATTAAGTTGTATCTCTGGCATTGGGGAGGGGATGGCTGGTGTCTCCTGGAACAGCACCTTGGTTTTTTCGATGTTCAGTGACAGGCCAAGTTTTGTGTATGCTTCTGCAAAGGTGTTTAGAGTGGCTTGTAGATCTTCTTCTGAATGCGCACAGATGACATTGTCATCAGCATACTGGAGTTCTGTAACAGATGTTGTTGTAACCTTGGTTTTGGCTTTCAGTCTGCTGAGGTTAAACAGCTTGCCATCTGTCCGATAGATGACTTCCACTCCGGTGGGAAGCTTCCCGTCAACAAAGTTAACTGGGCTAGAGTCAATCTGCATGCTACTCATGTTATCGCATGACAATAAGGTCCTAAGCCAAATTTGTTGTGGGATTTTATGGACCTGAGAGTGCATAATTCTCTCAAGATCACTGGGGTTTTCAGGTCTGAGTGGGAATCAAACCCTGTTCTCCATGGCCTAATGCTCAAATGACTGCACTTTTGCACTCCAGGACAGGAAAAGCCCTCTGACTGTAAACACCACATTGTTGATTGGAAAACAATCCTTTTATTGAAGATAGTTAAAAAGCAGCAAGTAAAAAGCACTTTAAAGAAATATGGTAAATCCGATAAGGTAAGAAGAGAAGCAGGAGCATAAATAGTCCAGGGTAAAGTTCAGCAAAGTCCATAAAAACAAAGTCCACACTTCTCTAATATAATTCAGAAAACCAGGAAACATTAATCCAAGGCATGAGTAGGCATTCATATAATCCAAGAATCCAAATTATGAAACAAGAAACAAGAATCTTGAAACGAGAACGAGAACTTCCCTTGATTCCAAATGATGCTTCATCTGACTGTATTTCTCATACTTGGAACTTTTATCCCCTTGTTAAGCTATCCCAAGCACTCAGAAATTGGTTTTGCCTTAATTGAGATTCCCTTATCTTTTTCTGTTGGATTCTAGCAGACCGCCGAAGCCACTATTCGGCCTGCCTGTTTTGACTAATCTCCTGCCTCCTATTTGCTCATTAAGTTTTCAAGCTGGGCCAGGTGCCCAGTTGTTTTCAAGCCCCAAATCCATTCTCATGGGAAACTACACTTTGCACAGGGGTCTCCTGGTCCTTCTCTGCATCAGTGTCATTGACCAAACCATTGCCATCTTGAAATTCATTGGCATCACTTCCCACATCCAAAGCACCCTGATCCTGAAACACATCACAAGCTGAACTCCAACATGCACTATGCTAGCTCATAGTTACATGCTAATCACTCTCCCCTTTTCCAATATAAGTCCTGGCAAAAATTAATTTGCTGGTTAACAATGTCCATTGTCAGAGTCTAGAAATAAGTACTTCAAATTACTAGTTAAGTTTCTGTTGTGCTAATTAGCTCTCATGTCCCCGAAAGAGGCATTTGCTCGGTTCTTTGCGGACAAAGTCGCTTTGATCCGCTCTGGCCTGGATACCACGTTAACGGCAGTCTCTGAGGATGTAACACGAGCATCTGCTTGTCCGATTTTGATGGATTCATTTCAATTGGTGAAACCCGAGGATGTGGACAAGATACTTGGAGGAATGAGAGCTACCACATGCATCCTAGACCCCTGCCCATCCTGGCTTCTAAAGGAGGCCAGAGGGGGATTGGCCGAGTGGGTGGAGGTGGTGGTTAATGCCTCCCTTCGGGAAGGCAATATTCCAGCCAGCTTAAAACAAGCTGTAATAAAACCGCTGTTGAAAAAACCATCACTAGACCCCACTCAATTCGTCAACTATCGGCCTGTTTCCAATCTTCCCTTTTTGAGCAAAGTCCTGGAACGTGTGGTGGCCTCACAACTCCAGGTATTCTTGGTAGACACTGATTATCTGGATCCGGCACAGTCTGGCTTTAGGCCGGGACATGGTACCGAGACAGCCCTGGTCGCCTTAGTGGATGATCTCCGCAGAGAGCTCGACAGGGGGAGTGTGTCCCTGTTGGTCCTGCTGGATCTCTCAGCGGCCTTCGATACCGTCGACCACGGTATCCTTCTGGGACGCCTCGCGGGAATGGGCCTTGGTGGCACTGTTTTACAGTGGCTCGGGTCCTTCCTAGAGGGTCGTACCCAGAAGGTGTTGATGGGGGACAGCTGCTCGTCCTCACAACCTTTGTCTTGTGGGGTCCCGCAGGGTTCAATACTGTCCCCCATGTTGTTTAACATCTACATGAAGCCGTTGGGAGAGATCATCCGGAGTTTCGGGGTGCGGTGTTATCTGTACGCAGATGATGTCCAACTCTGTCACTCCTTTCCACCTACTTCTAAGGAGGCTGTTCAGGTCCTGAACCGGTGCTTGGCTGCTGTGTCGGACTGGATGAGGGTGAACAAATTGAAGTTGAATCCAGACAAGACAGAGGCACTCCTGGTCAGTCGAAAGGCCGAACGGGGCATAGGGTTACAGCCTGTGTTGGACGGGGTTACACTCCCCCTGAAGACGCAGGTTCGCAGCTTGGGTGTGACCCTGGATTCATAGCTGAGCCTGGAGCCTCAGGTCTCAGCGGTGGCCAGGGGAGCATTTGCACAGCTTCGGCTCGTGCGCCAGCTGCGCCCGTACCTCGGGAAGTCGGACTTGGCCACGGTAGTCCACGCTCTGGTCACATCCCGCATAGATTACTGCAACGCGCTCTACGTGGGGCTGCCCTTGAAGACTGCCCGGAAGCTCCAGATGGTCCAGCGCTCGGCAGCCAGGTTGCTAACAGGAGCAGCTCTCAGGGAGCATACCACTCCTCTGTTGAGCCAGCTCCACTGGCTGCCAATTCCCTACCGGGCACAATTCAAGGTGCTGGCATTAGCCTACAAAGCCCTAAACGGTTCCGGCCCCACCTACCTCTCCGAACGCATCTCCTCCTATGAACCGACACGGACATTAAGATCGTCCGGGGAGGCCCTGCTCTCGGTTCCGCCTGCGTCACAGGCACGGTTGGCGGGAACGAGAGACAGGGCCTTCTCGGTGGTGGCCCCTCGGTTATGGAATGCCCTACCAAGCGACATCAGACAGGCCCCTTCGTTGCTGGCATTTAGGAAGAAGCTCAAAACCTGGCTTTTTGAGCAAGCGTTTGGCTAATCAGCGCAATTGTACACAGAATGACGGTAAACTGAACATAGGAACGGTATAAGAATATGAGACTGGATCTTGGTTGCGATCGAGGCACTGTATGAATGGTTGTGTGTTTGTTATTGGGTATGCTGTGTTTTAATTGTTATTGTTGTGGTAATTAATATTGTGTAAACCGCATTGAGTCACCTATTATAGGTTGAGAAACGCGGTATAGAAATAAAGCAAATAAATAAATAAATAAATAAATAAACTAACAGAACTCATTGTTTTCATAGTTCAATGAATAAATGATTGCTGAGGTGGCCTCAAAGAATGGATGTTTGTGTGTCACACATTTCAGGAATGTAGAATCTCCAAACAACTGGCCTAGACTATATTTGAGACAGAGATGGAAGTATTTATTATTTATTTATTTACTTTATTTATATACCGCTTTTCTCAACCCTCAGGCGACTCAAAGCGGTGAACAACACCAATACAAACATCACGAGACAAGTACAGGGCAATTAAAAACAATTGTAACATAAATCATTAAACATCCGTATAACAATCATTAGCGCCTCAACAGTAAAATCAGAGTATTGTCGAAGGCTTTCATGGCCAGAATCCATGGGTTGTTGTAGGTTTTTCCGGGCTATATGGCCATGTTCTGGAGGCAATTTTTCTCCTGACGTTTCGCCTGCATCTATGGCAAGCATGACCTCATTACCTCTGAGGATGCCATATAGCCCAGAAAAACCTACAACAACCCAGTAAAATCAGAATCCAGTCTCATCATCCATTATTCCATATTCCTATGTTCAATTACACTGTTTAATCAAATGCTTGTTCGAACAGCAGGGTCTTCACTTTCCTCCGAAATGCCAGCAGGGAGGGGGCCGATCTGATATCTGCAGGCAGGGCATTCCACAGCCGAGGGGCCACCACTGAGAAGGCTCTTTTTCTCGTTCCCGCCAAGCACGCCTGTGATGCAGGCAGGACAGAGAGCAAGGGCCCCCCAGATGATATTAGTGTCCTAGCCGGTTCATAGGAGGAGATGCGTTCGGAGAGGTAAGTAGGGCCAGAACCGTTTAGGGCTTTATAGGCTAACGGCAGCACTTTGAATTGTGCCCGGTAGCAAACTGGCAGCCAGTGCAGCTGGCGCAACAGAGGAGTAGTATGCTCCCTGAGTGCCACTCCTGTTAGCAACCTGGCTGCTGAACGCTGGATCATTTGAAGCTTCCGAGCAGTCTTCAAAGGCAACCCCACGTAGAGAGCGTTGCAGTAGTCTATACAGGATGTAACCAGAGCATGGACTACCGTGGCCAAGTCAAACTTCCCAAGGTACGGGCACAGCTGGCGCACAAGTTTTAACTGTGCAAATGCTCCCCTGGTAACCGCTGAAACCTGGGGTTCCAGGCTCAGCGACGAGTCCAAGATCACACCCAAGCTGCGAACCTGCGTCTTCAGGGGGAGTGTAACCCCGTCCAACGCAGGCTGTAACCCTATGCCCTGTTCGGCCTTGCGACTGACCAGGAGTACCTCTGTCTTGTCTGGATTCGATTTCAATTTGTTCGCCCTCATCCAGACTGTTTAGAGCCCCCGGTGGCGCAGTGGGTTAAAGCACTGTGCCGGCAGGACTGAAGACCGACAGGTCGCAGGTTCGAATCCGGGGAGAGGTGGATGAGCTCCCTCTATCAGCTCCAGCTCCTCATGCGGGGACATGAGAGAAGCCTCCCACAAGGATGATAAAACATCAAAATCATCCAGGCGTCCCCTGGGCAACATCCTTGCAGATGGCCAATTCTCTCACACCAGGAGTCACTCCTGACACGACAAAAAAAAAAAAAAATCCAGACTGTTACAGCGGCCAAGCACCGGTTCAGGACCTGAACAGCTTCCTTAGTAGCAGGTGGAAAGGAGTGACAGAGTTGGACATCATCCACGTACAGATGTCACCGTACCCCGAAACTCCGGATGATCTCCCCCAGCGGCTTTATGTAGATGTTAAACAACATGGGAGACAATATTGATAAAGTAAAGAGAAGATCCTGCAGTTTTCCTTCAGATTTGTCTACCTACCCCTGCCCTTACCCTAAGTTGGCTGGTCTCCTCAGCCTCTCCTGGCCCTATCCCAAAATTCATTAAATAAAACACTTTAAATACATTCAAAGGATGTGGGACATTGGGTAAGACACTTCAAAAGTTTCCCCGGCTGAAAAACATTTTTGGAAGAGCCCACAAGGAAATGAGAACAATCATGATAAACATACATGCCATTCTCTGTTAACTCTGTAATTTCTTTTAATAATGAACGATTTAATTATTAGTTAATGAGTAATGCAATGAATTAATTTTCCAACTTCCAACGTCAATCATAAGAAATTATGGCTTCCAGCTATTAACTTTTTATAACTATTGTTGCAAACTCTGGAATAGCACTGAAGAAATATCTGAAAAGGCACAAGTTACCCATTTCTGCACCTGAAAAGCAGTAGTAGCACAATGCAATTTATAAGTGCTAACTGAACACTGTGTAGTAATGAGTAGGACTTGGAAATGACTGGTTACAAATAACCACACTATTGGCTTATTTTCTCAGTAAGAGAGGCAATACCCAATTACATTATGATTGAGGCTAATTTTACCCCTTTGTAAAATGTAACCTCTTAGGTCAGTGTTTCTCAACCTGGGGGTCGGGACCCCTGGAGGGGTCGCGAGGGGGTGTCAGAGGGGTCACCAAACACAACCAGAAAACACAGTATTTTCTGTTGGTCATGGAGGTTCTGTGTGGGAAGTTTGACCCAATTCAATCGTTGGTAGGGTTCAGAATGCCCTTTGATTGTAGGTGAACTATAAATCCCAGCAACTACAACTTCCAAATGTCAAGGTCTATTTTCCCCAAACTCCACTAGTGTTTACATTTGGGCATATTGAGAACTCGTGCCAAGTTTGGTCCAGATCCATCGTTGTTTGAGTCCACAGTGCTCTCTTGATGTAGGTGAACTATAACTCCAAAACTCAAGGTCAATGCCCACCATCATAGAATCAAAGAATTGGAAGAGACCTCATGGGCCATCCAGTCCAACCCCCTGCCAAGAAGCAGGAATATTGCATTCAAATCACCCCTGACATCATCATCACCATAACCATCATAGGTGGCTGAGTATGACACCCTTCCAAAGGCAAGTTTGATGGTGGGTCTGTGACTGTGATGACCTATTCTGGATCTGTATGGTCTTTCACACTGAAAATGTAAATTTCCAGATAGAAGGCAGTCACAAAGGTTTGCTTGGGATGCTTTTTTCTTGGCACGTTTCTCCCTTTTGCTCTCTATTCATGCCTCTTCAAAATCCCAAGTACCATAGGAACAGCTGATCTCCAGGGTAGCAGGGCTTCCCAGTTCTTGATGTTTATATCACTTTTTTGGTTAGATTTAAATCTATCTTTAAATCCCTTTTGTTGTCCACTGGCATTTTTTTCTGTTCTTAAGATTTGTGTGTGTGTCAGGAGCGACTTGAGAAACTGCAGGTTGCTTCTGGTGTGAGAGAATTGGCCGTCTGCAAGGACGTTCCCTTCCAGTATTTTCTGTTGGTCATGGGAGTTCTGTGTGCCAAGTTTGATTCAATTCCATCATTGGTGGAGTTCAGAATGCTCTTTGATTGTAGGTGAACTATACATCCCAGCAACAACAACTCTCACAGGACAAAATCAATACCCTCCCCCAATCCCACCAGTATTGAAATTTGGGTGTATTGGGTATTTTTTATTATTTGCAATATTTGTATGGAGATTCAGGGTAGTTAGCAGTGTTGGCAACAATTCAATGCCATCGATAAAACAGTATATTTATTTATTTATTTACTTTGCTTATATACTGCAGTTCTCAGCCCAGGGGCGACTCACTGCGGTGTACAACATAGAAAAACAAGGTGCAAAATACAAGACACAGTATAAAATAATCTACAATTCATCATTATCAAAAACATCCTCATCAAAAACATCATCATTACTACCAAAGCCATTCCGTGTCGTCTCATCGTCAAAACCACAATCCAGTATCATTTTCCGTTGTATAAAACATTAAAATTGACCCTCCCCTAATAAAGCATTAAACATTATTAAACACATCACATAAAATAACATCACTTATCACACAGAGACACAGCCATTGTAATAAGCAATCCTGGGTCATTGCACTTTCAACTTTAACTTTGAACATTCCTATGATGGGAGAGTGCTTGGTTCCACAGCCAGGTCTTTAGCTGTTTCCTAAAGGTCAGGAGGGAGGGGGTGGACCTGATCTTACTCAGGAAGGAGTTCTACAGCTGTGGGGCCACCACTGAGAAGGCCCTGTCCCTCATCCCCACCCGCCACCCCTGTGAGAGCAGGACCTCCCTGGAAGAGAAACAAAATAGAAATGTGGAAAACAAACCACAGTTTGTTTCATCATCATTAGTCAAATAATATGAATACATTATGGTTACGATAATATATTTGGATGCTTAAAATGTCCTAAACTCTGAACAGGTGGTCCATGTTCATTATATCTAGTATCTTTTCTAGCCAATCTTCCTTCGATGGTATTTTAAAAAGACCATAGATTTAATTTGGTCAAAAGTGTTCTGTCTAGACCTCTGTCTGGTGCGTTATCACTGAAGCACAAGTTTCCACTGATTGTCTCTTTGTGTTGTCGAAGGCATTCTTGGCCGGAATCACTGGCTTGCTGTGAATTTTTGGGCTGCATGGCTATGTTCCAGCAGCATTCTCTCCTGACATTTTGCCTGCACATGTAGCTGATATCTTCAGACTTCTCATCTGCATCTGTGGCTCTTCAAGCCTCTGTAGATGCCAGCCACAGATGCCGGTAAAACATCAGGAGAAAGTGCTACTGGAACATGACCATCTGCCCCAAAAACATCAATCCACTTATCTCTTTGTTTCTAAGGTTAATGTAGAGATCTGTTGCAATCCTTATTTTGTCTCCAAACTCTCGCAAGAACAATTCGCGCTGCTGATGTTAGGTAAACAAACAACTTGTCTGAGTTTATATCCCAATCCATGTTGCCCATCCCTAAGAGGCAATGATCTGGTTTTAAGGGAATAGTTATTTACAGAATATTTTGACATACTTCTTGGATTATTTTCCAGAAAGGCTTCCACTTTTTTAACCTGCTTATTCTCAATGACTAACTGCTCTCATTTCTGTCCAGACTAAAACTGGTATCCCCATTTTGGACGGTTGGGCAGGAGGACAGGAGATGCAGAGTTTTCTTGGTGATGGCACCACAGCTTTGAAATACCACCGTAGTTGAGGTTTGATAGGCTTCTTTTTGGCAGAAACTGTAATCACTTTTGTTTTGACAGGTTTTTAATGTGCAATTTCTGCTGTTATTTTAAAAGTGTTTGTTTTTGAGATGCAATTTTGTCTTCAGATTAAATAGTTTTGTCTTGAAATAACAGTACCGTGCTTCTTTGATGTGAGCTGCTCTGGGTTACTTTTTGAGCAACACAACGGAGTGAATGGTGTTGTCGGCAAGAATGTTGTCACTCATTTGAGCCTTCCAGCGAATTAGAGAATTTTGTAATGCTGAGCTTTAGTACTGTATCACTGTGTGTATGTGTACATCTGTGTGAGTGCAAGTGGCAAGGCATTTTAGAGGAGAAACCCATCAGAAGCCTACAAGCTGCGTCTAGGGAACCGGCCTTGAAGATATGAATATGTTGGTCTGTAGTGAACCTTGTGCAAGAAATGGCCAACCACAAATTAATCCAGGATGAAAGGCTGGCAACTGACAAGTTCTTGTTGCTATGGGAACTAACAACATCAAAGAGGTAGAGGTCAACTGGGAGAGACCTTGGAGAGGGAAAATGAACCATCGTTTTGGCAGAAAACAGCTCTCTTGGCAACCTGTTGAGGTTCTGTGAGAAGTTTTTGCCAGAATGCCAAGGAGAGTTTTACCTTTTAGATGGTTGGAGACCTTCCTCAATATATAGGGGATGGGAGACCAGGAAACTAAAACTCTGTTGTTGTTCATTCGTTCAGTCATTTCGACTCTTCATGACCTCATGGACCAGCCCACGCCAGAGCTCCCTGTTGGCCATCACCACCCCCAGCTCCTTCAAGGTCAATCCAGTCACGTCAAGGATCCCATCCATCCATCATGCCCTTGGTCACCCCCTCTTCCTTTTTCCTTCCATTTTCCCCAGCATCATTGTCTTCTCTAAGCTTCCCTGTCTCCTCATGATGTGGCCAAAGTACTTCAACTTTGTCTCGAATATCCTTCCCTCCAATGACCAGTCGGGGTTTATCTCCTGAAGTATGGACTGGTTGGATCTTCTCGCAGTCCAAGGCACTCTCAGAACTTTCCTCCAACACCACAGCTCAAAAGCATCTATCTTCCTTCGCTCAGCCTTCCCTATGGTCCAGCTCTCACATCCATAGGTGACTACAGGGAATACAATTGCTTTAACTATGTGGATCTTCGTTGTCAGTGTGATGTCTCTACTCTTCACCATTTTATCGAGAATGGACATTGCTCTCCTCCCAAGAAGTAAGCGTCTCCTGATTTTCTGGCTGCAGTCTGCGTCTGTAGTAATCTTTGCACCTAGAAATACAAAGTCTGCCACTGCCTCTACGATTCCCCCCTCTATTTCCCAGTTGTCAATGATTCTTGTTGCCATAATCTTGTTTTTTTTTTATGTTTAACTGCAAGCCAGCTTTTGCGCTTTCTTCTTTCACCTTGATTAGAAGGCTCCTCAGCTCCTCCTCGCTTTCAGCCATCAAAGTGGTGTCATCTGCATATCTAAGATTGTTAATGTTTCTTCCAGCAATTTTTACCCCAGCCTTGCATTCGTCAAGCCCTGCACATTGCATGATGTGTTCTGCATACGTATAGGGGATGGGAGACCAGGAAAATAAAACTCTGAATCTCTCTAAATATTGGTGCCTAAGAGGGATCCTCCAGTCTAGAGTTTGGAAGTGTCATCTTTTTGGATTACAACTCATAGAACCCCATGGGCCATCTAGTCCAGCACCTTGCCATGCAGGAAAAGCACAAAGTACTTCTGACAGATGGCCATCCAACCTCTGTTGAAAAGCCTCCAAAGAAGACGTTTCCACCACACTCCAAGGTAGTGAGTCAAGAAGTTCTTCCTAATATTTATTTATCGTGTCATCAGCAACCATTGTATTACAATTCTAACAGAGCAAAACAAACACAGAGATTAAAAAGAAAAAGAAAAAAAAAAGAAAAAAAAGAAAAAGAAAGAAAGAAAAAAAAACCCACACAGATTTTGTAAATTTGGTATTTGGTTAAATGTCCTTTGACCAGTATCTGGCCACTTGGAGTGCCTCTGGGTTGCCGCAAGAAGGTCCTCCATCGTGCATGTGGCAGGGCTCAGGGTGCATTGCAGCAGGTGGTCAGTGGTTTGTTCTTCTCCGCACTCGCATGCTGAGGATTCCACCCTGTAGCCCCATTTCTTAAGATTGGCTCTGCATCTCGTGGTGCCAGAGCGCAATCTGTTCAGCGCCTTCCAAGTCGCCCAGTCTTCTGAGTGCCCAGGGGGGAGTCTCTCATCTGGTATCATCTATGAATTGAGGTGCTGGGTTTGGGCCTGCCACTTTTGGACTCTCGCTTGCTGGGGTGTTCCAGCGAGTGTCTCTGTAGATCTAAGAAAACTATGTCTTGATTTAAGTCGTTGACGTGCTGGCTGATGCCCAAACAGGGGATGAGCTGGAGATGTCTCTGCCTTGGTCCTTTCATTATTGGCTGCTACTTCCCGGCGGATGTCAGGTGGTGCAATACCGGCTAAGCAGTGTAATTTCTCCAGTGGTGTGGGGCGCAGACACCCCGTGATAATGCGGCATGTCTCATTAAGAGCCACATCCACTGTTTTAGTGTGATGAGATGTGTTCCACACTGGGCATGCATACTCAGCAGCAGAGTAGCATAGCGCAAGGGCAGATGTCTTCACTAATGTTCCTAATGTTCAGGTGGAATCTTCTTTCTTGTCATTTGAACCCATTGCTCCAAGTCCTAGTCTCCAGGGCAGCAGAAAATTTATTATTTACTAGCCGTCCCCTGCCACACGTTGCTGTTGCTCGATCTGGTGATCTGGAAAATAAAGTAATGAGAAAGTGTTGGTTTCTAATATTTGTAATTTCTTTATGCTTGTGGGTAAACAGTATTTCTTGCTGTTTCTTTGTCAGTGTTGATGTGGAGAGTGTCTGGTTTGCCCACCCTAGAACATGCAACATATCATTGTCCTTCTATAAGGGTCCCTTTCAAATCTATGCTACTATATCTGTGTGTGTGTATTATTAGCCGTCCCCTGCCACACGTTGCTGTGGCTTGATCTGGTGATCTGGAAAATAAAGTAATGAGAAAGTGTTGGTTTCTAACATATGTAATTTATTTCTGCTTATGGGTAAACAGTATTTCTTGTTTCTATGTCAGTGTTGATATGGAGATTGTGTGGTTTGTCTACTCTGGAACAGGCAACATATAATTGTCCTTCTTTAGGGGTCCCTTTCAAATCTATGATATTGTAGCTTTCTGTGTGTGTGAATCATATATATCTATCTATATCTATGGCTGGATGGCTTTTTGTCAGGAGGGCTTTGATTACATTTTCATGCCCTGGTGAAGGGAGTTGGACTGGATGGCCTTAAGTATTTTTTATTGGTCATGGGGGTTCTGTGTGGGAAATATGCCCCAATTCTGTCATTCGTGGGGTTCGGAATGTTCTTTTATTGCAGGTGAACTATAAATCCCAGTAACTACAACCCCCAAATGTCAAGGTCTATTTCCCCCAAACTCCATCTGTGTTTATATTGATATAGGATTCTGGCAATTATATTCGGTACAGAGCAAGCTGTGCAAATATACAATGCGTGAATTTCACACTCGATAACTTCCAAAAAGTGAATTGTCTTCTCAAACCTACCTCCTACTTGAGCATTTCTTTCAGGGATGTGTTTCTCTCTCAATCCAACTTTTTTAGAATTCATACAGTGAAGCTTTGGATTTCTTGCCCCCAAAACATTGGAAATGAAGTACTACAGGCATGGGTGCCTGTTTGGGCAAATCCTAAGGCTTTCCTAAGGCTCGATCAGGGGGTTGAACCACTCCTGAATTGATCTGGCAAATTTGGATCCCCAAGATCCATATGTCATTGGCTTTCTCAAATGACCAAGTTTTAAGAATATTAAGACATCTGCTGTTCTTGGGCTCTGCCAGGAATAATAATGATTGCCTGCAATCTATCTTATGCAAACTTACTTGAGAGACGATGACACTGAACACATGGAGAACTTCTTTATGAACACATTGTGCTTGGAAGAGTCTTCATATTTAAGGCGTGAGAATGGATGGGAAATGAAATTCGTTCTCCTCCTGCAAGTAAGCAATAAAAAATACTGCCTACCAATACTGGGCCCCCTCAGCGTACACACCTTACACACAATTCTGGAGGCCTGACTAGAAGACCATCTTGCAACATTACATTTTCAGGAATGCAGCTATTATGCTGAAAATGTTGGTGTAGTAGGTTGTGCAGAGTGTGTTTTAGCCAAGTTTTAGCCAAGTCCCATGCAGAAGACACAAAGGCAAGAGGAAAAAAGAAACAGATTTTATTTATTTACAGCTTTTATATTCCGCCCTTCTCACCCCGCAGGGGACTCAGGGCGGATTACAGTGTACACATATATGGCAAACATTCAATGCCAATTTTTGACATACAAACATATACAGACATACACAGAGGCTATTTAACTTTTCTGGCCGCCAGGGAAGCTGTCGCTTTCATCGTCCACCTGCGATGCTGATGAAGCACTTCCACATTCCCCGCTGCAATGCTTTGCTGGAGTCTTCTTTATGACCTCATAAATCAGTTAATTTAGCCAGAAAAACAGAAAAACTTTACTCTTATCAACAGAGGCATAAACTTGCAGTGTTGCATATAAAATCAAACAGTGCGATAAACTTACATAGTCCTTGTAAGTAACACAGAATAAGGCTTCTTCATCTTCATTCAAATGAGAGAGCGAAACATAAACCTTGAGTAAACAGCTATTCCACTATAGCAAAGAGCATCGCTGTTAGAGCATAGCAGCATTACAGCATATTGCTTCTCCAAACTGTATTCACCGGGTATGGCCCAAACATGCTGGCTGACCTACATTACCAGCTGCACATAATAATTAACATCATAAGGTTTTTCTTTGACACACACTTGATCTTGCTACCACTTACTGTAACATAGTATAAGAACTGAAAATTTAGCAAGTCTGTTTTAGTGGCCTGATTAACTTTATTCTCACAATAGCTGACCTATGATCTGTATTATTTTGCTGAACTCTTCCATTTGTGGTATGCTAGAAATGCTGTAACTGCAATATTATTTGCTCATGACCACCTTACTTACTTACTTAGGCGATCCCTCGTAGTCCGAGGATGATGGTCCTCCAAGTTTGGTGTCCTGGGAGTGGGTTCGAAGTCGGCTGTGGAGCCCTATTCTTGATCTGCATCTTCTCCCACAGTGAGGGCATTGATTTCCAGGTGGGAGGCGTTCTCGGTCGGGGTTGGCTTGACACGTCTTCCTCTTGGCACGTTTCTCTCTTTCACCCTCCATTCATGCCTCTTCAAATTCTGCAGCACTGCTGGTCACAGCTGACCTCCATGGCCACCAACCTGATGTTGGTATCAGACCCTCAGAAGCATACCCGTGAACAAGAAGTATTAAAAACATGCTGTACAGGTCACATAGACCTCGGATAAGGAATACCACATATGCAATAAATATTGCTCATGTGCACATTGTCTTTGTCTGTGTAACTCTGAAGTTCTATAAAATATGAATGTATGAAATTAACGGTATCTGTCTCTACTGGTGCTGTGAGCACTAGGTTGGACTAAAAGCAGTGCTGGACTTTGGTCAAAGTCATTGTTTTTTTTCTGCTCTGTCTCAGAGCTCACCATAGTTTCATGTCCTACCTGGGAGGATACTCTAGAGTTGTCATTTCAGTCCTACACAATAAAAGTATATATTTTCCAGCTTCCATGCATCTATGTGATAATAAGTGTGTGGTATGGGAGATCCAATCCACAGAGTCAATATCCATGGTTTCTCTTACCCATGTTCCCAAAAATATTCCTCTGCCCCAGAAGTGTTTGCGAGTCTCTCTAGGTCCTCAAGTGTGATTCTATGGTATGCTTCTACCCAGCATATAGTGAAAATATAGAATTCATACAGCGAAGAATTCATACACTACACCCGGAGTGTAGTAGAGGCTCCCTCTTTGAAAGCTTTTAAACAGAGGCTGGATGGCCATCTGTCAGGGGTGCTTTGAATGCAATATTCCTGCTTCTTGGCATGGGGTTGGACTGGATGGCCCATGAGGTCTCTTCTAACTCTATGACTCTATGATTCTAGGAAGGTGGCCAATCTGATGTCCCTGGGGAGGGAGTTGTACAGATGGGGGGCAACTGCAGAGAAGGCCCTGACCCTCGTCCTCACCAGATCAAGATCAAGTGCAGGGCCTTTCCATTGGGATCAAGAGCAGGGCCTTTCCATTGCAGGAAGCAGGGGCGGCTCGTCCATTATGCGAAGTAAGCGGTCGCAGAACACTTTTTTTTTTGCCAGGGGCGCTGAGGCGCCTCTGTAAATGCCCTTTGACCACCACTTGAGGAGCGCCCCCTCAGCTCACAACAGCCCTAGCAGTCTGGGGGGAGCTTCGGCTTTCTTGCCTCGCTGCCGGGCGATCCTCTTCCCAAAGGGGCCGGGCCCTTGAGCCTCGCCTAGCCCCTCTCGTTCCTGCTCCACCCAGCCACAGGGTGCGCGAGCAGAGCTGGCGCTCAATCGGTCTCCGTGTTCGATCCCTTCCCCATGACCGGCTCCCTTTCCTGATCCCCGGTGTTCCACCCGCCTCCTCTCCTCTCCCCAATCCACAGGTGGGCCAAGGGGCAGAGCCGTCGCGCCCGCTTCGGGTCCAGAGGCGTGTCTGAAGACCCCAGGTGAACTATACATTCCAGTAACTACACTTGCCGCACTTGCTCCCTTACCTGTCCCGTTTTGGGTCCGGAGGCATGCCTGAAGACCCAGCGTGTGCACCAAAAGTCACCTCTTCTCCTGACTTTCTCTTCAGCCATTGGGACAAAGAGAGAGAGAGAGAGAGAGAGAGAGAGAGAGAGAGAGAGAGAGAAAGAGAGAGAGAGAGCCCTTCTGGCTGGAGGTATCTCCCACCTCCGCTCCCTCCTTTGTTTTTGCACCACCTCTCCCTCTCTCTCTCTCTCTCTCTCTCTCTCTCTCTCGGTCCCAATGGCTGAGGAGAAAGTCAGGAGAAGAGGTGACTTTTGGTGCACACGCTGGGTCTTCAGGCATGCCTCCGGACCCAAAACGGAACAGGTAAGGGAGCAAGTGCGGCAAGTGTAGTTACTGGAATGTATAGTTCACCTGCAATTAAAGAGCATTCTGAACTCCCACAACGAACAGAAAATATATATCAATGATTGGTTGGGGGGGGGGGCAAAATACTGTTTGCTTACCATTGAAAATTACCTAGGGCCGCCTCTGGCAGGAAGTGAAAGTAATTCAGCCATAGAACAGTCATATTCCCTGCATTTGCATGTCTTTGGTTACTTTGTCAGCCCCTGTTCCTTGGATGCCTAAATGATATTTAAGAACGTCAGTTGACGTTTTATGTTATTTCAATGCTAAAAATTTGAGGGTATTGGAATTCGTATTTGAGGAGGGGATTCCCTCATTTTGTCCTCCTCATAATTATGGACTTTCTTTTTACGAGGAAGGTAGACAACGGCCAAGTTTGTCTTCACGCTAGAAAACACATAGACATCCAAAATTGCTTTACTGTCAAAGAATGTTAGCAAAATGTAGGAACTGGAAAGAGGACAAAATATAGAAGACCCGAGGATGTTGTTGGTAACAGAAGAGTTCTAAATATATTTGTGTTCTAAAATGCTAGAGACCTGTTGATGCCAGAAGGAAGGGGATGAGATGATCTGTCTGTACAAACAGCAGGACAGATTGGAGTGCTCGGATGGGAGGCTTACATTCTAACTTCTCAGCTCAGATGCCAGTTGCCAACAGGCATTCTTTTTTAGACACTGTGCCCATAGCATTCAGTACCCCAGGTAAAGAAAAAGTAACATTGCGGAAATGGATTAAGGCATGGAAACATTTTTTTCCTTTTAGATGTTCATGTGAACTGATTTATAAAAGGCTATTAGGTAAAGGTAAAGGTAGTCCCCTGACATTAAGTCCAGTCATGTCCGACTCTGGGGTGTGGTGCTCATCTCCATTTCCAAGCCGAAGAGCCAGCGTTGTCCGTAGACACCTCCAAGGTCATGTGGCCGGCATGACTGCATGGAGCGCTGTTACCTTCCCGCCGGAGCGGTACCTATTGATCTACTCACATTTGCATGTTTTCGAACTGCTAGGTTGGCAGAAGCTAGGGCTGACAGCGGAAGCTCACGCCGCTCCCCGGAATCGAACCTGCAACCTTTTGATCAACAAGCTCAACAGCTCAGTGCTTTAACCCACTGTGCCACCGGGGGCTCCGGCTATTACAACATCTATATAAATAAAAATGTAATGTTGGTTTGTGGGATTAACAGAACTCAAAAACCAATGGACAAATTGACACCAAATTTGGACACAAGACACATAACAACCCAATGTATGTCCTTCACTAAAAAAATTGGTTTTGTCATTTGGGAGTTGTAGTTGCTGGGATTTATAGTTCACCTACAATCAAAGAACATTCTGAACCCCACCAACGATGGAATGGAACCAAACTTGGCACACAGTTCTCCCATGACCAACAGAAAATACTGGAAGGGTTTGGTGGGCAGTGTCCTTTGGTTTTGGAGTTGTAGTTCACCTACATCCACAGGCAGGCATGTAGCCGGGGGGGGGGGGGGGCTCAGGGGGCTTCAGCCCCCCCGAAATTCTCATGGTGATTCGCGAAAAGGCCTTACTGGTGCATTATTTAAACTGTTATGTTTATTCATATCATGATCTGATCACCATACTCAATATATCCCATATTTATTTATTTATTTATTTACTTTACTTCTATACCGCTATTCAATACACCAATATAAAAACAGTTAACAACCTAATCAATACACAGTTAGTACACAAATTACTATAATAACCAATCACTAGCATCTGCATTGGGGGTATTGGGGTAATGATACAAAAGGTTTGCTAGGCTAGACCCTCTTTCACTCAGACTCAGCCCCCCCCCCCGAAACTCACCCCCCCGACACCGCCCCTGAAAAAAATTCACACACCCCCACCCCCCCCGAAACGAAATCCTGGCTACGGGCCTGTCCACAGGTCACTGTGGACTCAAACAATGATGGATCAGGACCAAACTCAACACGAATACTCAATATGCCCAGATGTGAACACTGGTGGAGTTTGGGGGAAAATAGAATCTTGACATTTGGGAGTTGTAGTTTCTGGGATTTATAGTTCACCTACAATCAAAGAACATTCTGAACCCCACCAACGATAGAATTGGGCCAAACCTCCCACACAGAACCCCCATGTGGGCCACAGCAATGCGTGGCTTGGGACGGCTAGTCTATATAAATAAAAATGCAATGTTCATTTGTGGGATTAACAGAACTCAAAAACCACTGGGGGAATTGACACCAAATTTGGACACAAGACAACCCAATGTATATCCTTCACTTATAAACACTGAAAAACACAGCAGAAGAGAGTTAAAAAGCCCCCAAAAGCTAAATGATGAAAAGCTAAATGACAATACAGAAAAAAAGGGAAGAAAGAGGGAGGGAAGGGGAGAAAAGAAAGAAAGAAAAGAAAAAAAGAGGGAAAGAAAGAAAGAAAGAAGGAAAGGGAGAAGGAAGCATGGAAGCAAAGAGAGAAGGAAGGAAGGAAAGAGGTAGAGAAGGAAGGAAGGAGAGAAAGAGGGAAGGAAAGAAAAGGGGAAGGAAGGAAAGTTAGATAAGGAAGGAAGGAGAGAAGCAAAGAAAAAAGGGAAAGAAGGAAGGAAAGAGGGAGTGAAGGAAGGGGGAAGATTTAGAGAAAGACGGAGGGAAGGAATGAAGGAAAGAGAGAAGGAAGAAAAGAGACAGCAGAAGAGAAAGAAAAAGGGGAAAGGAAGGAAAGAGATAGAGAAGGAAGGAAGACGGGAAGGAAGGAAGGAAAAAGGGAGCGAAGGAAGGGGGGAAAGAAGGAGAGAAAGAGGGAAGGTTGTCCACAGCAACACGTGGTGGTTACAATTAGTTTTAAAATAAATGTTTTAAGAACTTTTCTGTTCCAAATGTAGGAAATAAATCTTTTGCTCCATTTTGTACCCTGAAACCAAATAGTTTATTATTTTGCTTGTCCTTTCTGGGTCCCTTAAGTATTTCTTTCTTTTAAAAAAAGAACCAATATATTTAATGGGTGGAATTTCTGTTCACGATCTATGTGCGAGGGGGTTGCTAATTATTCTTCACAACTATATTGCACCAAGTTCAAAGTGAGAAGCTGCACTGAATGTCAGTCTTTCATTGGAAGAATTTTGTGGCTGCTGGTAGCACTTGGCCTGCCCTAAGCAAGGCTGGCACATGAATTATTGCTTTAATTATCCAGGAATCTTACCCAAAGGCAACATTCTCCGTTTTAATTTTGGTTTGCTGTGGTATGTTCCAGCTCTCTCCCGCTCCTGATCTTGTAATCGGTAATGCTGAAAACATCCCTGAGGGACTTAGACTAGGACACAGATGACTGGTGTACAAGAAAGCTTTTATTAATGCTGAGAAATGTTGCAGTTTGATTCCAAGTGTGTGTGAGGGGGAGAAAATCCTTTCCATTATAGCGTGGCTAGACAGAGAGACAGAAAGCACTGTTGCACTTCCCCTCTGGAGGCCGTCATAGCTAAAGCAGGCTGTGGTTTTGATTTCATGTGCTTTTGTCAACAAGTTGTTCCTATCTTCAAGAAGGGGAAAAAAAAGGACCCAAACAATGACTGTCCAGTCACCCGCATTATCACAGGGTGTCTGCGCCCTACACCACTGAAGAAATTATACTGTTTAGCCGGTATTGCACCACCTGGCATTCGCCGGGAAGTAGCAACCAATAGTGAAAGGACCAAGGCAGTGACATCTCCGACCCATCCTCTGTTTGGGTATCAGCCAGCATGCCAATGACTTAAATCAAGAAATAATTTTCTAAGATCTACAGAGACACTCACTGGAACACCTCAGCAAGCGAGAGTCCAAAAGTGGCAGGCTCAAACCCAGAACCTCAATCAATGGCTGATACCAAATGAGAAACTCCCTCCTGGGCAGACAGAAAACTTGGAAGGCGCTGAACAGACTGCGCTCTGGTACCACAAGATGCAGAGCCAACCTTAAGAAATGGGGCTACAAAGTGGAATCCACGACATGCGAGTATGGAGAAGAGCAAACCACAGACCACCTGCTGCAATGCAACCTGAGCCCTGCCACATCCACGATGGAGGACCTTTTTGCAGCAACACCAGAGGCACTCCAAGTGACCAGCTACAAGGACATTTAATAGAATACCAAGTTTGCAAATTTTGTGTTTTGTTTGTTTGTCTATTTTTTAATGCAATGCAACTGGTTTGGTTCGCTCCTGACACAATAAATAAATAAGCCGGACATCAATTCCAGATCATTCAGAAGGCAATCTGCAATCACTTAGAAAGGAATGCTGTGATTACTAAAAGTCATCATGGATTTTTCCAAAAACAATTCTCGCCAGACTAATCTTATCTCTTTTTTTATAGTTACAAGCTTGGTAGATGCAGGGAATGCTGTGGATGTAGCATATCTTTATTTCAGTAAGATCTTCAACAAAGTCCTCCATGACCTTCTTGCAAGCAAGCTAGTCGTAGGTGGGCCAGGCAATACTACTATTAGGTGGATCTGTAATTGGTTAAGTGAACAAACCCAAAGGGTGCTCACCAATGGTTCCGCTTCATCTTGGAAAGAAGTGACTAGTGGAGTGTTGCAGGGTTCATCCCTGGGCACAGTATTGTTTAGCATCTTTATTAATGACTTGGATGTAGGTTTAGAAGGCATACTTATCCAATTTACAGATGACACCAAATTGGGAGGGGTAGCTAATACTCCAGAGGACATGATCAGAATTTAAAAAGAGCTGGGTCAAAATCTTGAAGAACTTGGTGTGTTTAGCCTGCTGAAGAGAAGGTTGAGAGGAAACGTGATAGCCATATATAAATATGTGAAAGGGTGTCATGAGGAAGAAGGAGCAGGCTTATTTTCTGCTGCCCTGGAAACTAGGACTAGGAGCAATGGGTTCAAATTACAGGAAAGGAGATTCCACCTGAACATTAGGAAGAACTCCCTGACAGTGTGAGCTGTTCAACAGTGGAACTCTCTGGTGGAAGCTCCTTCCTTGAAAACTTTCAAACAGAGACTGGATGGCCATCAGTCAGGGATACCTTGATTGTACTTTTCCTGCATGCCAGGGGATTGGACTAGATGGACCATGTGGTCTCTTCCAACTCTATTATTTTAACATTCTAATAGCTGTCCCCTGCCACACATTGCTGTGGCCCAGTCTATGTATATGTGTTTTGTGTGTGTATATATTTGTATATATGTGCTTCTGCGCATGTGTTGTTATGTATTTTTAATTTATTGGCTTTTTAAGTCTCTTCCGCTGTGTTTTTCAGGGTTTTTACGAGTGATGGTCATTTGTTGGCCTGATAGGTGTCTTGTGTCCAAATTTGTTGTCAATTCGCCCAGTGGTTGTTGAGTTATGTTAATCCCACAAACAAACATTGCATTTTTATTTATATAGATGACTAGCTGTCCCCTGCCACGCGTTGCTGTGGCCCAGTCTTTTGATCTGGAAAATAAAGTAATGAGAAAGTGTTGGTTTCTAATATATGTAATTTCTTTATGCTTGTGGGTAAACAGTATTCCTTGCTGTTTCTTTGTCAGTGTTGAGTGTCTTGTTTGCCCACCCTGGAACATGCAACATACCATTGTTCTGCTTTAAGGGTCCCTTTCAAATCTATGATACTATATCTCTCTGTGTGTGAATCATATCTATATCTATGGCTGGATGGCTCTTTGTCAGGAGGACTTTGATTACGTTTTCTTCCCCTGATGAAGGGAGTTGGATTGGATGGCCTTAAGTATTTTCTGTTGGTCATGGGGATTCTGTGTGGGAAGTTTGTCCCGATTCTGTCGTTCGTGGGGTTCAGAATGCTTTTTGATTGTAGGTGAACTGTGACTCCCGGTGACTACAACTCCCAAATGTCAAGGTCTATTTCCCATAAACTCCATCTGTGTTCATATTTGGGCGTATTGAGTGCTTGTGCCAAGTTTGGTCCAGATCCATCATTGTTTGAGTCCATAGTGTTCTCTGGATGTAGGTGAACTACAACTCCCAAACTCAAGGTCAATGCCCACCAAACCCTTCCAGTATTTTCTGTTGGTCATGGAAATTCTGTGTGCTGAGTTTGGTTCAATTGCATCGTTGATGGAGTTCAGAATGATCTTTGATTGTAGGTGAACTATAAATCCCAGCAACTACAACTCCCAAATGACAAAATCATATTTTTTGAGTGATGGTCACTCCTTGAGTTGTGAGATGTTTTGTTGCCAAATTTGGTGTGATTTCGTTCATTGGTTCTTCTGTTTTTAAGGTACTCATTACGCACAGAACATGTATATATATATAGATTCTAAGTGTGATTGGAACCATTTTTAGTGCTACTTTAAGATGAGCAAAAGGTGGATGATGAGGAAGGCTCAGCAAGGTCAGGCATTTGATGTGGCAGTTCAGCCAAGATGATGCAGGTCAGGCCCGTAGCCAGGATTTCGTTTCGGGGGGGGGGGGGCTAATTTTTTTCAGGGGGGTTTCAGGGGGGTGTGTGTGTGAGTTTTTTGGGGGGGCTGAGTCTGAGTGAAAGAGGGTCTAGCCTAGCAAACCTTTTGTATCATTACCCCAATACCCCCATGCATATGGGATATATTGAGTATGGTGATCAGATCATGATATGAATAAACATAACAGTTTAAATAATGCACCAGTAAGGCCAGTATTTTCTGTTGGTCATGGGAGTTCCATTTGCCAAGATTAGTTCCATTCCATCGTTGGTGAAGTTCAGAATGCTCTTTGATTGTAGGCAGGGCCGTAGCCAGAAAAAAATTTCGGGGAGGGTTGACAATTTCGGCGGGGTGGTGGTGAAAATTTCGGGGGGGGGGGTGAAACCTGCCTCCTAGCTCACGCTGAATCAAAGAGCACAGCAGGGGGCAGAGCAACCTTCAATAGCCTGCAGCTCCGCCCCTGTCAACCACCTCCACCAAGTCTGGCCTCCTTAATGAGAGCATTCAACACACACACACACAACTTGGTTGCTTCACTACATTGGCTATTGCTGCAAGTAATGACAGTGTGAATAAATTGTCAATATTTGCCTGAGATAGTGCTTGCAGTTCTGGGGGGACTCTTGATTTTTGGCATCTCATAGACTTAGCATGGGGATTTGGTTAACCAGTTAAAATTCATGAGTAAACCAGTTTTTTAAAAAAAAAAATCTGAAACATTTCGGGGGGGGGGGGGGTTAAACCCCTAAAACCACCCCTCGCTACAGGCCTGATTCTAGGTGAACTATAAATCCCAGCAACTACAACTCCCAAATGACAAAATCAATTTTTTTAGAATGAAGGACATACATTGGCCTGATAAGTGTCTTGTGTCCAAATTTGGCGTCAATTCGTCCAGTGGTTTTTGAGTTCTGTTCATCCCACAAACGAACATTACATTTTTATTTATATAAATTATTATTTGAAACACAACAAGATGAGTCCACAGCAGACAAGATCACTCTGCTGGCTGTTGTATTGGATCACATGTTGGACACTTCCTAAATGTCCAGGACTCTGATGTATTGGCGAATAATGCGTGCAGATCCCAGTTGGGTTGCCTTCTGCAGCTGGCAGATGGTTATCTTGTCAGCGCCGATTGTGTTTAAGTGCAGGCCAAGGTCTTTAGGCACTGCACCCAGCATGCCGATCACCACTGGGACCATCTTGACTGGCTTGTGCCAGAGTCTTTGCAGTTTGATCTTTAAATCCTCATATCGTGTCAGCTTTTCCAGTTGTTTCTCTTCAATCCTGCTGCCACCTGGGATTGCAACATCGACAATCCAGACTTTGTTTTTTAACATGATTGTGAGGTCCGGAGTATTGAGGGAAGGAAGCATAGGTTTCTGCAAGCTAAAAGAGTCGGGAGGCTGTCATTTATAGCTAACAGCAGAAGCAGCACTTTGTTGCTGCTGTTGTTCTCTGAACCCTTTCTCTCACCCATAGCTTTTAATAATTCATGGTCTACTTTATTTCCACAGACAAGATTAAGTAAATAATGGGGATGTTATTTCTTGAAACTACTGATACTATATAGAAGTTTTATGGTTCTTTTTCTCAAGCAATATTGAATTTTGATTCTTATTGGAAAACAGGAATAAATCACGAAGGGAAATGTTTATATCCTTGCAGATCAGTATTGATGGTTGGTTGAAACATTGCCTTGGCAGAGATTAAGTATAATGAAGTTGTTTGATATAAGGATCCCCAAGTGGGGAACTAGGTAAGGAAAAGAAAAAATATAATTTTAGAGGAGGGAATTTATTTGTCGTGTCAGGACAACCAGTCAAATTATTAGGGCTGGGCGGTTTCGTTTTGTTAATTCGTAATTCGTTAATAATTCGTTAATTTTTTCAATTACAAAACGATAACGAACCATTCTGGAGCAATTATTAAAAAAAAACGAATTTTCAAAAACGTTTTGTAAATGCTTCGTATTTTGATATTGTATTCGTTTCGTTATTGTTTTGAGGTCGTTTCGTTATTATTTCCGCATGTCTGGGCCAGTTTTATGGTTTAATTAGTGAAAAAAAATTATAACATCACACCAACAGTCAACAACAGAGGGAGAGGGAAGCTTCAGAAGGTTTTGGAGGTTTTTTAGCGTATTTCGCGGTCGCTCCGCCATTAACGAATCGATTCGTTATTGTTTCGGAAATCGATTCGTTAATTTTTTACCATTTACGAAATTTCGTAAATATCGAACTTTTTAAAAGGAAAATTTTGTAATTATTTTAAATATCGAAACAAAAAAAACCCCCAAATACAAATCGATTTTAGAAACAAATTTTTCCGTTGTTACCCAGGCCTACAAATTATATCACATTTCTAACAGAACAAAGCAAACAAACAGACAAAATACAAAATTTGTGAGTTTGGTAGTTGATTAAATGTCCTTTGACCAGTATCTGGCCACTTGGAGTGCTTCTGGTGTTGCTGCAAGAAGGTCCTCCATGGTGCATGTGGCAGGGCTCAGGTTGCATTGCAGCAGGTGGTCAGTGGTTTGCTCCTCTCCCAGGCCTGTAGCCAGGATTTCGTTGGGGGGAGGGGGCTGAATTTTGGGGGGGGGGGTGAGTCTGAGTGAAAGAGGGTCTAGCCTAGCAAACCTTTTGTATCGTTACCCCAATACCTCCATGCATAAGGGATATATTGAGTATGGTGATCAGATCATGATATGAATAAACATAACAGTTTCAATAATGCACCAGTAAGGCCTTTTCGCCATGAGAATTTCGGGGGGGGGGGGGGGAGCTGAAGCCCCCCGAGCCCCCCCCCCCCCGGCTACATGCCTGTCCTCTCCACATTCGCATGTCGAGGATTCCACTTTGTAGCCCCATTTCTGAAGGTTGGCTCTGCATCTCGTGGTGCCAGAGCGCAGTCTGTTCAGCGCCTTCCAAGTCGCCCAATCTTCTGTGTGCCCAGGGGGGAGTCTCTCATTTGGTATCAGCCATTGGTTGAGGTTCTGGGTTTGAGCTTGCCACTTTTGGACTCTCACTTGCTGAGGTGTTCCAGCGAGTGTCTCTGTAGATCTTAGAAAACTATTTCTAGATTTAAGTCATTGACGTGCTGGCTGATACCCAAACAGGGGATGAGCTGGAGATGTCTCTGCCTTGGTCCTTTCACTATTGGCTGCTACTTCCCGGCGGATGTCAGGTGGTGCAATACCGGCTAAGCAGTGTAATTTCTCCAGTGGTGTAGGGCGCAGGCACCCCATGATAATGCGGCATGTCTCATTAAGAGCCACATCCACTGTTTTAGTGTGGTGAGATGTGTTCCACACTGGGCATGCATACTCAGCAGCAGAGTAGCACAGTGCAAGGGCAGATGTCTTCATTGTATCTGGTTGTGATCCTCAGGTTGTGCCAGTTAGCTTTCGTATGATATTGTTTCTAGCACCCACATTTTGCTTGATGTTCAGGCAGTGCTTCTTGTAGGTAAGAGCACGGTCCAGAGTGACTCCCAGGTACTTGGGTGCGCTGCAATGCTCCAGTGGGATTCCTTCCCAGGTGATCTTCACAGCTCGGGATGCTTGTCTGTTCTTGAGATGAAAGGCACATGTCTGTGTTTTGGATGGGTTGGGGATCAGCTGGTTTTCCCTGTAGAGGAGGGAAGAAAAACAACAAGAACAGCCACCTGTAGTGGGAGCCATAAGGAATCTCTTATGTTCACCCCCTCCCCCTCAAACCATTCTAATTTGGTGGAGACAGTGCTAAGTATTCCTCTGCTGTACCGTGGTTTCAGCTGCTTTTAAAAATGTCAGTTTCTCTTACCCTACCTTCACCCCCGACTGCAAGAATCAGGCCTTCTGTCTCCTTCTTCAGGGTTCCATTTGTGAGCCATAACCAGGTCTTCTCCTTGACAACTTTTCCTTAAATTTGGTCAAGGAACTGCCCATGCAATGCTTTGTTATGCCAGCTATCAGCTCTGGTTTGGAGTGCAGTTTTCTTGTACTGATTCTTTGTCTAATGTGCTTTGAGAAGTTTCTGATTATTGACTTCAATTAAAGCAAGTTCTTGGCTTTCCTTTACATATTGTGCCAGATTATTATTATTATTATTATTATTATTATTATTATTATTATTATTGTCAATGAAATGATAATGAGCTTTTGTTTAGACGTCCTCTGTTTGGGATGTGTTAACTGGCACTTGATTGTTTGCTGTCTGGAGTTTTCCTGTTTCTGAGTGGTGTTCATTGGGAGAACTCCAGGCAGCAAACAATCAAGTGCCAGTTAACACCTCCTCACTGATTGACTTTGCAGCTTCATGGCTACTCAGTGCTAATTGCAACATTCACGCTTGCTTTAAACAGACAAGGGTTCTTTCTCCCACACTGGACATTCCTATACATACACACACACACACACACACACACACACTCCACTTGCTTCACTGCCAACAGAGCCTCTGAAGATGCCAGCCACGGATGCAGGCAAAATGTCAGGAGAGAATGCTACTGGAGCATGGCCATACAGCCCCCCAAAAACACCTCACAGCAACACAGCCGGACTAGATCCCCTCCAGTCCGGCTTCCGTGTGGGGCATGGGACAGAGACTGTGCTGGTCTCCATCACAGATCACCTTCGATGCCAGCTTGACCAGGGTGGGTCAGCGCTGCTTGTGTTATTGGATCTCACAGCAGCATTTGACACAGTCGACCACAATCTTTTGACCCACCGCCTTGCTGTTGCTGGAGTCAGGGGGACAGCTTTAAACTGGCTGTCCTCCTTTCTTCACAACCTTAGACAGCGAGTGGAAAGGGGAGGCCTGGTCTCTGAGAGGTCCCCTCTATCTTGTGGGGTTCCTCAGGGGGCCATTCTCTCCCCTCTGTTATTTAACATCTATATGCGACCACTTGCTCAGCTGGTTCGAGGTTTTGGGCTTGAGTGTTACCAGTACGCTGATGACACTCAGCTGGTGCTGAAGATGGAAGGCCGACCGGACTCTGTACCCGATTGTTTCCATCAGTGCCTCGAGGCCGTTACTGGATGGCTGCGTGCCAGCAGGTTGAGGGTGCACCCAGCAAAGACGGAGATCCTATGGCTGGGTCAACCGGGCAGTGGGGATATCCAGCTGCCTACCCTGGATGGTGAGGCGCTATGCCCATCATCATTGGTAAAGAGTCTGGGAGTCCTTTTGGATGATGGAGGCCCAGGTCTCCGCCGTTAGCAGAACCGCTTTTTTTCATCTGCGGCAGGCTAGACGGCTGCCCCCTACCTGTCTAGGGACAACCTAGCTATGGTAATCCAGGCTACGGTCATCTCAAGACTGGACTACTGTAACACCCTCTACATTGGCCTTCCTCTGTCGGTGATCCGAAAGCTCAAGTTGGTACAAAACGCAGCTGTTCGGCTTCTTGCGGGAATTCCGATGAGATGCCACATAACACCAATCTTACTGCAGCTGCATTGGTTACCAATTGAGCACCGGATCACTTTCAAAGTGATGGTACTCACCTTTAAGGCCTTGCACGGTCTGGAGCCAATGTACCTGAGGGACCGCCTCACCCGCTACCAACCCCAGAGATCCCTCCGTTCTGAGGACCAAGATCTATTGGAAATTCCCAGTGTCAAGACCCTGCGTCTAACAGCAACCAGACGTAGAGCCTTTACAGCAGTGGCACCATCACTCTGGAATACTCTGCCACCGGAAGTCCATGCCTTGCGGGACTTATCAGCTTTCCGCAGGGCATGTAAGACATACCTGTTTCAACAGGCCTTTGATTTTTGATATTGCTGTTTTTAAATTGTTTTTAAATTGTTTTTAAATTGTGTTAGATTTTAGCCATTCTTGTAAGCCGCTCCGAGCCCCAGGGGAGTGGCGGCATAAAAGTACGAATAATAAATAAATAAATAAATAAATAAATAAATAAACTCAGTGATTCCAGCCATGAAAGCCTTCAACAACATATATGAGGATAAGTTGCATTCTTCCTGTGCATGCAGCTCATTACATGCTGCATTTAGCAACTCTTAGGCCTGGGTAACAACGCAAAAATTTGTTTCTAAAATCTATTAGTTTTTGGGGTTTTTTTGCGTTTCGTTATTTAAAAGAATTACAAAATTTTCCTTTAAAAAAGTTCGGTATTTACGAAATTTCGTTATTATTAACGAATTGATTCGTTAAGATGGCGGACCCCTGCGCATGCGCAAATCACTTCCGAAACTTCGTTATTGATGCGGGGTCGATTCGTTAAGGTAATAACGAATCGATTCGTTAAAATGGCGGACGCGATTTGCGCATGCGCAAAAACAACTTCCGAACTTCGTTATTATATACGAATCGATTCGTTATTATAATAATAACGAATCGATTCGTTAAAATGGCAGACGCGATTGCGCAATGCTAAATGCTCTATAAACAAAATCATTTCATAAAATAAATCAATAAAATAATCAAATACAACAAGATATTAAGATAAAGATATTAAATAAAAAAGTAATAAGATAAAGTAGCCAAAACTGAGTCAATAATGAAAAAAAAAATTTTTTTTAAGAATATTTTTTGAATTTTTTGAAGAATAAAAGAAATATATTTTTCAGCAATATTTAAAAATGGAAAATTAACAAAATGCTTGCCCTGTTGTGGAGCGAACACAGCCACAGGACAGGGACAAACGCACACACAGGCACACAAGTTTCTTTTCTTTTTTTAGAATATTTTTTGAATTTTTTGAAGAATAAAAGAAATATATTTTTCAGAAATATTTAAAAATGTAGGGCGAAAACGGGGCAAAGCCTCCCCGCTGCTCCCAGCCCAGGGAATGAATGCAAGCAATGAATGAATGCAAGCAAGCCAAGCCTCCCTCCCGAACCTCCGTCTCCTCGCCTTCCCCAGCAATGAGCAATGCGGCCACGTGGAGCCGCTTTTAAAGGGCAGCCCGCCCAATCACAATGAGCCACAGTGCTTGGGAGCGTCGGATTGGCTCCCGGCGCACCCAGCATCCTCCATCCCTAAAATGTCATTTCCGAAATGGGCGGAAGCTCGTAAAAAAGATGGAGGATGCCGTTTCGATATTTAAAAACACTTCCGGGTTTGAAAATAAGTTTTGTAATCGTTTTGTAATTGCTAAAAATAATGAATATTTAACGAATTACAAAATTAACAAACGAAACCGCCCAGGCCTAGCAACTCTGAATCCTAGGACTGGGAAAGAGGCAGAAGGAAGATGCCCATAAGTAGAAGCAGCAGAAATATAATCTTTGCAGTAGCTGACATTCTTATCATTCATTTTCAGATTTCATTTTTAAACAGCTCCGAAATGCTTTCCCAGTTTCCCACAATTACAATATTATGCTCCCTTCACAATATGGGGTGCAGATAATTAATATTTCAACAATATGTTTAAAATGATGGGGGAAGTGGCTTGGGAGTTAATCAGTACTTTTCTGTCTAATTAACAACCTTCTTAATAGAGTGATTACTTTGATTTTTGTCCTCATTTAAAAATGTTCGTATTATAGCTTATCAGGGTGCAGCACCTCAATGCTCCTTTAATTTTCCTGTGTTGTTTTCTAATTTAATATTTTTAAACTTGTATTTTTGAATGTATTTTGTTTAAAATTGTAATGGAAAATGTGCTTATACTATCTGAAATATTAAGTAGGAGATTAAAAATGCTTGCTGCTTAAAATGCATGCTACATCTACACCAATGGTGATTTCATTACTCTTCAATTTTTCTCTAAAATCTGGGACTTTTGTTATAAAAAAAGGCACAAAAGGCACACCAGGAAAAACTTCAGAAGACTACAACTAGATGATGCTTCCATATGAATTCATGCTGTTAAAATATGAGTGGATCAGCCACGATGATTCCCCCACAAATCGTTATTTGGAAGAGTCACTGCAGCAAAACTTATTTATTATTGATACCCATTTTGTGGTTTACTCTTAATTTCCCATCTAAGGACCTACTTTGCAGCAAGTAACCACACATGTTTCACAGGGAATCCTTGTCTGTTGATGGGGATTATCCATAGATCCGATACTTTTTATGGCAAATCTTGTACCCAGGAGAAGATGAGCAAAGAAACATACCATTTCACTGGACAGCTAGGACCACATTGCCCAACCTCTTGACATTAAGAAATACACAACTAAACCACTCCTCAGATCTGGTGTCTCAACCTCATTTCCTATTATTTATTTATTTATTTACAGTATTTATATTCCGCCCTTCTCACCCCGCAGGGGTCTTGGTGTGATGGCGCAAGTGGCGCCACCTATGTGTAAAACTGTTAGTTGCAAGACTTAAGCTGTTGTATCATGTTTAATCCTGCCCCTTTTTACCCTGCTTATGTATAGTTGTATGGATTGGTTACTTATAGCTGTCAATCAGTACTGTTTGGCTCCACCCCTTCCTGCAGGAGGGGAGAGCTTCCTTTTCTTTCTCATTCTGCCATCAGAGTTTCTACCATATGGACATGAGTAAGAGACTTGGCTCTAAAAGACCCTGATTTAAATTACCTCTTAGCATCAATTCTGAGGTTTTTTACCCTTGGGACTCATGCTTTATGTCCAGATCGTCTTGGACAACATTGAGGAGACCCAAGCGCCTTCAAACCGGTTCTTTTGGCACCAAAGGAAGATCCTGAGTCTTCAAAACATAGGCCATCTGAACTTGGGTTGTGGTTTGCCCTGGCATTCACAACCATTGAGGAAAGAGGAAACTTGGTGAGGCTTCTCAGCTTCAAACCCCTTGGACCCAGGACTAATTAAGTCTATAACGTATATTTTCCTTCACCCCTCTGAAGTTTTCCAGCTCATTGCTTTAAAGAAATGACTTTGTGATAAATAAAACTTATTTTGAGTTATTTACAGTATTTTGGGTTCTTGAAAGTTCCAGTTTCCTATAGGACGGCAAGAAGCAATCCCCTGGGGGAAAGATGCCACATCCATCCCTTCTTTATTGAGAATAATAGCCCCCAGGCGCGACGGCACACTTGGGGCAGATTACAATGTACACATACATGGTAAACATTCAATGCCATAGACACACAACATATATAGACAGACACACAGAGGCTATTTAACTTTCCAGCTTTTTCATGAGGGTATTCTGGCCACCAGGGGAGCTGTTGGTTCACCGTCCATTTGTGACACTGATGAAGTACTTCCTCATTCTTTGCATGCTTGCTGGAGATTTTTATGGCATCATAAATTAGCCTCCCCACTAAGTGGTACCTAAATTTCCTACTTGACAGATGCAACTGTCTTTCGGGCTTCAAAGGTCGACAGCAAGCAACACAAATTGGTCAGAAGCTCACTCTGACCAGGGCTGGCTTCGAACTCATGACCTTTTGGTCAGTAGTGATCTTAATGCAGCTGACCCCCAGCCAGTTGCGCCTCAGATTCCTGTTTATAATCTCAGGCTAGTGTTATTCAAGTAGATTGTAGCCTTGTGCACAAAAAAAAAATGGGTGGGTTGAGGTAGCAAGCATTTTTTCAAAAGCATCCATAGGTTACCCAATGCTTAACATGGTATTTCCTTCTTTTTTCAACTTCACATTTGTATAATGTGGCATTGAAATGGCACATTTTTCTATTATTTGTTCTTGCACTTTTACAGCTGGCTTATACACACTTGCTTTTCTGATATGGAGATGATAGGTAGGCAGGGAAGACGCGCGAGGGAGAAGGGAAAGGTGCGCGCCTTTCTCTCCTCCCATGCCTTGTGCACGCCTTTACTGCTGCTGCCGAAGAAGCCGCACACCTTTCCCTTCTCCCTCGCGCGTCTTCTCTGCCTCCGCCGCCGAAGAAGGTGTGCACGTGGCAAGAGAGGAAGGGGAGTGGCGCGCACTTGCCCTGCCCCCCTCACTCCATGCGCGGCTTTCCTGCGTCCTCCCGCCACTGCCCCCGCCACCGTGGCCACGCATGGGACAAGAAGGTGCGCGCACGGCAAGAGAGGAAGGGGAGCGGCGAGCACTTTCCCCTCCCCCCTCGCCCCATGCGTGGCTTTTCTGCTTCCTCCCGCCACTGCCCCCCGCCACTGCGGCCGCGCATGGGACCAGGAAGAAGGAGAACAAGCCTGCGGAAAAGCCTGCTACAGGGGCTTCCTCCTCCTCTGCCACCGCCGAGGAAAGCTCGTGCTCCGCGAGGTGGGGAGGAGGGAATGGTCATCTGTCAAATTGACCAGTAGCAGCTGCATTTCTCACCCTCAGCTTATACTCGAGTCAATAAGATTTCCCAGTTTTTTGTGGTAAAATTAGGTGCCTCGGCTTATATTCGGGTCGGCTTATACTCGAGTATATACGATACATCAAGGTGATGCAACCAAGACACAGGGAAGAATATACTCTTCTTCTGCTCCCTCCTCCATTCTTGTTCTGGTTGTCTGCTGAAAATACTCAAACATCAGTTCTCTCTAAATATATGCTATACCAGGATAATTAGAAACCAGACAGATTGTACCTGTTGACATATGTGGTTGTGGGAAGAAGACAAATGAGCACCCTCTTTCAAACTGTGGTTGATTCCCAGCAGTGTTATTTGCCTCAAACTGTTTTAGGATGTGCATAATGATTTCCAGCAGTGGTCGTATATTTTCTTGACTAGTTCATATGGGTTAAGTTTCGTATTATGTTTGCTTGTGCTCCTGAATGTTTAGATAACAATGATTGCTGTTGCTGTTGTCGTTATTTCTATAAGTATCCCTTCCTTTTGGCAATAGTTTTGAGGGGACTTCATAGTGTGTCTCAAGAAATGCTATGGAGCAATAGAGCAATTGACTCAAGCATTACATTCTGATTAAGCAAAAGTAATAGGAAAAAACGGTGACACAGACCTTGTTAAGTGTTGTAGATGTAAAAGGAATATCTACAAAATAACATACGATCCCTTAACATTAGGTTAAGGTAGTCCCCTGACATTAAGTCCCGTCATGTCTGACTCTGGGGTGTGGTGCTCATCTCCATTTCTAAGCCGAAGAGCCAGCGTTGTCCGTAGACACCTCCAAGGTCATGTGGCCAGCATGACTGCATGGAGCGCCGTTACCTTCCCACCGGAGTGGTACCTATTGATCTACTCACATTTGCATGTTTTCGAACTGCTAGGTTGGCAGAAGCTAGGGCTGACAGCGGAAGCTCACACTGCTCCCCGGAATCGAACCTGCGACCTTTCGATCAACAAGCTCAGCAGCTCAGTGCTTTAACCCACTGCGCCACCGGGGGCCCTTAACATTAAATGTTCAGATTTTTAATTTTTTTTATTGAGTTTTACAGGACTGATAGATCTAACAAACAACAAATAACAAATAACATCTACAAAATTTACATACTGACCACCCTATAACAATAACATACAGAACACTTAATATGACATTTTCCCTCTAACTTCCAGATACCTCAAATGAGCATTAGTCTTCTTTCTTTTAGATTTTGTGCAATGAGTCAGGTTCTGCTGTATGGAAAACAGAGATCTGGTCCTTGGCATTGCTCTTAGGGATTACATCAGCAGAACATTCCCATAAAAGACTCAGTCTAATAATGCTCAAAGTGTGGCAGACCTGAGGAGTCTGTTCCACCCGCTATGCTCTGCTCCATGGGAAGGAGAGAGATAGTGTACCTATGGGTAGTGGCAGATTTGCACGGGAGCACTCTGGTCACTTTGGGGCTTCTTTCTCAAGCGAAGAGGAAGAAGTGCAATTTTGGAGTCTTAGACTTTGTGTTTTCCATACAGGTTCTGCTGTATGGAAAACAGAGATTTGGTCCTTGGCATTGTTCTTAGGGAAAGAAGTTTTGGCATTTCGGCGTTTTGAAGTTTTGGCGTTATGGAACTATGCATTGACAGGCTTCAGAAAAGCAGGGAGAAAAGGATATGGTAATATTTGAATGCTTGAGGATGAATGTGTGTACATGTGGTATGAATGTTGAGTGAAAATGTAATTCCTCTTTGGTTGTTTGTTAGCCATATAATTGTAAATCCAATCTTGTTGCATAGAATCTGTATGTCCAATGTCATTCTTTTGTCTAAATGTTTTTCTGTAATCTGATATACCCTCTCACCCTGGAAATTGCAATCAAAAGAAACCATGCTTTAAAGTTATTGAAAAGTCATTCATGACACATGGCCTCATCATTACTACGCTGTTGCCTTGAAACCATGCAACAACGAGAGCTACTGTTCTCACAAAGCCAAGGCAACGGGGATGTTGGGAGGGGAGAGGCTGACTACCCACGAAAGATTACTACTACCCAGAGGCGGCCCTAGGTAATTTTCAATGGTAAGCAAACAGTATTTTGCCCCCCCCCCCCCACACCAATCACTGATATATATTTTCTGTTCGTTGTGGGAGTTCTGTGTGCCATATTTGGTCCAATTCCATCATTGGTGGAGTTCAGAATGCTCTTTGATCGTAGGTGAACTATACATCCCAGTAACTACAACTCGCATATGTCAAGATCTATTTCCCCCCAAGAGCGCCTCAAGAGCACCCCTGTGCAAAATCAACTATACTGCAAATGCTTACTTTGCGTAATGGGTTGAGCCGCCCCTGCTACTACCACATCTGCTCTAGATGATTAAATATGGTTTTCTGTGAGCGAGCAGATGGCGACTACTGGATGGCATATGTTCTGTATCAGAAACTAGAGCTGATGTGGTCTATCCAATGTAATTTTCTGAATCAGCACCCCAGATAACCAAACCGAACCAAACGTTGACTAAAAACTGATTCGTCACCTTTTTGGTACTAATGTTGGAGAGTGGTCTCTTGTCAAAGTGATCCCTGGTCAAAAAAAGGTTGGGAACCACTGATCTAGTTAGATGTTCTTTTGGGCAAGTCCAATAGAAAGCAATGGTACCTCCCTTATGATAACTGCAGAGTGATTTGATCATATAAACCTAAGAATACATAGATCTTAAAACAATAATAATGGTTCAATGTATTGTCGAAGGCTTTCATGGCCGGAATCACTGGGTTCTTGTTGGTTTTTTCGGGCTATATGGCCATGTTCTAGAACATGGCCATATAGCCCGAAAAAACCTACAACAACCCAATAATGATGGTTTTTGAAGATAATAATAGCTGAAAGGTACAGATGCATATATCTTGCAGTCCAATTCCAATTATATGTATTTGAAAATATGGCTCACTGCTTTCAGTGGAAATTGCTTATGAGCAGGACTGCAGCTTTATAGTCTGAGTCACTGTAATATTACTTACCCAGAAATAAATTCCACTACATTCAGTGGACTATATGGATGGCTTGTTTGGGAATGCAGACATTCACTTTAGTTATTTGGATGTAAATCTTATTGAAGTTGGTGAAAGGCCTACTTCAAATGTGGACACTAGGCCTGTTTGATCAAGAAAAAATTTGTTTCTAAATTCGATTCTTAATTGGGGTGTTTTTTTGTTTCGATATTAAAAATATTTACAAAACTTTCAAAAAAAATGTTTTGTTATTTACGAATTTTCGTTATTATTTACAAAACATTTTTGAAAAAAAATTTTTCTTGATCAAACAGGCTAAGTGTGAATGTTGCAGTAATGGTCACCTTGATTAGCATTGAATGGCTTTCTCCCACCCTGGACATTCCATAGATAATATTAGATGATATATAACTCACCATTTGCCTAGTTTCCAACAGACCTCTGAGGATGCCTGCCATAGATGTGGGCAAAATGTCAGGAGAGAATGCTTCTGGAACATGGTCATACAGCCCTGAAAAGTCACACAAGCCGGATGGCGCGCGGAGGCCGCTTGTGAGCCCGCGCGTGCCATCCAATGGGCTCCGGCGCCCCCCTCCTCCTCCTCCTCCTCCTCTTCTTCCTCCCAGCTGGGAGGAAGAGGAGGAGGAGGAGGAGGAGGGGGGGGGGCGCAGGAGCCAGAGCCGGATGGCGCGCGGAGGCCGCTTGTGAGCCCGCGCGCGCCATCCAATGGGCTCCGGCGCCCCCCTCCTCCTCCTCCTCCTCCTCTTCTTCCTCCCAGCTGGGAGGAAGAGGAGGAGGAGGAGGAGGAGGAGGGGGGGCGCAGGAGCCAGAGCCGGATGGCGCGCGGAGGCCGCTTGTGAGCCCGCGCGCGCCATCCAATGGGCTCCGGCGCCCCCCCTCCTCCTCCTCCTCCTCCTCTTCTTCCTCCCAGCTGGGAGGAAGAGGAGGAGGAGGAGGAGGAGGAGGGGGGCGCAGGAGCCAGAGCCGGATGGCGCGCGGAGGCCGCTTGTGAGCCCGCGCGCGCCATCCAATGGGCTCCGGCGCCCCCCTCCTCCTCCTCCTCCTCCTCTTCTTCCTCCCAGCTGGGAGGAAGAGGAGGAGGAGGAGGAGGGGGGCGCAGGAGCCAGAGCCGGATGGCGCGCGGAGGCCGCTTGTGAGCCCGCGCGCGCCATCCAATGGGCTCCGGCGCCCCCCTCCTCCTCCTCCTCCTCCTCTTCTTCCTCCCAGCTGGGAGGAGGAGGAGGAGGAGGAGGAGGGGGGCGCAGGAGCCAGAGCCGGATGGCGCGCGGAGGCCGCTTGTGAGCCCGCGCGCGCCATCCAATGGGCTCCGGCGCCCCCCTCCTCCTCCTCCTCCTCCTCTTCTTCCTCCCAGCTGGGAGGAAGAGGAGGAGGAGGAGGAGGAGGAGGGGGGCGCAGGAGCCAGAGCCGGATGGCGCGCGGAGGCCGCTTGTGAGCCCGCGCGCGCCATCCAATGGGCTCCGGCGCCCCCCTCCTCCTCCTCCTCCTCCTCTTCTTCCTCCCAGCTGGGAGGAGGAGGAGGAGGAGGAGGAGGGGGGCGCAGGAGCCAGAGCCGGATGGCGCGCGGAGGCCGCTTGTGAGCCCGCACGCGCCATCCAATGGGCTCCGGCGCCCCCCTCCTCCTCCTCCTCCTCCTCTTCTTCCTCCCAGCTGGGAGGAAGAGGAGGAGGAGGAGGAGGGGGGCGCAGGAGCCAGAGCCGGATGGCGCGCGGAGGCCGCTTGTGAGCCCGCGCGCGCCATCCAATGGGCTCCGGCGCCCCCCTCCTCCTCCTCCTCCTCCTCTTCTTCCTCCCAGCTGGGAGGAGGAGGAGGAGGAGGAGGAGGGGGGCGCAGGAGCCAGAGCCGGATGGCGCGCGGAGGCCGCTTGTGAGCCCGCGCGCGCCATCCAATGGGTTCCGGAGGAAGAGGAGGAGCCAGAGCCGGATGGCGCGCTCAGCAGCAGCCTCCATGCAATTAACGAGCGGAGCTTCAGCTCGTAAAATACATGGGGCTGCTGCTTCGATATTTTTAAACCCTTCCGGGTTTAAAAATATGTTTTGATATCACTTCGGATATGCAAAAAATAACGATTTTAATACGAATTAACGAATTAACGAAACGAAACCGACAGGCCTAGTGGACACCCAGAGAATTGAGTTGGTAATATTATGCATCTCTCCTGTCCCCCAGTCCTGTGTATTGCTGGGGGGCAGATGTGTTTTTTTCCTTTTTCTTTCCTATGAAACCTAACTAGCACATTATACGCAAAGGCACTTGCCACCTGTTAGAGAAATATTTTTAGAATCCTGGAGGAGTTGTAGTAATTGTTAATGTTACTTGTTTTAATTGGTTTATTTGGGTAGATGTGTAGCCTGATCCTTGCCATGTTTTGTTGGAAGTAAGTCCACTGTCTTCAGCAGTTTATTGCCAAGCAGACTGACGGACTTGCATGTTGACAAGAAAATGTGCCTGATTAATTGGGGATAATGTTAATAGGTGGATCGTAGCTTGTTTTCTAGGGCTATTTTTGTCTTATCATGTTAAAATTTACAGTAAGAGTAAAATATTCAAGATGACTTTTCTTCCTAATGATGACTGGCAACTTACAGTTTCATAAATGGAACCATTTTGCTTTTTCCATTCGAGTTTTGAAAAGCACCTATATTTAGGTTGCACCAATAATCAAATTAATTTAAAATTAATGCATTGGAGAAGAACATGGGATTAACAGAAATAATGTAATGAGTTGACAGCCCATTATCTTGTGGAAAAGCAAAGAAGATGGAATCTGTGATCAGAAGTGTCTCCATCACTGTGGAAGTGATGCAGGCAGAAGGAAGAGAAAATAGATCCTGGCGCCTGTGAGTGTTTGTCTCTCACTCCCAGCCCTGTCACCACCTGCTTCATAGAGCTAAAACTATAGCTGTTGATAGTGAATTCTTTAAACCTGTGGAGACCATGAATTCTTTAGATCTAAGTGGAAGACACAGACAGGCAAAAGTTGTTCGTCTACATCAGGGGTCCTCAAACTAAGGCCAGAGGGCCAGATATGGCCCTCCAAGGTCATTTACCTGGCCCTTGCTCAGGCTCAACCTAAGTCTGAAATGACTTGCAAGCATACAACAACAACAACAACAACAACAACAATCCTAACTCATCAGCCAAAAGCAAGCCCACACTTCCCATTGAAATACTAATAAGCTTATATTCGTTAAAATTGTTCTTCATTTTAATTATTGTATTGTTGCTCTGTCACACACTGGGTCTGAACAAATTGTCTTTATTCTATAGGACGTTGTAATAAAGATCAACGTCAACTTAGGCAGGGGGGACAAACAATCCACCCACTGCCCTACAGTGTAAAGATGTTAACGTTCAGCTGGACACTACTTTAATGACGATAAACAACTATGACAAGGGGGAAAGACTCTCTTATCCCACCTCAGTAATATTATTCAGTGACCAACTATGTTAATGATGTTAATTGCCGATGTAATTGATAGATTCGCCGCCACCACCTCAATTAATGTCTGAGGAAAACATAAGTGTGAATGTGAAATAGGTAAAGTATATTCAAGCCCTTAGTTCTTCTTTGATAACTGTTTCTTTCGCTGACTGGACTGGAACTAAGTTGTCTTTAGGCTAGCTGAGATCTAATTAGTGTGACAGACCGAGGCAGGCACCAGTTTAAAGATGAAATAAGCAACAGGTTTATTGAAACTTGGTGAACAAATCAACTCTTAACAAGAGTGGTACAAAAGCGTATTGCTGTTACTTGAGGCTTAGCTGGTTAGACAGGCAGTCTTCTCTTAGGACTTTAACTTTTGTTCCCTGTGAGTTCCTTGTTTCACACTGTTCACTAACTCTGACACAGTGTGTCCCTGAGAACAGCCCCACTGACTGCCTCACAGAGCAAACCAGGCTTTCCTTCACTGACCCTACTCTGTACAGTGTTTCAGGAACCTCTGCCTATCCTATGCTCTAATCCCAAGGCTCACTTCAAAAGTTTTCCCTGTCTAAATTCCTCTCAGCTCCCTCTTCCTAAATATACTTCTTCACTCTACAATGTTTAAAACTCTTCTCTCCAGCTTGTCAAATAAGACAGCCTTTTCCCCCTCTCAAACCTAACTCCTCCCCTGACTGCTCTAGCCAATCAGGAGTCGGCTGACTCCTCCCTCTTGCCTCTTAGCTCTCCAGCCTATCTCTCAACATGTCAGCTACTGACTTTCCAGGCTTCGGCCTTCCTGGCAAAAGGTTAGATTCATGACAGACATATACTTTAAACCAAGTGGGCAGCCGAGGTGCCTCAAAGAGAGATTCTTAGGAATTTCCTGAAGTGATGGTCTTTAGAGTCTTTAATGGTACAAGGAAGTCTTTATTAAGGAACAAATAACAAATCTTCAAACAACACTTCAAGGCTTTCTTATTCTAGTCTTTAAGAGACTGGCACTGACTTGGATTAACTGTACTTTCTCAGAATGAGGAAGAACCCTTTATAATCTCTCCCAGGCTGTCTATCATCTGGGCCTCGCTGGTCTGGGTCTTACTACCGATCCCAAATGCGTCTGGACATCAAGTTAACCTACCAGCAAAGCTTGAAGCTATTTCCACTGGAATTATGTGGTTCTGTAATGCTGTCCTGTGGGAACTTCAGGGCTGTTTTCCCCTCTGGTGCTGTGAGGCTGAGATGCTGTGAGCTCTCAGCCAGAGCAGGGCCTCCCTGGATGATCAAAGGGATCGTGTGGGTTGTGGTCACGCAGGTACGCGATTGGTGGAGACGAGAGAGAGGGCCTTTTCGGTGGTGACCCCTCGACTCTGGAACTCACTCCCTAAAGACATCAGACAGGCTCCAACTTTGGCAGTTTTCAGGAGGAATTTGAAGACGTGGCTGTTCCAGTGTGCCTTCCCGGATTAATGACCCATAGCACTTTGTCCTCCAAAGCACTTTACATTTCTTTAGGTCTGCTCGTATGCCCTTCCATAAACACCAGCATCACCTTCCGTTCATGTCCCAGCATTATTTCCAATTTTAACCTAACATTTGGCCTTCCCACTGTTTTTAATTATGTATTGTCTTATTGATAATGTTTTTTTTATTGTGTATGTGTTTTTAATTGTTTGTATTGTTGTTATTATTGCTTGTGTTGTTGTGTTTGGGCTCGGCCCCATGTAAGCCGCACCGAGTCCCTTGGGGAGATGGTAGCGGGGTACAAATAAAGTATTATTATTATTATTATTATTATTATTGTATGAAGTCACTTCATTATGCAGTATGCCAGAAAGTCCATTCATTTGGCCTGTTGCTTTCCACTCTGAGGCCAGGAGGCCTCCAGGGTCTCATGCGCAAACCTTTTCTACTACAGAGACAGTGATGCACATGGGCACCCTCACTGAATATTTCACACAATCCGATTCTGATTCTGATTCAACCACTCAAAAATGAGGCTGATGTTTGGAAATGCTTCATGTTCTGTTTCACATAGCAGAGAAAACATAAAACCTGCCCAAAGGGACTAATTTCCTGGATTTAAGAGAAGGTTAGGATCATTAATACAGGACTATTCCACCAGCAATTAAGCGAACTATCATGAAAGGGCTCCTTCCTGTGGAGACCAGAACTTGAGAATGTTTTTTTTTTGGAGGTTCTGGAAGGTATTGTTTAAAGTGGGGGTGGGCATAGGGGAGAAACAGCCTTTCTAAGCTTTAATTTGGGAAAAATTCATAGCCTCAGAGGAAGTCGCACTCCCTCTGAACAAATCTTGTGAAGAAAAACCCATGATAGGTTCACCTGAGGATCAGCATGAGTTGGAAACAACTTGAAGACACACATCAACATAGTTCAATAGCTGTTCTAAGAGGCAGGGGGCAGACAGGGAGAAGGAAATGTGAGCATTGGCGGGCTGTTACTGGAAATAAAATCTTAGTTTTACTATTTTTTAAAGTGTAGTTACAGAGAAAGAAAGAGTAGAGAAAAGGGGAAAGTGGGGGGAGTGCATACGCCATGAATAAGTGATATAAGCTGATCCCATTTCCAAATACACATTACTCAAAGTGTCTATAAAATATAGCAGGAAGATTATGTGATTATTGATTAATACATGTGGTGAATAGTTATCTTTCCAATCTTGGTATAAGATTTTAGCAACAATAAAAACACACACGATCCACACAAATGGAACATTACATTTTACGCCACAGGGATACAACTTAAAAGTAAAAGTTGAGTCTACAAATGCGAAACATTTTTCTGATATGAAGCGGATACATCAAGCTAAAAAGAGATAGCCAAGGAACATGGCCACATCATATAACTCTGTCTAGATCTAGGGAAGTAATGCTACCCCTCTATCCTGGAATATTGAGTCCAATTCTGTTCACCACAATTGAAGGGAGATGTTGACAAGCTGGAATGTGTCCAGAGAAGGGCGACTAAAATGATCAAGGGTCTGGAGAACAAGCCCTATTGATATCGAGCTCCCTTTTGGAGGGTTCTCCCAGCGAGGGGGAACCCTGGAGACCTCTAATGGGGTCTTGACCTTGGCGAGCTGCCAGCAGAAGCCAATCCAAAGCGCACAATATTAAGAATTAATCTCGCCAGAGGCTGAAGAGGTACCCAGCGACCGAAGCGTTTATTTAGCGATTCAGCTGAAAAGGATGCATTACAGGGATATTTCCTCAAGTAAGCATACAGTACAGTGATTTTCAGGCATATTTATACAGACAGAACAAAGGAATCCTGGCTTGAATCTCCCGCCCGCCTCCTGTCAGTCCCCTCTGTCCTGGTTGGCCGGCTCTGGAACAGCTGGGAGGAGGCTTGGCCGCTGGTCCCACCCTCCCTCCAATCGCCGGCCGCTGTTGCCTCCAGAGGGCCAATCAGAGCCCTCGGAGCGCCTCCAGAGATTGTCCAATCAGCGGCCAGGAGGCGGGCTCTAGTTTGACAGCGCAGAGGGGCGGAATGCCTGGGAGGCGTCTGCCAGCTGATGGAACACCTTTTGTCTCTTCACGGCAGGGAGGCGGATGGGGAGAACAAGGGATTTCCTGGGTCCTGATAAAAGATGTGTATAGGCAAAAAGGGTGGCTATGGGTGGTGTCTGGATCTTCAACCTTGTGGGCAAAGAGATCCTTTGTCACAAGGGAGCATGCACAAACACCATAATTGATGCAATCAGTCTGTCTTTTGGTTGACAAATCTCTGGCTTTTGTTTGTCTGAACTCTGAAAAACAAAGCCATAGATTTGCCAGTATTTTCCATGCAATGTCAATATGGATGGAGTTTCTTCCAAGGAAATTGGATTCCTTAAACTGCAATCCCCAGGTCACATACTCTTTTGTAGGGCAAAGTTCAAGAGGGGAAAGGCAAGGAAAGGGGTGAGGGTGCACCTCATTTCATTACATTCCATATTACACACACTTCATACATATATTCTTTACAGTCTTTCATAGTTCATAGATTTCATAGGAAAGATCCCCATCCCAGTAAAGTTTATTAGAAAACCCACAGCAATTTAATAAAGGCAATCAGCAGAGTTCCTGAGGTATGATCCTTTGCAACAAGGGCACGCACCCACAGGCGGGGGCCATGCTTCTCAAGCGGCTGGGTTTGGAGTTCATAGAGGAAGTCCGTGGCGCTAGGGCACCAAGTCAATCAGAGAAGGCAGAAAGGTCCGCAAAGAATCCGCAAATGGTGGAGAGTGGGGCAATGTCCTTTGGAGAACTACATTTCCCTGATCTTTGGGCCAGGGTCCAGTGCACAAGCCAGAGAATTCACAGAGAGAAAACAGGGACCCAGTTATGTGTGCTGGGTCAGGAAGCGGCAGAATCCATTGTCTGGCCCTTGGCGAACTACAAATGCTTGGGGGGGGGATGCTCTGCATCACTATGAGGAGTGGCTTAAAGAGCTGGGCATGTTTAGCCTGAAGAAGAGAAGGCTGAGAGGAGATATGATAGCCATGTATAAATATGTGAGAGGAAGCCACAGGGAGGAGGGAGCAAGCTTGTTTTCTGCTTCTCTGGAGACTACGACAAGGAACAATGGCTTCAAACTACAAGAGAGGAGATTCCATCTGAACATGAGGAAGAACTTCCTGACTGTGAGAGCCGTTCAGCAGTGGAACTCTCTGCTTCGGAGTGTGGTGGAGGCTCCTTCTTTGGAAGCTTTTAAACAGGCTGGATGGCCATCTGTCAGGGGTGATTTGAATGCAATATTCCTGCTTCTTGGCAGGCGGTTGGACTGGATGGCCCATGAGGTTTCTTCCAACTCTTTGATTTTATGATTCTATGATTCTATCTGTATTATGTTGCCAACATTAAGTTGAAGTAGACAATTTCCATCTAAACAGACTCAATGTTATCTAATATGTGGTGGACCTTTGATATCTGCTGTGGTTTGGTTCCAGGAAACCCATCACAAAAAATTATGATTTTGTCATTTGGGAGTTATAGTTGCTGAAATTTATAGTTCACCTACAATCAAAGAGCATTCTGAATTCCATCAACGATGGAATTGAACCAAACTTGGCACCCCGAACTCCCATGATCAACAGAAAATACTGGAAGGGTTTGGTGGGCATTGACCTTGAGTTTGGGAGTTGTAGTTCACCTACATCCAGAGATCACTGTGGACTCAAACAATGATGGATCTGGACCAAACTTGGCATGAGCACTCAATACGCCCAAATATGAACACGGATAGAGTTTGGGGGAAATAGACCTTGACATTTGGGAGTTGTAGTCACTGGGATTCACAGTTCACCTACAATCAAAGAGCATTCTGAACCCCATGAACGACAGAATCGGGGCAAACTTCCCACACAGAACCCCCCTGACTATCAGAAAATACTTAAGGCCATCCAATCCAACTTCCTTCATCGGGACAAGAAAATGTAATCAAAGTCCTCCTGGCAAAGAGCCATCCAGCCATAGATAGAGATAGATAGATAGATATGATTCATACACACACACAGATATAGTAGCATAGATTTGAAAGGGACCCTTAAAGAAGGACAATGATATGTTGCATGTTCCAGGGTGTGCAAACCAGAAACTCTCCTCATCAACATTGACAAATACTGTTTACCCACAAACATAAAGAAATTACAAATATTAGAAACCAACACTTTCTCATTACTTTATTTTCCAGATCACCAGACTGGGCCACAGCAACGCGTGGCAGGGGATGGCTAGTGGCATAGTAAAATAGTATAGAATGAAAAAGAAAATCAATGTTTATTTTTTTGGAATGTATTTTTCATGGTTGAAACCATGAATGCAGAATCCCAGCAAACAGAGTGCTGATGCTACCCAAAACATACGTTTTACTGCACTGAACATAGTTTTAAATATATATAAAAATTAGATATTGTACAGGACAAATGGTTTTACTAAACTGATTCTCAGACGTCTGGTGGCATAATCTCAGCCTGAACCTGATTTGTTAAGAACATTCCAGTCTCCTGCTTCTTCCTTGCTCCCATGACTCAGTCTTGCTATTGAAACTGAGTCATACTCAAACCCAGTGGAAAAATACCTTTATGACCCACAAAGACCTGAGTGCACAACTCTGTTGGTGGCTCATACTGATGCTCTGCCTGGCCCAGTTCTGATGAGATGATGGCCTCTGATGGTACATACAGCAGATAGGTTTGGAGGGTCAGGATAAAGGTACAGTTCACATGTCAAGAGGACTTGATATGAACTGAGGGTTGCATAGATCTGTATGGAATTGGGATGTAGTTATCTCTGTTCATTATAGAATCATAGAATCACAGAGTTGGAAGAGACCTCATGGGTCATCCAGTCCAACCCCTGCCAAGAAGCAGGAAATTTGCATTCAAAGCACCCCCGACAGATGGCCATCCAGCCTCTGTTTAAAAGCTTCCAAAGAAGGAGCCTACACCACACTCCGGAGCAGAGAGTTCCACCGCTGAACGGCTCTCACAGTCAGGAAGTTCTTCCTCATGTTCAGATGGAATCTCCTTTCTTGTAGTTTGAAGCCATTGTTCCGCGTCCTAGTCTCCAGGGAAGCAGAAAACAAGCTTGCTCCCTAGGCATGTAGCCGAGGGGGGGGGGGGTCGGGGGGGGGCTTTAGCCCCCCCCCCCCCAAATTTTCATGGTGGTTCGCGAAAAGGCCTTACTGGTGCATTATTTAAACTGTTATGTTTATTCATATCATGATCTGATCACCATACTCAATATATCCCATATGCATGGGGGTATTGGGGTAATGATACAAAAGGTTTGCTAGGCTAGACCCTCTTTCACTCAGACTCAGCTCCCCCCGAAACTCAGCCCCCCCTGAAAAAAATTCAGCCCCCCCCCCCCCCCCCGAAACGAAATCCTGGCTACGGGCCTGTTGCTCCCTTCTCCCTATGACTTCCTCTCACATATTTATACATGGCTATCATGTCTCCTCTCAGCCTTCTCTTCTTTGTCTTTGGCAATTACACCCATAATTGGTGGTTCAGAAGTAACTTGACAAATGATAAAGCTATTTTTTTGTAGATTTTCCTTTGTGTATATCTATATGTACAGTAGGCCCTTGGTATCTGTTAGGGTTTGGTTCCAGTATCTCCTTGGATACCAAAATCTGTGGATGCTCAAGTAAAATGGTGCCCCTTATATAAAATTTCTAAATCAAGGTTTGGATTTTTAAAAATATCATCATGCCATGAATGGTTGACTCTGTGGATGCAGACTATATGGATACAGACTGTATTTGAACTATTCCACATGGCCCTTCAGCTGTCAGGCTGTTGAAAAATGAAAAAACAGAATACAAATGCAGGCATAACATTTTGACCCAGGTGTTTACTTAGTAAAGTCTCAGATCCTATTATAATCGAGTTGCTGGGTTACAGTGAAAACAAAGATGCACTTTGGTGGAGAAATCCGTGTTTCCTCTAGTTAGACTGCAAAAGGCAAATATTTTGGTGTTGCTCTCTTGCAGTTGGCCAAGGGAGGCAGGAAGAGATTAATGACCCAGTCCCATGACTCACCTGGATTTTGTTAGTTGTATGACATGATACATAACAAGTAGAGTCTTTGTGGTTAGTTTATCTGTTGTGGTTCTGTTCTAAACACTATATGCAGAAGGTTTCTGTGAGTTGTTCGGGCTGTATGGCAATGTCCCAGTAGTATTCTCCCTTGATATTTCGCCTGCATCTGTGGCTGGCATCTTCAGAGGATCAGTTAGCAATAATAATAATGTATTGTCGCAGGCTTTCATGGCTGGAATCACTGGGTTGTTGTAGGTTTTTTCGGGCTATATGGCCATGGTTTAGAGGCATTCTCTCCTGACGTTTCGCCTGCATCTATGGCAAGCATCCTCAGAGGTAGTGAGGTCTGTTGGAACTAGAAAAAAGGGTTTATATATCTGTGGAATGACCAGGGTGGGACAAAGGACTCTTGTCTGCTGGAGCTAGGTGTGAATGTTTCAACTGACCACTTTGATTAGCATATAATGGCCTGACAGTGCCTAGAGCAAACTTTTGTTGTGAGGTGATTAGATGTCCTTATTTGTTTCCTCTCTGTTGTTGTGCTGTTGGAATTTTAGAGTTTTTTAATACTGGTAGCCAGATTTTGTTCATTTTCATGGTTTCCTCCTTTCTGTTGAAATTGTCCACATGCTTGTATATTTGAATGGCTTCTCTGTGTAGTCTGACATGGTGGTTGTTGGAGTGGTCCAGCATTTCTGTGTTCTCAAATAAAATGCTGTGTCCAGGTTGGTTCATCAGGTGCTCTGCTATGGCTGACTTCTCTGGTTGAAGTAGTCTGCAGTGCCTTTCATGTTCCTTGATTCGTGTTTGGGCAATGCTGTGTTTGGTGGTCCCTATGTAGACTTTTCCACAGCTGCATGGTACACGGTAGACTCCTGCAGAAGTGAGAGGATCCCTCTTGTCCTTTGCTGAACGTAGCATTTGTTGGATTTTCTTGGTGGGTCTGTAGATAGTTTGTATGTTGTGTTTCCTCATCAGCTTCCCTATGTGGTCAGTGGTTCCCTTGATGTATGGCAAGAACACTTTTCCTCTGGGTGGATCTTCATCTTTACTCTCATGGCTTGTTCTCGGTCTTGCAGCTCTTCTGATGTCTGAGGTGGAGTATCCATTGGCCTGGAGAGCTCAGTTGAGGTGGTTCAGTTCATCTTGGAGGAGGTGGGGTTCGCAGAAATGAGAGGCAGACTACTTCAACCAGAGAAATCAGCCATAGCAGAGCACCTGATGAACCAACCTGGACACAGCATTTTTGAAAACACCATAGAAATGGAGTTATTCTGGAACAGGAACAACCAGATAGATTGTGGAATTAAATATCGTTAAGTTGATGACTTGAGTTTTCCAGGTGAGACAGTTCACCCTATGGGAAGACCACCCGAAAAAAGGAGACCAGGGAACCTGGAAGGCTACGATTTGCCCATCCAAGATATAAAGTCATGGCAAATTTTCCCACTTTATTTGTGTTCTTAAAGCTAAAATGTTATCTGGGTTGGAAGGTGCTAACTAGAATAGAACTCCATCATTGTTTGTATACACACAACATGTTTATTGCAATGTCATACCCCTTTATCTGTTGTGGATCCATCTTACAGAATCCAGGGATTTGGAGTTCGATATGATACTTTGAATTCTCTTTTGCTTTTTCCTGTACTTCATCGTCATCCTTGGCTGAGAATTCTAAATGTCCCAAGAAACTATAAACCGAGAATTCCAAAGGATGGCACCATGGCAGTTAAGTGGGAATCAGATTGGTATAATGTGTAGTGTAGATATTGTGCTGGTACAGCTGTACCAGGAGCTCCAACTCTATTTGCTTTGTATTGGATGTTTGTTTGCAGTCCTAGGTTTCAGGGACTCTGCAGTAGGGTGGCTTCCTTTGGTTGCAGTCATAGGGCAAGTCACCTGTCCATCATCATTAAGTTTTGGTCCCGCCCCTTGCTCAGGGCAATTGGGAAGGGAAGGGAGCCATTTTTTAGTTAGTCTCAGCAAGGAAAGCTAATGTACAGGATGTGTGCAAGCTTCCCCTGTACAAAAGCTTCAACCCTTAAGACTTTCCGGGGGAAAACAGTCTTAAGAGTCTCCAAAATTTTCCAGGAAAACAGCCCTAAAGACCAAAGAACTCCAGCTGGAGAACATCTAAACCTTTAGTGGTAGGTCCACCTGGTGCTTCGAGACACAGTTCGACCCAGTAGCGGAGCCCACATCAGTAAGGGTTAGATTACTGGGAGAAGTTAAAAAGGGGGATTTTCCTTTAAAGTAAAGAAGAAGTTATTGAAGACAGTTGCCTGTCCTTCGTGGGCAAGATTAGGAAGTCACCAGTTGCATAAAGCTTGGAAGCATTTGTTTAGCTTTATTGAAGACAAGAGAAGGTTCTGTTTGGTTGTTCATTAATAAAAGACTTTGTTATACTTCACAAGCCATCTAAAGATCATTTGTGGTGGAAAACCTCTGAGAACTTCTCCTTGGGCAAAGGTTGCACGTCCTGTTCTAAAGGAAATTTTTTACAGGCCCAGCGCACGACAGAACACATATGCTCATAGCCTTTTTGTTCACAAAGTATGTTGGGAATGTTAAGCTGAAGGTCCAAATGTGAGGTATAATCTGTTATTTATGAATTTGTTATCCTGAATATAATAAACATTTCAACAACCATTTTTAAATGTTGAAATGAGAAGAACATGAAAGACTAAACGTTGATTCACGTTGTTTTCATTCATTTGGAGAATGATTGGGCCATTTTTGGCCATTTTAATTTTTTTTTTGTAAAATTACAAGCAACAAATTATCAATGTCTTATTCATGGCATAAACCCATTTTATCTTTTCAGAGAAGCATTTATGTTAATTAATTAATTTTAATCTAATATTAAAATGTTAGTACCAAACTCTAGTTGCTTCAAACGCAGTAAAGGTGGGAGACTGGGTGTGTCGGAGAACCTTGGGATTCACATTATAACATTATCACAACTAGAAAGGGTTTTATTTAAATGGAATTAACTGTTGCTGAAATGTTTGCCTCTCATGCATATTTATGCCACCATTTTTTTCTTAGCAAGCAAAGCTGAGGACGTGATAAAATGGGGATTGGAGAATCTTTTCTCTTTTCAAAGCTGAACTCTTTTTGTGTTTGTGTCAGCAGAACAGAATTCCCTATTCATTGGTGGCAAATTGCGCCAAGAGAGTGGGGAGAATAAAAATTGGAGGAAGATTGGGGAAGCAAAGAAAAAGAATGAGAACTGCAGAGGCAAGAGTGGCCAGACTTAGGAAGATGAGCACTTCACCATGTATGCTTGAAGCTGCAGAATGACAGATGTAGAAGATGACTTTTTTTTTGTCGTGTCAGGAGCGACCTGAGAAACTGCAAGTCACTCCTGTTGTGAGAGAATTGGCCGTCTGCAAGGACGTTGCCCAGGGGACGCCCAGATGATTTGATGTTTTTATCATCCTTGTGGGAGGCTTCTCTCATGTCCCCGCATGAGGAGCTGGAGCTGATAGAGGGAGCTCATCTGCCTCTCCCCGGATTCGAACCTGTGACCTGTCGGTCTTCAGTCCTGCCGGCACAGGGGTTTAACCCACTGCGCCACCGGGGGCTCCAGAAGATGACTAAGATTAAGGGTCACCTTTTCCTGAAAGGGCAGGACAAGAATTAGGATTACACTCCTATGCTGGCAGTTTGGCAATTCTGCCTTCAGCACTCAGGTTTGCCAGTCTGTCTTTGCACTTGTGAGCTGTCCAACAAGGATTGGGATGACCAGTCTCAGGACATCTTGATAATTCAATTGCTTTCTTTGGGCTTTGTTTTAGGGATGTGGTGTTTGTGGCCCTTCAGATATTGCTGAATGGCTACTCCTTATGCCTTGGTGTTGTTGAAAAAAAAACCCAATCTCTTCTCAAAATAATAACTTAAATTAAGTCTCTGGAACATGTTGACTAGAGCAGGGGAGGAGGAGGGAAGCACAGAACCCCTCAGTATGCTCCGCTGAACCCCAAGGGCTCCATGGAGCACACTTTGAGAACCTACCTGTCCGATTGCATGTCCGAACGCATCATCTCTTATGAACCTGCTAGGACAGTGGTTCTCAACATTCCTAATGCCGTGACATCTTAATACAATTCCTCATGTTGTGATGATCCCCAGCCATTAAATTGTTTTCATTGCTTCTTCATAATTGTAATTTTGCTAGTTATGAATCGTTATGTAAATATCTGGTAAGCAGGATGTATTCTGTGTATTGTCGAAGGCTTTCATGGCTGGAATCACTAGGTTCTTGTGGGTTTTTTTCGGGCTATAGGGCTATGTTCTAGAGGCATTTCTCCTGACGTTTCGCCTGCATCTATGGCAAGCATCCTCAGAGGTAGTGAGGTCTGTTGGAAATAGGACAATGGGTTTATATATCTGTGGAATGACTGGGGTGGGGCAAAGAGCTCTTCTCTGCTAGAGGTAGGTGTGAATGTTTTAGCTGACCACCTTCATTAGCATTTGAAGGCCTGCCTGAGCCTGGGAAAACCTTTTTTTGTTGAGAGGTTGACAGGCACATCTTAACACCTACAATCAAAGAGCATTCGGAACTCCACCAATGATGGAATTGAACCAAATATGGCACACAGAACTCCCACGATGAACAGAAAATATATATCAATGATTAGTTGGGGGGGGGGGGGGTTGTGCCAAAATACTGTTTGCATACCGTTGAAAATTACCTAGGGCCACCTCTGGGTGTAAACTGAATTCAAAGTGAAGACGTCTGTACTCTGAACAGAAGGGAGATGTGAATGTGGAATCTTGCACTTCCCAGTAAGTACAGGCAAAAGCAAACTGCTGTACTCTCTCCTAGCTTGTATTTTCCCCTCTTTAATAACTTAGGCACTCTGATGTTGCTTGGCCACAAATATCCTGGTTTTTATCTGTGAAGCATTGCAGGATATGGAAAAAAATTATTCCTAAAAGAGTACATTATGATCTTTGGAGAGGTAGCTAGATTTATACTCTTTAACATTTCCCATATGAAAACAGGGATCCATGTGGCTGAGTGGCATGACTGTGGACAAATGGCAAAATAATAATAAAAAACTTTATTTATACCTCGCCACCATCTCCCCAATGGGGACTCGGAGCGGCTTACATGGGGCCAAGCCCGGACAACATATTACAGCAAAAATAAAACCAAAACATAAACAGCAAGCAACAGCATCAAAATTACATGAAACAAACCATATGAATACAATAACAAAATAACATTGCAATAAACGCAATCGCAGTGACAGTGGGCGGGCCACATGTACAGAATAAAATGTTAAAAAACTTTAATGAGATAAGAATAGGTGCAAGTTATTTGCAGGAGGTCATAAAGAAACACAGGGTTGTGAAACTAAACTTCCCATTAGGGGGGCATGTACAGGCCCGTAGCCGGGATTTCGATTCTGGGCGGGGGGGGGGGGGGGTTGAGTTTTTTTCAGGGGGGGTTGGGGGGGCTGAGTTTTGGGGGGGGGGGCTGAGTCTGAGTGAAAGAGGGTCTACCCTAGCAAACCTTTTGTATCATTACCCCAATACCCCCATGCATATGGGATATATTGAGTATGGTGATCAGATCATTATATGAATAAACATAACAGTTTAAATAACGCACCAGTAAGGCTTTTTTGCGAACCATCATGAGAATTTCGGGGGGGAGGGTGAAGCCCCTCAAGCCCCCCCCCCCCCTCTGGCTACATGTTGGGTGTGTATTCTAATGACAGAGACGTTGAGGGGAGCAGTAGTTGTGCATCTACTCGCCAAAGGTGCCGCAGAAGAGCCAGGTTTTAAGGTTCTTTTAAAAAGTTCCTGGTGTAGGGGTTTTTCTGATCTCTCCAGGTAATGAGTTCCAACTTCTCTGTGTAAAAACAGTGTCCAGACACCCTGCTAGCTGCTTCCAAGCTTTTCAGAAATTCCTTGAATTCCTATGACCATTGGGGAGGAATCCACGCCATTGATTCCTGCAGTATCTCTCATACTGTACAAAAAGACTTCCTTTTGTCAGACAACTTGGTGAGATTTACTGGAAAACTTAGGAAAATTTCTTATAGGTGCTTTCTGTCTCGCCAGGGTTAACGGATCCTCTTTGATGGGTCTGGCCAGTTTCTGTCCTTAATCCTTAAGGCAGGACCTCCCAAATTCGTGTTCGACTTCAATGTGTTCTTAGAGATGTTTCCTCTCAGGTATAAAAACTCCAGTATTTTAAAAATTCACTTCCTCCTCCCCGCTTTTACGGGTCAGGCACTCATAACAACTGCTAATGTGGAGGGTTGATGATAGTCTCTTATGAGAAACACAGGGAGCTTTTGAGTAGGGGGATCCATTTTGCAGACATGTCTGTGCACAATAGACACTCATTTAGGAAGACATTGCACATCTCCCCTTTGAGCTTCTTTTTCAAGGAGTCTATTGTTCTAGTCTCTCTGGGGTGTTCTTACTCTTGGGTGCTGAATTGGAGATTTGCATGATCTTATAATTGCCTTAGTAGGTCGATTTAAGTAATGACATATATTGTGGTTTCTGACTCACCACAGCAAATGGCAACAATTGTAGTGAGAATGTCTCCTCGATGGCTTTGCACAGTTTAATAAGAGCTTAGTTATGATGATGGGGATTATTAATTTTGTGAACAATATGGGGGACTGCTTGGGAGGGAACGAACAGTGAAATGAGCAGCCAGAAACCCCAACGGATTATGAGAGTTGTAGGAAAGAATGGCAGAAGGAAGTCTGAAGGAGCTTTTGCATCTGCAGAGATCTATTGTTCTTGCCAAGGACAATGGTGCTCACTCATCAGGCTTTTCCTGGAGCTCACGTGTTTAATTAGAGCCTTAGCCTGCATTTGGATTCTGAGTTCTCAAACTACACTTCAATGCTTCTCTATTTGAAAAACTCTTTCTGGGTCTCTCTTTCACATACATACCTCTTTCATTTTCTCTTGAACTTCTTTCACTCTCATATTTTGTGACAAGTTGTGCTGACCTTGCAGTCCTCCTGAAATCCCAGCCACTTTACCAGCTGTTAGGATTTCTGGGAGTTGACGGCCAAAAACATCTTGGGACCCCAGGTTGAGAACCACTGGTCTTGAGCCAGGGAAGTCATGTTACACCTCTATTCTGCCTTGGTTACACCACACCTGGAATATTATGCCCAATTCTGGTCACCACAATTGAAGGGAGATGTTGATGAGCTGGAATGTATCCAAAGGAGGGTGACTAAAATGATCAAGGGTCTGGAGAACAAGCCCTGTGAGGAGCGGCTTAAAGAGCTGGGCATGTTTAGCCTGAAGAAGAGAAGGCTGAGAGGAGACATGATAGAAATGTATAAATATGTGAGGGGAAGTAATAGGAAGGAGGAAGCAAGCTTGTTTTCTGCTGCCCTGGAGACTAGGACGTGGAACAATAGCTTCAAATTACAAGAAAGGAGATTCCATCTGAACATGAGGAAGAACTTCCTGACTGTGAGAGCTGTTCGGCAGTGGAACTCTCCACCCCAGAATGTGGCAGAGGCTTTTCATCATCCATCTACGACACTGATTAAATACTTCCGCATTCCCTCATGCTTTTTTGCTGGAGTGCTTTGCTGGAGTCTTTTTTATGGCCTCATAAATTCATTAATTTAGCCTCCCCACACTTTAAGGTGGTACCTAATTTTCCTGCTTGACAGATGCAACTGTCTTTTGGGTTGCAAAGGTCGACAACAGGCTACACAATTGGTTGGAAACCCACTCCAACCCGGGCTGGCTTCGAACTCATGACCTTTTGGTCAGAGTGATCTTAATGCAGTTGACACTCAGCCAGCTGCGCCACAATCCCAGTAACTACAAATTCCAAATGTCAAGGTCTATTTCCCCCAAACTCCACTTGTGTTCATATTTGGGCACATGGCATATTTGTGCTAAGTTTGGTCCAGATCCATCATTGCTTGAGTCTACAGTGCTCTCTAGATTTAAGAGAACTACAACTCCCAAACCCAAGGTCAATGCCCACCAAACCCTTCTAGTGTTTTCTGTTGGCCATGTGAGTTCTGTGTGCCTTGTTTGATTTACTTCCATCAGTGGTGGATTTCAGAATGCTCTTTGATTGTAGGTGAACTATAAATCCCAGAAACTACAACTCCCAAATGACAAAATTATAATTTTTTGAGTGATGGTCACTCCTTGTGTTGTGAGACGTTTAGTTGCCAAATTTGGTGTGATTTCGTTTTTTTAGTGAAGGACATACATTGGGTTGTTAGGTGTCTTGTGTCCAAATTTGATGTCAATTCATCCAGTGGTTTTTGAGTTCTGTTAATCCCACAAACAAACATTACATTTTATTTATACAGATTCATTTTTAGGTTACGATTGTAACTGTATTTCATTATTATTGTGCTCCGCTTGAGCAAATTTCTTGGCAACATATAAATACAAATGAATGCAAATAAAAATAACAGTATACCAGCCTCAGTCTTGAGTGTCGACATCATGCTGATTCCCATGGCTTTTGGTTTTCATGTCTTCTAGGCATTCAGCTTGTTTTCACAATCCCTTCACCTGCCATAAAGGCACAAGCTTGGTTTCTGAATGTTTTACTTCATCCCCAGCAGTGATGTAAAAACTGTTTAGAGGTTTTGGAACAGTGATTGCAAAGAGGGAGGAAAGGTTGTCATCCGGATGATGAGCCATGTGCAGAAAACACTCTGACGCATTTACTTACTTGACAGCGTGTTTCCCTCCCGCTCACTAGACTGCATAGTCATGAATCCTGCCTGATGCATGATTGATGGTGTGCTTGTCAGCTCTGACAGTGATGATGAGTGGTTGGAGCTGCAGACCATCCGCTTTCAGCAACCTGTAGTAGCTGCAGAAGAACTCTTAGCATTCCCAGCAGGAGGAGCAAGCAAAAGTCAGTACTTCAGTGCAGACTTTTGAAGAGTTAACTACTCCTTCTCATGTGCAATTTCACAGAGAGCAGGCTCAATTGCACAGGTCTGCTAGATTAGCTGAGAAGCAGGCTATCCACAAGCAACACTTGTGGCCTTAACATAAAAGGCTCTTGAGTTCACAGTCCTGCTGCTGGAGGCAACGTCTTGCTGGGTGGTGTTATTGTGAACTTGTATGACTGAGGTTATGAACCCTGGACTGGACTGAGACTTAAGTACTTTGGATTCTGTCTTGCAATTAGTTTTTTAAATATCTTTATTAGAAAACTAGCTGTCCCCTGCCACACGTTGCTGTGGCCCAGTCTGTTGATCTGGAAAATGAAGTAATGAGAAAGTGTTGGTTTCTAATATATGTAATTTCTTTATGCTTGTGGGTAAACAGTATTTCTTGTTGTTTCTTTGTCAGTGTTGACGTGGAGATTGTCTGGTTTACCCACTCTGGAACATGCAACATATAATTGTCGTTCTTTAGGGCTCCTTTTCAAATCTATGATACTATCTCTCTCTCTCTCTCTCTCTCTCTGTGAATCATATATATCTATCTCTATCAGTGGTTCTCAACCTGGGGTCCCCAGATGTTTTTAGCCTACAACTCCCAGAAATCCCAGCCAGTTTACTAGCTGTTAGGATTTCTGGGAGTTGAAGGCCAAAAGTATCTGGGGACCCCAGGTTGAGAACCACTGATCTATATCTATGGCTGGATGGCTCTTTGTCAGGAGGGCTTTGATTACGTTTTCTTGCCCTGATGAAGGGAGTTGGATTGGATGGCCTTAAGTATTTTCTGTTGGTCATGGGGGTTCTGTGTGGGAAGTTTGCCCCGATTCTGTCGTTCGTGGGGTTCAGAATGCCCTTTGATTGTAGGTGAACTGTGAATCCCAGTAACTACAACTCCCAAATGTCTATTTCCTCCAAACTCCATCTGTGTTCATATTTGGGCGTATTGAGTGCTTATGCCAAGTTTGGTCCAGATCCATCATTGTTTGAGTCCACAGTGCTCTCTGGATGTAGGTGAACTACAACTCTCAAGGTCAATGTCCACCAAACCCTTCCAGTATTTTCTGTTGGTCATGGGAGTCCTGTATGCCCCGGTTGGTTCAATTCTATTTGATTGTAGGTGAACTATAAATCCCAGCAACTACAACTCCCTATCTCCCTCTCTCTCTCTCTCTCTCTCTCTCTCTCTCTCTCATACAAATGATAAAATCATAATTTTTTGAGTGATGGTCACTCCTTGTGTTGTGAGATTTTTTTTGTCAAATTTGGTGTGATTTCATCCATTGATTCTTTTGTTTTTAAGGTACACATTATGCACAGAGCATTTTTATATATATAGATTTCCAGTTTTACAAAAAAAGGGGGAAAGGGAAGGGGAGGAGTTTTATGGGAAGGGAAAACTCTGTGGGAGGTCAGAGGGATTTCCATACAAATGAATCTGCTCCACATTTTGGTTTGATTCTTAAAGGACTAATATATGTTGTTTGGACCTGGGAACACTTCTCTAAAGCTCCAGTCTAATCTTCAATATAGATTGATTGCCTAGCTGACATGGTAGGTACTAGCTACCACTTTGCTCCGTCTTTGGTTTATGGCTACTTCAGGTTGCAGAAAACCAAAACACTTGCCATGATAATTTCTACACCTATTTCTTATCCCAAATCTTCTGTGAGAATGCAGAACTTATTGTGAGAAGGAGAATTTTACTACAGATCGAATATCACTTGTCTGGAAATCTGAAATAATCCAAAATTGTCCACATGAGTGACTGAGATACTGACATTTTGGCTTTCTGATGTGTCAATGTACACAAATGAATACTGTTTACAAAATTACTTTCAGATTATGTGCAAATGGTGTGAATGCTACATTAATGGATTTGCTGGATAAACTTGGGTCCTATCTCTAAGAATAATTATATAATACAAATATTCCAAAATCTGAACTCCAAAGGACTCTGATCATAAGCATTTTGGATAAGTGATATTGTTGATCTCAAGTAGTGTAGTTAGAGGGCCTACAAGCTTTTGACATGGTGAATCACTGCTTCTTTGCCTATTTTGCTCTGATAACTATTGCATAACACTTGGGATATGTTTCTGGATTTCACATGGATACAAAAAACTACAGATAACCTATAAACACTACTGAAATGAAGGACTTCCAGCCCAAGAATAACAGAGTTGCACTAGATTAGACAGCACCTGGAATATTGTGTCCAATTCTGGGCACCACAATTGAAGAGAGATATTGACAAGCTGGAATGTATCCAGAGGAGGGTGACTAAAATGATCAAGGCTCCGGAGAACAAGCCCTATGAGGAGCGGCTTAAGGAGCTGGGCATGTTTAGCCTAAAGAAGAGAAGGCTGAGAGGAGATATGATAGCCATGTATAAATATGTGAGAGGAAGCCACAGGGAGGAGGGAGCAAGCTTGTTTTCTGTTTCCCTGGAGATTAGGACGTGGAACTATGGCTTCAAACTACAAGAAAGGAGATTCCATCTGAGCATTAGGAAGAACTTCCTGACTGTGAGAGCCGTTCAGCAGTGGAACTCTCTGCCCTGGAGCATGGTGGAGGCTCCTTCTTTGGAAGCTTTTAAACAGAGGCTGGATGGCCATCTGTCAGGGGTGCTTTGAATGCAATATTCCTGCTTCTTGGCAGCGGGTTGGACTGGATGGCCCATGAGGTCTCTTCCAACACTTTGATTCTATGATTCTAGAGGACCTAGAAAATGCCTAGAGATTTTGTATCTGCAGTAACAGTACCTGAGATTTTCTTTATTTATTTCTGACAAAACAGGACATCACTAGGCATTCATCATTTTAAAAATTAAAAATGGTTTCCTGGTTACTTCCATACAATTTCATGAGACCAGGAAAGTTCTCTGAAGAAGAAAAAAACCCAGATGTGTGTATGAACTGTCCTAGGTCCCTTCCATACAGCCTTATATATCAGAATATCAAAGCAGAAAATCCCACATTATCTGAATGTGGACTCAGATAACCCAGTTCAAAGCAGAGATTGAGGGATTTTCTGCCTTGATTTTCTGGGATATAGGGCTGTGTGGATGGGCACTAATTCCTGTAAGACTTTGGGGTTTCTATGGCATTACAGCATATATTAGGCCTGTGCGATTTCGTTCGTTAATTCGTTATTTCGTAATTAAATCGTTATTTTTACCATATCCGAAGCGATTTCAAAACACATTTTCAAACCCGGAAGGGTTTAAAAATATCGAAACAGCAGCCCCATATATTTTACGAGCTTCAGCTCGTGTCGTTAATGGGATGGAGGCTGCTGCGCTGCCTGAGTGCTGCTGCTGGTGCCTGGGAGCCAATCCGGCGCTCCCAAGCACCCCAGCAGTGCACCGTGGCAGGAGCCGATTGGATGGCGCGCGCGCGCGCTCACCCTTACAACCGGCCTCCGCGCGCCATCCGGCTGCGGCTCCTGCGCCCTCCTCCTCCTCCTCCTCCTCCTCCTAGCACTTCCTGCAACACAGCTGGGAGGAGGAGGAGGAGGAGGGGGGCGCAGGAGCCGGAGCCGATTGGATGGCGCGCGGAGGCCGGTTGTAAGGGTGAGCGCGCGCTCCTGCGCCCTCCTCCTCCTCCTCCTCCTCCTGACACTTCCTGCAACACAGCTGGGAGGAGGAGGAGGAGGAGGGCGCAGGAGCGCGCGCTCACCCTTACAACCGGCCTCCGCGCGCCATCCGGCTCCGGCTCCTGCGCCCTCCTCCTCCTCCTCCTCCTCCCAGCTGTGTTGCAGGAAGTGTCAGGAGGAGGAGGAGGAGGAGGAGGGCGCAGGAGCCGGAGCCGGATGGCGCGCGGAGGCCGGTTGTGTGAGTTTTCAGGGCTGTATGTATGACCATGTTCCAGAAGCATTCTCTCCTGACATTTTGCCCACATCTATGGCAGGCATCCTCAGAGGTCTGTTGGAAACTAGGCAAATGGAGTTATCTAATATCTATGGAATGTCCAGGGTGGGAGAAATGAAAGCCATTCAATGCTAATCAAGGTGACCATTACTGCAACATTCACACTTACAAAATGTTTTGTAAATATTAACGAAATTTCGTAAATAACAAAACATTTTTTTGAAAAGTTTTGTAAATATTTTAAATATCGAAACAAAAAAACACTCCAATTACAAATCGATTTTAGAAACAAATTTTTTCTTGATCAAACAGGCCTAGCATATATCACATCAGCAGTCCTCAATTTGGCACCATCAATATTTTTTTTCATGTCAGGAGTGACTTGAGAAACTGTAAGTTGCTTCTGGTGTGAGAGAATTCGCCTTCTGCAAGGATGTTGCTCAGGATACACCCGGATGTTTTTTTAAATGTTTTTATTATTTATTTATTTACAACATTTATATGCCGCCCTCCCACCCCGAAGGGGACTCAGAGCAGCTTACAAGATATATACACACACACACACACACACACACACACACACATATACACACACACACACATTTATATACATATATATATACATACATATAATATATTATATTATTAGCATAGTACAATATCAGTATTAAATATTACTATATTGTACTATACCATTGTATTGTAATATTATTAGTAATATTACATGTAATATAAATATATAATTATAATATTAGTATTATATTGCATTACATTATAATATTATAAATATCATATTATATTATATTATATTAGAATAGCACAGGAGACAAGGTGGAACTGTCTTCTGCCCCCCCCCCCCCCCTTCATTCTGGCCCAGAGTAGCAATTTTACCATCCTTGTGGGAGGCTTCTCTCATGTTCCCGCATGGGGTGCTGGAGCTGATACAAGGAGCTCATCCACACTCTCCCTGGATTCAAACCACTGACCTGTCGGTCTTCAATCCTGCCATTGCACCACCATTGCACCCATTGCATCACCGGGGGTCCTAACATCCCCATCATTCCCTAATAGCACTGTCATGGCTTGGATGATGAGAACCAGGATTGTGGCGCAGCAGGCTGAGTGTCAGCTGCATTAAGATCACTCTGACCAAAAGGTCATGAGTTCGAAGCCAGCCCGGGTTGGAGTGGGTTTCCAACCAATTATGTGTAGCCTGTTGTTGACCTTTGCAACCTGAAAGACAGTTGCATCTGTCAAGTAGGAAAATAAGGTACCACCTTAAAAGTGTGGGGAGGCTAAATTAACTGATTTGTGAGGCCATAAAGAAGACTCCAGCAAAGCATTCCAGTGGGGAAGCATGCGGGGAATGCGGAAGTGCTTCATCAGCATCACAGATGGACAATGAAAGTGACAGCTCCCCGGCGGCCAGAAAAAAAGTTAAATAGCCTCTGTGTATGTCTGTATATGTTTGTATGTCAAAAACTGGCATTGAATGTTTGCCATATATGTGTACATTGTAATCCGCCCTGAGTCCCCTGCGGGGTGAGAAGGGCAGAATATAAAAGCTGTAAATAATAATAATAATAATAATAATAATAATAATAATAATAATAATAAACTTGGGCACAATTGGCTTGGATGACAAGAACTGTAGTCCAACAAATCTGGGAGGCTCTTTGTGTGGAGAAATCAACATGCGGTCTTGGAAATTTTTTCTGCATTTTCTTTCATCTCAGGGTCTTAATATTTAAAGCTGATTTATGTACCGAACATACGTCATAGCTCTTGGTTCTTAGTACTTTTAGATAAATGTGCTAGAAGCAAGGGAATGTTCGTGATTCTAGCTTAAGTACAATACTAGCAGAATGGATTCTTTTTTTAAAAAGGCATTAGATTGCTTTTGAAAGTGACTGAGCAGGAAAAAAAACATTTTGGAGAAAGAAAAATCTGCAGTTTTTTGACGGAAATAAATAATTTCTCCTCAAAATGTTCCATTCCAGGTTACTGATGACTGTGCAGAGAGAATTGAGGGCCTCTAGTAATGAAAGACACAAATATAAATGGGGGATATTTTCACTTACCAACTGACACTGCTTTCTTTCTTGGCGTATGGAATATGGCTTTCTTTTTACCTTTAAATTACTAAATTCCCCACTGTATCCCTCGTAGCGAACATTTCAGTGTTCAGAGTAGAGCTACCTTTTTTCGTAGACATTCCAACAATTCCTTTATAAATAAGCCTTGCTCCAGTGCAGCATTCTGAGAATTGAGGACAACATTGATACTGGACTGGAAACTACTGTGGTTTGAAATACTGCAGTCTGCAAAGCCTGCCTCTGGCTCTGTGGAACTCGAAATTCTTTCAGTGCCTGTCTCTGAAAGGAATCAAGGTCTGTTTGAAATGAACGTTTCGTACATACCTTTTTTTTTCAGCAGGGCTCTCTCTATCTTTAAGGTTTGATCAAACAGTTCATGCCTCTAAAACTATAACAGCTAAACAACAGAGAGGAAAAAAACCAGGCACAGATTAACACCTCCCAGCAACAGATTTCCCAGGCTGAGGCAGGCCTTCAAATGCTAATGAAGGTGATCAGCTAAACATTCACACCTAACTGCAGCAGGGAAGAGCTCCTTGCCCCACCCCAGCCATTCCACAGATATATAAACCCACTGTCCTAATTCCAACAGACCTCACACCTCTGAGGATGCTTGCCATAGATGCAGGCGAAACGTCAGGAGAAATGCCTCTAGAACATGGCTCTATAGCCCGAAAAAACCCACAAGAACCTAGTGATTCCAGCCATGAAAGCCTTCAACAATACAGTTCATGCCTCTATTCTTCAAGGGTCTATAGCACTGTTTCTCAACCTGGGGGTCGGGACCCCTGTGGGGGTCGCGAGGGGGTGTCAGAGGGGTTGCCAAAGACCATCAGAAAACACAGTGTTTTCTGTTGGTCATGGGGGTTCTGTGCCATCGCACCTGGGGGCTATTATTCTCAATAAAGGAGGGATGGACGCTCTGGTTACATCCCGTCTAGACTACTACAACGCTCTCTACGTGGGGTTGCCTTTGAAGACGGCTCGGAAGCTCCAGCTAGTCCAACGCTCGGCAGCCATGATACTAACAGGAGCGGAGCGCAGGGAGCATACAACTCCTCTGCTGCACCAGCTCCACTGGCTGCCGATTTGCTACTGGGCTCAATTCAAAGTGCTGGCGTTGGCCTATAAAGCCCTAAACAGTTCTGGCCCAAGTTACCTATCCGAACGTATCTCTGCCTATCAGCCCGCCAGGACCCTAAGATCTTCTGGGGAGGCCCTGCTCTCTATCCCGCCTGCTTCACAGGTGCGGCTGGCGGGGACGAGAGACAGGGCCTTTTCTGTGGTGGCCCCCCCGGCTGTGGAACGCCCTTCCTATGGAGGTAAGATCAGCCCCCTCGCCAATGGTGTTCCAAAGAAGAAAAAAAACTTGGATGTTTGAATGGGCATTCGGTTAAACAGTGCAATGAATGTGATGATTACAGGAATGGAAATTTGGACGACGGATTGGATCACGACTCTAGTTATGAGATGCATTGTGTTGTCTATTGTTGTGTCAATATTGTATATTATGCTTTTATGGTTTTAAATTGTATATCGTTGATTGATTCTTATCCTTGTTGTAAACCGCGTTGAGTCGCCTGTTGGGCTGAGAAACTGCCGTATACAAGTAAAGTAAATAAAATAAAATAAATCTTTCCCCCAGGGGATTGCTTCTTGCCCTCCTATAGGAAACTGGAACTCCCAAAAACCCAAAATGCTGTAAATAACTCAAAATAAGTTTTATTTATCACAAAGTCATTTCTTTAAAGCAGTGAGTTGGAAAACTTCAGAGGGGTGAAGGAAAACATACGTTACAATCTTAATTAGTCCTGGATCTGAGGGGTTTGAAGCTGAGAAGTCTCACTAAGTTTACTCTTTCCTCAATGGCTGTGAATGCCGGAGCAAACCACAACCCCAGTTCAGATGGCCTATGTTTTGAAGACTCAGGATCTTCCTTTGGTACCAAAAGAACCGGTTTGAAGGCGCTTGGGTCTCCTCAATGTTGTCCAGGACGATCTGGACATAAAGCATGAGTCCCAAGGGTAAAAAAACCTCAGAGTTGATGCTAAAAGGTAACTTAAATCAGGGTCTTTCAGAGTCAAGTCTCTTACTCATGTGCATGTGGTATGAACTCTGCTGGCAGAATGAGAAAGAAAAGGGAAGCACTCCCCTCCTGCAGGAAGAGGTGGAGCCAAACAGTACTGATTGACAGCTATAAGTAACCAATCCATACAACTATACATAAGCAGGGTAAAAGGGGCAGGATTAAGCATGATACAATGGTTTAAATCTTGCAACTAACAGTTCTATACATAGGTGGCGCCATTCGCGCCATCACAGGTTCTGTGTGAGAAGTTTGGTCCAATTCTGTCGTTGGTGGAGTTCAGAATGTTATTTCATTGTGGGTGAACTATAGGTCCCAGCAACTACAACTCCCAAATGTCAAGGTCTATTTTCCTCAAACTCCTCCAGTGTTCACATTTGGGCATATTGAGTATTCGTGCCAAGTTTGATCCAGATCCATCTTTATTTGAGTCCACAGTGCTCTCTGGACTACAACTCCAAAACTCAAGGCCAATGCCCACCAAATCCTTCCAGTATTTTCCGTTGGTCATGGGAATTCTTTGTGCCAAGTTTGATTCAATTCCATCACTGGTGAAGTTGAGAAGCCTCTTTGATTGTAGGTGAACTATAAATCCCAGCAACTCCAACACTTCCAAATGACAAAATCAATCCCCCCAACCCCACCAGTAATCAAATTTGGGTATATTGGGCATTTGTGCATCCTGCATATCAGATATTTACATTTCGATTCATAACCGTAGCAAAATTACAGTTATGAAGTAGCAACCAAAATAACGTTATGGTTGGGGGTCACCACCACATGAAGAATTGTACTAAGGGGTCGCGGCATTAGTAAGGTTGAGAACCACTGGTCTATAGGTAACAAAGTGCATGTGTTCCTGAGGCATTCCTTCTTTAAAAGAAAGTTTGGGAGCGGAGGCAGAAATAACATAGGAAGAGTGTTGGAGCTCAACCTGTGATTGTGTTTCAGGATCAGGGTGCTTTGGATGTGGGGAGTGATGTCAATGAGTTTCAAGATGGCAATGGTTTGGTCAATGATATTGATGCAGAGAATGAACAGGAGATCAAGACACTCTACTTGTTTGTTGTTGTTCATTCATTCAGTCGTCTCCGACTCTTCGTGACCTCGTGGACCAGCCCACGCCAGAGCTCCCTGTCGGCCGTCACCACCCTAGCTCCTTCAAGGTCAGTCCAGTCACTTCAAGGATGCCATCCATCCATCTTGCCCTTGGTCGGCCCCTCTTCCTTTTTCCTTCCATTTTCCCCATCATCATTGTCTTCTCTAGGCTTTGCTGTCTCCTCATGATGTGGCCAAAGTACTTCAACTTTGTCTCTAGTATCCTTCCCTCCAATGAGCAGTCGGGCTTTATTTCCTGGAGGATGGACTGGTTGGATCTTCTTGCAGTCCAAGGCACTCTCAGAACTTTCCTCCAACACCACAGCTCAAAAGCATCTATCTTCCTTCGCTCAGCCTTCCCTAAGGTCCAGCTCTCACATCCGTAGGTTACTACAGGGAATACCATGGCTTTGACTATGTGGATCTTTGTGGGAATGTAATAATGTAATCTCCAAAATCCGAGCACATAACTGATAATATGCTAAAATAATATCACAGTATGTAAGTACTACTGAACTCAAGAGGATGTCTAGGCAAATGGGTATAAATTGCAGCCTAATTGACTATCTTGACAAAGCAATTAGAAAGTTTATTGGTGTTATTACTGCTATTTATAGGTTTCTTTTCATCATAACAACTTCCAAAGTGGAAGGCAGAAGAAAAAGAATAATAAATTCAACAAAACCAAATGACTAATAGGAGTAAAACCATCAAAGAGCCAATAAAACCATACCCTGCCTAAAATCTTCAGTTTAAAAGTCTGATTAATTTCATCATTGGAACTGCGTGCGTGCCAGCTAGTAGCTAGTAGTTTTGCTCACAAGAAACCAAATAAGAGTCTAATAATAATGAGATGCATATTTGTTCATGTCTACTCAAAACTAAGCCCTAGACCAGGGGTCCTCAAACTAAGGCCCGGGGGCTGAATACGGCCCTTCAAGGTCATTTACCCGCCCCTCGCTCAGGGTCAACCTAAGTCTGAAACGACTTGAAAGCACACAACAACAACAACAATCCTATCTCATCAGCCAAAAGCAGGCCCACACTTCCCATCGAAATACTAATAAGCTTATATTTGTTAAAATTGTTCTTCATTTTAATGATTGTATTGTTTTAAAGTGTTTTTTTTTGCACTACAAATAAGATATGTGCAGTGTGCATAGGAATTCATTCATGTTTTTTACAAATTATAATCCGGCCCTCCAACAGTTTGAGGGACTGTGACCTGGCCCTCTGTTTAAAAAGTTTGAGGACCCTTACCCTAGACTGTTAAATGATGATCTTAGGAACCCCTTTGGCAGAGAAGGCTGAAGACCTCTCCACCGGTCCTTCTCTTCCTTTTTGGTGTTGGTGAACTACAACTCCCAAAATTCAAAAACACCCCTGCCCAATGCCACCAGTATTCAATGTTGGTCATGTAGGTAATGTGCCAATTTTTGTGAAGATTCATTGTGGGCTGGGTTCAGAGTTAACCATAAATCCCAGCAATTATAACTTTCAAATGTCATGGTCTATTTTTCCCAAACTCCACCAGTGTTCACATCTGGGCATATTGGATATTCGTGCCATGTTTGGTCCAGAACTATCATTGCTTGAGTCCACAGCTATCTGGATGTAGGTGAACTACAACTCCAAAACTCAAGGTCAATGCCCAACAAACCCTTCCAGTATTTTCTCTTGGTCATGGAAGTTCTGTGGGCCAAGTTTGGTTCAGTTTCATTGTTGGTGGAGTTCAGAATGCTCTTTGATTGTAGATGAACTATACATCCCAGCAACTACAACTCCCAAATGAAAAAACCAATGCCCCCACCAACCCCACCAGTATTCAGATTTGGGCGTATTGGGTATTTGTGCCAAATTTGGCCCAGTGAATGAAAGCACATCCTGCATATCTGATATTTACATGACGATTCATAACAGTAGCAAAATCACAGGAAGTAGCAACAAAAATAAAGTTATGGTTGGGGGTCACCACAACATGAGGAACTGTATTAATGGTCGCAGCAGTAGGAAGGTTGAGAACCACTGAATTAGATGGTCTCCAGACCTTCTGGATCAGCATCTCCTATGAGCCGTAGCTAGGAGATATAGTCCAAAAAGCCACTTTTCCAAACTTTGATGCAGGTTCCACTCATCCCCACTTCTACCCATGTGTAAACTCTAAAATGTTGCACGGAGAACCATCTCAACCAAGTTGCCCACTTGTACTCTAGTGAATATAATTTTTTAAAAATATGAATAGCTAGATATCAAATTAACTTAGAATGTTGTTTTCTTGATACTAACTATATCAGCTTTTCAAGAATTTCTGGCAAAATAAAGGTTTGGGCTAGTCATCTGAGACAAATTTCTAATTACTGTATATACTCGAGTATAAGCCTAGTTTTTCAGACCTTTTTGGGGGCTGAAAAAGTCCCACTCGGCTTATACTTGAGTCAAAGTTATTTATTATTTTACTCTGTTATAAATACGTAATAAATGTATTATTATTATTATTATTATTACATTTATTATTTTACTTTATTATTGTTGTTATTATTACATTTATTATTTTACTCTATTTATTACTGTTGTTATTATTACATTTATTATTTTACTCTATTTATTTTTATTGGAAGGGTATGCAAGTTTTATGTAAAAATCACAGTTTTATATAAATATTCAAAAAGATTTAACCTTCTGATGCTTCAATTAATATAATTTTATTGGTATCTATTTTTATTTTGAAATTTACCAGCATTTGTTGCATTTCCCATCCTCGGCTTATACTCGAGTCAATCTATTTTCCCAGTTTTTTGTGGTAAAATTAAGTGCCTTGGCTTATATTCAGGTCAGTTTATACTCGAGTATATACGGTAACTATGGAGGAGACAGTAAACTACAACAGAGAGGACCAGATAATAAGTAAAAATTTGATTAGGATGAAGAATCAAATTAAAATGGTACACATGAGTGGAATCCCTTGTCACCTAATATTTCCCATTTGCTGGAATACTGTGCCACCTAATCTTTCCACACAGGTAGAATCCTTCTCATTTAATCTCTTGTTAACTAGTTGGAATCGCTTATCACTGAATGTCTTCCCACCTGGGTGGAATCCATTGTCACCTCATCTCTTCCTACCCAGATAGAATTTTTGACATTTAATCTCTTCATAACCAGTTGTAATCCATTGTCACCTAATCTCCTCCAATCTGAGCGGAATCACCTGTCACCTCATCTCTTCCCACCCAGATGGAATACTTTGTCACTAAATCTCTTCCCACCAGGGGCGGCTCAACCCATTACGCAAAGTAAGCATTTGCAGTATAGTTGATTTTGCCCAGAGGGGCTCTTGAGGCACTCTTGGGGGAAAATAGACCTTGACATGCGAGTTGTAGTTACTGGGATGTATAGTTCACCTACAATCAAAGAGCATTCTGAACTCCACCAATGATGGAATTGAACTAAATATGGCACACAGAACTCCCATGATGAATAGAAAATATATATCAGTGATTGGTTGGGGGGGGGGGGGCGCCAAAATACTGTTCGCTTACCGTTGAAAATTACCTAAGGTCGCCTCTGCTTCCCACCCAGGTAGAATCCTTGTCACCTAATCTCTTTGCATTTTGGTGGATTCCCTTTATACCTAATTTCTAGGGCTGGGCGGTTTCGTTTCATTAATTCGTAATTCGTTAAAAATTCGTTATTTTTTTTGTAACGAAGCGATAACGAACAATTCTGGAGCAACTTAAAAACGAAACGAATTTTTAAATTCATTTCGTAAATGCTTCGGATTCGTTATGTATTCGTTTCGTTATCGGTTTGAGGTCGTTTCGTTATTATTTCCGCATGTCTGGGGCAAGTTTTATAGTTGTTTTTTGTTTAATGAGTGAAAAAAAAATTATAATATCACACCAACAGTCAACAACAGAGGGAGAGGGAAGCTTCAGAAGTTCCCCCTGTCCCATTTGGAGGTTTTTTAGCGTATTGCGCAGTCGCGTCCGCCATTAACGAATCGATTCGTTATTGTTTCGTATTTGTTTCGTTAATGTTTTGTAATTTTTTTAACATTTACGAAATTTCATAAATATCGAACTTTTTAAAAGAAAAATTTCGGAATTCTTTTAAATATCGAAACGCAAAAACCCCCAAAAAACGAATCGATTTTAGAAACAAATTTTTCCGTTGTTACCCAGGCCTACTAATTTCTCCTCACTTGTGTGGAATCCTTTGTCACCCAACCTCTTTTCATCTGGCTGAACTGCCTTGTCACCCTATCTCTTCCCACCTGGCTGAACTGTCTTGTCATCTAATCTCTTCCCACCTGGCTGAAATGTCACCTAATCTCTTCCCACCCAGATGCAATCTTGTCTCACCTAATGTCTTCCCACCTAAGAAGAATACTTGTCATTAAAACTCTTCCTAATGAGTTGGAATCTGTTGTCACCTAATTTCTTCTCACCTGGCTGGAATCCGTTGTCACCTCATCTATTCACACCCAAATACAATCCTTGTCATTTAATGTCTTGCTAGCCATTTGGAGTCCCATGTAACCTAATAATTTCTTCCCAATATGGATGTTGCAATACTGATCTTGCAGATACAATTTTGAAGTACATTGATGAAGGCCAACAATAAGCCATCATAAAATTTCAGAGTTTGAGTGATCAAAGCTCTTTGATGCAATTCTATCGATGCTATTTATCATCATCATAATCATCATCATCATCATTTAATTACTTATTAATCACCCTCTATCCAAGATGCTCTAGGTGATTTACAAGCTAAATTGTAAAGGATAAAAATACATACATACAGATATTGATAAAACACAGATCAAAAGCTCTAGTAAAACGCCAGGTCTTAAGTGCTAGGGTAAAAGGCCCTAACTCACGCACGACTCTCATATAGGGCGGCAAGGAATTCCATAAGGCAGGGGCAGAAATAGAAAAAGCCCTGCGTCTGGTCCTTTCCAAGTGCACTTCTCTAGGAACTGGTATATAAAGTAAGTCACGTTGGGATGGTCGTTGCGACCTCCGATGATGGGAGAATGAGAGACGGTACCTAAGATACGATGAACCCTGGCCGTAAAGAATTTTAAAGGTCAGAACTAGCATCTTATATAGACCACGGTAATCAGCTGGAAGCCAATGCAAATGCCGCAACACTGGTGTTATATGGCATTTCATGGGTGTTCTTGTGAGTAGCCTGGCTGCCGCTTTCTAAACAATACGGACCTTTAGGGTCATAGACATCGGAAGGCCAACATACAGGACGTTGCAATAGTCCAGCCTAGACGTGACCGTGGCATGGATGACAGTTGCAAGAGCCTCATCAGATAGGTAGGGTGCCAGTTGCCTCACTTGTCGTAGATGGAAAAAGGCCTGTTTGCTGGCAGCAGCGACCTGAGCTTCCATTGTCAGTTGCAAATCCAAAATGACACCCAAGCTCTTAAAGGTAGGCGAAGGAGATAGGGCAGCACCATCGAAGGTGGGTAGCAAATGGGTCAGACCAATCGAGCGGCCATGTCAGAGAATCTCAGTCTTCGCTGGGTTCACCTTCAGTCTACTAGCACTTAGCCAGTTCGACAGAGCCTCCAGACATAAGGTGAAATTGTCTGGTATTGACGTTGCTCCAGGCTCCAAACGCAGAAGGAGTTGGGTGTCTTCCACATATTGATAGCAGTCTAGGCCGAAACTCCGAGCCAAACTAGCAAGGGGTCTAACATAGATATTGAAGAGAAAAGGGGAGAGAATTGCACTTTGGGGTACCCCACATAGGAGAGGAGATCTTTAAGAGACTTGATCCCTATACTCCACGCATTGGCTCCGGTTTCGGATAAACAAGTCAAATCAATTGAGGGCCTGACCGCGAACTCCGGGTATGGCAAGATGGTGAATCATTAGATCGTAGTCAACGGTGTCAAACATTGCAGTAAGGTCGAGAAATACCAGTAGTGCTGATCCGCCGCTATCAGACTGGCGACGAAGTTCATCTGTAATGGCAACCAGGACTGTCTCTATCCCATGGCCAGGGCGGAAACCTGACTGGAAAGGGTCTAGGCTGGCTGTGTCATCCAAAAATTGTTGCAATTGGCCCAGTACAGCCCGCTCTATCATCTTGGCTAAGAATGGAAGGTTAGAGACAGGACGATAATTGGCAAGTGTCGTGGGATCCAAGCTAGGCTTCTTTAGCAAGGGACGAACCCTTGCCTCTTTTAGGTTGTCTGGGAAGAGAGTTCAAGAGAGTCATTGATTGTATTACTCAACTGATCGAGTAGACCTTCCAGGCAGCTCTTAACCAGCCAAGAGGGGCACGGATCAAGGGAACAGGTGGTTGGCTTTGCAGCAGCCAGGATTCTGGTAACATCTTCCCTGTCAAACGGAGTATTTATGATTTTAAGGTGCTGATAATGTATCTTGGTTTAGGGATGTCAGGGGTTTGATCAAAAGAATTCAAAATTCTTCTAGGGTTAGGATTAGCAAAAGTGGTGCTGACCAGTATAGGTGGCCCGATGGTCATAGTTGTGGAAGGGTCTAGTGTACAATTTTAGTCAGAAATTTTAGTCTAGGAAGTCTGGGAGTTGTATTACAAAAAAAAAAAAAAATTCCCAAGATCTGGTTCCTACCTCCACAAATGTATTGGCCTTTTAAACACATTTAGATAGCTTTTGCTTCCCTTTTCATCCTTTTTAAAGTCATTCCTGGTCATTTTTGCCTTCCCTTTGTCACCCTTTCTTCGCTTTATTCATAGTTTCAACCAAATAACTTATCATTATAGTGCTTAAAATATGATGTTTTGTTTGAAAGACATTCCTGCTTTTAAAAATGAACAATTCCTCCCTTGGGAAAAATTCCCAGCTGAGAGACACTTCAGCCTTTCATTGTTTCCAAAAATACTGTTCTCCCACTGAGACATGCTGTTTTTGTAGATGGACCACCTGGGTTGTGCTGGGCATCTTTTTGACTATCCTCATGAGACATAGAGTGAGGATATAATACCATAGGAATCTGTTAAGACAGAGCAGTCACTAAAGCTCAAAATTGCCGAAAAACACAAGAAAGAAAGAAAAGAGGGAAAGAGAATCATTTCTCTTTAACCCTCCCACCCACTTTCATAACTGTGTAAGTGTTTACATACCGCATAGGGAAGCTGATGAGGAAACACAACATACAAACAATCTACAAACCCACCAAGAAAATCCAATAAATGCTACATTCAGCAAAGGACAAAAGGGATCCTCTCACCTCTGCAGGAGTCTACCGTATACCATGCAGTTGTGGACAAGTCTACATAGGGACCACCAAACGCAGCATTGCCCAAACACGAATCAAGGAACATGAATGGCACTGCAGACAACTTCAGCCAGAGAAGTCAGCCATAGCAGAGCACCTGATGAACCAACCTGGACACAGCATATTATTTGAGAACACAAAAACGCTGGACCACTCTCACAACCACCATGTTAGACTACACAGAGAAACCATTGAAATCCACAAACGTGGACAATTTCAACAGAAAGGAAGAAACCATGAAAATGAACAAAATCTGGCTACCAGTATTAAAAAATTCTAAAATTGCAACAGCAAAAACAGCAGAGAGAAAAACAGGCAGGGACATCTAATCACCTTTCAAGAAGAGTTTGCTCCAGGCACAGTCAGCCCATTGTATGCTAATCAAGGTGGTCAGTTGAAAGATTCACACCTAGCCCAACTTACAAAAGCCCTTTGTCTCACCCTGGTCATTCCACAGATATATAAACCCAATTTTTTCAAATTCCAGCAGACCTCACCTCTGAGGATGCTTGCCATAGATTCAGGCGAAACGTCAGGAGAAATGCCTCTAGAACATGGCCATATAGCCCGAAAAAACCCACAAGAACTGAGTGTTTACATAACTCTTTTTAATTATGATGTAGATACTGTATAATATAGACAAAACATGATGCAGTCTTTTAGCACAGTTATTCCTGTTAAAAATTATTAATTCATTATTCCTCCATGTTTAGAGAGGTCCCCAACTTTAACATTTCTCAAATGAAGGTATTCCATGTGGTTGCAAACCTGTCTGTTCTGTGTGCATTTTAAACCATTCTTATTTTTAGTTAATCTACCATCATTTGGGTAGATATTCAATCTAGATAGAGTCATGCTACCCCTCTATTCTGCCTTGGTTAGACCACACCTGGGATATTGTGTCCAATTCTGGGCACCACAATTCAAGAGAGATATTGACAAGCTGGAATGTGTCCAGAGGAGGGCGACTAAAACGATCAAGGGTCTGAAGAACCAGCCCTATGAGGAGCGGCTTAAAGAGCTGGGCATGTTTAGCCTGAAGAAGAGAAGGCTGAGAGGAGACATGATAGCCATGTATAAATATGTGAGAGGAAGTCACAGGGAGGAGGGAGCAAACTTGTTTTCTGCTGCCCCGGAGACTAGGACACAGAAAAATGGCTTCAAGCTACAAGAAAGGAGATTCCATCTGAACACGAGGAAGAACTTCCTGACTGTTAAAGTCATTCAGTAGTGGAACTCTCTGCCCTGGAGTGTGGTGGAGGCTCCTTCTTTGGAAGCTTTTAAACAGAGGCTGGATGGCCATCTGTCAGGGGTGATTTGAATGCAATATTCCTGCTTCTTGGCAGGGGGTTGGACTGGATGGCCCATGAGGTCTCTTCCAATTCTTTGATTCTATGATTCTATGATTCTATGTCCCAGTCTCCATCTGTGAAATGTTAGAGGACCAGTATGCTTTTAAAAAATTACAATGAAAATTGCTTGATAGGTTTAGGTTAATCTGCTGTCATGCCTCTGGATGTGGCAGCTGTCAGCCCCAGGGTCTTTGCTTCTGTTCGTCATGAGAAACAAATAAAGCCGTGCATTTTAAAGTAGCAATGCACTACTTTGGAGCAACTTGCTTGCTGCTGGAGACTCACAAGAAGTGTTCCTGCCATACATCAAGGGAACCACTGACCGCATAGGGAAGCTGATGAGGAAACACAACATACAAACAATCTACAAACCCACCAAGAAAATCCAACAAATGCTACGTTCAGCAAAGGACAAGAGGGATCCTCTCACCTCTGCTGGAGTCTACCGTATACCATGCAGCTGTGGACAAGTCTACATAGTCTACCACCAAACGCAGCATTGCCCAAACACAAATCAAGGAACATGAAAGGCACTGCAGACTCCTTCAACCAGAGAAGTCAGCCATAGCAGAGCACCTGATGAACCAGCCTGGACACAGCATATTATTTGAGAACACAGAAATGCTGGACCACACCAACAACCACCATGTCAGACTACACAGAGAAGCCATTGAAATCCACAAGCATGTGGACAATTTCAACAGAAAGGAAGAGACCATGAAAATGAACAAAATCTGGCTACCAGTATTAAAAAACTCTAAAATTATAACAGCTAAACAACAGAGAGGAAAAAACCAGGCACAGATTAACACCTCCCAGCAACAGATTTTCCCAGGCGCAGGCAGGCCTTCCAATGCTAATGAAGGTGATCAGCTAAACATTCACACCTAACTGCAGCAGGGAAGAGCTCCTTGCCCCACCCCAGCCATTCCACAGATATATATAAACCCATTGTCCTAATTCCAACAGACCTCTACCTCTGAGGATGCTTGCCATAGATGCAGGCGAAACGTCAGGAGAAATGCCTCTAGAACATGGCTCTATAGCCCGAAAAAACCCACAAGAACCTACTCACAAGAAGCTCTAAGAGCAACAGAGTGATTTACAACAAAGGAAAGAACAGGAAAGTTTTTTGAAACAGTTCTCCATGAATCAATCCGAGAGAACCTGCCCCATCTTCTGAAGGGTTTTGAAGGGTTTAATTCATCCTCCTCTCTCATGCCTTTGAGCTCTCCACTCACATTCTACATCATTTCATGCATTTTTCCACATTCCTCTCACCTCTCTGTGACCAATGACTAATCCGCTGCATGCTCAAATGGAAGGCACACAGAGCAAGAAAAATAGATTAGCTGCCTTGATAATTACCTAGTCAGGATATGGTGGAGATGTGAAATGAAGTGAGTTCGACAGCTGAGAGACAAGCAGAAATTCTGGAGTGACAGAAACTAGGGCTTTGGAACCTGAAAGGTGATGGCAGATCTAAATTGTAGCTGTAGTTATTGTGGTTGGAGAGTGTGAATACTGCTTCCTAAAGAGCCACATGTTGTATTTGTTTGTCCTGAGATCTTGCCTGCTTTTTGCATAGTTCTGCAATGGAAATCTTGCTGTAATGTGTCGCTAGTAAGCAATGTCATTAAAATCACCTCTTAGTGAATTTTATTCTTGGTAAGGATAAATGAATACATCCCATTGTAAAATTGCTTTGGTATATGCCTGTTAGTAACTTTACTTACTTAGGCAATCCCTCGTAGTCCAAGGATGATGGTCCTCCAAGGTCGGTGTTCTGGCGGTGGGTCCGTAGGCGACTGTGGAGCCCTGTTCTTGATCTACATCTTTTCCCACAGTGAGAGCATTGGCAGGCGGTCCCGGTTGGGGTTGGGTTGACGCGCCTTCCTCTTGGCACATTTCTCTCTTTCGCCCTCCATTCGTGCCTCTTCAAATTCTACAGCACTGCTGGTCACAGCTGACCTCCAGCTGGAGCGCTCAAGGGCCAGGGCTTCCCAGTTCTCAGTGTCTATGCCAGAGTTTTTAAGGTTGGCTTTGAGTCCATCTTTAAATCTGTTTTCCTGTCCTCCAACATTCTGTTTTGCATTCTTGAGTTCAGAATAGAACAACTGCTTTGGGAAACGGTGGTCAGGCATCCGGACAATGTGGCCAGTCCAGCGGAGTTGATGGCGGAGGACCATCGCTTCAATGCTGGTAGTCTTTGCATCTTTCAGCATGCTGACATTTGTCCGCTTGTCTTCCCAAGAGATTTGCAGGATTTTTCGGAGGCAGCGCTGATGTAATCGTTCCAGGAGTTGCATGTGACGTTGGTAGACTGTCCACATCTCGCAAGCATATAGCAGGGTTGGGAAGACAACAGCTTTATAACCAAATTTGAGAGGAAATTGTTTACTTACATCCCCATATAATTTTGAAAGCAAAGGTCTTTATAAAGGTCTTCATAAAGGTGTTTAAAACATAGTCTGGACCCTACACACCATCATAGCATCATAGAGTTGGAATAGACCTCATGGACCATCCAGTCCAACCACCTGCCAAGAAGAAGGAAAATTGCATTCAAAGCACCCCTGACAGATGGCCATCCAGCCTCTGTTTAAAAGCTTCCAAAGAAGGAGCGTCTACCACACCCAGGGCAAAGAGTTCCACTGCTGAACAGCTAGCTCTCACAGTCAGGAAGTTCTACCTAATCTTCTGACAGAATCTCCTTTCTTGTAGTTTGAAGCCATTGTTCCGCGTCCTAGTCTCCAGGGCAGCAGAAAACAAGTTCGCTCCCTCCTCCCTCTGACTTCCTCTCACATATTTATATTTATTTATTTACTGTATTTGTATATCGCCTTTCTCAGCCTATCTGCGACTCAAAACGATACATGACTATCATTTCTCCTGTCAGCCTTCTCTTCTTCAGGCTAAACATGCCCAGCTCTTTAAGCCACTCCTCATAGGACCTGTTCTCCAGACGCTTGATCATTTTAGTTACTTTCCTCTGGACACATTCCAGCTTATCAATATCTCTCTTCAATTGTGGTGCCCAGAAATGGACACAATATTCCAGGCGTGGTCTAACCAAGACATTCATTCCCTACCCAGTGATGGTGCACAGAAGACACCTTTCTTCTGCTGTACCATCTCCACCTGTACCAGGGATCCGCAAACTTTTTAAACTCCTCATAGGGCTTGTTCTCCAGTCCCTTGATCATTTTAGTCGCCTTCCTCTGGACACATTCCAGCTTGTCAACATCTCTCTTGAATTGTGGTGCCCAGAATTGGACACAATATTCCAGGTGTGGTCTAAGCAAAGCAGAATAGAGGGGTAGCATTACTTCCCTAGATCTAGACACTATGCTCCTATTGTTGCGGGCCAAAATCCCGTTGGCTTTTTTTTGCTGCCACATCACATTGTTGGCTCATGTTTAACTTGTTGTCCACGAGGACTCCAAGATCTTTTTCACACGTACCACTCTCAAGCCAGGCATTGTCCCCCATTCTATATCTTTGCATTTCGTTTTTCCTGCCTAAGTGGAGTATCTTGCATTTGTCACTGTTGAACTTCATTTTCTTAGTTTTGGCCCATCTCTCTAATCTGTCAAGATCGCTTTGAATCCTGCTCCTGTCCTCTGGAGTATTGGCTATCCCTCCCAATTTGGTGTCGTCTGCAAACTTGATGATCATGCCTTCTAGCCCTTCATCTATTTATTTATTTATTAATGCACTTGTATACCGCTAATATCTCAGCCTAAATCGGCGACTCATTGCGGTTTACAACACTTAAAAAACAACAATATTCAGTTTAAAAGCATAAAACACATATACAATACAAATTATTGGGCCACCAATAACAATCCAATGCATCTCGTAACTGGAATCGCAATCCAAATTCATCGTCCATGATTACCAATCCTTTAGTCATCATAATTCGTAGCAACGGATTAACCGAATGCTTGTTTAAACATCCATGTCTTCAATCTTTTCCGAAACACCATCAGTGACGGGGCTGATCTTACCTCTATGGGGAGGGTGTTCCAAAGCCGAGGGGCCACCACAGAAAAGGCCCTGTCTCTCGTTCCCGCCAGCCGCACTTGTGAAGCCGGCGGGATAGAGAGCAGGGTCTCCCCAGAAGATCTTAGGGTCCTGGTGGGCTGATAGGCTGAGATACTTTCGGATAGATAAGTTGGGCCAGAACCGTTTAGGGCTTTAAAGGCCAACGCCAGCGCTTTGAATTGAGCCCGGTAGCAGATCGGCAGCCAGTGGAGCTGGTGCAGCAGAGGAGTTGTATGCTCCCTGCGCCCCGCTCCTGTTAGTATCAAGGCTGCCGCCCGTTGGACTAATTGGAGCTTCCGGGCTGTCTTCAAAGGCAACCCTACGTAGAGAGCGTTGCAGTAGTCAAGACGGGAGTCAGTGGTTCTCAACTTTCCTAATGCCGTGACCCCTTAATGCAGTCCCTCATGTTGTGGTGACCCCCAACCATAATATTGTTTTCGTTGCTACTTCATAACAGTAATTTTACTACTGTTATAAATCATAATGTAAATATCTGATATGCAGGATGCATTTTCATTCACTGAACCAAACTGGGCACAAATACCCAATACACCCAAATGTGAATGCTAGTGGGGTTGGAGGAGGATTGATTTTGTAATTTGGGAGTTGTAGTTGCTGGGATTTATAGTTCACTTATAACCAAAGAGCATTCTGAACTCCACCAGCAATGGATTTGAACCAAACTTGGCTCCCATTACCAATGGAAAACACTGGAAGGTTTGATGGGCATTGACCTTGAGTTTGGGAGTTGTAGTTCACCTATATCCAGAGAGCACTGTGGACTCATGCCATGGTGGATCTGGACCAAACTTGGCATTAATACTCAATATGCCCAAATGTGAACACTGGTGGAGTCTAGGGATCTTGACATTTGGGAGTTGTAGTTGCTGGGATTTATAGTTCATTACAATCAAAGAATATTCTGAACTCCACCAACGATAGAATTGGCTCAAACTTCCCCCATGGAATCCCCATGATCATCAGAAAATACTGTCTTTTCTTATGGTCTTTGGCGACCCCTCTCACACCCCCTCGCGACCCCCTCAGGGGTCCCGACCCCCAGGTTGAGAAACACTGATCTAAGTCATTAATAAAGATGTTGAACAGGACCGGGCCCTGGACGAAACCCTGCGGCACTCCACTTGTCACTTCTTTCCAAGATGAAGAGGAAGCATTGGTGAGCACCCTCTGGGTTCATCCATTTAACCAATTACTGAGCCTGGCAATCTGCAGCAACCAAATAAATTAATCCTTTCAAATTGTAGCAAGCTGCTGCTCCTCCAACTAAGTGAGCTGGAGATTTGGACCCAACTCTTTTCTTGTACTTGGAGTTGAGCCACCCAGAATGGGAGAATTTTCACCCTCATCTCCTGCCTGGAGATAACCTATGAAAACTGCAGACTTGGGGCCAGGTGTCGGGTACCTCACTGCTTCTCTGTGCTATTTCTAAATAAGCAGTTATTTTCCCCTTTAAACATGTTATAAGCATTTAGTTCTGCCTCTTTACAAGGGAAAAGCTACTGTAAAGTGCTTTCCCAGGAGCACTCTACTGAAGCGGCAAGCATGAAACTGCTTGGATCCATCCACACTTTTCTCCCGATGTGTGAAATCTCATCAAAAAGGCTAGATTTTTCTATTGGGATGCAAATGAGAGCAAGTATTTTTATCTGACTCTTCCGAGGAGGATTAAGCAGCATCTCTTCATACAGAATCGTGGCAGCTCATGATGTTTGTTGCAAAATGACTTAAGAAAGGCAAAGCGAGGAAGGCAAATTTCTCTTCCTCTGCCATGCCCAGGTTGTGTGCCCAAAGGGAACTGTTAAAGACTTCTGTCAACCCAAAGAATTCCCGATCTACAGTGAAGGCTGTCCATTGCCTCTTACAGATTTCCAAACAGCCTCCACAGTGAAAAATAACTCTACCATTTGTTTACATTGCAGGGAGACTCCCCAATATGTCTTTGTATTGTCGAAGGCCTTCATGGCCAGAATAACTGCATTGTTGTGTGCTTTCCAGGCTGTATGGTCATGTTACAGAAGCATTATCTCCTGATGTTTCACCTGCATCTATGACAAGCATCCTCAGAGGTTGTAAGGTCTGATGAAACATCAGGAGATAATGCTTCTAGAACATGGCCATACAGCCCGGAAAACACACACAACCCTTTATGTCTTACCTTGAATCTCTTTTGTCTGGATTTGCCTCCTTTCCCAACCGAATGATTTAGTGCAGAAATCAGATGGTGATCTCTCCTAAGGATGAGCGCCTTTTGTTTTTATACCCAGTATCAGCAAAACTGTAGTTTGAAGAGGAAGCAAGTTCTGGAGAACAAGCCCTTTGAGGAGTGGCTTAAAGAGCTGGGCATGTTTAGCCTGAAGAAGAGAAGGTTGAAAGGAGACATCATAGCCATGTATAAATATGTGAGAGGAAGTCATAGGGAGAAGGGAGCAAGCTTGTTTTCTGCTGCCCTGGAGACTAGGACGCGGAGCAATGGCTTCAAAGTGCTGGTGTTAACCTATAAAGCCCTAAACGACTCCGGCCCTGTTTACCTCTCCGAATGTATTCTCCCCTACGAACCATCAAGATTATTAAGATCATCTGGAGAGGCCCTGCTCTCGGTCCCACCAGCCTCGCAAGCGCGTCTGGTGGGGACGAGGGACAGGGCCTTCTCGGTGGTGGCCCCTCGACTCTGGAACTCTCTCCCACAGGAGATCAGAACTGCCCCTTCTATCCTGACATTCAGGAAGCAGGTGAAGACGTGGTTATGGAGACAGGCATTCGATGAGTGAGCCAACACCTGGAGATTGGATGGAGGATGATGAACATCAAATTTAGTGGGATGAATGACCATTGTATTTATTGAATGTAATTGTTGTTTTGCTGTTTTAATGTTTTAAGGTTTTATTGCTATATGAAGTACGATGTTTACTGACTGTATGTATTTTATGGTTGGAAACCTGTCTGAGTCCCTCAAGAGAGGTGAGAAGGTCGGTATATAAAACTTTTTAAATAAATAAATAAAAAACTACAAGAAAGGAGATTCCATCTGAACATTAGGAAGAACTTCCTGACTGTGAGAGCTGTTTAGCAGTGGAACTCTCTGCCCCAGGGTGAGGTAGAGGCTCCTTTTTTGGAAGCTTTTGAACAGAGGCTGGATGGCCATCTGTCGGGAGTGCTTTGAATGCAATTTTCCTGCTTCTTGGCAGGGGGTTGGACTGGATGGCCCATGAGGTCTCTTCCAACTCTACGATTTCTAAGTTGTATGACTCTCCATGTGTTATTGGGCTGTGTATCCCGACAGGAGCAGCCAGCTTAGCCAGTGGTGAAGAATAGAGTGAAGGGTCCCTCAGCTGTTACAGGAGTGGTCTACACTTGAAAAATAAATCCATACCCACTTTGATTTGGGTGGTGTGGAAATGCATGGAATAGGACTATTTTGGAAGTAAATTTGCATTGTTTAAACCTTGGATGCAATTTTTTTAAAGTCCTGCTTACCCCAGAATTTCCTGAAAATGCAGATTTTTTTGGATGTGTGATCTGCACTCTAAATCATGCTTGGGTGTAATCAAGGAGGGGGTGCTTGGAAAATTACCTTGGCATCTGTGTTCACTATGGCTTTCATGACCAGAGTCACTGGGTTGTTGTAGGTTTTTCAGGCCATGTTCTAGAAGTATTCTCTGACGTGGCAGCAAAAAACGCGAATAGGATTTTTCCCTGCATCAATTGGAGCATAGTGTCTAGATCTAGGGAACTAATACTACCCCTCTATTCTGCCTTGGTTAGACCACAACTGGAATATTGTGTCCAATTCTGGGCACCACAATTGAAGAGAGATATTGACAAGCTGGAATGTGTCCAGAAGAGGGTGACTAAAATGATCAAGGGTCTGGAGAACAAGCCCTATGAGGAGCGGCTTAAGGAGCTGGGCATGTTTAGCCTGAAGAAGAGAAGGCTGAGAGGAAACATGATAGCCATGCATAAATATGTGAGAGGAAGTCATAGGGAGGAGGGACTGAACTTGTTTTCTGCTGCCCTGGAGACAAGGATGCGGAACAATGCCTTCAAACTACAAGAAAGGAGTGTGCAGAAGTTATTGATACTTTGCATGTTTTAAACTGTATATATATGTGTTTGGGTTAGCTACAGTAACACTGGGGCAGCCTATTTCAGAGATCCTCAGTCAGCGTTACCATGGAGACCAAGGCAAGCTGGCAGAAGGAGAAGTGGGAGGAGCCAAGTGGAGAGAGTTTTGAAAACAGACAGTTTGAGAGTCAGTTAGGAGTTGATTTTGTATCTGAGAGGAGTAAAAGAGTGGAAGTAAAGAGTAGAGTGGGAGAGTGAAGTGTGAAGCAAAGAATTGTGGCTTTGGGAAGCCTGAATAGCTACTGGAGGTTTCTCAGTCTAAGGAGGTTGAAAGGAGAAACATAGCCAGTTTTCTTTAGTCAAGGGAAAGGCTAAAGTATAAACTTGGTAATTTATTTGATCAAGGAAAGATCAAATAGGGAAGATATTCCTGTACTGAAACATTGTTTAGTAATAAGAGCTTCACCTCAGTAAGATACTGTGTAACCTGGAAGAGTGAAATGTTTAACTAACCAAGTATTATTCAAAGTTCTATAAAATAAGTTACAATCTTGCAACCACACGCTTTGTACTCAATAAACCAGTTATCTTTTGTTGAAGACAGTCTCATCTCCATCCATTCTGCGTCTGTATTGCCATATCTCACAGTAATACCTCATATCTCACGTTGGTGGCAGTTACCATAGATTACATATAACAATTGGCCTCCACTATACCAGTTGGTGGCAGAATTCAGAGAAATAAACAATAAATCTCCCTCTACTCTCCTGCCACATGACAGCACGTGTGCTTTCTCTCCACTCTGATCACCTCCTCGCAAGGAGATTCCATCTGAACTTTAGGAAGAACTTCCTGACTGTGAGAGCTGTTCAGCAGTGGAACTCTCTGCCCTGGAATATGGTGGAGGCTCCTTTGGAAGCTTTTAAACAGAGGCTGGATGGCCATCTGTCGGGGGTGCTTTGAATGCAATTTTCCTGCTTCTTGGCAGGAGGTCAGTATCTCTCTTCAGTTGTGATGCCCAGAACTTGACAATATTCCAGGTGTGGTTTCCAGACACCCTTCCAATGGACATTATTTAGTTAAGTTCTTTTGTGTTTGATTTTTCCTGCATTTCCCTCTTTCTTTAATGAAAAGCTCTCCTTCATCTACTGAAGGGCTCTCTTCTGCATAGGTGTTTTAAGGTGAGGGAGGCTTGTGTTTTTCAGTAAATTGCCAAGGTCTTTCGTGCACAATCAGATTCATTTATCTCACCATTGTGACTGTGGTTCAATTGGACAAAGTCATTGTCCACTTTCAAATTTGGACAAACCTGCTCAGCAACCAGACCTTATTTGTTATGCAAATCAGCTCTGGTTCACGGATGCTGTTTTCATCGAAGCGCTTCAGAGTACGTCAGACTGCATTTCCTTGATCTCTGTGACATCTGGTCAAGAAATGCAAACTGTTGAAATGCTTTAGCGTCTGTTGCTACGCAGGGTGTCGCTTACATAAGTGGGAGCGTTTGGCTCTCTCAATCCCTCTGCCAGTTGTCTCCTGTAGCTAACAAGACAGCATCATGAATCCTTTATGGGTTTTGACGGTTCAGCCCGAAGATGCTCAAAGTCTTGCTTATTTCCTCAAAAAGCCCATTCTTTTGCAAGGGATACAACTGTTCTTTAACTGCTTCCTGGCATGCACCAGGATTCCAGTGTGGCGGAGGGGTCTTAGCAGGACTCTGCCTGGTTTAAAGAGAAGCGGACGCTGTGCTGGATTGTTAGTTTCTATCCTTGGCTCTTTATTACCTCTTGGCCATGCTGGGAAAGCAGCTGGTGCAATTATATTGTTCCCTTCTTTTTAGTTGCTGCTGTTCCATTTCTAAGCAGTCTTCTGGGCAGGATGTCTCACATCCTTGATCTCTGGGTATTGTCAGAGGTGGCAAGAGGGAATTTGCCATTCCTTTTGACAGCTAGTGGACATCTGTATACATCGGGCATTTTTGGCCTGCTACATGATGTTGGATCACAACTCCCATAATCGCTCATCATTGGCTGTGCTGGCTAAGGAGGACAGGGGTTGTTTGCTGTCTTCACAACAACACTGAGACCAATCTCAATATATTCTCAGTACCTAAACAAGTAGGTGAGGTGTATATGATCTTCTCCATCACAGGAGGGTTTTTTTGTGTCAGGGTTGACTTGAGAAACCACAAGTTGCTTTCGTTGTAAGAGAATTTATTTAGCTATTTATTTACAGCAGTGGTTCTCAACCTTCCTGATGCCGCGACCCCTTAACACAGTTCCTCATATTGTGGTGACCACCAACCAGCAAATTATTTTCATGACAACTTCACAACTGTAATTTTGCTACTGTTTTGAAGCATAATGTAAATATCTGATATGCAGGATGTATTTTCATTCACTGGACCAAATTTGGTCAGTGAATGAAATACCTGATACACCCAAATCTAAATACTGGTGGCATTGGGTGGGGGATTAATTTTGTCATTTGGGAGTTGTAGTTGCTAGGATTTATAGTTCAACTACAATCAAAGAGCATTCCGAACTCCACCAATGATGGAATTGAACCAAACTTGACACACAGAATTCCCATGACCAATAGAAAATACTAGAAGGGTTTGATGGGCATTGACCTTGAGTTTTGGAGTTGTAGTTCACCTACATCCCAAGAGCATTGTGGACTCAAGCAATAATGGATCTGGACCAAATTTGGCATGAAAATCAATATGCCCAAATGTGAACTCTGCTGGAGTTTGGGGAAAATAGACCTTGACATTGTGAGTTGTAGTTGCTGGGATTTATAGTTCACCTACAATCAAAGAGCATTCTGAACCCCACCAAGATTAGAATTGGGCCAAACTTCCCACACAGAACCCTCATGACTAACAGAAAATTCTGTGTCTTTGGCGACCCCTCTGATACCCCCTTGTGACCCCTCCAGGGGTCCCAACCCCCAGGTTGAGAAACGCTGATTTACAGTATTTATATTCCGCCTATAAAGGCCGAAGAGGATCCTGAACTAATATTTCCCTAACAGATCCCCTCAGACACACACACACACACACACGTTCCTTCAGCTGTTAAACATCTCACAGCTGAACACCACTTTGAAAGATCAGGGTACAGGATTTTACTTCTTTAGGTTCTGGCTGAACACTAACATAATCCTGTCAAAAAGCACTGCATAGTGTGTTGTGTAAATGTGAGGGTATAATGGTAGGGTTGCTGCCACCACTCAAACTTTGGTTTGAGAAATTGTCTTGTTAAACTTGAGGTAAATCTTCTTATACACCAACTCCTTCTATTTGGCTCCTTTCACGTTACTGAATAGTAAAGATGTTGAGATTACTGGAACTTATCTAATGAATAAAGGCTGAGGCAGTTTAAACAGTGAACTAGAGAACACATTTATTAAGATCTTTGAACATACAACTGACTTCTATGAGGTACACAAGCTTATTTTGTTACTGAAGCACAATCCTCTTAAGAAATGGTTTCTTTAAACTTAGGTTCCTTTCTTTACCATGAGCTATTTACTAGGGCTGGGCAACCACGGAAAAATTTGTTTCTAAACTCGATTAGTTTTTAGGGGGTTTTTGCGTTTCGATTTTTAAAAGAATTCCGAAATTTTCCTTAAAAAAAGTTCAAAATTTACGAAATTTCAGAAATTACGAAACAATTACGAAACAATAACGAATCGATTCGTTAATGGTAGACGCGATCATGCAATACGCTAAAAAAACCTCCAAATGGGACAGGGGGAACTTCTGAAGCTTCCCTCTCCCTCTGTTGTTGACTGTTGGTGCGATAATTATATATATTTTTTCACTGAGAAAACAAACAGCAACCCTAAAACTTGCACCAGACATGCGGAAATAATAACGAAACGATTTCGAAACAATTACGAAACAATTACGAAACGAATTGAAAAATTTGTTTCGTTTTTTAGTTGCTCCTGAATGGTTCAATATCGCTTCGTTATAAAAAAAATAACGAATTAATAACGAATTACGAAATTAACGAACGAAATCGCCCAGCCCTACTATTTACCTCACTCTACTCTATACTTTGTAGCAGTGAATTTCTTCGACAAGCCTCTCTTGGCTGTCTCCCAGAGTATCTAAGTTTCCTCAGACTACTCTGTCCCTGAGAATATAACCACTTGTATCCTAACTCAACACAAGAATGCAGGTCTTCACTTTGACTCTCCTAGTCAAACTCTATAGAAGCACCTGCCTTAAACTATTCTCTAACAGGCAAACTCTTAGCTCACTAAGAAAATCTACTCTCTTTCCCCTGTCAGAAATCCTTCTTCTTCTCTCCCTGTCAAAACTGTTTCTCTCCTCTCTGTCAGAACTGACAGCCTTTTTACACTCTCTCCCTCCAACTCCTCCCCTTGGTCTTAGCCAATCAGGAGATAGCTGGGCTCCTCCCCTCTGCTTAGCTGCCTCTCCTAAGATGTCTGCTACACTGAGCTGCCTTACCAACATGAAGGCCGGCTCACTGACTTCTAGGCTGTGACCTACCAAAGATATGAATCACTACACCGCCCTTCTCACCCCGCAGGGGACTCAGGGCAGATTACAATGTACACATATATGGCAAACATTCAATGCCAATTTGACATACAACATATACAGACATACTCAGAGGCTATTTAACTTTTTCTGGCCACCAGGGGAGCTGTCACTTTCATCGTCCATCTGCAACATTGATGAAGTACTTCTGCATTCCCTGCATGCTTTTTGCTGGAGTGCTTTGCTGGAGTCTTGGCTGTCTGCAAGAATGTTGCCGAGGAGACACCTGGATGTTTTGATGTTTTATCATCCTTGTGGGAGGCTTTTCCCATGTCCTTGCAATGGGGAGCTGGAGCTGATAGAGGAAGGTGATCCGCGCTCTCCCTGGATTCGAAAGTGTGACTGTTGTGAAATATATGTTACTCAAGATCATTAGAGTAACATAATATAATAAAATTAATAAATAATAAAATTAAAGAGATATCTGGGCAGGGGGAAACAAAGAATCCCACTGCTGCCACCAGTATAACAAAGTTAGCTGCTGACCATGGGTTAAATATATCAATGACCGATGTTATTGGTAGTATTAGCTGCCACCACCTCAGCTTTATTGGTCTGAGGAACCAAAGGTGTGAATGTGTTTTAGGTAAGGTGTGTTTGCTCTTGGTTCTTCTATTGCTTCTTCACTGGCTGCCTGGACTTTGAAATGGTTTGACAGAGTGAGGCTGACACCAGTTAAAAGTGAACTAGAAAGAGTTTATTGAACTTGGAACAAATATCACCTCATAGCATGAGGGGTACAGAAGCGTAATTCAGTTGCAGAGACTTAGTTGTATTAAACAGTTAGTTCTATTGACCAAAAAGCTTTTAAACCTGTGAGTTTCCTTAAACACACTGTTCTATCCTTAGAAACAGTAACTCTTAGAGAACAGACTCCTGTCTGTCTCACACACAGGGCAGTAAGATATCTTAAACTTCTCTTAAGCTTAATAAGACAAAACTCTCTTTTACTGGTCCTCTCAACACAGTAAAACCCTAGCCTTTGTCTCAACCTTATTCCCTAACCTTAAGGCTCACTTACTAGCTTTCTTTCCTGTCAGAACCCTATTTTAGCTTCCTCTCCTAAAATCTCATCCTTCTGTGTCTGATGTTAAGACACTTCTCTCCCTCTGTCAAAAGCTGACAGCTTATTTTCCCTCTCTCCACCGACTCCTCCCCTAATTGCTCTACCCAATCAGGAGTCGGCTTGACTCCTCCTCCTGCCTCTGCCTGCCTTTCAAGCTGAAAGCTACTGATATTCAGGCTTTGGCCTGGTCGCCTAAAAGGTAGATTTCACTACATCCGCGCTCTCCCTGGATTCAACAGTGCGACTGTTGCGAAATATATGTTACTCGAGATCATTAGAGTACTTTTGGAGAAGGAAGAAGATGGAGACAGTTTGTCCGATTTCCAAGGCTTTATTACTATCTCTGCAGAGTATAGGGTGAACAGCTCAAATGACTGTCACAACTGAGGTCTGAATCACTTCAAACTTTTATAGCAGAATATCACTCTTTCCATACATGCACAGAAAGAGTCTGACATTTACATAATACAATCATTAACAGATGTTTCCATGTATAGTTTCCAAGGACATCTTTATCAGGTCTTGGCAGCCACATTGTGACCCCAAACATCTGCTTGATTATATAACTTATCCCAACCTTCACCCGTTACCCTAAGATGACTATTATATGTTCAATTCCTTAAATCTCTAATTAAATTATAACTTTTATATGCTTATAACATAAGATTTGATCAAGGCAATCTCCTCTAATCAATCCAGCCTTAATTACTTCATTATAACTTATTTCTTGATATGAAGACCATGAAAGAATTTACTTAGATGAAACTCTTCTGAAATTGCCTGCTATTTACATTAAGTGGTCAGAGGATGGCGCTCTCTCACCATATGAACTTAGATGTTCCAAGTCTTGGATCGATACTGTTGATTTCTTTGTCCTGCCAAACTGACCCCTGGTCTAGTGTCAATCAATGTCATCTGTAGGTTTCTCATGCTTGCAAATTTACACATTAGAAATGGTCTTTTCAGGATCAGGTAGGAACATGAATCTTCTATTTTATTCTAAATTATTATGATTTCCCTTTATTATTTTATTTTCTCCTAACAGCTGCCACACGACCAGTTCTGGGGAGGTGGTGTGTACTTTCATGTAATGTCTGACTTACAGTGACCCTAAAGCAAACTATCATCGTGTAAGGAAAGCTTACCTGTCTGAATGCATCTCTCCTTATGAACCTTCTAGTACTCTAAGATCTTCTGGGGAGGCCCTGCTCTCGCTCCTGCCGTCTTCACAGATGTGCTTGGTGGGGACAAAAGACAGGGCCTTCTCAGCAGTGGCCCCTCAGCTGTGGAACTCCCTTCCTAGGGACATTCGATCAGTCCTCTCCCTCCTAACATTTTGAAAACAAGTCAAAACCTGGCTTTTCGAGCAAGCTTTTGCAAATGCAGTGTAACTGACAAATTTAGACCCATGGAATGACTGGATGATGCAATTGGAAAATATTTTAGTAATGAGACGCTGAGTACTTATGTTTTTACTGGTTTTACATGGTTTTATATTATATGTTAATTGTTTTAAATGGTAATTTATGTTGTCGGGGGCATTGAATTGTCCCGACTGTAAACCGCCTTGAGTCACCTTCGGGCTGAGAACGGCGGTACATAAATTTTATTTATTTATTTATTTACAGATTTTATATTCCGCCCTTCTCACCCCGCAGGGGACTCAGGGCGGATTACAGTGTACACATATATGGCAAACATTCAATGCCAATTTTAACATACAACATATACAGACATACACAGAGGCTATTTAACTTTTTCTGGCTGCCAGGGGAGCTGTCGCTTTCATCGTCCATCTGCGACACTGATGAAGTACTTCCGCATTCCCCGCATGCTTTCTGCTGGAGTGCTTTGCTGGAGTCTTTTTTATGGCCTCATAAATCAGTTAATTTAGCCTCCACACGCTTTAAGGTGGTACCTAATTTTCCTACTTGACAGATGCAACTGTCTTTTGGGTTGCAAAGGTCGACAACAGGCTACACAACTGGTTGGAAACCCACTCCAACGCGGCTGGCTTCGAACTCATGACCTTTTGGTCAGAGTGATCTTAATGCAGCTGACACTCAGCCAGCTGCACCACAATCCTGGTAAATATGGTAAATAAATGAACAAACAAACAAATAAATTTTCTTAGCAGAATTTGCTAAGAGGGTGTTTAACCTTGCCTTCCTCAGAGAGAGAGTATGACGTGCACAAGGGCACCCAGTGGGTTTCTACGGGCTTCCAGTGTCCCAATCCTATACTGAAACCATTACACCACATTGGCTCTCAAACTAACAAGATATTTCAGGGCAACTTACAAAGACCAGGTTATTAATCACATTAAGCTCAGGTTTAAAGTGAGTTAATATTTGCCCCATGGGATAAGCAGCACAGAGAATTTCCGTAATTAAGAACCAGCCCTTCTATTTGTGTCTTTTCGCCTGTGTGTAGGAGGTAAAAACTTGATTTGTCTACCTCAATGCTTTTATAAGGGAGAGAAGCTTAATTCTGTGCAGTATTAATTCCTTTCTTTAAAACTTTGCTACATAAGTTCTTTGCTGTATCTCAGTATCATACTGTGGCATAAAGTGATTAATATAATCATATGTCTTTGTGGTAATGTTTGTGTTGCCTGGGATATGGCCCACCATTCGTTTTGAAGGGATTTAGGCTCCATGTCAGCTGTAAGGCTGATAATATTTTTTGCTGTTGATATTTGTTGCATCCATTAATCAGGAGCACAGTCACCTTTTACACACAGGTAGCCTTGGTCAGTTGTAACATCATATGAATCTCCTGGAGAAGCTTCCTGCCAGACCTCAATACTATGAACGAAGTCAATGATTTCTTGAGCCTAGTTCTTCAAGGCCTTGAATCTTTTGTGATGGAAAAATTCAGTGCAAAATGTGTTGTAGAATCATAGAATCATAGAGTTGGACGAGACCTTGTGGGCCATCCAGTCCAACCCCCTGCCAAGAAGCAGGAAAATTGCATTCAAAACACTCCCGGCAGATGGCCATCCAGCTTCTGTTTAAAAGCTTCCAAAGAAGGAGCCTCCACCACACTCTGGGGCAGAGAGTTCCACTGCTGAACAGCTCTCACAGTCAGGAAGTTCTTCCTCATGTTCAGATAGAATCTCCTTTCTTGTAGGCCCTCCTTTCACCCCTACCAATCTCACAAGCTCATCTTGTGGGCAAAAGGGAGAGACTCTTCTCCTCTGTGGCTCCCAGACTTTGGAACTCATTACCTGGAGAGATCAGGAAAGCCCCTTCTCTAGAAACATTCGAAAAGAACCTTAAAACCTGGCTCTTCCGCTACACCTTTGGCGAGTAGGTGCACAATATGACACCATTGCACCCCTCAACGCTCTTCCCACTGGAATACACGCCCCCCCCCCCAATGGGAAGTTGAGCTTCACAACTCTGTGTGTTTTTATGAGTTCCCTGCAAATAACTTGCTCCTATTTTTATCTCATTAGAATCTTTTAAGCGTTTTATCCTGTACATGTGGCCCACCCATTGTTATTGTGATTGTGCTTATATAAACTGTGTCTATATATTTTTTCCTTTAAGTAATTTTGATGTTCTTTGTTGTTTATGTTCTGGTTTTATTTTGTTGTAATATGTTGTCTGGGCTTGGCCCCGTGCGCCAACTGCGACCGTACCTCGTGAAGGCGGATCTGGCAAGGGTGGTCCATGCCTTAATCACCTCCAGATTGGACTACTGTAATGCACTCTATGTGGGGCTACCCTTGAAAACGACCCGGAAATTCCAACTGGTTCAACGAGCGGCGGCCAGGTTGCTAACTGGAGCTCCTTACAGGGAGCGGTCAACCCTCCTGTTTAAGGAGCTCCATTGGCTGCTGTTCATTTACCAGACCCAATTCAAGGTGCAGGTGCTTACCTACAAAGCCCTAAACGGTTTCGGACCCACCTACCTGAATGACCACATCTCTGTGTACGAACCCACACGATCTCTTCGATCATCTGGAGAGGCCCTCCTCACGCTCCCACCACCGTCGCAAGCGCGATTGGTGGGGACGAGGGAGAGGGCCTTCTCGGTGGTGGCCCCTCGACTCTGGAACTCACTCCCCAGGGATATTAGACAAGCCCCAACTCTGGCAGTCTTTAGGAGGAGCCTGAAAACATGGCTGTTTCAGTGTGCCGTCCCAGAATAAGGAAACTCCCAGCAATATGTCCTCAAATGCACTTTAATAATGGTTTTGGATTGTCTGCACATTTCTTCCCTCTTCAAAACATTATTCCAATTACATGCTACCTGTTTATGTCCAGCATTATTTTTTAAATTTTTAATTATTGCATTTGGCCCATTTTAAATGCGTCGCATTTTAAATGCGTCGTGTTATTGTTATTGTTTTTGCTATTTTGCTATGAGTTTTGTATTGTTTTTGTATTATTGGTGTTATTGTTATTGTTGTGTTTGGGCTCGGCCTCATGTAAACCGCACCGAGTCCCTCGGGAGATGGTAGCGGGGTACAAATAAAGTCTTATTATTATATTATTATTATGTAAGCCACTCCGAGTCCCCATTGGGGAGATGGTGGCAGGGTATAAATAAAGATTATTGTTGTTGTTGTTGTAGTAGTAGTTTGAAGCCATTGTTCCGCATCCTAGTCTCCAGGGCAGCAGAAAACAAGCTTGCTCCCTCCTCCCTATGACTTCCTCTCACATATTTATACATGGTTATCATGTCTCCTCTCAGCCTGCTCTTCTTCAGGCTAAACATGCCCAGCTCTTTAAGCTGCTCCTCATATGGCTTGTGTAAGAAGGCTCCCCTCTTCACCACTGGATCAGCTTAGACATTTCCTAATATGCAATAAAAGCAGTGACAGCAATACCGACATCATCCCAGCCTACATTTTTCCCCTCTTGGGTCCCTTGGTCTTTGGTTAACTCAGGAGCAATTTTGTTTTCAGTGAAGTGTGAAAAGCTACAAACTCAATAATGTTAGTTAAAGCACAGGCAGGATGTCTTAAAGATTAAAAGTGAATGGGACATCAAATTAATGGGATGAGGCTGTTCAGAGTGGTGATATTTTACCCTGCCAAAATGCTGTGAGGTCTTCGGGGTTGTACAGGCAATTGTGATGCTTTAGAGAATGGGCTATGGCTGTGGTTTTAATTGCTTTCAAATACTCAATGTTTGAGTAACCTTTTCTGTATTGACATGCCTGCCAAAAAATTCCTATGTGTCTGCCATGGAAATCTAGGGTGCCGCCTTCTGGGTTGTGTTAATTGATATGAAACGCTCATATAATATCTTAAAAAGCACCTTTCCACAGTCAATGCTAAGGCCATTTCTGCATTCAGGCATACTTTTCATAAGTCCGTACCTCAAAAGAAAACAGGTTGGAAGAGAAGAGAGGCTGTCATGGGAAATGTATTGTCGAGGGCTTTCATGGCCGGAATCACTGGGTTGTTGTAGGTTTTTTCGGGCTATATGGCCATGGTCTAGAGGCATGCATCCTCAGAGGTAGTGAGGTCTGTTGGAACTAGGAAAAAGGGTTTATATATCAGTGGAATGACCAGGGTGGGACAAAGGACTCTTGTTTGCTGGAGCTAGGTGTGAATGTTTCAACTGACCACCTTGATTATCATATAATGGCCTGACAGTGCCTGGAGCAAACTTTTGTTGAGAGGTGATTAGATGTCATTCTTTGTTTCCTCTCTGTTGTTGTGCTGTTGTAATTTTAGAGTTTTTTTATTACTGGTAGCCAGATTTTGTTCATTTTCATGGTTTCCTCCTATCTGTTGAAATTGTCCACCTGCTTGTGGATTTCAATGGCTTCTCTGTGTAGCCTGACATGGTGGTTGTGAGAGTGGCCCAGCATTTCTGTGTTCTCAAATAAAATGCTGTGTCCAGATTGGTTCATCAGGTGCTCTGCTATGTCTGACTTCTCTGGTTGAAGTAGTCTGCAGTGCCTTTCATGTTCCTTGATTCATGTTTGGGCAATGCTGAGTTTGGTGGTCCCTATGTAGACTTGTCCACAGCTGCATGGTACACGGTAGACTCCTGCAGAAGTGAGAGGATCCCTCTTGTCCTTTGCTGAACGTAGCATTTGTTGGATTTTCTTGGTGGGTCTGTAGATAGTTTGTATGTTGTGTTTCCTCATCAGCTTCCCTATGCGGTCAGTGGTTCCCTTGGCAGACTGTGCAAAAAGAATCTGCGAACCCCACCTCCTCTAAGATGGACTGAACCACCTCAACTGGGCTCTACAGGCCAATGGATACTCCGCCTCAGACATCAGAAGAGCTTTTTTTTTTTTTTGGTCATGTCAGGAGTGATTTGAGAAACTGCAAGTCACTTCTGGTGTGAGAGAATTGGCCGTCTGCAAGGAAGTTGCCCAGGAGACGCCTGGATGATTTGATGTTTTTATCATCCTTGTGGGAGGCTTCTCTCATGTCCCCGTATGAGGAGCTGGAGCTGATAGAGGGAGCTCATCTGCCTCTCCCCGGATTTGAACCTGCAACCTGTCGGTCTTCAGTCCTGCCGGCACAGGGGTTTAACCCACTGCGCCACCGGGGACTCCATATAAGAAGAGCTGCAAGACCGAGAACAAGCCACGAGATTAAAGACGAAGATCCACCCACTCTCACAACCACCAATTTTATTTGGTGTGCGTTGGAAGTTGGGGGTCGTCTTATATGCCCAGTTGTCTTATATGCCGGAATATATGGTAGATCAATAGGTACCACTTCGGCGGGAAGGTAATGGCACTTCATGCAGTAATGTTGACCACATGACCAAGGAGGTGTCTACGGACAACGCTGGCTCTTTGGCTTAGAAATGGAAATGAGCACTACCTCCCAGAGTCGGTCTTGACTTAATGTCAAGTTGAAACCTTTACTTTTACTTATGGCCACCTCAAGGCTCTGCTTCCTGTCTGGGTGCATTACTCTGGCCAACATACTTTTTGGTACCTCAAAAGTTAGTTCTGTTTCTGGGTATATCTGACCTGCTGATTCCTGAAACTTCAGTCATTATCCCCTATCACAGTGTTTCTCAACCTTCCTAATGCTGTGACCCCTTAATCCAGTTCCTCATGTTGTGGTGACCCCCAGCCATAACATTATTTTTATTGCTACTTCATAACTGTAATTTTGCTACTGTTATGAATCATAACATTGATATCTAATAATTCACTGGAACAAATTTGGCGCAAATACCCAATACGCCCAAATTTGAATACTGGTGGGGTTGGGATTGATTTTGTCATATGAGAGTTGTAGTTGCTGGGATTTATAGTTAACCTACAATCAGAGAGCATTCCAAACTCCACCAATGATGGAATTCAACCAAACTTCCCACACAGAACTCCCATGTCCAACAGAAAATACTGGAAGGGTTTCGTGCGCATTGACCTTGAATTTTGGAGTTGTAGTTCACGTACACCCAGAGAGCACTGTGGACTCAAACAATGATGGATCTGGACCAAATTTGGTGCAAATACTCAATATGCCCAAATGTGAACACTGGTGGAGTTTGGGGAAAATAGACCTTGACATTTGGGAATTGTAGTTGCTGGGATTTATAGTCCACCTACAGTCAAAGAGCATTCTGAACCCCACCAACAAAAGAATTAGGCCAAACTTCCTACACAGAACCCCACAACCAACAGAAAATACTGTGTTTTCTGATGGTGACCCCTCTGGCACCCTTTCGCACCCCCCCCCCCGGGGTCCCGACCCCCAGGTTGAGAAACGCTGCCCTATCACGCTCGAGTTTTTGAAAAAACAGAAATATGCCATCTACCAATCACCAACTCCTTATTCATAGAAAACCAAGATAATGAATAACTAAGAAATGTCCAAGAATGATAAAGGGTCTGGAGAACAAGCCCTATGAGGAGCAGCTTAAGGAGCTGGGCATGTTTAGCCTGAAGAAGAGAAGGCTGAGAGGAGATATGATAGCCATGTATAAATATGTGAGAGGAAGCCACAGGGAGGAGGGAGCAAGCTTGTTTTCTGCTTCCTTGCAGACTAGGACGTGGAACAATGGCTTCAAACTACAAGAGAGGAGATTCCATCTGAACATGAGGAAGAACTTCCTGACTGTGAGAGCCGTTCAGCAGTGGAACTCTCTGCCCCGGAGTGTGGTGGAGGCTCCTTTTTTGGAAGCTTTTAAACAGAGGCTGGATGGCCATCTGTCAGGGGTGATTTGAATGCAATATTCCTGCTTCTTGGCAGGGGGTTGGACTGGATGGCCCATGAGGTCTCTTCCAACTCTTTGATTCTATGATTCTATGATTCTATCTAGAACTGATGTGATCTATCCAATGCAATTTTCTGAATCTGCACCCCAAATAACCCCAGGAAGAGGCCTAAAAACCAAGACACCAGTATCTTTTTTTTTTGTTGGTCTATGTCTTCTTTCTCTTAGTTCTTATAGACTTGTGTCACCTCTCCGCTCCATTCTAATGTGGCTTATTTTGGTGAGAAGCTGCTGCTTTGTTCAGAAAGACACCCTGTTGCTCATTCCTCCTGACTGAAAAGCCTTGACATTTTCTCAAATGCCACATTTACTCTGCCTCATTTCTTCCCAGCCACAAGCAGCATTGGTTGACTCACTGACATTGCTGTCCTTGTGAAAGTGCTCAGGTGAGAGAATGAGATCCTAAAGCACAAAAGAGTCAAAGCGAATGCTACAGGTACCAGGGGAGAGTTTGGTATCTTGAGGTACAGCACCATCTACTGCTTGAGACACTGCTTTGCATTTCTTTCCTTAATTCATATCCAGTGCACATGAATTAAGTAGCTGACTGGAGGAAACTTTGCTGTCTTAATGGACAGAAAAGGTGACAGTGGATGCAGAGGCAAAAAGAAATGTAGAACAGCCTAGCAGAGTTCCAGAGAAACGCCACTACTTCTAGTGTTTACATCCCTTTCCTGGGTAGGTAATCACATTGGAAACTTTTGAGAATGTTTTGTGCTATTTTAATCAAACAAGGTTACAGAGTCTCATCTGCATGGTTTAAAATATTGTACTTGTTTATATAACAGCGTTTTGGGTTGTTGTAGGTTTTTCGGGCTATATGGCCATGTTCTAGAAGCATTCTCTCCTGACGTTTTGCCTGCATCCATGGCAAGCATCCTTAGAGGTTGTGAGGTCTGTTGGAAACTAGGAAAATTGGGTTTCTATTAGCACTTAATAGGAAATCACAGGAGTGGCACAGGAATGGATGAATGAGGGCCAGATTCACTGCCTTCTACAACAACAACAACAACAACAACAACAACAACAACAACTTTATTTATATACTGCTCTGTCTCCCCAAGGGGACTCAGAGCGGTTTCCAAATAACATAAACAGCGGGTTGTTGTAGGTTATTTCGGGCTATAGGGCCATGGTCTAGAGGCATTTTCTCCCGACGTTTCACCTGCATCTATGGCAAGCATCCTCAAAGGTAGCGAGGTCTGTTGGAACTAGGAAAAGGGGTTTATATATCTCTGGAATGACCAGGGTGAGACCAAGGACTCTTGTCTGCTGGAGCTAGGTGTGAATGTTTCAGCTGACCATCTTGATTAGCATTTGATGGCCTGGCAGTGCCTGGGGCAATCTTTTGTTGAGAGGTGATTAGATGTTCCAGATTGTTTCCTCTCTGTTGTTGTGCTGTTGTAATTTTAGAGTTTTTTTTAATACTGGTAGCCAGATTTTGTTCATTTTCATGGTTTCCTCCTTTCTGTTGAAATTGTCCACATGCTCAACAAAATCACCTCTCAACAAAAGTTTGCTCTAGGCACTGTCAGGCCATTAAATGCTAATCAAGGTGGTCAGTTTTTCCAACGGTCTGAGGGACAGTGAACTGGCCCCCGGTTTAAAAAGTTTGAGGACCCCTGGTCTAGATAAACAGAGAAAAAATTCCTATGCACATTGCACATATCTTATTTTGCTGTGTGGAAGGGCCCTTAGAGGGGGTTCTTTCTAGCCCTCTTTAGGCAGTAATTCCAGGAGCAGAGAATGAGAAATCTTCCTATTTCTAGTCTGAACAAAATCTGGCTACCAATATTAAAAAAACCCTCTAAAATTATAACTGTAAATAAAGAACAACACTCAAACACAGGGGAACTCCAGACAAGAAACAATCAGGGCCAGCTAATCACCTCTCAACAAAGGATTCCCCCTAAGAACTGTCAGGCTATGAAATGGTAATCAAGGTGGCCAATTGAAACATTCATACCTACCTCCAACAGACAAGAGTTCTTTCTCCCACCCTGGATCTTCCACAATTTTCATAGTTAAAGGTTTTCCTCTGACATGAAGTCCAGTCATGTCTGACTCTGGGGTGTGGTGCTCGTTTGCATTTCTAAGTCGAAGAGCCAGCGTTGTCCGTAGACACCTCCAAGGTAATGTGGCCGGCATGACTGCATGGAGAGCTGGGGCAGCCTCCCTTGGCTGGCTCACGCTGCCCATCGGGCCCGATGGGCAGCGTGAGCCTGCCAAGGGAGGAGCAGCACCGCGTGGCCTACTCTCACGTAAAGCACCTTGCGAGGTGCTTTACGTGAGAGTAGGCCACGCAGAGCAGCTGCCCTTGGCTGGCTCACGCTGCCCATCAGGCATGATGGGCAGCGTGAGCCTGCCAAGGGAGGAGCAGTACCGCATGGCCTACTCTCCCGTAAAGCACCTTGCGAAGTGCTTTACGCGAGAGTAGGCCGTGTGGATCAGCTGCTCTTGGCTGGCTCACGCTGCCCATCGGGCCTCACGGATAGTGTGAGCCAGCCAAGGGAGGGGCACTGTGTGTGGGAGGGCACTCCTCCTCCGCAGGCCGGATAAGTGCCCTTGGCAGGCCAGAAGTGGCCCGCGGGCCGTAGTTTGAGGACCCCTGGTAGAGACTAACATACTATCCTTCTCTGTCTAGGCCCTCTTTTGGATTCTGCCTGGATAATGGAACCGTACCAAAAAGTCTTCAGTAATGCCAGGGGTTCCCAGGAAATAGTTGAAGAGAAATCAACTGTCATCTGGATCTCCAAAATAAAATTGTTTTGTATAGTAACAGAGCCCACTATTTCCTGAGACTTGTTTCCTGCTTGGTGGTACCCATTACTGGAAAGGAGGCGGTGGGGCGGGGGTATTACATGCATATTCGCTTACGTGGGAGTAAGTGTCATTAAACCAAGTGGGATTTTATTCTGAATAGGCACGCCTTGCAGTTGATTCATGTATGAAGGAAGACTAAAGTGATCTGCCTGCAATTCTGAAGTTGCTTCCTGTATATGCAGACTGCATTTGGCAACCACCCACCGCTAGATTGTATCCCTATATTTTTCTCAGATTGAAATTCATCCCAATTTATACCTTTTGCAGCCCCCAACCCAGAGCAGGGTCGCACTGGGAAACAGACAAAGAGAGAAAGCAAATGCACAGAAGGTGTGATGTATTTTTGATAGCTATCTGTTCAGAAATATACAAGCATCATACGGTATATATAAAGCAAGCAGATTTTCAAAGCAGATTGTATAATAACTAAACCTGCATTGGTTTCTTTAAGTGAAATATTTACAGAGACCACTGCCAAGCCTTCATTTTCAATTGATTACAAAAATATACCTCTGCGCTCTCTCTGTCTGCTTATATTCACTTTTCAAGGTTTGTCTCTTTTTCATTCTAGAGGCAGAAGTGAGGCTTCCAGTCATGATGAACAATTAAGCTAGCATTTTCTTCCATCCATAGTGAAGATACCTGTTCACAATAACCAGATTAGTCAAGCAAAATGTGTATTGACCAGTCTTTGGAAAGATTTCACTAGAAGAAGAAGAATATTGTATTGTTGAAGGCTTTCATGGCTGGAATCACTGGGTTGTTGTAAGTTTTTTCGGGCTATATGGTCTTGTTCTAAAGGCATTTTCTCCTGACGTTTCACCTGCATCTATGGCAAGCATCCTCAGCGGTAGTGAGGTACCTCTGAGGATGCTTGCCATAGATGCAGGTGAAACGTCAGGAGAAAATGCCTTTAGAACATGGCCATATAGCCCGAAAAAACCTACAACAACCAAGAAGAACTTTATTTTTCTACCCCGAATCCATCTCCCCGAAGGGACTCAGGGTGGCTTATATGGGGCCCAAGCCCAGGCAGAATACAATTAAAATAAAGCAATAACAATTAAAATAACATCAAACCAGCATAAAACAACATAACAAAAATGACTAGCAACAACAATAACAGCAGACTAATTTTGGAGGCGGCGGGGGGGGGGGGGAGGAAAACCACCACGTGAACTAGTTAAAGGATAAAGTGGTTTAGTAAGGTAGATGGCAATGAATAACGGCATAGGAAAAATCATGGAAACAGAGCAAATTAACAGGATTCGTTAATATAATATAGTGTGACGGCGTGTGTGGCGCCACCTATATGTAGAATATGTAGAACACCTCCCAAGAAAGTGTTGTTGGGGGACACCTGTTCTACCCCACAACCATTGTCTTGTGGGGTTCCTCAGGGCTCAATCTTGTCTCCTATGTTGTTTAACATCTACATGAAGCCGTTGGGGGAGATCATCCGGAGTTTCGAGGTACGGTGTCATCTGTACGCAGATGATGTCCAACTCTGTCACTCCTTCCCACCTGCTACTAAGGAGGCTGTCGAAGTCCTGAACCGGTGCTTGGCCGCTGTAATGGTCTGGATGAGGGTGAACAAATTGAAATTGAATCCAGGCAAGACAGAGGTACTCTTGGTCAGTTGTAAGGCCAAACAGGGCATAGGGTTACAGCCTGTGTTGGACGGAGTTACACTCCCCCTGAAGACGCAGGTTCGCAGCCTGGGTGTGATCCTGGACTCATCGCTGAGCCTGCAACCCCAGGTCTCAGCGGTGACCAGGGGAGCATTCGCACATTTAAAACTTGCGCGCCAGCTGCGCCCGTACCTTGGGAAGTCTGACTTGGCCACGGTAGTCCGCGCTCTGGTTGCATCCCGTATAGATTACTGCAACACTCTCTATGTGGGGTTGCCTCGGAAGACTGCTCGGAAGCTTCAAATGGTCCAACGATCGGCAGCCAGGATGCTAACAGGAGCGGCACTCAGGGAACATACAACTCCTCTGTTGCGCCAGCTCCACTGGCTGCCAATTTGTTACCGGGCACAATTCAAAGTGCTGGCTTTAGCCTTTAAAGCCCTAAATGGTTCTGGCCTGACCTATCTGTCCGAACGCATCTCCTCCTATGAACCAGTTAAGACGTTAAGATCGTCTGGGGATGCCCTGTTCTCCATCCCGCCGGCTTCACAAGCACGTCTGGCAGGGACGAGAGACAGGGCCTTCTCAGTAGTGGTCGGCCCCCTCCTTACTGGCATTCCGGAAGAGTGTGAAGACCTGGCTTTTCGAACAGGCTTTCAACTAAGCAGTACAATTGAGTGATTATTGGAATGGAATAATGGACAACGAGATCAGATGCTGATTCTATTGATGAGACATGATGGATTGTTATATTGCTGTACTGTTGTATCGATTCAGGTGTTAATTAATTGATATTACTGTTTTAATTGATTACTGATTTTGTATCGTCTTGTTGAAACTGGTTGTTAACCGCTCTGAGTCACCTGAGGGCTGAGAAGAGCGGTATATAAATGAAGCAAATAAATAAATAAATAAATGCCACCATGGTAGTAACATGGGAGTCTTCTTGTGTTGCCTTCTCAGTAGTAGGGGGAAGCTGGGGGGCAACATTTCCCCGATTGGATGAGGGGCATGTAAGGCGGGCAATGTGGGGTGTGGAGTGACGGGTTCTCCATGCCCCCCACCAGGAGCCCATGGATTCACTACAATGCGGGGCAAATCCATGGGCCTTTATGATGAGGTCCTATTTCTCAATTCTTGTTGTCCAGTGTGTTGTGTGGATATGGCAGTGCACAGTTAATATGGATTTATTAAGAGGAATAATAGAATCATAGAGTTGGAAGAGACCTCATGGGCCATCCAGTCTGTCATGATTCGTACCATTGTAGGCCGAAACTGAAGCCTAGAAGTCAGTAAGCCGGCCTCCATGTTGGTAAGGTAGTACAGTGAGGCAGACATCTTAGGAGAGGCAGATCAGCAGAGGGGAGGAGCTCAGCTATGCCAGGATTGGCTAAGACTGATGGGAGGAGCCGGAGCTGTGAGTGTAAAAAGGCAGGCAGCTTCTGACAGAGAGAGAGATTGGATTGTGATCTGAAGGGAAGTGGGTGGATTTTTAGTGAGCTCAAGTTTTCCTGTGAGAGACTGTTTGAAGGCAGGTGTGTCTATAGAGATTGGCCGGGAGGGTCAAGATAGCCACCTGTGGACTTGTGTGAGTGTTAGAACACAAGTTGTTTTTACTCACTAGGGGACAGGGTATCTTAGCTATTAGGGATCTCTGTGAGGAGGGAAGCTAGATACTCAGGGGTGGTTTGTCAGAGGGACTCATTGCTACTAGATTTAAGGTAGAGTGAGGGAACTTGCTCACGTTAAAGAAAAGAAACCCAGCTAAGGAAACCATCAAGCTTGTTAAGACCAAGAAACCATTTAAGAAGATTGTGCTTTGTTAATTAAATATGCTTGTGTACCTCATAGAAGAAGTTAGTTGTGTGTTCAAGTATACAAATAAACTTTGTTCTAGTTCAACCTTCAAAGCAGCCTCAGCATTGAATAATTCCATAGAATCTGTTCCAGTAATTTTAACCTCTTTTTACCTCAGACATTTTAAAGGGAGTTAAAGGGGAGGGCTGGTGAACAACGGGGTTTACATCAGGCATAACATCAAGATAATTTCTCAAATCCATTTGAGTGGTGGCAGCAACTATACCAATACACATTCACGTTTCTTCAACACACATCAAAGCACTTTGGGACAGGATTGTGTTGGTGTCCAGTTGGAGCCGTAGTAATCAAAAATCCTTTACACTGATTCTTCAAAGTGGTAACCAGCTGTGGGCTATATAGCAGCTGAAGGAACATGTGGGTGTGTGTGTTAGGGGGTTTATTAGTGAAGTATTCATCCCCTGGGTCCTGACTACATTATACAGTCCAACCCCCCGCCAAGAAGCGGGAAAATTGCATTAAAAGCACCCCCAACAGATGGCCATCCAGCCTCTGTTTAAAAGCTTCCAAAGAAGGAGTCTCTACCACACTCTGGGGTAGAGAGTTCCACTACTGAACAGCTCTCACAGTTAGGAAGTTCTTCCTAATGTTCAGATGGAATCTCCTTTCTTGTAGTTTGAAGCCATTGTTCCGCATCCTAGTCTCCAGGGCAGCAGAAAAAAGCTTGCTCCCTCCTCCCTATGACTTCCTCTCACATATTTATACATAGCTATCATGTCTCCTCTCAGCCTTCTCTTCTTCAAGCTAAACATGCCCAGCTCTTTAAGCCGCTCCTCATAGGGCTTGTTCTCCAGACCACTGATCATTTTAGTCGCCCTCCTCTGGACAATTTCCAGCTTGTCAATACCTCTCTTCAATTATGATGCCCAGAATTGGACACAGTATTCCAGGTGTGGTCTAACCAAGGTAGAATAGAGAGGTAGCATGACTTCCCTGGATCTAGACACTACACTCCTATTGATGGAGGCCAAAACCCCATTGGCTTTTTTTGCCATCACATCACATTGTTGGCTCATGTTTGACTTGTTGTCCATGAGGACCCCAAGGTCTTTTTCACACGTACTGCTCTCGAGACATGCTCTCTTCTTCTTCTTCTTCTTAGGCAATCCCTCGCTTTCTGAGGATGATTGTCTTCCAGTATTCTTGTGGGTCCGTATGTGGCTGTGGAGCCCTATTCTTGCTCTGCATCTTCTTCCGCAGTGAAGGCATTGGTTTCCAGGTGGAAGGCGCCTTCCTCTTGGCACGCTTCTCCCTTTTGCCTTTCATTCGTGCCTCTTCAAATTCTGCAGCACTGCTGGACACAGCTGACCTCCAGCAGGAGCGGTCAAGGGCCAGGGCTTCCCAGTTCTCAGTGTCTATGCCAGAGTATTTAAGGTTGGCTTTGAGCCCATCTTTAAATCTCTTTTCCTGTCCACTAACATTCGGTTTTCAGTTGTTGAGTTCGGAGTAGAGCAACAGCTTTGGGAGACGCTGGTCGGGCATCCGGACAACGTGGCCAGTCCAGTGGAGTTGATGGTGGAGGACCATCGCTTCAATGCTGGTGGTCTCTGCTTCTTCCAGCACGCTGACGTTTGGCCGCTTGTCTTCCCAAGATATTTGCAGGATTTTCCGGAGGCAGCGCTGATGGAATCTTTCCAGGAGTTGCATGTGACGTCTGTAGACAGTCCACGTTTCGCAGGCATAGAGCAGGGTTGGGAGGACAATAGCTCTATAAACAAGCACCTTGGTATCCCTACGGATGTCCCGGTCCTCAAACACTCTCTGCTTCATTCGGAAAAATGCTGCACTCGCAGAGCTCAGGCGGTGTTGTATTTTGGTGTCGATGTTGACTTTGGTGGAGAGGTTGCTGCCAAGGTAGCGGAAATTATCAACATTTTCTAATGTTACACCATTAAGCTGTATCACTGGCATTAGAGAGGGGTTGGTTGGTGTCTGCTGGAACAGCACCTTGGTTTTTTAAATGTTCAATGACAGGCTGAGCTTCTCATATGCTTCTGCGAAGGTGTTTAGAGTGGCTTGTAGATCTTCTTCTGAATGCACACAGACAACGTTGTCATCAGCATACTGGAGTTCTATAACAGATGTTGTTGTAACCTTGGTTTTGGCTTTCAGTCTGCTGAGGTTGAATAGCTTGCCATCTGTCCGATAGATGATTTCCATTCCGGTGGGAAGCTTCCCATCGAGACATGCATCCCCCATTCTGTATCTTTGCATTTCCTTTTTTCTGCCTAAGTGGAGTGTCTTGTATTTGTCACTGTTGAACTTCATTTTGTTAGTTTTGGCCCATCTCTCTAATCTGTTAAGATTGATTTGAAATCTGCTTCTACTCTGACCTCCAGGTGCGGCCTTAATCTGCCACAGAGTCCTGTTGCTAACTTTTCTTCCCTTCCTTTGCCTCCACAGAGTGATGCCCTGTAGGTGTATCCATGATGCTCAGCCTCAGCACATGTTCCATCAGCACTCACATGCTCTCTGAGGCAGGTTTTCCTGTGGATGGAGCCCCTGAATTGGAAAATGATCCCCACAGATGTGTGCTGGCCCTGCCAGAAGAAGAGGAATGGCGAAAGCACAGGCTCGGACCAATGCAGTCTACTCAGTCTTGCAACTTGCTTGACCCAGAGACCTTGAGTGATGCTCTTGTCTCACGGACTGCCAGCTTTGACGCCCTCTATGAGCTGCGTTCACAGGACATGGAATCCAGTTTGGGTTTGGATGGCAGCAGCACTTTTGATGTGGGGCAGAGCCAGCTTCTCCCTGTGAGCCCTGAAGTCATCAAGCGCCGGCGAGGAGGACTGATTGAACAGCGGGATATCGTTAAAGCGCATGAAGCTCATAAGATACAGAGCACGCCACAAGCAAGGCGGAAGGAGTGGGAGTAAGTATGTGGCCGGATTTAAAGCATCTTCCCCTCACTCTTAAATGCCTGGCAGAGGAATATTGTTCTTGCTTCTCTCTTTAGCTCAAGTAAAACCAAGCAGAGCTAGGGAAATTTTTCAAAATGAAAAATCTGTATGTCAAGGATTTTTGTAACATTGTAAAGACTAATGAGCAGAATGAAGTTGGTAGTGTCAGCTCTCGTAAAATAAGCCTACAGTGCATCTGAGGAAGTAGACTTAGGACCTCATCACATTGATAGTGGGGGACAGTGGGGGAAACTGCGGAGCAGGATACTGCTTTGTCCCCTTACCATGGTTATTCATGGCTACCATCCCATGTACTTCCCTGCTGTCCCTGGCTTCGTATATAGGAGTCGGGTAGTCGCGAAGTCCAACAAAGCCCCACCGGAAGTCGTTCTGCGTCATTGGATGGGCTTTGGTGTGCTGGCAGTGTACAAAGATGGAGAAAACCATTGATGTGATGAGAGCTTATGCTACCGACTTTGTTGTATCAGTCTCTAAGAAGAAACACAATCCCTTTACATACAGAATTAGGAAAAGTTACTTTTTGGATTTATTTATTTATTTATAGACTGCAAGTCGCTTCTGGTGTGAGAGAATTGGCCGTCTGCAAGGACGTTGCCCAGGGGATGCCCGGATGATTAGATTTTTTTTATCATCCTTGTGGGAGGCTTCTCTCATGTCCTCGCATGAGGAGCTGGAGCTGATAGAGGGAGCTCATCCGCCTCTCCCTGGATTCGAACCTGCAACCTGTCGGTCTTCAGTCCTGCCAGCACAGGGGTTTAACCCACTGCGCCACCGGGGACTTTTTGGATTGATACTCCCAGATTCTCTCAAACAGCATGACCAGTATCCATTGTTGCTAGGGGATTGTGGTAGTTCAAAAATAATGTTTCTAAGATATGTGACCTAGTGTGGAGTTTTCTCAATAGCCAACTGAGTGCCTGGGGAAAACCATCTTACACCTTACCAAGTTTGATTAAAACTTGACTGCTTGAGAAATTTCTGTGGGACCTGTTAGCTTGCTTTGAGTTTTGTAAGTGTTCCTACTGAATTATGATGCAGTTTTCATCTAAGACACTTCAGAAACCCTCTTCACGTCAGTGTGGATATCAGAGGTACATGGATTAATGGTTAGATGGGGTGTAAGACAAGCTTACATTGGGTTGGGTTGTTGTAGGTTTTTTCGGGCTATATGGCCATGTTCTAGAGGCATTCTCTCCTGACGTTTCGCCTGCATCTATGGCAAGCATCCTCAGAGGTAGTGAGGTCTAGGTTCTTGTAGGTTTTTTCGGGCTATAGGGCCATGTTCTAGAGGCATTCTCTCCTGACGTTTCGCCTGCATCTGTGGCAAGCATCCTCAGAGGTAGTGAGGTTTGTTGGAACTAGGAAAAAGGGTTTATATATCTGTGGAATGACCAGGGTGGGACAAAGGACTCTTGTCTGCTGGAGCTAGGTGTGAATGCTTCAACTGACCACCTTGATTAGCATTTGATAGCCTGGAAGTGCCTGGAGCAATCTTTTGTTGAGAGGTGATTAGATATCCCTGATTGCTTTCCCTCTGCTGTTTTGCTGTTTTAATTTTAGAGTTTTTTAATACTGGTAGCCAGATTTTGTTCATTTTCATGGTTTCCTCCTTTCTGTTGAAATTGTTCACATGTTTGTGGATTTCAATTGCTTCTCTGAGTAGTCTGACATGGTGGTTGTGAGAATGATCCAGCATTTCTGTGTTCTCAAATAATATGCCGTGTCCAGGTTGGTTCATCAGGTGCTCTGCTATGGCTGATTTCTCTGGTTGAAGTAGTCTGCAGTGCCTTTCATGTTCCTTGATTCGTGTTTGGGCAATGCTGCGTTTGGTGGTCCCTATGTAGACTTGTCCATAACTGCATGGTATACGGTAAACTCCTGCAGAAGTGAGAGGATCCCTCTTGTCCTTTGCTGAACGTATCCTTTGTTAGATTTTCTTGCTGGGTCTGTAGATAGTTTGTATGTTGTGTTTCCTCATCAGCTTCCCTATGCGATCAGTGGTTCCCTTGATGTATGGCAAGAACACTTTCCCTCTTTGTCTTGACTCTCGTGGCTTGTTCTCAGTCTTGCAGTTTTTCTGTCTGAGGTGGAGTATCCATTGGCCTGTAGAGCCCAGTTGAGGTGGTTCAGTCCATCTTAGAGGAGGTGGGGTTCGCAAATTCTTTTTGCACAGTCTGCCAAGGCTTTAATGGTGCTTCTTTTTTTACTTGGGTGATGGTTGGAGTTTTTATGTAGATATCTATCTCTGTGTGTGGGTTTTCTGGCAACGGTGTGACCCAATTGTTGATCTGGTTTGCGGATGACTAGGACATTAGAAAAAGCAGTCTCCCTTCATTTTCTTTTTCCATGGTGAACTGGATGTTTGGGTGGATGCTGTTGAGATGGTCCAGGAACCTGTTTAGTTCTTCTTCTTCATGGCTCCAAATGGTGAAAGTGTCATCCACATATCTGAACCATATAGTGGGCTTTTTTTGTTGTTGTTTCAAGGTCTTGTTTTTCAAAGTGTTCCATGTAGAAATTAGCTATGACCGGGCTGAGAGGGCTCCCCATAGCTACATCTTTCTGTTCGTAGAACTCATTGTCCCACTGAAAGTAGCTGGTGGTGAGGCAATGTTGAAACAGAGCTGTGATGTCTTCTGGGAACATCTGATTGATTAGTGCAATGGTGCCTGCTACCGGGACCATGGTAAATAGAGACACCACATTGAAGCTGATCAGTTTGTCGTTGGTATTTAGCTTGAGATTGCTGATTTTTTCAATGAGGTGGGCTGAGTCCTTGATGTAGTGTGTAGTGAGCCCAATATAGCTTTGTAGCTGTGCAACAAGAACCCAGTGATTCCAGCCATGAAAGCCTTTGACATTACATTGGGTCGTTGTAGGTTTTTTTGGGCTATATGGCCATGTTCTGGAGGCATTCTCTCCTGACGTTTCGCCTGCATCTATGGCAAGCATCCTCAGAAGTAGTAGGAAGCTTACATTCTCATTTGATTTTCTTCTAGAACACATTGTATTATGAATGGGAGATTACAGAAGGCCAACCCCTTGTTTGCAGGCAAAAATGCGAGGCTCACATTTTCAGAATTACTAAGCAAAGGTATATTGAGAATACCCCTTTTATGGGAATTGCAAATCTTGGTCTTGTCGCCATATCTGTTCTCTTTGGTCCATGCCAAATATTCGCAATCTTCATCATGAAGCAAAAATTCCATCCACCGCATCTTGCAATTCTTCACATTATGTTTGCAATATAAAGAAAAGCCTAAAATAAGATGTCAAATATTTTCCAGACTAGATTGAATTGTGTTCAGATCACAGTAATTTGGAAGGTTTTGGCGACAGCAGTCAAATCTGTAATCAGGGAAGATTGAATTGTGTTCAGATCACAGTAATTTGGAAGGCTTTGGCTGTAGCACAGTCAAATTGTAGTCAGGGAAAATAATATATCATGTACACAATTGGAACCTGCAACAGAATCCTGTGATGTTCCTGTTTGGGATTCCAACTTTAGCTTTAAGTAGATTTGGCATATGCAGTATACAGTAAATGCATGCTTTTCTCTTTCCCTTCCCTCTAATAATCAGCTAGCAGTTCATGCTAATAAAATGTGTTCCATCTTGTGTCACGGTTTCCCATTGTTTAGCAATCTCATGAAATTAGTTTTTCACTTTTGTAAACCTTTGAGTCCCTCTAGGCCTCTTGACATATTCCTTTTGTATGTAAATTATGATGTTTCGGTTGTTGTAGGTTTTTTTCGGGCTATATGGCCATGGTCTAGAGGCATTCTCTCCTGACGTTCTGCCTGCATCTATGGCAAGCATCCTCAGAGGTAGTGAGGTCTGTTGGAACTAGGAAAAAAGGTTTATATATCTGTGGAATGACCAGGGTGGGACAAAGGACTCTTGTCTGCTGGAGCTAGGTGTGAAAGTTTCAACTGACCACCTCGATTAGCATACAATGGCCTGACTGTGCCTGGAGCAAAATTGTGTTGAGAGGTGATTAGATGTCCTTGCTTGTTTCCTCTCTGTTGTGCTGTTGCAATTTTAGAGTTTTTTAATACTGGTAGCCAGATTTTGTTCATTTTCATGGTTTCCTCCTTTCTGTTGAAATTGTCCACATGCTTGTGTATTTCAATGGCTTCTCTGTGTAGTCTGACATGGTGGTTGTTGGTGTGGTCCAGCATTTCTGTGTTCTCAAATAATATGCTGTGTCCAGGTTGGTTCATCAGGTGCTCTGCTATGGCTGACTTCTCTGGTTGAAATAGTCTGCAGTGCCTTTCATGTTCCTTGATTTGTGTTTGGGCAATGCTGCATTTGGTGGTCCCTATGTAGACTTGAAAAAGTGTTCTTGCCATACATCAAGGGAACCACTGACTGCATAGGGAAGCTGATGAGGAAACACAACATACAAACTATCTACAGACCCACCAAGGAAATCCAACAAATGCTTCGTTCAGCAAAGGACAAGGGGGATCCTCTCACTTCTGCAGGAGTCTACCGTGTACCATGCACCTGTGGGCAAGTCTACATAGGGACCACCAAACGCAGCATTGCCCAAACACGAATCAAGGAACATGAAAGGCACTGCAGACTACTTCAACCAGAGAAGTCAGCCATAGCAGAGCACCTGATGAACCAATCTGGACACAGCATTTTATGTGAGAACACAGAAATGCTGGACCACTCTCACAACCACCATGTCAGACTACACAGAGAGCCATTGAAATACGCAAGCATGTGGACAATTTCAACAGAAAGGAGGAAACCATGAAAATGAACAAACTCTGGCTACCAGTAATAAAAAAACCTCTAAAATTGCAACAGCACAACAACAAAGAGGAAATAAACAAGGACATCTAATCACCTCTCCACAAAAGTTTGCTCCAGGCACAGTCAGGCCATTGTATGCTAATCAAGGTGGTCAGTTGAAACATTCACACCTAGCTCCAGCAGACAAGAGTCCTTTGTCCCACCCTGGTCATTCCACAGATATATAAACCCTTGTTCCTATTCTAACAGACCTCACTACCTCTGAGGATGCTTGCCGTAGATGCAGGCGAAACGTCAGGAGAGAATGCCTCTAGACCATGGCCATATAGTCCGAAAAAACCTACAACAACCCAGTGATTCCGGCCGTGAAAGCCTTCGACAATACTTATTATTCCTCCAGGAGGCACAATTTAAGATTTCAGTCGAGTGGAGCACAACTAGACTCTTGCATACCTGATGATAGCAATGTGTTTTGAAGTGATTTTCTAGATTATATGTTATTTATGTTGTTTGACATAGCACTTGTATGGGTGTGCCAGAGGTTTTGGTTTGGTTTTTTTTTTCTTTCACTGTTATTCAGGACTGTTTAAAAATAATACTCCAACTCGCTCTGAGTTCTTGAGGACACAACTGATTTATGCAGTATATATGCTAAGTATCATTGCTGCACTTGGTAAAAGAGGATGCAGATGTACATGAATATAAGATGAATGTGGAAATCCTCCTCTGAAAACCTTTTTTGCGAGAGGGTGTGAAGGCCAATCCACTGAAGCCATGTAGTCTTCTCAGCTTCTGCCTGGCCAGAGGTTACCTGCCAGGAGACAGTCTCCATGGCAGCTCTGCCTGGAATACGTCAAGCCCTTAGCAAAGTTCCTATCTCTGTAATTGCACCAGGGAACAAAGAGAAAGCTAGGTCTGGTGGTTCCCAGTGCTCAGCATTGCTAAGCAACTGGGTAGCTGCAATTTGCAAAGCCTGGAAATAGTAGTCACTTCTAAAACCTCATTGTAAATATTGTAGACTTGCATTATGATTAGGCAACCACAAGCTGGATGACTTGGAGTGGCCTCAGGGGCTTTACAGCTGACCTCACTAGATCACCACCCAGTAGCAAAGATACACCTTTCAATGTGTATCACAGTTATTTTCTATCACTTAAATAAATAGAATAAATGAACTGACAACCTTGCCACAGGGCTGCCAGAATTGCCATGCATTGTGGTGAATCCAGCAAATCTCTTCGTGAGGCATGGGGAACCTGTCGCTCCATGGCCTGCATCGCCTGGCTCCTCAGTCAGCTGATCCTATAGGGATCCCCCATTGTTTTCTATGGCAGCACGGGTAGCTTCCCATGTTGACATGGTGGCAGCATATGCTGGCTTCACCGTACATTATCCACAAGGTCTTGCTGGTGTTGTTTGATGAGAGCCAGTGGGCTCCATGGATGACCTAGGGCTTAACCGGAATATGCCGCCAGTTTAAGCCCTGTATAATGAGGTGGAGAGAGAAAGAAGTTGGTAGCATATGCTTTCATAGAGTGCTTCATCAGATGCATGGTGTCAGATGTCTAGGAACAGATAGAGCTTTATGAGCAAAGTATATGTGTACTGTAATGAGTGACAAGTTCAATTTTAATTATGGCGGTTGCAGGACAAAACCAGAAGGAACGATATTGGCCAAAGACAAGGAGAATAGATAGATAGATAGATAGATAGATAGATAGATAGATAGATAGATAGATAGAGTGTGAACTAGAATTTCAGGAAATCATTGTTTCTCTTCAACCAGATTTCAATAGAATTGAGTGTATGGACACTTTCCATTTCTGCTGTTTCTCTTTCCAAACTTTCTTTAGAGTTTTGGGGAGAGGAAAGAGGAGCAAAGGCAGGGAGGAGAATCTTTGCTATGTCCAATTGTTGATAGTGCGTCTTAACTTTACAATAAATCCAAGGATGGAACATAAAAGGAGGCCGTCTGTAGGTGGCTAGAAAGAAATTAAAATCATGGTTTTGGGACCATGCTTTTGGACAGTAGATGTATATAGCACTTTAGAGGGACATTGACTGGAACTGTAATATGACTGATGAGACTCTTTTACTGTTTTAATGATGGCTGATGTATTGTTTTAATTATGATTTATGTTCAATTGTGGTTTTATTATTGTAAATGTTATGTAGTGGCATCGTATCAATGCCCATTGTAAGCCGTCCTGAGTCCCCCTTCGGGGGTAGAGCAGTGACGGGGTAGAAATACCAGAAATAAATAAATACTGTCTATTTCTGTAGTGGTGCTCCTGATGAAGCCACCGATATATAAAGAAATCGCAAACAATCTCTATCTGCTCCTAGCACCTTGTTAACAAAGCTCCCCTTTTCCCAGTGTAAAAGTGTAGAATGTTCCTCTCAACCCAACTCACCCGTGATAGTGTTCATTTACTTGGAGGTTGGAGTCATGTGTCAGAAAATTTCCATGAGGACTCTTGGAGCACCTCTTGAGGGTGGAAATGACCATAATTTTGTTATTGTACTCCAAATGCTTTCACTACTCCACTTTCAGTGTAGGTTGAATCATTCAGTTTATGAATACTATAACATGTGTATGTTCTAGCACCTTAGTAGAGCTCATTATATTATAATTACGATATTGGCGGATGTGTTGGCACTTGGCCTCTTAACCCAGCCTGTGCTGTCGCACGCTGGGCCTGTGCATAAGACTGTAGACAGGACATAAATTCTGTGTGCCCAACGGGATGCCGGGGCTGCCTCAGATTAAAGGCCTTTGGATTTCCTTAAAACACAGTCTCTAGAATGCTTAAAGGTTCAACAAAGTTCTTTATTAATGAAAACAAACAGGTACTTTAAGGCTTTCTTAACAGTCTATTGGCTCTTTCAATCTTGTCCACAGGGAACAGGCACTATCTTCATGACTGGTATTTTAACTAATGGGGAAATCCTTAACTTCTAATCTGGGCAGTCTTTCTTTGCCTCTGTTGGCGTGGAGCTCCTACACCCGGTACCAACTGCTTCTGGCTTCCACGAGTGACCCTTACGAAGCAGAGCTTTGTAGACTTCCAGGGGAAAAAGGAGTTCAGGTTTCAGTGATGGCTGACTGAAGTCCCTCAGCAAAGGAGCTGTAAGGCTGTATGATCCTCGGCCAAGCTGTAGGCTGTATAACCCTGGCAAAGCTGTAGAAGACGAAGCTTTCTACAGGAGCTCTTGGTTTCATGTCCTGTGTGAAAGGCTTCTCTGTGTAGACTGAACTCAAAATGGCTCCTATTCCCTCTAAAACTCAAAAAGGGGGCGGGACCAGAGAACCGAACTATAATTGACAGGTGGCTTGCCCTATGATTGCAGCCAAAAGAAGCCACCTATCTGCAGAGTCCCTGAAACTTAGGACTGCAACAAACATTCAATGCAAAGCAAACAAAATTGGAGCTCCTGGTACAGCTGTACCTGCACACAGCCACAACACACAACATCCAAGCCACAAGAAGAGTGGGGAGCAGCTCCTGGCCTTTGCACTTTCCACCTCATCACAAAAGGCTAAAATTGGCAGCATACACTGATTTTAGCCCAGGCCACCCATGGAGCTAGCCAGCTCCCATCACATGACACCACCCTGAACTACATTTCCCAGAATTCTGCAGGAGCAATTCTCACAATTGGCAGATGATTTGCCTCCACTCTATAAGACTGGTGGGAAAATCTCCGTAGACACTATTATAAATCTGGCCAAGGTGGTCCACGCCTTAGTCACCTCTAGACTGGATTACTGCAATGCACTCTATGTGGGGCTGCCCTTGAAAACGGCCCGGAAAATTCAGATGATCCAACGGGCGGCAGCCAGGTTGTTAACTGGGGCTCCTTACAGGGAGCGGTCATCCCTCCTGTTCAAGGAGCTCCACTGGCTGCCATTCATCTACCGGACCCAATTCAAGGTTCAGGTTCTTACCTACAAAGCCTTGAACGGTTTGGGACCCGCCTACCTACGTTATCGCATCTCTGTATACGAACCCACACGAGCCCTTCGATCTTCTGGAGAGGCCCTGCTCTCGATCCCACCAGCATCACAGGCGAGTTTGGTGGGGACGAGGGAGAGGGCCTTTTCGGTGGTGGCCCCTCGATTCTGGAACTCACTCCCTAAAGACATCAGACAGGGCCGAACCCTGGCAGTCTTCAGGAGAAGCTTGAAGACGTGGCTGTTCCAGTGTGCCTTCCCGGAATAATGAATCCCATAGCACTTTGTCCTCCAAAGCACTTTACATTTTCCTGAGTCTGCTTGTATACCCTCCACAAACACTAGTATCACCTTTCGTTCATGGCCCAGCATTATTTCCAATTTTAACTCTACATTTGACCTTCCCACTGTTTTAATTATGTGTTGCTTTTTTGATAATGTTGTGTATTTATTGTCTATGTTTTTTTAATTGCTTGTATTGATGTTTTCATAGAATCATAGAATCCTAGAGTTGGAAGAGACCTCATGGGCCATCCAGTCCAACCCCCTGCCAAGAAGCAGGAATATTGCATTCAAATCACCCCCTGACAGATGGCCATCCAGCCTCTGTTTAAAAGCTTCCAAAGAAGGAGCCTCCACCACACTCCGGGGCAGAGAGTTCCACTGCTGAACGGCTCTCACAGTCAGGAAGTTCTTCCTCATGTTCAGATGGAATCTCCTCTCTTGTAGTTTGAAGCCATTGTTCCACTTCAACAATATCGCTTTTATTGTTGTGTCTGGGCTCGGCCTCATGTAAGCCACACGAGTCCCTTGGGGAGATGGTAGCGGGGTACAAATAAAGTTAATAAATAAATAATAAATAGGGACTGATGATCCGACGTGGAATAAGACAGCTCCCAATGTTCTGAATTCATTGCACTATAAAGTACAGTAGTCATGGAATTGCTTCAGAATGCGCGCTGCTAATCACAGATGTATTCTTGCCCAGATCAGCAAGCTGTAAATAGCTAGTTATTAATAATTATCCTGTTTCCCAAGAACTGAGACATAAATAAGTTATATAACTTTACTTTTGTATGTTTATTTATTTGTATAGGCAAGAGGCATGTGGCATTATTGGGTGGAGGAGCTTAGGTGCTGGATCATGCTCTTTTATGGGTGTTGAAGTAACAGGTCTTTTGACTTACTTGGTCTTCAGCTGAGGGATACAGCTCTGCCAAAAGCAAAGGTCCTACAATTAGGTAGATGGAGGCAACAGATATGGGGGGAAAGGTTACAGCCACTGATATAGTCTTCTCTCTTGCGGAACAATAGCTTGTCTTGTGGGTTCTCTTCAACTACCACAACTAGCCTTGGATATACAGATGACACCACTTTGATGGCCGACAGCGAGGAGGAGCTGAGGAGCCTCCTAATCAAGGTTAAAGAAGAAAGTGCAAAAGCTGGGTTGCAACTAAGCATCAAAAAAACCAATATTATGGCAACAAGAATGATTGTCAACTGGGAAATAGAGGGAGAAAACGTGGAGGCAGTGACAGACTTTGTATTTCTAGGCACAAAGATTACTGCAGATGCAGACTGCAGCCAGGAAATCAGGAGACGCTTACTTCTTGGGAGGAGAGCAATGACCAATTTCAATAAAATAGTGAAGAGTCAAGACATCACACTGGCAACAAAGCTCTGCATAGTTAAAGTAATGGTATTCCCCATAGTCACCTATGGATGTGAGAGCTGGATCATAGGGAAGGCTGAGCAAAGAAAGATAGATGCTTTTGAACTGTGGTGCTGGAGGAAAGTTCTGAGAATGCCTTGGACTGCCAGAAGATCCAACCAGTCCATACTTCAGGAAATAAAGCCCGACTGCTCATTGGAGGGAAGGATAGTAGAGGCAAAGATGAAGTATTTTGGCCACATCATGAGAAGAAAGGAAAGCTTAGAGAAGACAATGATGCTGGGGAAAATGGAAGGAAAAAGGAAGAGGGGCTGACCAAGGGCAAGATGGATGGATGGGACCTTGAAGGAGCTGGGGGTGGTGACAGCAACAGGAAGCTCTGGCGTGGGCTGGTCCATGAGGTCACAAAGAGTCAGAAACGACTGAATGAATGAACAACAAGAAGAAGATGTGATTGGATTCTAGTGGTATGTGCTTATAGGCACAGGGTAGAATTATGGCATTAAATGATTGTTTTTTATGTTGTGAGCCGCCCAGAGTTCCCACGGTGAGATAGGCCAGGATAGAAATAAAGTTTTACTTACTTACTTACTCGCTTATTTTCTTGAAAATAGGTATTAGAGCTTGGAAAAACAAAACCTTCAAAATACAGGTAACACTTCCACAATTCCAGTGGCATTTGAAGCAGCAGTTGCCGACCTCCTCCAGAAAAAAAAGTGCTTGCTTACTTACTTAGGCGATTTCATTGGCCAAGTAAGATAGTCTTCCAGGATCAGAATTCTTGTGAGTCTGTAGGTGGCTGTGGAGCCCTATTCTTGATCTGCATCTTCTTCCACAGTGAGAGCATTGGTTTCCAGGTGGAAGGCAATCTCGGTCGGGGTTGGCTTGATGCACCTTCCTCTTGGCACGTTTCTCTCTTTCATCCTCCACTCGTGCCTCTTCAAATTCTGCAGCACTGCTGGTCACAGCTGACTCCCAGCTGGAGCACTCAAGGGCCAGGGCTTCCCAGTTCTCAGTGTCTATGCCAGAGTTGGCTTTGAGCCCATCTTTAAATCTCTTTTCCTGCCCTCCAACATTCCGTTTTCCATTCTTGAGTTCGGAATAGAGCAACTGCTTTGGGAGACGGTGGTCGGGCATCCGGACAACGTGGCCGGTCCAGCGGAGTTGATGGCGGAGGACTATCACTTCAGTGCTGGTGGTTTTGCTTCTTCCAGCACACTGACGTTTGTCTGCCTGTCTTCCCAAGAGATTTGCAGGATTTTTCGGAGGCAGCGCTGATGGAACCGTTCCAGGAGTTGCATGTGACATCTGTAGACAGTCCACGTTTCACAGGCATATAGCAGGGTTGGGAGGACAATAGCTTTATAAACAAGCACTTTGGTATCCCTATGGAAGTCCCAGTACTCAAACACTCTCTTGCTTTATTCGGAAAAATGCTGAGCTCGCAGAGCTCAGGCGGTGTTGTATTTTGGTGTAGATGTTGACTTTGATAGAGAGGTGGCTGCCAAGGTAGCGGAAATGATCAACATTTTCTAATGTTACATTTTCTAATGTGAGAGGAAGCCACAGGGAGGAGGGAGCAAGCTTGTTTTCTGCTTCCTTGGAGACTAGGACATGGAACAATGGCTTCAAACTACAAGAGAGGAGATTCCATCTGAACATGAGGAAGAACTTCCTGACTGTGAGAGCTGTTCAGCAGTGGAACTCTCTGCCCCGGAGTGTGGTGGAGGCTCCTTCTTTGGAAGCTTTTAAATAGAGGCTGGATGGCCCTCTGTCAGGGGTGATTTGAATGCAATATTCCTGCTTCTTGGCAGGGGGTTGGACTGGATGGCCCATGAGGTCTCTTCCAATTCTTTGATTCTATGATTCTATGATTAAGTGGTATCTCTGGCATTGGAAAGGGGTTGGCCGGTGACTGCTGGAACAGCACTTTGGTTTTCTCGATGTTTAATGACAGGCTGAGCTTCTCATATGCTTCTGCAAAGGTATTTAGAGTGGCTTGTAGATCTTCTTCTGAATGCACACAGACGACGTTGTCATCAGCATACTGGAGTTCTATAACAGATGTTGTTGTAGTTGCCGACCTCCTCCAGAAAAAAAAGTGCATTAGCATCCCGGCAGGTAGATAGACTGGCTGTGGCTCTCTGCCAGGTGAACAGGACAATTCCGGGTTTACTGCATGAAATGTGTGAAAGCCATGAAGTGTGTAGAGCTTCTCCATATGCTGTCCCATCCCATCCCTGTTGTAATGGTGGGTGGGTGAATGTAGAAGCCTTCCAGTCAAACTGAAGGTGTCTTTCTAGGCTCATTGGATTGATAGGTAGACATAGAACACACAGGGGAGGGGAAGCATGTAGGGGAGAAAATAGGTGTTTTATTTTGACATATCAGGTAGCTTAATGATATGCTGAAGCCTTCTATATTTGAGAAATGATGCTCTGGACTTCAAGCATCCGCCTACTACTGCTCAGCATATGTCTATATTTCTTTTCCTCCTCTGTATTTACAGAGGACTTCAGAATGTTAGCATCTTAGTTGGTATAACAGTAACTTCCAAAAATTTGATTGTCAGGAATATGAACACTTCACTTGACGTTTCACTTGCCACAGCTATTTCACATAAGCAACTCATCATTTAGCATTGCAGCCAATATGCATGTGTGAAAGTATTGTTAGATGTATGCTCTCTCTCAACATATCCTCCCCAGGATTGGGGAGGGGGGGGGGACCGCTAGACCACTATCTTGGCCTAAGAAAACCCTAATTTCAATCCCTGATGTATCAAATAAAAAGGATCAGGAAACAGGGATTGAGAACAACCTATGCGCCGGGACTGTGGCACAGCTGGCTGGGAGTCAGCTGCATTAAGATCACTAATGACTGAAAGGTCAAGAGGTCGAAGCCAGCCCAGGTCGGAGTGAGCTTCCGACCAATTTTGTGTAGCTTGCTGTTGACCTTTGCAGCCCAAAAGACAATTGCATCTGTCAAGTAGGAAATTTAGGTACCTCTTATCCGGGGAGGCAAATTTAACTAATTTATGAGGCCATAAAAATCTCCAGCAAGCATGCAAAGAATGAGGAAGTACTTCATCAGTGTCACAAATGGTCAGTGAAGGGACAGCTCCCCCGGTGGTGAGAATACCCTCAAGAAAAGCTGGAATGTTAAATTGCCTCTGTGTCTGTCTATATATGCTGTGTGTCTATGGCATTGAATGTTTGCCATGTGTATGTACATTGTAATCCGCCCAGAGTCCCCTGCGGGGTGAGAAGGGCAGAATATAAATACTGTAAATAAGTAAATCTATATAAATAAATTTGCAATCATGCCGGCCACATGACCTTGGAGGTGTCTACTGACAACGCTGGCTCTTCGGCTTAGAAATGGAGATGAGCACCACACCCCAGAGTCAAACATGACTGGACTTAATGTCAGGGGACTACCTTTACCTATATAAATAAAAATGTAATGTTCGTTTGTGGGATTAACAGAACTCAAAAACCACTGGACGATTGACACCAAATTTGGACACAAGACACCTAACAACCCAATATATGTCCTTCACTCAAAAAAAATGATTTTGTCATTTGGGAGTTGTAGTTGCTGGGATTTATAGTTCACCTACAATCAAAGAACATTCTGAACCCCACCAACGATGGATTTGAACCAAACTTGGCACACAGTTCTCCCATGGCCAACAGAAAATACTGGAAGGGTTTGGTTTTGGAGTTGTAGTTCACCTACATCCAGAGATCACTCAAACAATAATGGATCTGGACCAAACTCTACACGAATACTCACTATGCCCAAATGTGAACACTGGTGGAGTTTGGGGAAAATAGAATCTTGACATTTGGGAGTTATAGTTGCTGGGATTTATAGTTCACCTACAATCACAGAGCATTCTGAACCCCACAAATGATAGAATTGGGCCAAGCCTCCCACACAGAACCCCCATGTGGGCCACAGCAACGCGTGGCAGGGGATGGCTAGTCACAAATAAATATGTCCCAAACCCTAGTGGGCTGCCACCAGGTGGAGTTGAAAATTCTGACTGGAGTAGATGCACAAATAGTTTAACTCAGAAGCTGGCATAAGAGAGATTCCTGTGCTCCTCTAAGAATATGTCATGGAGATTAACAGAACTCAGAGAAAAATGCATTAGGTTTAGTAACCTTTGAATGTCAGTACTCACTAATTGCTAATTTGCATGTTTGGAGACTTCCTGCATGTTTGCTTTCTTCCTACATCACGCTAGCCTACAGACATTTTCTTCTTCTTCCCTCTTTCTCCTCTATATGACTCCATACTTGATTCTGCACATGTTTTAGTAATTAAAGCTATTTTTTTATGATTTACAAAGATGAAACATTTATTTTCTCTACTAGGCTTTTGGATTGTTATTGTTCAGCATCTGTGTTGCCAGCTTCATTACACCATTTCAGAGAGCAAGTACTATTTCTCACATTTACCAATAAATTCAAACCTCATATGTAGAACAACAGCATAATCCAATTTGTAGAGTTGTGTAGATGTTGGGCGAATGCCTGTATGTAATCCAAAGCAAAGAAAAATCAAATTGGTTCATGTGTTGTGCATTCTTGCTGCAAACAAAGTTGGCAGGATGGGCAATGGGAGACATCAATTTCCAGGACCAGCAGTGGAAGGGACCAGGACCAGCCAAGGATGTTTTGGCTCCTTTGTAGAAATATGTGATGTGTCCCTTCCTTATACATGAGCAAATGAGACTAGTAGTTGAATTTTACTTCAACAGTATTAATGGAAAGGAATAACCATGTTGATCAACCTAGTTGTGGTTGTTGTTGTTCATTCGTTCAGTCGTTTCCAACTCTTCGTGACCTCATGGACCAGTCCACACCAGACCTCCTGTCGGCTGTCACCACCCCCAGCTCTTTCAAGGTTAATCCAGTCACTTCAAGGATCCCATCCACCCATCTTGCCCTTGGTCGGACCCTCTTCCTTTTTCCTTCCATTTTCCCCAGCATAATTGTCTTCTCTAAGCTTTCCTTTCGTCTCATCATGTGGCCAAAGTACTTCATCTTGGCCTCTCCTCTTCTACCCTCCAATGAGCAGTCAGGTTTTATTTCTTGAAGTATGGACTGGTTGGATCTTCTCGCAGTCCAAGGCACTCTCAGAACTTTCCTCCAGCACCACAGTTCAAAAGCATCTATCTTCCTTCGCTCAGCCTTCCCTAAGGTCCAGCTCTCACATCTGTAGGTGACTATGGGGAATACCATTGCTTTAACTATGCAGATCTTTGTTGCCAGTGTGATGTCTCTACTCTTCACTATTTTATTGAGATTGGACATTGTTCACCTCCCAAGAAGTGTCTCCTGATTTCCTGGCTGCAGTCTGCATCTGCAGCAGTCTTTGAACCACGAAATGACATTTTACATTCACCCTTTACATTTTTTAAATACAGGCAGCTTCGAGTTACAAACATTTGACTTATAAATTATTCATAGTTAAGAACAGGGGTGAGACAACAGAAGTGAGAGAAATCTACCCATCAGAAGGGAAATTCACTCCTGGAAGAGTTATTATCATGGGGAATAATAATAATAACAACAACAACAACAACACTTTATTTGAACCCCACTACCATCTCCCTAAGGGACTCGGTGCGGCTTACATGAGGCCGAGCCCAAATACAACAATACAGACAATAAACAACAGTACAAGCAATTAAAAATAAAAACATAGGCAATAAAAATATACAACATTATCAATAAGACAACACACAATTAAAAACAGTGGGAAGGCCAAATGTACAGTTAAAATTGGAAATAATTATGGGACATAGACGAAAAGGAGATGGTGGTGTTTGCGGAAGGGCATATGAGCAGACCCAAAGAAATGTAAAGTGCTTTGGAGGACAAAGTGCTATGGGATCATTATTCCAGGAAGGCACACTGGAGCAGCCACGTCTTCAAGCTCCTCCTGAAGACTGCCAAAGTTGGGGCCTGTCTGATGTCTTTAGGGAGTGTGTTCCAGAGTGGAGGGGCCACCACCGAAAAGGCCCTCTCTCTCATCCCCACCAACTGCGCCTGCGATGCTGGTGGGATCAAGAGCAGGGCCTCTCCGGATGATCGAAGGGATCGTGTGGGTTCGTATATGGAAATGCGGTCACGCATGTAGGCGGGTCCCAAACCATTCAGGGCTTTTTAGGTAAGAACCTGCACCTTGAATTGGGCCCGGTCAATGAATGGCAGCCAGTGGAGCTCCTTGAACAGGAGAGTTGACCGCTCCCTGTAAGGAGCCCCAGTTAACAACCTGACTGCTGCCCGTTGTATCATCTGAAATTTCCGGGTTGTTTTCAAGGGTAGCCCCACGTAGAGTACATTGCAGTAATCCAGTCTAGAGGTAACTAAGGCGTGGACCACTTTGGCCAGATCCGCCTTCCTGAGGTATGGTCACAGTTGGCACACGAGTCTTAATTGTGCAAAGGCCCTCCCAGCCACCACCGACGCTTGAGCCTCAAACATAAGTGAAGTATCCAGGAGGACCCCCAAACTGCAGACCTGTGGCTTCAGGGGGAGTGCAACCCCATCCAGCACAGGTTGCCACCCTATACCCCAGTCTGGTTTTCCATTGACCAGGAGGACCTCTGTCTTGTCGGGATTAATCTTCAGCTTGTTCTTCCTAATCCAGACAGCCACAGCGGTCAGGCACTCGTCTAGCACTCAAGGGGCTTCCTTAGAGTTAGGTGGAAAAGAATAGTAGAGTTGTGTGTCATCTGCGTAGAGATGGCACTCAACTCCAAAACTCCAGATGACCTCACCCAGTGGTTTCATGTAGATGTTAAAAAGCATGGGTGACAGAATGGAACATTGAAGGACCCCACAGGTCAAAGGCCAGGGGTCCGAGCAGGTGTCTCCCAGCTTCACTATCTGGGATCGACCCTCCAGGAAGGACCGGAGCCACGACAAAGCCGTACCTCCTAGGCCCATCCCGGAGAGGCGTCCCAGAAGGATACCATGATCGATGGTATCGAAAGCCGCTGAGATGTCCAAGAGAACCAACAGGGTCACACAAGTTTTATCACCAATCCTCCGAAACAAGCCAATGTTTTCAAAATCCAATTATAACAGGGACAGAAAGTACGATGAACAGGGACACAGACAGCTAAACCAACAGTACAGGTATGTTCCTTCCCTATGCTATCTAAAGGGACAGGGCCTTCTCTGTGGTGGCCCCTTGGCTGTGGAACGCCCTTCCCATGGACATAAGATCAGCTCCGACGTTAATGGTGTTTCGGAAAAAGCTAAAAACCTGGTTGTTCGAACAGGCATTCAGATAAACGGTGCAATGAATATGATGAATATAGGAATGGAATTACAGACGACGAATTGGATCACGATTTTAGTTACGAGACGTTGTTGTGTTGTTGTTGATGTGCCATTATTGTATATTGTGCTTTCATGGTTTTTAAATCGTTCTGCTATTTTGTTATGACTGTTTTTGCTATGCTGTGAACCGCGTTGAGTCACTTACGGGCTGAGAAACTGCGGTATACAAGCAAAGTAAATAAATAAATAAATAAATAAATAAAGCTTATACACATACACAGGATGGAGTTACATTCAAAAATGTAGCTGTTTTGACTTACATACAATTTCAACTTAAGAACAAATTTACAGAGCCTATCTTGTTTGTAACATAAGGCAAACAGCAGTGGAAACTTCTTGGTTGTGTACCTAACAACACATACTAAGTACACTAGGACACATATTGTAAGTATACTACAAAGGCGGAATGCAATTTCTTATCAGTTCAAATTGCTGTAGTCAGGTCACGCACCAGTACTCTATCCTTAATGGTCATGGCTATTATAAATGATTTAATTAAGACAGCAGCACTCTTTCATTATTTAGACAGTATGTTCCTTTTGGTCTCAGCTGCCAAGAGTTATGGCAGTCATATCCTCCCTATTTTGGTATTCGTGTCACTAATGCACTGCTATAGTTTCCAAAGACTTAATTAAATCAGCAAAATACTATGTTAAACTAACATTTAGCCTGGCTGGAATCCCCCAGAGTCAGAAAAGACATGGGGAAAGGAACAAAACTCTTGCTAATTCTTCTCAGTATTGCATCTACATATGATAGCAGAGGTTAGTATGAACTCATTTTTCTCATGCGTTCTCAAATGTGAGAAAGTCAAAGAAAGATCAATTTAATTTCTGACTTTTTAACTTTGCCTTATTCCTCCATGCTTTTAAGGACAAATTGGAATTGTCTCTAACCTTGTGCCAATTTGTGGCCTATATTATGGACTAACAAGAAAGGCAAGAAAAATGCAATCTTGATCAACAAAAGAAGTCTCCATTGTTTGGTGATTCTATCTTCCTTTGCTCAGCCTTCCCTACAGTCCAGCTCTTCCATCCTTAGGTGTTTATTTTATTTATTTATCGTGTTAGGCAACCGAACAGTTGTATTACATTTTTGACAGAACAAACAAACAAACAAACATACAAAAGACACAGGGTTTGCTAGCTTGGTAGTTGATTAAATGTCCTTTGACCAGTATCTGGCCACTTGGAGTGCTTCTGGTGTTGCTGCAAGAAGGTCCTCCATTGTGCATGTGGCAGGGCTCAGGGTGCATTGCAGCAGGTGGTCAGTGGTTTGCTCTCCTCCACACTCGCATGTTGTGGATTCCACTTTGTAGCCCCATTTCTGAAGGTTGGCTCTGCATCTCGTGGTGCCAGAGCACAGTCTGTTCAGCGCTTTCCAAGTCGCCCAATCCTCTGTGTGCCCAGGGGGGAATCATTTGGTATCAGCCATTGGTTGAGGTTCTGGATTTGAGCCTGCCACTTTTGGACTCTCACTTGCTGAGGTGTTCCAGTGAGTGTCTCTGTAGATCTTAGAAAACTATTTCTTTATTTAAGTCATTGACGTGCTGGCTGATACCCAAACAAGGAATGAGCTGAAGATGTCTCTGCCTTGGTCCTTTCGCTATTGGCTGCTACTTCCCGGCGGATGTCAGGTGGTGCAATACCAGCTAAGCAGTGTAATTTCTCCAGTGGTGTAGGGCGCAGACACCCCATAATAATGCGGCATTAAGAGCCACATCTACTGTTTTAGTGTGGTGAGATGTGTTCCACACTGGGCATGCATACTCAGCAGCAGAGTAGCACAGCGCAAGGGCAGATGTCTTCACTGTGTCTGGTTGTGATCCCCAGATTGTGCCAGTAAGCTTTCGTATGATATTGTTTCTAGCACCCACTTTTTGCTTGATGTTCAGGCAGTGCTTCTTGTAGGTCAGGGCACGGTCCAGAGTGTCTCCCAGGTATTTGGGTGTGCTGCAATGCTCCAGTGGGATTCCTTCCCAGTTGATCCTCAGAGCTCGGGATGCTTGTCTGTTCTTGAGATGAAAAGCACATGGATTAGGGATTAGCTGGTTTTCCCTGTAATAGGCAGTAAGAGCATCTAGAGCTTCAGAGAGCTTCTGTTCAACCATCTCAAAGCTCCCTGCTTGAACAGTAATGGCACGATCATCAGCATAGATGAAGCTCTCTGTCCCTTCTGGCAATGGCTGGTCATTTGTGTAGATGTTGAACATGGATGGGGCAAGCACGCTTCCCTGAGACAGACTGTTCTTCTGTTTCCGCCATCTGCTTCTCTGGCCCTCTAACTCAACAAAGAAAGCTCCTGTTTTGTAGCAGGTTTCCTATGAGGCGGGTGAGGTGGTAGTCCTTTGTGATATTATACATTTTTCTCAGGAGGAGACGGTGGTTTATTTATTTATTTATTTATTTATTTATTTACAGTTCTTATATTCCGCCCTTCTCACCCCGCAGGGGACTCAGGGCGGATTACAGTAAACACATATATGGCAAACATTCAATGCCAGTTTGACAGACAACAAATACAGACAAATACACCAAGGCTATTTAACTTTTTTCTGGCCGCCAGGGGAGCTGCTGCTTTTCATCGTCCATCAGCGACACCGATGAAGTTCTTCCGCATTCCACATTCCCCGGAGTCTTCTTTCTTTATGGCCTCATAAATTAGTTAAATTCAGCCTCCCACACTTTAAGGTGGTACCTTATTTTCCTACTTGACAGATGCAACTGTCTTTCGGGTTGCAAAGGTCGACAATGGGCTACACAATGGCTGGACACCCACTCCAGCCCGGGCTGGCCTCGAACTCATGACCTTTTGGTCAGAGTGATCTTAATACAGCTGACACTCAGCCAGCTGAGCCACAATCCTGGTTTACAGTATCATAGGCTGCTGGCAGGTCCATGAAGACAGTTCCTGTGATCTGCTGCCTTTCAAAGCCATCTTCTATGTGCTGAGTCAGGTTCAGCACTTGCGATGTGCAGCTTTTACCTTTCCTGAAGCCAGCTTGCTGTGGGATCAGACATGGGTCTATTTTTTCCGTAATTCTATGCAAATAGGTCTCTCCAGAACTTTGTAGAGGTGGCACAACAGGGAGACTGGTCTATAGCTTTTTGGGTCATTACGGTCTTTGCCTGGCTTCAAGATGGTGACGACTCTTGTTTTCCTCCAGATTTTGGGGATCTGACAGGATGCAGTGCAGTTGTTCATCAGCTCCAGCAGCCAGTGCCTTGCCTTTGGACCAAAGGTCTTGATTTGTTCCCTCCGTAGATCATCCAGGCCAGCTGCTTTGCCATTCTTACATTTATTGAGAGCCATGTCCAATTCAGTAGATGTAAAGGGTTCATGAAGGTTGTTGTTCTCAATCTCTTGTTGTCTGGCTATTGGTTTCTTTCCTACTTTGGTGGCAAAGTTGGGTTTCCCATTCTTCAAGAGTTGGTGTGCATCCTTAGGTTACTACGGGGAATACCATTGCTTCAACTATGTAGATCTTTGTTGCTAATGTGATGTCTCTTCTCTTCGTTATTTTATCGAGATTGGTCATTGCTCTCCTCCCAAGAAGGAAACGTCTTCTGATTTCCTGGCTGCAGTCTGCATCTGCAGTAGTCTTTGCACCTAGAAATACAAAGTCTGTCACTACCTCCACGTTTAATCCCTCTATTTGCCAGCTATCAATCAGTCTTGTTGCCATAATCTTGGTTTTTTATGTTTAACTGCAACCCAGCTTTTGCACTTTCTTCTTTCACCTTGATTAGATGGCTCCTCAATTCCTCCTCGCTTTTGGCCATCAAAGTAGTATCATCTGCATATCTAAGGTTGTTAATGTTTCTTCCAGCAATTTTCACCCCAGCCTTACTTTCGTCAAGCCCCAGACATCGCATGATGTGTTCTGCATACAAGTTGAATAGGTTGGGTGAGAGTATACAACCCTGCCGTATGCCTTTTCCAATCTTGAACCAGTCTGTTGTTCCGTGGTCAGTTCTTACTGTTGCTACTTGGTCCTTATACAGATTCCTCAGGAGAGAAACAAGATGGCTTGGTATACCCATACCACGAAGAACTTGCCACAATTTATTATGATCCACACAGTCAAAGGCTTATGACTACAACATAAACAAACAAACACAAACAACAAAAAACAAAGGCTTAAGACTACAAACAACTCCCACTATAATTCCACAACTCCCATTATAATGAGCCCTCCTCCGTAAATTACTTGCTTCTCTCTTTTATTTCGCCCGAGCTTTTAATTAGTTTTAATCAGTTTGTCCTTTAATCATTACATGTAGCCTGCCCATTGTTACTGTGCTTGTGCATATTGTAATTTTTATATTGTTATGTATTCATATGTTTTATGTAACTATTATGTTATTGTTTATTGTTTGCATTTTGGTTGTGTTTTGGTTTTTCTTTATTGTCATTTGGCTTGGCCTCATGTAAGCCACTCCGAGTCCCCATCGGGGAGATGGTGGCGGGGTATAAATAAAGATTATTATTATTATTATTATTATTATTATTATTATTATTATTAAGGCTACAACATATAAGGTGGTTGGAAAATATAGGTTCTGTGCAGGATATGTAAAAAGAGACTGGCCTCATCCTATTTCTAATTTAGATAACAATAACAATACACATATCTTAAAACTGGAGGGGTAGACAAATCATTTCTGAATATACAATGAAGCAATAAGTAAACGGTTTTGTTTTTAAAGCGAAAGGTTAAATGCATATTGATTTGTAAAGCGCTGATAAAGAGAAATAAGAAAACAAATGTTGCAAAAAGGAGGAAGAGGTTCTTGTTGTGTGTCTCCAAGCCATTTCTGACTGATGGTAGTCACAAGAGGACCCTATCATGGCAGTATCTCAGCAACATTTTTCAGAGGGGAGTTGCCCTTGCCTTCCTCTGAAGCTGAGAGAGTATCACTTTCCCAAGTTGTACCACTGAGTGTCCATCACCGAGTGGGGATTTGAAACATGGTGTTGCAAACCAGAGCAGGAAACTGGACCCTCAGACAACAATCCACCATGCTTGGCTTCAGAAAAACAATCTTTTTTATTGATGAAAGATGAATACAAAATAGAGGAAAAAATGCAAATGTAAAAAGCCACAGTAAAAATCAGCAACAAGAAATGTCCATAAACAAGATCATTAAACCCACAGCTAAACTGCTGAATCCTGGAAACTGTTAGCAAATCACTAACTGTACTTAGGGCAACTAGAAAAACCTTAGTGCAACAAGGCTACTTGGATCAGGAGACCTGCAAACGCTGGCACATGAATCTGGAATGATGCCTGGTCTGAAGCTATATTCAGAGCAGTCATATTTAAGGCCAAGAAATCTATTGCGAGACCGCCTTAAGATTTTGTTTGGATTTCCTTCAATCTGGCTGACCTGCGTAAACATTGGGCTTCTCCCCGACTCTGCCAAATCTGCCCCCGCCTATTCTCATTAGGCAGGCCAGATGCCTGATTCTCTGGAGAGCTAAATCTGGGAGGAAAAGGGAGTGAACCATCTCCACTTGGCCCGGAATGTATGTTCTCATGGGAATCTTGACTTTCGCTTTCCAAGGCTGTAGGAGTTTCACTACTCAACCCATCCTCATCTAAACTGGCCTCAGAATTCACATGGGCATCAGGAAATACATGAACATCAGGAAATACAATCAGAGAGTCAGGTTCAATTCACACACAGGCTGAGCCCCAACACATGGCCTCCCAGTATCCCAGTCCAATGTCCTAGTATCCTAGTCTATTATGTTAGCTCTTAAAGGGAAAAATACAGAGTTTAATAAGCACAGAGAAGGAGAGCATGCCAAGTTCGAGGAGGAGACCATGAATAAATCAGAGATATGAGATCAGCAGGAGTAAGGGAAAGAATGACTTTAGAAGTAATTAACAGAGCCTTAAATTGGATGCAAAGTAGACAACATTGTCCGTTGAACAGAAATGAAGCATAATTATATTTGCATGTGGAAAATACTCAGCTGGGCTACATCAGTAAGCACAAATTAGACAAATCTAAAAATGGGGTGAGGAAAAAGCAAGTTAAAGATTTTCAGAATGGTCCAACCGAAACAAAATAAGGAAATGAAAAAAAAAATAGCCCAAAGCTGTTACAAGACTAACTTCTAGCAGTTTTTGACATTTGTAAATGAGACAACTCAGCTAATGATGACATCGGAAGAGAAGGCAAAGGAGAAGGGTCAAAAGATAATACCAAAGGCCTCTTGCGGCTTTGAGCAGCAGGGACTTTTGAAGCTGTAGTTGAATAGAAGCTGACTTTTTAAAAAGGATCTGTTTTCGAAATGATGCTTCCAGTCTTCCATTGCTAATGCTGATGAAAGCCATGTTTGGCCAGGCTAAACACAATGCTAATTAATTACCAGTCAGTTCAGAGACTGGTGGCTAAAAAGAGCTCATTGAGAAGCCAGATTAAAATCCTCAGTGTTTTAATGCTCTCTTTCTCTCTCTCCATCATCTCATGGTATGGGATATAAAGTGAAACATGTTACCACAGTATCCAACCCTGTAGCAGTACCCTTTATATGAAAAGCTATATAGTATACAGCTTCCCAGACTACAAAGCAGAGTTCAATGAGAGATTCATGGGCAGCAAAGCATAACTTGCTGCCTTAGAAAAGCTCCCCAGCTTTAAATAGCCTTTTATTTCAGAGATAACAGGAAGTGAAACTTGTGAATCCAATGGAAAACTTTGCAAAGTACATAACACCATCTCAAATCTGGATTCTTCTTCCACTCAAAGAAATAAATATGACAGAATTGCAGAATTGTCTGGAAACGAGAATGCATTTATAACTTTATTTTTATACCCTGCCTCCATCTCCCCGAAGGGACTCGGGGTGGCTTACGAAGGGACAAGCCCAAAAATACAGATTAAAAACAAGGACAGAAAATACAAACAACAAACAAAAATCAATTAAAAATCAATAAAAACATCATAATCAGACAACATCATAATTAATTAAAAATAAATTAAAAATCAATAAAAAACATCATAATCAGACATCATAATTAATTAAAAATAAATTAAAAATCAATAAAAACATCGTAATCAGACAACATGTATCAAATGCTGGTTTTGGGCTCATAATTTCTATATGCAATAATTCCTACATAGAGCCACGGGAAAGTGCAAGAGACATACAGCTCGGCTTGAAGGATAGTGTCCTTAACTATTAACATATCAAAAGTGCGAAGAAGGGACTAATCAAAGTGTGGAAGCTAGGTAGGGTTGGAAAAATATTCTTTAGTGAACTGCCTAGCCAAAGGCACAGTGGAATAACCAAGTTTTTAATTCCTTGCGAAAAATTAGCAGTGTGGGGGCCCATCTGATCTCCCTAGGGAGAGAGTTCCAGAGATGAGGAACTCTCTCCACAGAGAGGGCCTTTTCCTTCATCCCCACCAACCATGCTTGAGGCGGCAGTGGAAGCAAGAGAAGAGCCTCACCAGATGATCTTAGAGTGTGCATTGGTTCGTAGGGGAAGATGCGATCACCAAGATAGGCGAGTCCCGAATTGCATTGGGTTGTTATCTAATTTAATGCTTCTGCAAAGGAAAGGCCAAGTAGTTATCAACTCTCCTTTATTTATCTAGGGAGGTATTGTAAAAATGCCACCATTTTGTAACGACAACACCAGATGTCGTAGGGTTGTCACTTTTTTATCAGGGTCTCCTACTAGTTGTAATGGATTTACAAAATTGATAACACAGCTAATAGCTTGTAATACTTTGTTGGTCTTTCTTCAATGTATAGCGCGGCTTGACTTGAAAGTATTCGTAACAGAGACTTGGCTTTAAGAGAAACAGTAACAAGTTTATTGAAGTATAGAAGAAGCTTAATGGTTTCAATGTTTCTCAACTCTTAGAGGCACATTTCTTTAGAAGTTATATTTATAACATTTAATAAAACAACTCTTAAGAGGACTGTTCCTTCCACTAGACAGATTTTAAACTTATTTTCCTTCAAAATGTGTTTCTTAACAGATTACTTCAGGTACTAGCTTCCTTATATTATTTCTGTTGCAGTAAAGATGCTCACTGGGTTTCTCTCCTCCTTTTTTACTCATACACTAACTACTAATCTAAATAAGTCAACTTGACCTATCTAAATCTCATAGGCTAAAAGCCTAAACCTTCCTGGTTCTCAACACAGTAGAATCAGCCTTCCCTGTAGTTCTCTAACTACACTGTTTCCCTGATTCTCAACATGGTAGAACCAGCCTTTCCTGCAGTTCTCAGACTACAGACTGCTTTCCTGGTTCTCAACACAGTAGAACCAGCCTTTCCTGCAGTTCACAGACTACAGACTGACCGTTTTAAAATGCCTGCCCTGCCAAAAGGCAGTTGACTTTGCCCCTTTTTCCTTGGCAACCCAGCTCAGAGTGAGCTGAGCTGGCTACCATCCCCCCAGTTATGTTATTTTAAATACTTACCCTTTTTAAACACCTATCTATAATTATACATAACTGTAGGTTAAAATGTATACTTCACCACAGGTATGGTCACAATGTACACAGTACAGTTGCCTTGTAGGAGGGTATTTATGGGCAAAGTGATCTTGAAATTTAAGCAGAGGTGGGGATTGTCCAACTTTCCATATGCTGTGGCCTTCCACTCCCAGTATTCATTTCTATTAGCTATCCTGTTGTAGTGATTTCAGCTAGGATCATGGATAAGGAGGTCCATGCTTGGCAGGATTCTGCTAAGCCAGATCAGCCAAGACTAAAAACAAGTACTCCAGGTTGAAGGGAAACTACAGAGGTTTATTACAGTATGGCTAAAAGGAATGTAAGTGCCCGTAAAGCACTTCAAAATGTACAAGCATAAATTCACAGAAAAATATATGGCATTTTATGCAGTTCTAACAGCTATTCAGAATTCTTGCGCCTCCCCCTGATTGGCTGAGAAACCATGCCAACTAGAATCAATACAAGTATTGGCTTGAGGTTTTTCTGAGGTCACGGGGAGAAGAAGGAGATCCCTGTAGTGGGAAGAACAGTGGATGGTTGCTCAGTTTAAAGGTCCAGTTGGGTGTAGAGACGCTTTCTGGGAGGGTGCAAAGCTGGGGGAAGTGATGACATGGGTATGCAGATGATTCCTTAATTAACTTATGTGCCCAATTCTGTGGAGCCAAATGTGCAAGACCCAAAGACAAAAGGTGACTGTCCCAAATAATTAGAGACTTGGTTTCTTACTCCAAAAAATTAATGTATTTATATTTGTTTAGTCTTCTTTTCTGTGGGAGTGACAAGCCTCCAGCTCTTAAACAGGTAAACATCTTAAGCTCATTTGTCTCAAATATACACACAAAGGGTTTGATGTTATCTGGCTTAAGAGATAGCTGGAAAGACCTTTGTGAATTATCTGGTGATTTCTGTTCCCAGAAGCTTATTGAAAAAGAGAACACAGGGATGTCAGATGTCTTCAGGACACATGTGATACAGGTTTAAACATTTAAGAATTGATACAGTACACAAACAATACAAGTTACACAAAAGTATCTTTATTAGGGCTGGGCGGTTTAGTTTCGTAATTCGTTAAAAATTCGTTATTTTTTTTTATAACGAAGCGATAACGAACCATTTAGGAGCAACTAAAAAACGAAACGAATTTTTAAATTTGTTTCGTAATTGTTTCGAATTCGTTATGTATTCGTTTTGTTATCGTTTTGAAATCGTTTCGTTATTATTTCCGCATGTCTGGGGCAAGTTTTATAGTTGTTGTTTGTTTAATCAGTGAAAGAAAATTATAAATATCACACCAACAGTCAACAACAGAGGGAGAGGGAAGCTTCAGAAGTTCCCCCTGTCCCATTTGGAGGTTTTTTAGCTTATTGCGCGGTCGCGTCCGCCATTAACGAATCGATTCGTAATTGTTTTGTAATTGTTTCGTAATTGTTTTGTAATTTACGAAATTTCGTAAATATCGAACTTTTTTAAAGGAAAATTTCGGAATTCTTTTAAATAACAAAACGCAAAAACCCCTAAAAAACGAATAGATTTTAGAAACAAATTTTTCCGTGGTTGGACAGCCCTAATCTTTATACATTTATTAAAGGGGGTTTGATAAAATTTGGGGTACAGCTGCTGCTGGGTCCTACTGGTACCTCTAGTGGCACTGACATTTCAAAACTTTGAAACTACGGAAAATGTTTTAAAAATAAAGAAAAAACATATTTCTTGCTATCTCATTTTGTTCATCAAATCCCGATAGCACTTTGAGAACTGTTAGACACTACAGATCAATATCATTGATCCCCTACTCAAAAGTATTCATTTGAAGATCTCTCTTCAGTGTTAAATTAGAGATTTTCTGTAGTGGATAAACATCCTGTACAAAGCAACAGATTTTAAAGTGGGTTGTCAGAATTATCATGTTGGCTGCGTGATGGGGTGGAAGTAGCAACAAATTATATAAGTTTTTTCACAGATAATCCAATTACTTAACAGTGTTTTTGAATTGGAAGCATGGAGGAGAGGGGGTTTAGTGGCACATGCTTATTTCTGCAGTCTATTTTAGTAGTTCGGCACAAAAAGTCATTAGTTATTAAAGTTAGTTATTGTTGCCACATTACAACACAATCTCTGAAAATTGCCTTTATTTTTCAGTTTTTTAAAAGTAGATCTTTGCTTTACTTGCTATTAAAAAAACAACTAAAATTATTACTTTGAGGAACTTTTAGAAATAACCCATCATAATGCCCTTTGTTGTAAAACACTCCTAAACTGTAACTATAAAAAAACAATTTAAGCCTGTCAAAGTTATACTGCAAAATAAATGAAATTATCCTTTGTTATGATATGATTGGAATATAACTTAGTTGTATCCACCATTATTACAAAAAGGAATTTATGGTCAACAATGTACAAGGGGTATTTTTTAAGTAAGGTCCGTTGGAACATAAGTACACAACGAAAATTTATTTCAAAAGAGTAAATTTATTTTCAGAAAGTAGAATACTTTATAGACTGTATTCCACCCAAAGAGAAATTGAGGATCCCTGACGTTAACCATTCATCTCCTACACTTAGGATCTCATCACATTGAGGTCCTTGGTATGGTACACCTATAAGTCAGTGAGGCAAATTGTGGGGCAGTGGGGTGAATCTAGTGCCCAGTGCCCCATATCACCCGCACCACCCACTTACCCATCACACATTGGAAAGCATAGCTTTCCGGTGTGATCTCGCATTTTCCCCATGATGCCTAATTGGAACATGAGTAGTCTCCCATGTTCAGGTTTCCCCTTCTCATCATAGTTTCCTGACACAGCTGGCACGGAGCTCCACGGGAACTGGATTTACATCATGGGATGAGATTCGGCAGGGGTCACTGCGACAAGGAAGTGTCATAGGATGGGGAATTTAGGTAATGTGCTGAGGTCCTTAGATTAATTCTCAGATTTCCATTCTCAGACCCCCCCCCCCCCCCCCTTAGCTTTTCTTCTCTAAGCAAAATGTGCCAAAATGCAGGTCATGATATGATACAAAATCAGAATATATAAAGTGCCATGAAGTCTTTTTCATTTTTTGGGCGTTATTGTTAGAGCTTGGAAGTAACTTGAAACAAATAACTATTTGGTTGTAATTAATGTGTTTATTGAAAAATGAATGTAGAACTACAGTATACAGTGATAGGTATGTTGTGGATGTTGATGTAATGATGAGGTTTGAAGGAGAAAAGTGTATTAGTTTCTAGAGTTCAGATATCTGTTTAAAAACCAATGGCATAAAAGTAAAAATTATTTTAAGCAGCAAAAGTTTTAAAGTTTTAAACATTTTACTTAAAGAAATGGAACTGTATTTGTTTTAGGTAGGGTTTGAATTTTTTTGTTGTTGTCTGACTTATGGCAACACTAAGGTGATCCTATCATGAGGTTTTCATGGCAAGAATTTGTTCAGAGGATGTTTTCTATTGCCTTCCTCTGAGGCTGACAAAGTATAATGAGTCCAAGGTCACCCATCAGGTTTCCTTTGCTGAAGGGAGATTTGAATTCTGCTTTCCAGTGTCATAAAGCAAAGTTCAAACCACCACATCTTCCTGTAACTATAACAACTAACTTAATGATTTTTCCAAAAGAAAATGTCCAAGCTCTGGTAATGTTATATGAAAACCACCTTGAGTCCCTAAATCAGAAGAAAAGCCGCTTTGAGTCTTCTTGTGGAAAGAAAAAGTGAAGTATGAATAAACATAATCATAATAAACATAATAATAAACATAATAATAATAAGGCAGGATAAGAAAAGAAGAAAAAGGCTGGATAAGAAGGAAAAAGAAGGGAGAGGTATGAAATTAAGAAACTAAAAAGGAAAGACAAAATGGAGGAAGGGGAAGTGTGGGGAAAAGGGAGAATGGGAAAAGAAAGGATTGAGGGAATAAAGAAAGAGAAAAATAACAAATTAAAAGAAAGTGGGGAAAGTGTGTGAGGGCCCGTCCAGACAAATAATGCGCCAGGAGAGCGGCGGGGGGGGGGGGGAAGGAAAATTGCTCTACCCCGCTCTCCTGGCACGCCATTTCCACACACTGAGCCGGCCAAGGCTTATAATGGAGGATGGGTACATTTTTATTACTTTTCTAAAGGGTCTGGGGGCTTGGGGGGGGGGGGCAGGGTAGGGCCTCCAGACGTCATCTCTTGCTAGTCCCAAGAGAACATGTGGACACCCACCCCAGAAAGCCGGGTGAGAGAAAGAAAAGCAGGGAAAGAAAGAAAGAAGGAAAGGGAAAGGGAAAGGGAAAGGGAAAGGGAAAGGGAAAGGGAAAGGGAAAGGGAAAGGAAAGGGGGGGAAGAAATAAAAAGAAGAGTGAAGGAAGTAAAGAAAAGGGAAGAAAAGAGAAAGGGAAGCAGGAATTGAATGAAGGGGAAGGAAGGAAAGAAAGGGAAAGAAGGGTTGAAGGGAGGAGAAAGAGAAAGAATGGAAGGGAAAGGAGAGGAAAGGAGGAAACAAGAAGGTAGAGGTATATGAATGACAGAGAAGGAAGGAAAGATCCACAGAGAAAAGGCTAACCCAGGCAATGTCATGTATATATACTGGTAATATTAATAAAAATGGAAATTATAGCCTTAGGTATTGTCTGGATTTTTTTGTCTCTCTGCTTCTCTAGCTGTCTTCTGAAAGCTGTAATGAAGAACTTTGTGTGAAAGGGAAGGACTTTTTTTTTCCTATAGAGAGATTTGAAGATGATAATTTTGTAGTGCACTGTCTTGGTATTGACAGGCAAGATCATTGTGTAGGCCATGATCTTTAGAGCAAATCTTGTGCCAGAGTATGCTGATGCAGGGAAATTCATGAAATCCAAAAGTCAATTTCATCTATATAAATAAAAATGTAATATTCGTTTGTGGGATTAACATAATGCAAAAACCACTGGACAAAGCGTCACCAAATTTGGACACAATACACCTATCAGGCCAACGAGTGTCCATCATTCATAAAAACACTGAAAACACAGCAGAAGAGACTTAAAAAGCAAAAAAAAGAACCCCAACAAAATTACATTACAATGCACGCACAAAATCACATATATACACAAACACACACATATATATACAAAAATATATACGCACACACATATATATACAGATATACACACAAACACATATACACAGATTGGACCACAGCAAAGCGTGGCAGGGGACGGCTAGAATTTACATAGTGTTCTGGTACAGCTGTACCAGGAGCTCCAACTTTATTTGCTTTGTATTAAATGTTTGGTTGCAGTCCTGGGTTTCAGGGACTCTGCAGATAGGTGGCTTCCTTTGGTTGCAGTCATAGGGGAAGTCACCTGTCTATCATCGTTAAGTTTTGATCCCACCCCTTGCTCAGGGCAATTGGGAAGGGAGCCATTTTTTAGTTAGTCTCAGCAAGGAAAGCTAATGTACAGGACGTGTGCAAGCTTCCCCTGTACAAAAGCTTCAACCCTTAAGACTTTCTGGGGGGAAACAGCCTTAAGTGCATCCAAGATTTTCCGGGGGAAAACCGTCTTAAGAGTCTTCAAAGATTTCCAGGAAAACAGCCCTAAAGACCAAAGAACTCCAGCTGGAGAATATTTAAGCCTTTACTGGTAGGTCCACTCGGTGCTTCGAGATGCAGTTCGACCCGGTAGCGGAGCCCACATCAGTAAGGGTTAGATTACAGTCAGCCTGGGAGAAGTTAAAAAGGGGATTTTCCATTTAAAGTAAAGAAGAAGTTATTGAAGACAGTTGCCTGTCCTTGTGGGCAAGATTAGGAAGTCATCAGTTGTATACAGCTTGGAAGCATTTGTTTAGCTTTATTGAAAACAAGAGAACTTTCTGTTTGACTGTTCATTAATAAAAGACTTTGTTATACTTCACAAGCCATCTAAAGGTCATTTGTGGTGGAAAACCTCTGAGAACTTCTCCTTGGGCCCCCTGGCTTCCCGCTGGGCAAAAGTTGCACGTCCTGTCTTAAAGGAAATTCTTTACAGGCCCAGCGTGTGACAGAACACATAGGGATGGTAGCTCGACTTCCCTAAAAGTTCATCATGCTGGATTTTGCTAGCACTGGCTGTAGGGTTCCCATTTATGTGCCACAACTGGTGTCAAAATTCTATTTAATGATTGACAGTTTCAATTGAAGTAAAGGGCATGGCAGGCAGTAAATGGATGGATTTCTAATTTTTAAAATGCACATCCTTGGCTGCAGCACAATTGTCTAAGGCTTAACCTAAGAAATGATAATATTTTCCAGAAAACATGGAGCTGAGAGAACTATGTTAATCAACTGAAATGACAAATATTTTTAGGGGGGAGTGGCAGGAGCCATATGCCATGTCTACATAAGAACAGCCATGTGCTACTTCCAGATGGTGACTGTTGACAAACTGTCAATCCAAGTCTATACCAGGCTTCTGACAGTGGCCAGATCCAGATGTCTTGAGGCTTATTAACAATGAATACAGTGTTGAAATACTCTTCAGCTCTCCATTTTGCAGCTTGCTATCACTTGACTTTCTTATCAATCCATGTCCCTTTTAATACTGGCTAACTAGCTGTCCCCTGCCACGCATTGCTGTGGCCCAGTCTGGTGATCTGGAAAATAAAGTAATGAGAAAGTGTTGGTTTCTAATATATGTAACTCCTTTATGCTTGTGAGTAAACAAACAGTATTTCTTGTTTCTTTGTCAGTGTTGATGTGGAGAGTGTCTGGTTTGCCTACTCTGGAACATGCAACATATTATATAGTCCTTCTTTAAGGGTCTCTTTCAAATCTATGATACTATATCTGTGTGCGCGTGTGTGAATCATATCTATCTATCTATATTTATGACTGGATGGCTCTTTGTCGGGAGGGCTCTGATTACATTTTCTTGCCCTGGTGAAGAGAGTTGGACTGGATGGCCCCTTAAGTATTTTCTGTTGGTCATGGAGGCTCTGTGTGGGAAGTTTGCCCCATTTCTGTCGTTTGTGGGTTTCAGAATGCTCTTTAATTGTAGTGAACTATAAATCCCAGTAACTACAAATCCCAAATGTCAAGGTATATTTCCTCCAAACTCCATCTGTGTTCATATTTAGGCATATGGAAATTTTGTGTCAAGTTTGGTCCAGATCCATCATTGTTTGAGTCCACAGTGCTCTCTGGAAGTAGGTGAACTACAACTCCCAAACTCAAGGTCAATGCCCACCAAACCCTTCCGGTGTGTTCTGTTGGTCATGGAAGTCCTGTATGCTATGTTTGGTTGAATTCCATCATTGGTGGAGTTCAGAATGCTCTTTGATTGTAGGTGAACTATAAATCCCAGTAACTTCAATTTCCAAATGTCAAGGTCTATTTCCCTTAAACTCCATTTGTGTTCATATTTGGGCATTTGGAATATTCGTGCCAAGTTTTGTCCAGATCCATCATTGTTTGAGTCCACAGTGCTCTCTGGATGTGGGTGAACTATAATTCCCAAACTCAAGGTCCGTGTCCACCAAACCCTTCTAGTTTTTTCTGTTGGTCATGGGAGCCCTGTGTGCTATGTTTGGCCCAATTCCATCATTGGTGGAGTTCAGAATGCTCTTTGATTGTAGGTAAACTATAAATCCCAGCAACAAGAATTCCCAAATGACAAATGACAAAAAAATTTTTTGAGTGGAGGACATAAATTGGACTGTTAGGTGTCTTGTGTCCAAATTTGGTGTCAATTCCCCCAGTGGTTTTTGAGTTCTGATGGTAGCACGAACTAATATTACATTTTTATTTATATAGATGTGCAGGCAAGTGTCCCTGCATTTTGCAAAAATTGATGGGCAAAACCAAGCAAATACCAGAACTCATACAGATTTCATTTGGAAGCCAAGGTGTAGTCAAGGCAGTCCAAGGTCCAAATGGGAAAAGCAGTCCAGAGACAACTCCAAAGTTGAGGAGGCTGTTGCAAAAAAGATTAATCTGCATTACACACCAAAGTTCAAATATCCACAAAGCCAGACAGTATTAAGTAGGGTCATTAAGAACTGTTGGAGCTGGTTGTTTACAGCAATGGAATGACCTTGGTTGACCCAATTTATAGCCAGCAGTAAATCAGATTGGCTGCCCTCATTAGCTTAGCGTCTTCCATTTAAAGACTACCAGAGTGGTTCCTGACCCTTTGTTCCTGGTATTTTGATTTACAATGTTCTACTGGGTATAGTGTCTCTGTATTCTTCTGATTTTCCAGAGTTGCCTGAGGCCCCTTCCACACAGCAGCATAAAATCCATACTGAACTGGATTATATGGCAGTGTGTACTCAGATAACCCAGTTCAAAGCAGGTAGCCCAAAGAGGCTTACTTCAGGTAGAATATGGTACCACCACAGAATCATAGAATCAAAGAGTTGGAAGAGACCTCATGGGCCATCCAGTCCAACCCCCTGCCAAGAAGCAGGAATATTGCATTCAAATCACCCCTGACAGATGGCCATCCAGCCTCTGTTTAAAAGCTTCCAAAGAAGGAGCCTCCACCACACTCCAAGGCAGAGAGTTCCACTGCTGAACGGCTCTCACAGTCAGGAAGTTCTTCCTCATGTTCAGATGGAATCTCCTCTCTTGTAGTTTGAAGCCATTGTTCCGCGTTCTAGTCTCCAAGGAAGGAGAAAACAAGCTTGCTCCCTCCTCCCTGTGGCTTCCTCTCACATATTTATACATGGCTATCATATCTCCTCTCAGCCTTCTCTTCTTCAAGCTAAACATGCCCAGCTCCTTAAGCCGCTCCTCATAGGGCTTGTTCTCCAGACCCTTGATAATTTTAGTCGCCCTCCTCCGGACACATTCCAGCTTGTCAATATCTCTCTTGAATTGTGGTGTCCAGAATTGGACACAATATTCCAGGTGTGGTCTAACCAAAGCAGAACTCTGCTCTTTATAAAGAATTCCAGTTCTGGGATCACTTGATGATCTAGCTGGTGGGAGAACTCCGTTCTGGCTTTAGTATTATTGGTTCATTCCAGTGTAGGGGCTCTTATTATTTATTAATTTTACCAGCCGCCCCCTGCCATGCGTTACCCAGTCTGGTGATCTGGAAAATAAAGTAATGAGAAAGTGTTGGTTTCTAATATATGTAATTTATTTATGCTTGTGGGCAATTTTTTGTTGTTTCTTTGTCATTGTTGATGTGGTTTGCCTACTCTGGAACATGCAACATATCATTGTCCATCTTTAGGGGTCCCTTTCAAATCTATGATACTGTATCTGCGTGTGTGTGTGTGAATAATATATATCTATCTATATCTATGGCTGGATGGCTCTTTTTCAGGAGGGCTTTGATTACATTTTCCTGCCCTGGTGAAGGGAGTTGGACTGGATGGCCTTAAGGCAGCATTTCTGTTGGTCATGGGAGTTCTCTGTGGGAAGTTTGGTCCAATTCTCTCGTTGGTGTGGTTCAGAATGCTCTTTGATTGTAGGTGAACTATAAATCCCAGTAACTACAACTCCCAAATGTCAAGGTCTATTTTCCCCACACTCCATCTGTATTCATATTTGGATATATGGAATATTCGTGCCAAGTTTGGTCCAGATCCATCATTGTTTGAGTCCACAGTGCTCTCTGGATGTAGGTGAACTACAACTCCCAAACTCAACGCCAATGCCCACCAAACCCTTCTAGTGTTTTCTGTTGGTCATGAGGGTTTGGTTCAATTCCATTGTTGGTGGAGCTCAGAATGCTCTTTGATTGTAGGTGAACTATAAACCCCAGCGACTACATCTCCCAAATGACAAAATCAGTTTTTTTGAGTGAAGGACATACATTGGGTTGTTAGGTGTCCTGTGCCCAAATTTGGTATCAATTCGTCCAGTGGTTTTTGAGTTCTGTAATTCCCACAAACGAGCATTACATTTTTATTTATATAGATTGATTTATTTATTTGAGAAATTTATATCCCACCTTTCTCTGAGGACAGACCAAGGTGGCTGCAACAGAACAAAAAAACCTGAAGTACAAACCTGCATAAAATCATAAATATTTGGAATAGGAAACACTTAAAATATAAACATTAAAACCAACTTATTTGGCTTAATTAAAGGCTTTCTTGAAAAGAATTATCTCCACCCTACTACCATGCAATTAGAGCACTATTATATTAATTTAACTTGGCTTTATCTTATGGAATCCTGAAATGACAGCTTGGGGAGGGGCATTAAATATTCTCAGCCAGATTGCGATACTAAAAACACCAGAATTCCTTAGAATGCAGCCGTGGTCCTGACATCCATATCACGTAAATCCAAGGTGCATCTACACTGTAAAATGAATTCAGTTTGACACCACTTGAATTGCCATGCCTTGATGCTACAGGATCATGAGACTTGTAGTTTGATGAGGCACAGCACTACTTTCCAACCAAGGTTAAAAACCTCATAAAACTACAAATTCCATAAAACCAGAGTACTGAGCTATGGTAGTTAAAGTGGTTTCAAATTGTGTTAATTTTACTGTGTAGATGCACCCCCAAAGAACTATAATTGGGCAGTGCGAGAAATTTATTTATTTATTTATTTGCAGCTTTTATATTCCGCCCTTCTCACCCCGCAGGGGACTCAGGCCGGATTACAGTGTACACATATATGGCAAACATTCAATGCCAATTTTTGACATACAAACATATACAGACATACACAGAGGCTATTTAACTTTTTTCTGGCCGCCAGGGGAGCTGTTGCTTTCATAGTCCATCTGTGACGCTGATGAAGCACCTCCGCATTCCCCACATGCTTCCCCGCTGGAATGCTTTGCTGGAGTCTTCTTTATGGCCTCATAAATCAGTTAATTTAGCCTCCCCACACTTTAAGGTGGTACCTTATTTACCTACTTGGCAGATGCAACTGTCTTTCGGGTTGCAAAGGTCGACAACAGGCTACACACAATTGGCTGGAAACCCACTCCAACCCGGGCTGGCTTCGAACTCAAGACCTTTTGGTCAGAGTGATCTTAATGCAGCTGACACTCAGCCAGCTGCACCACAATCCCGGTGCTTGTTGTTGCTATGTGCTTTCAAGTCATTTCAGACTTAGGTTGACCCTGAGTGAGGTCCGGGTAAATGACTTTAGAGGGTGTTCTGTCGGGCGCTGGGCCTGTAACAGCTGTCTTTTATATAGGACGTATACTTTAAGCCCAGCGGGAAGCCGGGGCGCCTCAAAGAGAGGTTCTCAGGGATTTTTCTGAAGTAATGGTCTTTAGAGTCTTTAATGATACAACAAAGCCTTTATTATGGAACAAACAACAAATCTTCAATGGTTCAAACAACACTTCAAGGCTTTATAGTCTAGTCCTCAATGGACTGGTACCTGACTTTAATTAACTGTACTTTCTCTGTAGGAAAAAGCCCTATTTAACCTCTCCCAGGCTGTTTACTATCTATGCCTCATCGGTGTGGGTCCTACTACCGATTCCAAATGCGTCTGGGCATCGAGTAGACCTACTAGCCGAGGCTTGTAGGTATTTCAGATGGAGTTCCGTGGATCTGTAATGCTGTCCTCCCTCAGAGAATTCTTTGAAAATCTCAGGGTTGTTTTCCCTCTGATTGCTGTGAGGCTGAGAGGCTGTGAGCTCTTAGCCAGAGCCTTGGGACCTTTTCCCTGGAATTTCTGTTTCTGTTTCCCCGGATGTTCTTGAGAAAAGAAGCTTTTCTACAGGACGAGCTGGTCTACATCTTATAGTTTAGCTTCCTTATGTGAGACTGCCCAAAAATGGCTCCTTTCCCTCCCAGAGCCCTAAACAAGGGGCGGAACCAAAGCTTAATTATGATGGACAGGAAGCCTGCCCTATGACTGCAAACAGATAACAGAAAGAAAATAAAGTTGGAGCTCCTGGTACAGCCGTACCAGCACAGAGGGCTATATCTGGCCCCCGGGCCTTAGTTTGAGGACCCCTGCTCTAAAGTATGATCTGCCCAAGGTCATCCAGTATGTTTCCACAGCCAAGTGAGGAGTTGTAGTCCAGCATTCTAACACTACACCACACTGGGTCTCTGTGTGTAGTACAAGCCTTCTGCTCCAGTCTTCCTTTTTGCTGTGCTGCCTCTTTAAAGAATCAGTTCCCTATAGCTACACAAGTGGGACACTATCATAGAGTACAGAAGCTGAGAGAAAAACGACTCCGAGCTAATTATACAAAAACTTTGGAACAGCTGGAGGCGGTTTTACTGCAAATTGTAGTGTGATATGTTTAAAGTCTCATTTGCTTGTATAGCAATGAAAACAAACAGAAGTTTGTTTTATGTATGCGATGGTTCCAGTCATTTTAAGATCAGACATTTGGGCCATAAATCTGCAATTGGATATTAGTTTCGTTACTATTCAGAGTGTGCCCCAGCTTTTTCAGCATGAATTGTTGTAATTTTTATGATTATAAGAAAAAAGAGATCACAACTAGAAGAAGAAGACTTTATTTAGATTTAGATTTATATTCCGCCCTTCTTGGCCCGAAGGGGACTCAGGGCGGGTCACACCACACATACATGGCAAAGATTCAATGCCGATTTTGTATAGACAATACACAGAAAGACAGAACAGAAAGGAAGTGTTGTTGACTCAGTGTCCAGTTGTGGTTTTTGTGTGTGCCAAGGAAGGTGAATCCACCCACAGTGGGTTCTGTTGCTCCATTCTCTATGACGAAGAGCCCTCAGGACTTCCTCCTTCCTTTTTGGTTGCCCAGCATTTTCTGATCTTCTTTCTTTATGGCGTCATAAAACACCTCCCCCACTTTTAGCGGTACCTAATTTTTCTAATTACAGCTAAAGCTGTTTTTGAACTGCTTAGGGAAACAGTGAGCAGGGCTAACAGTCGACCGCTCACACCGACCTGGGGCTTTGAACTTGCAATTTTTCGGATGACAGAGCTTCTAGTTGCTGGTGATTTATCAGCTGTGCTAAACCTCTGGCCCCAACTATTCCCAACTTGTTGGTGCGAGATTTAATTTAGTTAATATCTAGCTTAATCAATAAAATTTTAATTGCAATTTGACTGTAATGAATATCAACCTACAAAGTTATGTTACTTCAAAAAAGCTTCAAGTTTTGAAACATTGAAATATTAACAAAAACTGCTGTGCTGTCAGAATTAGAGATATTGTATCCACTAGGCTTGGGCCCAAATCAGTTTGACTGAAAACGATTTGTAATATTTGGTAGTCCATTTCATGTAATCACCCAAAAATAGAACAGGGAGAACAGAACCAAAAAGCTGGGCAAAATGGATCAAGAGAGGCAGCCTTATCGGCTACTGGAGAGGATAGAGTTAAATCTGCAATATACCTGAGGCAGTGGTGTGCTGGTACAGCAGTACCAGAAGCTCCCACTTTATTTGCCTTGTTTTAAGTGTTTGCTTGCAGCTCAAGGCTTGGGATTCTGCAGAAGGGTGGCTTCCTGTTAAAGTTTGCAGTTATAGGGCAGGCCCCCTGTCAATCATCGTTAAGTTTGGTTCTGCCCCCTGTTCAGGACAATTGAGAAGGGAAGGGAGCCATTTTCAGTCAGTCTCAGCAAGGAAAGTCAATGTACAGGACGTATACAGACTTCTCCTGTACAAAGGCTTCAACCCTTAAGACTTTCCAGGGGAGAACAGTCTTAAGAGCAAAAGGATTCCCGAAGATTCCCAGGGAAACAGCCCTAAAGCTCTGAGGAATTTTGGAGGGAAAAGCAGCTTTGAATATCAAAGAACTCCAGCTGAAGTGACTACAGGCCGACTGGTAGGTCCACTCGGTGCTTTGAGACGCAGTTCAACCCGGTAGTGGAGCCCACATCAATTAGGTTTAGGTTCACAGTCAGCCTGGGAGAAGTTTGGAAAGGGATTTTCCTTTAGAGTAAAAGTAACAGTTAGAAGCCACCAGTTGCTCAAAGGCCTGGAAGCATTTGTTTAACCTTTTGAAGACAAAAGAAGTTTCTGTTGATTGTTCACCAATAAAAGACTTTGTTATATTTCACAAACCCTCTAAAGACTGTTTATGGTGAAAATCCTTACGAATTTCTCTTTGGGCCCCCTGGCTTCCCGCTGGGCTAAAGTTACACGTCCTGTTTTAAAAGCAATTTATTTCAAGCCTAGCACGCGACAGAACAAGTGGTCTGCTGTGAAACTCCTGGAGAAGATGGGATTACCTGCAATGCCATTCCCTCAGCCCCCGGCAGCAAAGTGTACTGTCCATTTATTTTGGAAAAGTTCCCTAAGTTACTCCTCCAGAGTGGGTCCTACTGGGAGCTTGCTTTCCCAACAGCACCTTCAAGAAATAAAGGTTTTAGGCAGTTGAACTTAGAAGCCTGTTTCATAACTATCTAGGTGCTCATTCATTTTAAAGACAGGTTGGTTAAGGTCAGAATTTGATATTAGTGTATATCTAGCTAGCAAACATTTGCCCATCTTATAGTTTTGAAAACCCATTCTTGCTTCCCTAGTCCCTGACATATTTTCTATGATATGGTGACTCAAACCATAGTAGGAGGTGCTGGTTACTACTGGTTAGCTACAAAATGTATCAGCTTAGTTCCATGCCCCCATGGTCATCTTTCTTGGGTATCTATTTTATTTGAATATACAATGCAGTGGGTCCATTTGTTTCATCTATTTAGAAGAAAAACCTCCTCCTGAGAAAAATGTATAATATCACAAAGGACTACCACCTCATCCACCTCATAGGAAACCTGCTACAAAACAGGAGCTTTTTTGTTGAGTTCCAGGGCCAGAGAAGCAGATGGCGGAAACAGAAGAACGGCCTGCCTCAGGGGAGCGTGCTTGCCCCATCCATGTTCAACATCTACACAAATGACCAGTCACTGCCAGAAGGGACAGAGAGTTTCATCTATGCTGATGATTGTGCCATTACTGCTCAAGCAGGGAGCTTTGAGATGGTAGAACGGAAGCTTTCCGAAGCTCTAGGTCAGTGGTTCTCAACCTGGGGTCCCCAGATGTTTTTGGCCTTCAACTCCCAGAAATCCTAACAGCTGGTAAACTGACTGGGATTTCTGGGAGTTGTAGGCCAAAAACATCTGGGGACCCCAGGTTGAGAACCACTGCTTTAGGTGCTATTACTGCCTATTACAGGGAAAACCAGCTGATCCCCAACCCATCTAAAACCCTGACATGTGCCTTTCATCTCAAGAACAGAGAAGCATCCTGATATCTGAAGATCACCTGGGAAGGAATCCCACTGGA